>NW_022631067.1:10418286-11013545 GCF_010015895.1 Lontra canadensis | reverse complement strand
AACCACTATACCCAGTGTGGGACTTGAAACCACAACCCTGAGATTAAGAGGTGCATGGTCCACCAACTGAACCAGGTTCCCCTTTTTATATATTTTTATTTGGTTTGAAATGAGTTAAATAAATTCACTTTTATGATTAAAAAAAATATACATATCAGATACTAGTATGACTATACCAGCTTTATTTTAGCTGGTGTTTGTATACTTATCCTTTTTTCATGTTTTTTCTGTCGACCTTTCTGTTCTTTTTTTTTTTTTTAAGGTTTTATTTATTTATTTGAGGGAGAGAGAGAGCATGAGAGCAGGGAGGGGAAGGTTAGAGGGAGAAGGAGAGAGAGAATCTCAAGCAGACTCTGCACTGACCCCAACATGGGGCTTGAACTCACAACCCTGAGATCATGACCTGAGCTGAAATCAAGAGTCGGACTCTTAACCAACCGAGCCACGCAGGCACCCCTCTAAGTTCTTATATTTAATTTGGCAACTTGTGCATAGTATACGGTGTATTTTTATCCAATCTGAAATCTGTCTCTAATTGTTTTTTTATATTTTACTTGGTTATTGTTATAATTGGATTTAAGTCTGTTGTCTTGCTTTTGGTTTTCTGTTGGTCTTCTCTGGGTTTTTTTGTCCCTTTATTCCTTCTTTTCTGCCTTCCTTTATATAAAGGAAATATTTGTATTCACCTGTTTTTCTCTTCTATTCTCTTTTCATTTGTAACTTCTTATAATTCTTTTAGTGGTCACCCTACAAATTACAATATATATTTTGTTGTATATATATTTATAGTCTACTTAAGTTAGTACTTCGAAGAATAAAAGAATCTTATTATAGTCAAAGTTCATTTACCTCTTCGTACTTTTTGTACTATTGTCATTTATTTTACTTCTGCATGTGTTTTAAGTTCCGTAAGATCTTACTGTTGTTTTAAGCAACAACATTTACTTATACTTACTTATTTTTTTTTAGAGACTTTATGTATTTAAGAGAGAGAGAGAGAGAGCACAAGTGCATGAGCAAAGGGAGGGGCAAGGGAGGGGTAAAAGGAGGGGCACCCTATTTATACTTACTTATATCATGAACCTTAACATACTTAAATTTAGCAATACCTTTTACCTCTTTATCTTTAAAGCAATTCTGTTCTTTCATCTGAAGTCACCCTGAAGAACTCTCTCTAGTATTTCTTAAAAATCAAATCTGTAGGACACCTGTGTGGTTCAGATGGTTGAGCGTTCGACTCTTGGTTTTGGCTCAGGTGGTAATCTCAGGGTTGTGAGATCAAGTCCCAAGTCTGGCTCCACACTCAGCATGGAGTCTGCTTGAGATTGTCTTTCCTTCTCGCTCTCCCCCTCCTGCTTGTGTACTCCCCATCTCTCTTTCTCTCTCAAATAAATAAATTAACTAAAAAAAAATTTTTTTTAAGGGGCACCTAGGTGTCTCAGTTAAGTGTTTGCCTTTGGCTCAGGTCATGATCTCAGGGTTCTGGGATTGAGTCCCACATTGGGCTCTGGGTTCAGCAGCGCATCTATTTCTCCCTCTCCCCTCTGCTCCCCCCTCCCCCGCTTGTGTGCTCATGCTCTCTCTCTCTCTCTCAAATAAATAAGCAAACTCATTAAAAATTTTTTTTTAAGTTGTGGTAAAGAACACGCAACATGAAATTTACCAACTCTATCATGTTCAAGTATACAGTTCAGTTGTGTTAAGTATATTTACACTTTTGTGTAATAGATCTTCAGAACTGAAACTCTGTACCCATTAAGCAACAGCTCCCCATTTCCCTCTATCCCCATCCTTCATATGGTATTTGTCCTTTTTGTGATTGGCTTATTTCACTTAGCATAATATCCCCATGTTGTAGCTTGAGACAGGATTTCCATTTTAAGACTGACTAATAGTCTGTGTGTATTTACCAATTTTGTTTCTATATTCATCCATTTATGGACATTAGAGTTGCTTCTGCCCATTAGCTATTGTGAAAAATGCTGCTATGAACATGTGTATATAAGTATCTCTTTGGGATTTTGCTTTTAGTTCTTTTGGGTATATATCAAAAAGTAGGACTGATGGGTCATATGGTGATGCTATTTTTAATTTTTTGAGGAAATGTCATACTGTTTGCCATGATGACTGCACCATTTTACATTCCTACCAACAGTGTACATGGGTTCCAAGTTCTGATCATACTTGACAATACTTATTTTCTGTCTTGTTTTTTATTTTAGTAATAACCATCCTAACAGTTGTGAGATTGTCTCATCGGTTTTAGTTTCATATGATTGTTTCATATGATTTAGTTTCATATGATTGGTATGTTATCTTTGGAGAAGACAAACTATTAGAAAGAAGTATCAGAAAGAATTATTCAGGGGTGCCCGGGTGGCTCAGTCAGTTGGGCATCTGCCTTCAGCTCAGGTTATGATCCCTGGGTCCTGGGGTCAAGCCCTGTATCAGGCTCCCTGATGGGTGGGGAGTCTGCTTCTCCCACCTCTGCTCTTCTCCTCCTCTCACGCCCCAACCCCAGCTCTTGCTCACATTCTCTCTCTTAAATGGGTAAATAAATTCTTTCTTAAAAAGGTTTTGTTTATTTGTCAGAGAGAGAGAGAGAAAGGGAGAGTGAGCGAGCACAAGCTGGGGAGTGGCAGGCAGAGGGAGAAGCAGGCTCCCTGCAGGGAACCTGATGCCGGACTTGATCCCAGGATCCTGGGATCATGACCTGAGCCAAAGGCAGACAGTAAACTGAATGAGCCACCCAGGCAACCCAATAAATAAAAATCTTAAAAAAAAAATAGAGAAAAAAATAGAGAAAGAAAGAAAAAACTGTTCAAGTTCTTTGCCCATTTTTGAATTGGGTTATTTTTTGTTGTTGAGTTACAGGAATTCTTTATATATTCTGGATATTAACCCCTTATCAATATATAATTAGCGAATACTTCCTCCCATATTAGACAATAGGCCGCCTTTCACTCTATTGATTGTATCATTTGATGTACAGAAGTTTTTAAGTTTGACTTAGTCCCATTTGTCTAGTTTTGCTTTTGCTGTTGTGTCCTTTGTGTCATATCTAAGAAATCATTGCCAAATCCAGTGTTATGAGTCATTTTCCATATTCTTTTCCTCAAGAGTTTTATAGTTTTGGGTCTTGCATTTAGGTCTTTAGTCCATTTGAGTTGAAAATATCTTTATATTGTCTTTGTTTTTGCTGATACAGAATTCTGTTTTTTCTTACATCACTTAAATTTTATTTCATTGTCTTCTGACTTCCATAATTTCTTTTGAAAAGTTAACTTTCAAACTTATTGGTGTCCTCCCTTTTTAATCTTTCTGTTTTTAAGATTCTTCCCCTTTTTATTTTTTTAAAAGATTTTATTTATTTATTTGACACACAGAGAGAGAGAGAGACAGTGAGAAAGGGGATACAAGCAGGGGGAGTGAGAGAAGGAGAAGCAGGCTCCCCACTGAGTAGGGAGCCCGATGCGGGGCCCAATCCCAGGACCCTGGAATCATGACCTGAGCCAAAGGCAGATGCTCAAGGAGTAAGCCACCCAGGTGCCCGGATTCTTCCCCTTTTTAAAAAAGATATTATTTATGTATTTATTTATTTGAGTGGAAGGGGAGGGACACAGCAGAGGGAGAGAGAATGTCAAACCAACTTTGTGGTGAGCATGGAGCCCAAGGTGGGGCTCAATCCATGACCCTGAGATCACGACCCATGCTGAAATATAAGTTGGAATCTTAACAGACTGAGCTACCAGGCGCCCCAGCATTTTCCCCTTTATGTTTGGTTTCCTTCAGTTTGACTGTCTTATGCCTAGCTGGGTTTTCTCTGTCCCATCTGGGACTTGTAGAGCATATTGAATGTGTGGTTTAAGAGCTTTCATCAGTTTGGGGGAATTTTTGTCTACTGTTTCTCCACGGATTCCTTCTTTTCATTCTTTCTTTCCTCTGTTTCTTTCTTTTTTTTTGTTTTTTAAAGATCTTATTTATTTATTTGACAGAGAGAGATCACAAGTAGGCAGAGAGGCAGGCAGAGAGAGAAGGGGAAGCAGCCTCCCTGCCGAGCAGAGAGCCCGACATGGGGCTCGATCCCAGGACTCTGAGATCATGACCTGAGCCGAAGGCAGCAGCTTAACCCACTGAGCCACCCAGGTGCCCCTCTTTCCTGTTTCTTCAACTTCAATTACATGGTTAGACCTTTCTATCACGTTCTGTAAGTCTCTTATACTCTTTTTGTGTTTTCTTTTTGTGTCTTTTTTACTCTGTGCTTCAGTTTAATGCACTGACCTGTTCTCTGATTTACTGTTTATCTGTTCTGTTGTATTTAATTTGGTTTCGAACGCATCAATTGGATTTTTAAATTCAGATATAATCACTTTCTGTTATAGAGCTTCCAGTTGGCATTTTAAAAAGCATATACATTTTTAAACAGCGGGTGTTAGAGAGAATGTGGAGAAAAAGGAACTTTTGGGGCGCCTGGGTGGCTCAATGTGTTAGGCCTCTCTGCTTTCCGCTCGGGTCATGATCTCGTGGTCCTGGGATCGAGCCCCACATCGGGCTTTCTGCTCAGCAGGGAGCCTGCTTTCCCCCCTCTCTCTGCCTGCCTTTCTGCCCACTTGTGATCTTTGTCAAATAAATAAAATCTTTTGAAAAAATAAATAAATAAGAAAAAGGAACTTTTGTGTACTACTGGGAATGCAAACTGGTGCAGCCACTATGGAAAACAGAATGGAGTTTCCTCAATAAATTAAAAATGGAACTACCGGGGCGCCTGGGTGGCTCAGTGGGTTAAAGCCTCTGCCTTCGGCTCGGGTCATGATCCCAGGGTCCTGGGATCGAGCCCCGCATTGGGCTCTCTGCTCAGCGGGGAGCCTGCTTCCTCCTCTCTCTGCCTGCCTCTCTGCCTACTTGTGATCTCTGTCTGTCTAATAAATAAATAAAATTTAAAAAAAAAAAAAAAATGGAACTACCCTTTGATCTAGTAATCACACTACTGGATATTTACTCAAAGAATTTAAGGAAACTAATTCAAAAGGATATATGCAACCCTGTGTTTACTGTACCATTATTTATAATAGCCAAATTATGGAAGCAGACCAAGTGTCCATTGATAGATGGACAAAGAAGATGTTGTATGTGTATATACACATATACACAATGGAATATTATTCAGCCATGACAAAGAAATCGTGCCATGAATGAAGCTAGACAGTATATTGCTAAGTGAAATAAGTCAGTCAGAGAAAAACGACTAGCATATGATGTCATATGTTGAATTTAAGATGCAAAACAGGCAAACAAAGGGAAAAAAAGAGAAAATCCAAAAAACAGACTTTTTTTTTTAACAAATCAAGAGTACACTTACTATGATGAGCACTGAGTAATGTATGGAGTTGTTGAATCACTGTTTTTTTTTTTAATTTTATTTATTTATTTGATACACAGAGAGAGAGAGAGATCACAAGTAGGCAGAGTGGCAGGCAGAGAGGGGGAAGCAGACTCCCTGCCAAGCAGAGAGCCCGATGCGGGCCTCGATCCCAAGACCCTGAGATCATGACCTGAGCCGAAGGCAGCGGCTTAACCCACTGAGCCACCCAGGCGCCCTGAATCACTGTTATTATGCACCTGGAACTAATATAACAGTGTATGTTAACTATATTGGAATTAAAAATATATAGATTCTTCCTCTTTGGCGAAATTCTTTATCCCTTCTTCTCTTGGATATAAATCATAGATGTTTTGTCCTTGTTTGATTACATTCCAGAATCAAACTTACCTATTGTCTGGGTTTCTTTACTTGTTTTTTGATAATTTTTAAAAAAGATTTAATTTATTTATTTGACAGAGATCACAAGTAGGCAGAGAGGCAGGCAGTGCGAGGCGTGGGGGGAAGCAGGCTCCCCGCTGAGCAGAGAGCCCAATGTGGGACTTGATCCCAGGACCCTGAGACCATGACCCGAGCCGAAGGCAGAGGCTTAAGCCACTGAGCCACGCAGGCGCCACTCTTCGTTTCTAATAGTAGAATGAAAAGTATTTCATAGGCATCAGCAAGCAGATAAGGAAGGTACAGTCTTCTCTTTGATTCTTCATTCTCATAATGTCAAAACTTACTATGGATAAGGAACTCCTTTTAATCTCTTAAGGGAGCCTGAGTTATAAAGGAAAATATCCACGCATTTATTTATTCGAAGGGGAGCACTGGCTGAAATGCTAGCAGACTAATGTTTGGTGGTAAACGGGGTGGGCCCGAGGTAGGGGAGGGAAGTGTGTCAGCTCACTGCTTCCCTGAAGCGTTATCACTGAGACCTATATTTGAATGGTTAAGAGTTTTAATTTTACCCGTCATTGGTTGTGTGACTTGGGCAAGGTAATATATAGGAATTAATGAGTAAAGGAAGGTTGTGTAATAGATTTTTTTTCTTTCTTTTTTTTTAAGATGTATTCATCTTTTTCAGAGAGAGAGAGAGAACACCAGAGATTGTGAGTGGGGGGAGGAGTAGAGGGAGAGAATTCTCAAACAGACTCCTACCTGAGTGTGGGGTTCCTCTTGGGGCTTTATCCCACAACCCATGAGATCACCACCAGAGCAGAAACCAAGAGTTGGACCCCCCACTGACTAAGCCACCCAGGAGCTCCCATTTTATTTCTATATTAAAGAAAGAACTGTATCCAGTCGCAATGTGGTCCAGATTGGTAGAGCTTGTCTAGGTTGTTGTTTTTTTTTTTTTTTTAAGATTTTATTTATTTATTTGACAGAGACACAGCAAGAGAGGGAACACAAGCAGCGGGAGTTGGAGAGGGAGAAGCAGGTTTCCTGCTGAGCAGGGAGCCCGATTCCAGGACCCTGGGATGGTGACTGGAGCCGAAGGGAGACGCATAACCAACTGAGCCACCTAGGCGCCCCGGAATGCCCACTCTGAAGGCACTTTGGACACTGCCCTGCCAGAAGGTGGTCTTTCACATTCAGCGGGAGTTGGAAGAGGCAGAAAGGGAAGAGAGGGCCCAGAGTAAGCTCCTGGGGTGACAGGAACTGTCAGTGTTCCTGGACTACCTAGGAGAGGCAATGGAAGAAGGTAAATTAGACAAGCCCCTGTGAATAAGACCCGGATTCCTTACTGCTTTATGAACTCTGCCTTACAGGGTTAACAGGAAAGGGCCTGCTAGGCTGGCCTTTGGGGGAGGAAGAAAGAAGACCCAGGGGCTGGCACCCCACAAACTTCCCCCAAAGTCGGAAGAGAGAGGAGGGCCTAAGGAGCACAGAAGGCCAAGGCAGCTTGAAAAGAGCCTGTGAGGACTGGCCAGGGGTAACCAGCTCTGTCTCAGACTAGCGCTGGTGGGCAGGAGCCAGGTCTCCCGCCAGCACAAGTGGAGCCCACAGGCCTGAGGGGATCCCCTTTAGGGGCAGAGCTTTGGAAATGGGGTCTTCAAGGTCTTCCAGAGCAGCGCTGTAGCCCCTTGCTCAGCCCCTCCCCCCACAACCAGTGTGTGGTGTGGGATTGGTGAGTGGGGGCTGGGGGGTGCTGTTTCCAGGGCACAGTGTGGCCTCTTAACGTCCCTGAAGGTGCAGATCCGGGAAAGACTGGTTTCACTTTTTGTCTGGGCCTTCTTTTGCCTTTGTCCTCGTGTCCCTGTACTGGTCCAGTGGCTTCTATTCCCTATGGTGTTATCTCAGTGTGAGCCTTTATTCTGTCCTATTTCTGATTTTTACCATTTGCATTTCCTCCTGTTCGTCTTGCTTCTATCTGCTTCCTCACTCACAAATGTTGATATTATGTAGATCTTGCGGCCTCTTGTGTTTTATTTTTTTCTATCCATTTCTGCTTTGGCATTTTGGTAATAAATGTGACTAGGTAATAAATGTCAGAAGAGAGATCTTATCAGAGTGAAGAGGAAGTAATGATTAATTCCGCTGAGAGAAATCTAGATAAGGTTTTACAGGGTAGATAACATCTGAGGTAAGTTTTGAATGACAGTAATTCAGTAGATAGGCCAAATAACTTAATCAAGGAAACGATTTTAGAGCAGTTCCCTTGAAATTGGTTCATTTTTCCTCTCCCATGGCAATATTTTCCTATAGGACAGCAACTCATATGGATCTTAATTTTCTTATAATCATATATTAATGTAAATATGTCTAACAGAAGTCAGGGGAGTACATGGTTTTACTACTTGGAGTGATCAGGAGATTAAAAAGAGTAAGTTAAGAATGGAACTGCCTAGGGTTGCCCTGCTGGCTCAGTCAGTGGAGTGTGTGACTCTTGATCTCAGGGTTGTGAATTTGAGCCCCACGTTGGTTGTAGAGATTACTTAAAAAAAAAAAAAAAAAAAGACAGAAAAAAGAGAACTACCTAGAACATGTGGCTTTTTTTTTTTTTAAAGATTTCATTTATTTATTTGAGAGAGAGAGAGTGAGTGCAAGTGGGGGAGGAGCAGAGAGAAGGGACCCCCCGACCATGCTGAGCATGGAGCCCGACTGGGGGCTTGATGCAGGGTTGGATCTCATGACCTCAAGAATATGACCTCAGCTGAAACCAAGAGTCACGGGCCCAAAGACTGAGCCACCCCTGTGCCCCAAGAGCATGTGGCTCTTGATCTCAGGATTGTGAGTTCAAGGCCCACATTGGGCAGGAAGCCTACTTAAGAAGAGAAGGGGAGTCACCTGGCTGGCTCAGTTGATGGAGCACGTGACTCTTGATCTCGGGGTTGTGAGTTTGAGCCCCATGTATAGAGATTTCTTAAGAATAAAATCTTAAAAAAGAAAAAAAAGAATGGAAACTATTTATCTTGAAATCACAGGTAGAAGAAGAGGACCTGGTGAAAGATACTAAGAAGTGAAATCAGAGAATTATAAGGTAAACCAAAAAAAGAGTGGTCTCAGAAAAGCCAAGGAGGAAGAAAGTTTTAATAATGAGTCAGTGATCAATAATGTAAAATGTGGACAGGTTAAGTTGAACGTACCCTCAAGGCATCACATTCAGTGGGTAGGAAGTCATTAAGGATTCTTAGTGATTTCATTTGCTTCATTTTCCTTTATACTTGGAGGTTGCTAAAATTGAATCTTGTTTTAGATCTATGTAAAATACTTACATGGTTTCAAAGTCAGGTGTTTAAAACATGTCTGGCTTTCATCTGTCTCCTCTATCCTGTTCCTCCTCCTACCCCACTGGTAACAATTTCTTTTTAATTTTATGATTTATTTTCCCTTTGTGTTTTAGAGTTGAAACTTTTTTTTCCATACTCAAGTACATATGGGTGGGTGGCCCATATGTGGGGCCACCTATATGTGGGTGGCCCCAGCTGCCTCTAGTCCCACTGCCCTTCAAGAGTAGGAACATTTACCTTCCATCTGTGCTTTAGAGAGTGTCTCAGCTTGTAACTGGGTCAGAGTGCAGGCAGAAGGGTTGACAGCGTGGGTCTGCTTGGGCATCTAGTACCTGGTGAGCCGGTTTGTCTGACCTGGGTAGTGGCATTCCAGGATTAGCAGTAGTAATCGCCTTTGTAAGTTTGAGGAGTACTGAGGGAAACTTGTGCCTTGCCCTCAGCATCATAACATCACCAACCTGCTGTCCAGATATTCCTGTGAAATATTTTTTTTTAAGATTTTACTTTTAAGTAAAATAAACCCATTATGGGGCTCAAACTCACAACCCTGAGATCAAAAGTCGTAATAGGCTCCATCGACTGAGCTGGCCAGTCCTGTAAAAGATTCCTGTAAAATCTTAAAACAGAAATTATTAATTGAGGTTATCCCATAACTGAAGGCTTCTGTTGGTCACTGGAGAATCTCTTTAAGGATTGGTTTAGAGTCTTCGAATATTCTCTCTCGGGACATGGTTTTCTATCCCATTCTTCGGAATTTTCATTGCTGGTAGCAGAGACAAGTAATAGGAAGAAAACAATGATCCAGGAATGGGACTCTCAGTTCAAGTCCATGGGTAACAGCAGTTTGATCTGTGTGGAGAACAACATCAAACAGAGTTCCCTCAGAAATTTCTCACTCTCATTGGCTTTTTTAGAAGTTGTCTTTGTGGAAAGATAAGTAACTCTGTAGAAGTACATCTGAACCTTCTCCAGAGAAGATCACCATGCTATCTGGGTTCTTCCAGATGTACTTGGAAATCAAATACATATCTCCTGAAGTGTGAACTGTTGCACGGTTCTAAGTTTCCAAGGAAAATGTGACTTCGTTTAGTATCTGAATGCCTTCCTCAGAGTCCAGAGGACTTTATGATATCACTCCCAATGAGATCTGCTGCCTTTCCAGCAGCCAGTAAACGGGGACCGTCTTCCAAGCCAACTGCAAGTGTCTGGAGAGCATAGTCTACCGGAGTCTCTTTTAGCTGCTTCAACAGGGCGACAGCAGCCAAGCCAGAATCAGCGCCCCCGGATCAAAGACATCCAGTTCTTCTGCCTGTCAGGTAATGTTTCCGTCACATGGAGATGACATGTACATGCATAAGGATCCAAAGGTAGGCATGTATAGGAAGACGAAAAGAGAGCGTGAGTGAGTCCGCTTCCGCAGGCAAACATTAATTACTTTACCACCGAGGAATCACAACGCGTTTGCCTTGCGCTTCCGTATTAAGGATCGGTGTGTTCCCCCCCCCCCCCCCCCCCCCCCCCCCCGCCGTCTCTTGCATCATCGGTTTGTCCTCTCCGCTGGGTGGCTGGTAGCATTTGCACATCCACACCCCCTGCACCGGCTCTCATCTTCCGTCTCTCCCTCTCCTTTATGGCAAAAGTCCTTGAAAGAGTTGTCTGTACTGCTGTCTCCAGTTCTCACCTCTCCACAGTTTCCACGTCAAGACCCGGGAGTACGTTCTTCACAGTTAGAGAGGGCATGCAGGTGTTCGTCTCTACAGTGATGAAACTTAACCATTTCCATGGACGCAACTTTGTCACTTGACTTTTAATCCAAAATTTGATAGTGTTCCAGAAGAAAAGGGTCCACTTTTTGGGCGGGGGGGCGGGAGGCTCCATTTTGATAACGGATTTGTGATGTGTTTCAGGTTAACAAGCCCTTTAGCTTCTAAAAACACAGCCCCAAATCCACCTTCTATCATGGCTTTAAACGAAGGTCTGACTCCACAGGCATCTGTGTCCAGGAACACTTTCTTATTGGTGATATCCTATAAAATAAATGCAAGCACCCCATCCAATATACAAATTATCTGCCCCGTTGTCACAACGATGAAGGATGATCTCACCATTAATTTTGGTCTAGTGAAGGGTGCCTGTGTGGCTCAGTCATTAAGTGTCTGCTTTTGGCTCAGGTCATGATCCCAGGGTCTGGGATCAAGCCCCACATCAGGCTCCCTGCTCACCAGGAAGCCTGCTTCTCCTTCTCCTCCCACTCCCCCCGTTTGTGTTCCCACTCTCACATGTCTCTCTCTGTCAAAAAAAAAAAAAAAAAAAAAAAAAAAAGATAATTTTGGTCTAGTGATTCAAGTCAAAATAAATTAAAAAAGAGAAAGGGTAATTGAAAAGGAGGTGTGTTTCATCTCCTTGTGCTTGAAGATTTCACCTTGTAACAGAACTATAAATAAGGAGGTTTCTTTCCTCAGATTGGCTGCATACCAGACAGCTGGTCAACCCCTGACTACCAGTGAAATCCAAAGCAGTAGTCGGTGCATCTGTCGACTTTCTGAAGCTGAAGTGAGTCTGGACCTCTGTGTGTGATCTTCATAGCACTCAGACGGTGGTCAGAGACGATTGTCACTGCCCTAAAGGGTGCAGATGCCACACCTGGCCCAGCGGAGCCACTGGCTCTCTGGGCAGAAGCAGGTGGGACAGGCGGCAGGGGTGGAGGCAAGGGCTATGGATTATCTGTTTTTGTTTTTAATATAAGCATCACCTGTGTACCTGTCTCTGTAGCCTGCCTTTCTTAGATACATGGTAGCTTACATACATACTTTTCTCACCTTGATGTCTTCTTTCTTTCTTTCTTTCTTTTTTTTTTTTTCTGAAGAAGGCTCCACACCTAATGTGGGGCTTGAACTCACAACTTCAGGATCATGGGTTGCAGGCTTTACCAGCTGAGCCAGCCAGACACCCCTGTCTTGATTTCTTTCTGTCAACAGTGTATCCTGGCAATTCCTTCACTGTTGTAGGTAGAGACTTTCCTGACTCCGTAGTGGAGCAGCCTAGTACCCTACTGTATGGGTGTTCTGGTCCATTTTAAGACTAAGGGGACTAGGAAAGACTCAAAGTGGGAAATCTTTTGGAACAGGAGGCCTTTTATTTTGCTAATCTGTGGGTAACTCAAGGGTCCCAGAAGAGGTTTAGATGGCAGTGTTGTCAGAGAGATGACCAGCATTATTAACACAAGATTGCTGCTGCTCCTGCATAATCTCTTTGTTCTCTGAGCTGGGGAGGAGCCTGAAGGGTTTGAAAAAAGAAACAAGCTTTTCCCCTCCTCCTATACCTCCTTGGTTTATATACTCTCTGTTACTCCATTAGGTTTGTTTTTTTTTTTTTTTAAGATTTTATGTATTTATTTGACAGAGAGAAAGACAGCAAGAGAGGGACCACAAGCAGGGAGAGTGGGAGAGGGAGAAAACAGGCTTCCCGCGGAGCAGGTTGCTGGATACAGGACTCGATGCCAGGACCCTGGGATCATGACCTGGGTCCTGATCATGATCATGCCGAAGGCAGACGCTTAGTGCCTGAGCTACCCAGGGGCTCACTCCACTAGGTTTCAGAGCAAGCTTCGCGTTAACCCGGAGTACAGTGGCCTCGCACAGCAAAGGCAACCAGCAGAGTACCACGAAAGTCCTGCTTTCACCTTTGCGAAACCACTTTCCTGATACTTGTTATTTCTCCTCTGACTCCTTCTGGAATCAACTCACCGGGCAGATGAGGTGTCCCATTACAAGTCTCTGATGTGAGTAAAAAATAGAATAACTTAATTCCGAAGCCCCATTACACACTAAATTTCTATATTTAGTCTCTAGTCTGTTTTCAATCCCATATCATGTTCAGCCACATTGTCCAGTAAAGCTTACTAAAGATAGTGTTTCTTTTCTTTCTTTTTTTTTTTTTTTAGATTTTATTTATTTGACAGAGAGAGAGAGATCACAAGTTGGCAGAGAGGCGGGGAGGAAGAAGGCTGCCTGCTGAGCAGAGAGCCCGACTTGGGGCTCGATCCCAGGACCATGAGATCATGACCTAAGCCGAAGGCAGAGGCTTAACCCACTGAGCCACCCAGGTGGACCAAAGACAGCGTTTCAATGACTACTGTATAGCAGCATAGCTAGCAACATACACATGGGTAAAACCCTCAGTGGGGCCAACAGAACAAAACTCAGGGAAAGTAGAACATAGAAGATACTTGGCTCTTCTGGTTACCTCTGTCAGTCCACTTCCTTATCTCTCCTCCAAGAGAAGAGCTGCTACCATGGCTGGTCATCCTCTGTAGACCTAGTTACATAGATGATGGGCAACATTGTTTTGAGATAATGGGTCAAACATGAGGAAGATTTGGAAACAGTCATGAAAAATCACAAAAGTTGGATTAGTCAAAAATAGAAACACATTCCTTGTTTTCGATAGGACCAATTAACATCATAAATATTTCAAATCTAAGTTAATATGCTAACTTAGGTAATTCCCCAAAAAGATGCCAGCAAAATTTTTCCTGGCATTGGATCATAAGATTCATATGGAAAAATAAATAAGCAAAATATGCACGTATATCATCAAAAGGAAGAGCAATTAGAGGGGTTGGCCTTACTGTATATTAAAAATTACTGTAGAGACCCTATAATTAAAACAATGTGGTGTTGATGCCTGGCTAGCAGACAAACCAGTGGAAACAATTTCAAGTATATATGGAAATTTAGCATATGACAAAGGAAGCATCTTAAATCATTGAGGGGAAAGATTAACTTTTAAAAAAAGTACCAGCACAACTGGAGAGCTATTTGAAAAAATTATATATTTAGATTTATGTCCCTTATTTTACATTAAAATATAGTCCTACATACATGCAGACAAACATAAACTTTTACTTGGCAAAGTCATCATAAGCAAAGTCAAAAGACAAGTGAGGGGGCCCCTGGGTGGCTCAGTGGGTTAAAGCCTCTGCCTTCAGCTTGGGTCATGATCCCAGGGTCCTGGGATCGAGCCCCGCCCCGCATCGGGCTCCCTGCTCAGCGGGGAGCCTGCTTCCACCTCTCTCTCTCTGCCAGCCTCTCTGCCTACTTGTGATCTCTGTCTGTCAAATAAATAAATAAAAATCTTTAAAAAAAAAAAAAAGACAAGTGAAAAACTGGCAGAAAATTTTTTCAGCTTAAATTACACAAAATAGTTAAGTTCTATCAATGCATAACAAAGAATAAAGAAGAGTATTGATAGATGCTACATGGATGGACCTCAAAAACATTATAAGAGAAAGAAGCCAGTCACAGAAGCTCACATACTGTGTGGAACACAGGACCCTGGGATCCTGACCTGAGCCCAAGGCAGGAGCTTAACCAGCTGAGCCCCCCAGGCTCTCCTGTGCAATGCCATGTATATGGAACATCTAGACTAGGCAAATCCATAGAGATAGAGATGGAGAGTAGATTAGTGGTCATGTAGGGCTGGGTGGGGTAGGGGTAGGGGTTGAGGCTGAGGGATGACTGCTAATGGGTAAGAGGTTTCTTTTGGGGTAATAAAGATGTTCCCAAGTGGTGATGGTTACGTATCTAGAAACACACTGCTTACTGAATGGCACTCTTTAAATGGGTGACCAGGATGCTATGTAAATCATATCATAATAAAATTGTTAAAAAGTCAAAGAAAAAAACCTGGTAGGAAAATGGCCAGAAATATTGAGACATTTTCCAAGAGATGAAAGGTAATTGCCTTTGAAACACTGGAAAAAGTATTCAGCGTCATTCTTCACCAAGGCAATGCAAATGCAGCAGAGGGTGGATTTATTTTCTGACTGGGGTAGTAAAGATAGTATTTTCCTTAGGAGTAAAGGTTGGGCAGGTCTCTTGGCGGCTCCCTTGTATGAGACTGGGGGTTTCCTAGGCTCAGCTTTCCTCTGCTGTTGCACAGACTCTCCTGGGCACATCATCCACGGGGGCTGCTCCGCATCATCCCCATGGGACTGGGGTGGGGGCAAGATGAACCAATGCCAGCATGGGGCTCAGGCTCCTGCTCTGCCATAAATAATGCTTCTTTTGTTTTTGACTGAGAGTCTAAAGTCTGCTGGTGGCACCCACTGAGGCTAACTTGTCAGCATGCGGGGAAGGTGAAATCTCACAGCCTTCCCACTTCTAGATAGCTCCAAATGCAAAAGCCTGACGTCACATTACATCGGTAATCCTGGGGATAAACAGGTATTCTTATTTTTTAAAAGGCTTTATTTTGGGGGCGTCTGGGTGGCTCAGTCAGTTAAGCATCCAACTCTTGATCTCAGCTCAGGTTTTGATCTCAGGGTTGTGAGTTCAAGCCCCATGTTGGGCTCTGTGCTGGGCATGGAGCCTACTTAAGATAATAATAATGATAATAATGATAATAATAAATATAAAAGCCTTTATTTTGAAGTAATCGCTACACCCAACATGGGACTCAAACTCAAACCGTGCTCAAACTCAAACTGAAATTAATTTATTTTAAATTTATTTATTTATTTGAGAGAGAGCAAAAGAGTGCATAAAGGGGGGTAGGTCAGGGTGGGGAGGGGCAGAGGGAGAAGCAGACACTCTGCTGAGCAGGGAGCCTGATGTGGGGCTCAGTCCCAGGACTCTGAGATCGCCTGAGCCCAAGCCAGGTGCTCCAGCTCAACCAGCTGAGCCACCCACACACACCCAGAAACAGATATTCTTAAACATTGCTAGCAAGATTGCAAAGTAGCAAAACCTCCCTGGAGGGAAAATTGGGCATTTAACAAAATTATTATATATGTATTTATCCTGTGATTCAGTGATCTTTCTAGGAACCTAGCTGAAGATAGACCTTCACAAATGCAAAATATGATTTGCATATACTCTGCATGGGGAGATTATTTGTAATGAGAAAAGTTTGAAAACAAATCCAAGTATCCATCACTAGAAGACTGAATAAACTAGGGCATATCCACACATAAACATATTTGTATATACTTGTATATATGTATATATATTTATTTTTATGAAAAAAGGAAGAATAAACAAGACATTTTTGAAAGTAGAAATGATTCCTTTTGAGGATTTGTAGAGGGTATAAGGAATAAAGGTGGGAGCAAGAATTTAATTCTCTGGGTATCCTTTTTATGTAGTTTTGACTTTTGAACCATGTAAATGATTTAAATATTCAAAAAATAAAATTAAGTGAAATAAGAAAAAAAAATCCCAAAATTGAATACAAACAGAAACAAATGACTGGACCTGAATATAAAACCCAATCGTGGGGCGCCTGGGTGGCTCAGCTGGTTAACCCTCTGCCTTCAGCTCAGGTCATGATCTCAGGGTCCTGGGATTGAGCCCCACATTGGGCTCTCTGCTCGACGGGGAGCCTGCTTCTTCCTCTCTCTCTGCCTGCCTCTCTGCCTACTTGTGATCTCTCTCTGTCAAATAACTAATACAATCTTAAAAAAAAAAAAAAACCAACAAAACAAACCCAGTCACACTGAGAAAATATTATTATTTTTTAGATTTTATTTTTAAGTCATCTCTACACCTAATGTGGGGCTCAAACTTACAACCTCAAGATTGAGAGTCACATCTCAACTGACTGAGCCAGCCAGGCACCCTGAGAAAATAATCAAAGTTACTTTGAAACATAGACCACTGTAACATTTTCCCCATATAAAGTCTAAGGACAAATAAAAGTACAAAGAAAGATATTTTGAATTGCATTCTGTAGGTTATTGTTAGTAATATTGTTGTTCTTGTGCTTTTGCATATTACAAAATAAAACAAGGAGATATTAATGTTATTAGGAACCAAGATTTCCAAGTTAAGAAGATACAGGGAAAAAAAGCACTATATGGGTGCCTGTGTGGCTCAGTGGGTAGAGCATGTGACTCTTGATCTTGGGATTGTGAGTTCAAGCCCCACGTTGGGTGTGGAGATTACTTAAAAATAATATCTTAGAAAAGAAAACTTTTCTAACTTTGAGTTGGAATTATCAATATAAACTCATTATATATAGTCATTATATGTAGTCATTATATATAGTCCTATGAGTCAGGCATAGGAGATACAATGGTGAATCATAAAGGTAGAGGCTTTACTATGATAGAATTTATAGGTGGCTGGGTGACTTGATTAGTTAAGTGTCTACCTGCCTCTCCCTCTTCCTCTGTTTGCAGATCCCCTGCTTGCATGCACTCTCTCAAATGAATAAATAAATAAAATCTTAAAAAGAAAAAAGAAAGAATACAAGTACTCAGAGGGAGGACAACTTGTGCCCGGAATGAGCAGTTTGGATCACTCCACATGTGTGGGAAGTTTCGGGCTTCTGGTGGGAGGAAAGAAACACACAGGCCTGTGCTGAGTTGCTCAGGCTTGTACTGAAAAGCAGCAATACCTGCCCCTCCCACACAAGACTGAGAAATGTTCTGTGTGTTTCCGTCTCTAAGAAACATATTGCTTTGGAGCCACACAAATTTCAAAAGGAACTGTCAGCTCGTTTTCAGCCCAGCTCACAATTTTCATGGGAAAAGATATCTTGTGGCACTTGGAGTAATGGTGTCCCTCATCAAGATTAGTCCAGTGACTGAATTTAAGGTGGAGAAATCACGAGCTAGATCTAAAGTGAGAGAGCTCCAGGCTGAGCCTTCGTGGCGTGTGTGTTGTAAGGTGTGCGAAGGCGAGAGGACCTCTGTACATACCCTGCATATACCATACCAATAAAGCTCTGTGACTGTAAAATTTCCTTACAAAGTCTAGCACTCATGAAAGATTCACAAGTGGAGATAGGAATCTCCCTTTTCATACAATGTGATAAGGAGTTTCAGAATTCTGGTTGTCTGGCCTACGAGGTGTTTGACATCTAAAAAGTTAGTGGTTGAGAGCAGTTACCCAGGAAACCAACAGATACCTAGGAACTCGTACCAATTGAAGCTGGGTGGTCCCCAAAGAAAAGTGAACACAAAGTCAGTAGATTAATGCTGTGTTAGCCATATCATAAGCAAACCATAGTCAGCTGGACATAGGTTTGGGAGTGAGTAAGGACCCAAAGGGCAATATTAAGGATGGGGACCTTCTAGGCAGTGGTGTGCAGGTAAATGCTTAAAGCAGATTCTCTGGGAGAGTGGGAGTGGGAGAGGCCCCAATTTATAGTTTTCTGTTTTTCCACTGTGTAAATGTTTTCACAGGTTGGTTTCAAGCTGTGGAGAATTTAACCAGCAAGACTCCTGACAATTCAACAACGGGTTCTCCTATTTCTGTCCATGGGTATCTCCTGATTCTGTCTGGCTCCAGCAGCTCGCAGGTACCATAGTTAAGAGGTAACAAGCTGTCAACAATCCAGAACCTTAAACCAAAGGAGGTAAAGGAGAATGACTAGGAAAATTATGAAAATATGCATACAAATTGAAGTGCGACAATGTGTAGCACTAGTCCCCTGACTTCACATGTTCCCTGGGTCTTGGGCTGTTGCCTTCATGCAGTCATTAGTTTATTCTGATAGTCTTTTTTTTTTTTTTTTTTTTTTTTTTAAATTTGATAGAGATCACAAGTAGGCAGGCAGGGAGGAGAGAGAGGAAGAAGCAGGCTCCCCGCCAAGCAGAGAGCCTGATGTGGGGCTTGATCCCAGGACCCTGGGATCATGACCCGAGCCGAAGGCAGAGGCTTTAACCCACTGAGCCACTCAGGCGCCCCTATTCTGATAGTCTTGAGCAGAAGCTGTCTTCCTGCAGTTTTCTGCTTCCGGAGGACTCCTCAGAATCCTCAGGTTAAGGTCTGTAGCAGGAACAGTCCTTCTGACTCAAGAAGGGCTGCTTTCTCCTTCATTAACCAGCAGGGAAGCAAGGGTCAGCATTCTGGACAGCGGCTGGCCAGTTAGCTGCATATAGTGCCAGCCCGGCATCATTCCCACTGAGGCCAAGGGCAGCCTTTTTCTCATGTGTCTTTAAGATGACATCTCGGAGTTTCATTTATTTCATTTTTATTTTTAAAAAGGTTTTATTTATTTATTTATTTATTTGAGATAGAGAGCACAAGAGAGTGAGCAAGCATGGGCAGGGGTGGGGAGGGCAGAGGGAGAGGGAGAAGCAGGCTCCCCACTGAGCAGGGAGGCTGATGTGATGGGCAGGGCTCAATCCCAGGAAGCCCGGATCATGACCCAAGCCAAAGGCAGATGCCCAACCAACTGAGCCACCCAGGCTCCCCTCCTCTGGGTTTTAAATAGTGAATAGGTTTGTTTTATAGGATGTTTTAGAAAAGCTACTCACATCTGTTGATAAAATTGTGCATTGAGGGGCGCCTGGGTGGCTCAGAGGGTTAAAGCCTCTGCCTTCGGCTCAGGTCATGATCCCAGGGTCCTGAGATCGAGCCCCGCATCGGGCTCTCTGCTCAGCAGGGAGCCTGCTTCCTCCTCTCTCTCTCTCTGCCTGCCTCTCTGACTACTTGTGATCTTTGTCAAATAAATAAATAAAATCTTTAAAAAAAATTGTGCATTGATTCCACTTACATGAGATATCTAGAATAGTCAAATTCATAGGGACAGTAGAGTGGTGGTGGCTAGGGTCTGGGGGAAGAGGAAAAGGGGCAGTTAGTATTCAATGAACATACAGTTTCTGTTTTGCAAGATGAGAAAAGTTCTGGCAATGGATGGTGGTGATAGTTTATACACTGTACTATAACTTAAAAATGGTTAAAATGGTAAATTTTAAATTAATTATAATTTACCAGAACTTTAAAAAAGTTCAAAAACTGAATGTATCACATGAATCATTTTTAATATTTGGCTATAACAGCTTGTAATAAGGCAAAGTCTAAAACGGGGGACAACATTCCCAGGCAGATAAGATGCCAAACTATTAGTTAATAGGTTGAGAGTCAGTGGGCTGGCGATGGAGTTGATTTCATTGTCACTAAGGCAAAAGGCAACAGTTTAGGTCAAGTTCTAGAGTTTCTAAAAATTTAACTAGAATTGAAAGTTCGATGTGTCTTTTCTATTTTACCTAGGGATTGAGGATGATGAGGGCAATGAAGTAAAGTATTGAGATTTACAAAGCTTCTTAATAAAAATTCCAGTGAGATGAATGTTTCTGCCCCTAGAAAGAGGGGAAGTGAAGATTCCTTAGGTAGGAAACTCTATGCCACTGGTAAAATTGTGGCTCTTGGGAAAGAGAAAACTTCATTTTGATGATAAACATATGATTACCAAAATACATTCATATCCCATTGTTGGGGCAATTTTACACAATGCATTTGGAGGTGTTCCAGGAAGCTTTGGATTTATTCTCTTTCCTATCTTAACTTTTGCCAGGATTTTATTGCAGTCAGGGTATGATATGCACTAGAAACATCCTAGACTCTGCTTTGACGTGTTTCCACTTCCACTGTTGGATTAAGGTGGTCACCAAGCTGTCTTTGCTATGGTAGTAAGACTGAAGAGCTTGTCTACTGTGTTCACCACCACTGCTGGGATGGGAGAGGGTGGGATCCTCTCTTGAAGTATGACACATTGTTAATTTAGAAGGATATAATGAATGGTTACTTTGGGATAGAACATGTTATGGACTTTAAAGACATTGACAAGCCTCCAGGATCTTAAGTCATAAAGTATACTGTGTTTGGCCTTGATTGACAATCGTATTAAATCCCAGATACAATAATTTATAGACAATTACCATGCCAGTTTTAGTTCTTAGCAATTGGGTGTCTTAGCAATCTTTAATCAAGAGGTGGGAGCAATGAAACAGAGCTGAGGGGGTGATTGGTAAGTGTGCAGAAGGGAGTTAACACAGCAAGCCTGAACTGACTCTCTTTAGACGGGCCCACTTGCAAAGTTGGCCCTTGGCTGGATTTTGGGAGTGTTCCCACTGTTCCCCACTGATAAGGGTGGCCCACTGTGCTCAGAACATGCAAACAATGTGGTTTATGCTGAACACCTGCTTTCCTTCTGGGTCTCGGGTGTTTTGGTACCTGCTAAGCTGCGGGTGCTTACACGACTAGTCCTCAATAGAAACATTGGTCCTTGAGACTAATAGTCTTCACTGGGCA
Source organism: Lontra canadensis (assembly GCF_010015895.1). Lineage (NCBI taxonomy): Eukaryota > Metazoa > Chordata > Mammalia > Carnivora > Mustelidae > Lontra > Lontra canadensis. The sequence continues at coordinate 10,992,405 of NW_022631067.1, read as the reverse complement.
GAAGCATGGCACATACACATTTTCATTGCTGGGTGACGAGTGTGCTCTGTGTAACCCTTCATGGAACAGTGTTATGGGCTGAAGGTGTCCTCTATACGCATCCCCTGAAATTCATTGGCTGAAGCCCTAATCCCCAGTGTGACTGTATTTGGAGATAGGGATTCTATGGAAGTAATTAGAAGTTAAATGTGATCATTAGGGTCAGACTCTGAACTGACAGGATTAGTGACTTTAGAAGGAGAGATATTAGAGAGCTAGCTCTCTCTTTCACTCTCCTTGCACAGACACATGGTGGAAAGCGGGTGTGAAGACACGATGAGAAGGCATCTGTCTGTAAGCCAGGGAAAACTCTCACCAGAAACAGAATTGGCCAGTACCGTGATCTGATACCTCTAGTTTCCAGAACTGTGAGAAAATAGATCCCTGTTGTTTAAGCTACCCAGTCTGTGGTATTTTGTTATGGTAGCTCTAGGAAACACAGTTTCCCTCAGGAAGGGCAACCTGTCTGGCAAATTCAGACCAGTATTCCCATACATTGTTTCATCCCTTTATTACTTATGTTTGTGTTCTGCAGTAATATGAGATTGTTTCACATATGTCAAAGTTGTTATGAAAGTAGTATCAAACTGGGTATATTCTTCAGGAATTTATTATTTGTTTATTTATGCTGTCTTTCATATTTGTGAGATTTATCTATGTGGATACTTTTGCACTAGTTCTAGAACAGTGCAAAATACTTTTTTTGGGGGGGGTGCAGAGGGAGAGAGAGAATCTTAAGCAGTCTTCAGGCCAGCACAGAGCCTGAAGCAGGGCTCAGCCTCAGAACCCTGAGATCGTGACCTGAGCCGAAATCAAAAGCTGGATGCTTAACGGATCGAACCACCCAGGTGCCCCAATTTTCTGAAATGCAAGTGCAAGATCACTTTGTGGATTAAGATGCTTCAGGTTTTCCACCTCAAAAAAGAGGAGTGGAAGACACAAGCATCTAAAGAGACCAAGTAAAGGACTGAATGTGGCACACGGCCATGTCTTTCCATGCTTTCAGGTGCGAATCCCTGCACTGTTAGATCTTTCATTTTCTCAAGAGAAGTAGAACATTTGGAATTTCATTTGAAAGCTACCATATGTTGAATATAGTTAACTAATGCAACTTAACAAGCACACATACATGCGCAGGTGGGCACACCACGTGCATGCACACATTAAGGTGGTCACAGAGACACAGAGACACACACACAGAGGACTAAGACCAAACGTGGCCCTTGTGCCATATGGGGCCCACATTTTGCCACATTGTGATTTCTCGCCTTGAAGATGAAAACTCCAAACTCCATAGTATAAAATATACTTTCTTTGGGATCTGGTCTTTCCTCTTCCTTCAGCTTTGTCTCCAAACACTCATTTGCTCAGAACATTCTCTGGCATAGAAGAGCATTCAATAAATATTATTATTTTATCCACTCTCTTTTATTTTTTTTTGAAGATTTTATTTCTTTATTTGAAAGAGAGAGAATGAGATTGAGCATAAGTGGGGAGGGGCAGAGGGAGAGGTACAGGCAGACTCCCCACTGCTCCCCAGGAGCCTGACGGGAGGGAGCAGGAGCTCCATCCTGCAGGATCATGACCTGAGCCAAAGGCAACTGCTTCACCACCTGAGCCCCCAGCCACCTCCACTCTCTCTTTCATCTGAGTCAGAAATGGACTCTTTGTAGCTCTTTTCATCTTTTGGGATCCAGTCAAGTTTATTGTTAATCTACACATACTAAAAAGACTAAGCAAGAAAGTTTCCTAAGTAACAGTATTTACAAATGTTACTGGTTCTCTCAGTGCAGATATGAAAGGGTTGGGGGATTCTTACATACTTTGCTAAAAGACAATAGTTATAAGCTATTACTAATAGTTTTCTGTGAAAGTAAAAATTGTTATGCATAGGTACCAGGGCCCCACGCATATTTGAGAATTTTCCCAAGATCTTCTGTAATAGGTGGTTTCAATTCTCAAGTCAATAACTTGTGGCCAGGGGTGCCTTGATGGCTCAGTTGGTTAAGCAGTTGCCTCCTGATTTCAGCTAGGGTCATGCATGATCTCAGGGTCCTGGGATCAAGCCTGGTGTTGGGTTCCCAGCTCAGCAGGAGTCTGCTGGAGATTCTCTGTCTCCCTCTGCCCCTACCACTTGCAATTTCTCCCCCCCCCAAATAAATAAATCTTAAAAATAAAAAAATAGTTGTGCCAAATTCTCTACTTTCAGTGATGGGACATAATGGCATTTGGGGTCTCTAGGAATTAGTATCAGTTCAGAGCCAGGAATCCCTGAAAACCCTGGTTATTTTTTCTTCCTTGGTGCATTCTCACATTAGTCAACGGCCATAGGCTCCTTTCAGAGGATTGGAGAAAGAGCGATTAAAATCGTCTGCTTGATGCATTGGCAGGGTAGACAAGTTGGTGTTTGAGGGATAGCTGAGAAGCCAAACATATCTGGTTGCCAATTGGGAATGAGAAGGATCTTGTGGAGGGGTTGGTAAGAAGCTGTTACCCCTGGGGGCACCTATGTGGCCCGTTCTGTTAGCCATCCAACTCTTGGTTTTGGCTCAGGTCATGCTCTCAGTTTGTGTCGTGATCTCAGTTTGTGAGCTCGAGCCCCTCCTCAGGCTCCTTGCTCAGTGCAGAGCTGCTTGGGATTCTATGCCTCTCCCACTGCCCCTCCCCCTGCTCTCTCTCTCTCTCAAATAAACAGTCTAAAAAAAAAAAAAAAAGCAGTTAACCTCTGGTTAGTTATCCCTCTGGCTCTGCAGTCAAGCATCCAGGGGTGGGGCCAGGGTTGCTGGTGGTCGGCAGGGCTAGAAGGTAGGAAAAACCGGATGCAGGGTTGTATCTGAGGACAAACTGAGACTTTCGGAAACTATGTTACTTATTTTATGGTAATAGCTCTTCTGGGAGAAATGGCTGCTATTCACTCTCACCTTCAAAAGTATCTTACAAGATCTTCTTTTGGTTAACTCTAACCAAGAACCACAGAGGGAAGAGGCGTTGAGGAAACATGGTTTCCAATCCAGCATACCTAGTCTGCATCTACTCTGGCTCAAAGAGAGCCAAATATGTGTAAATCCAAAGTCAGGGTCTCTTGGTGGAGGGCAAGCTCACTATTTGTTGTGCCTATGGCGGCTCGTGATTCCCTGATTTACAACCCGGACTTCTCTCTGCTCCATACCCACCACACAGTAGTATAGCAGCCAGGTAAATGTAAGAAGATACATTGGGGGGCACCTGGGTGGCTCAGTCATTAAGCCTCTGCCTTCAGCTCAGGTCATGACCCCACGGTCCTGGGATTAAGCCCTGCATTGGACTTCCTGCTCGGTGGGAAGCCTGCTTCTCCCTCTCCCACTCCCCCTGTTTGTGTTCCCTCTCTCTCTGTGTTTCTCTCTGTGTCAAATAAATAAATAAGATCTTTAAAAAAAAAAAAGAAGAAGATACATTGGCTCAAGAGTAAGAGCTAGAATTCTGGAAGCTAGAAAATGATGTAAATATACTTTCAAAATTCTGAGCAAAAGTTTGCTTCTGCCATGATGGGGTAACTGCCTCCAGCTGGTTCTGTATTGAGTCACTGTCACGATGGTTAAAGTGGACAAAGTACATGGAACAACTGTTTTCAGACATTTCAGACAGGAAGTGGGTTTTGGAGATCATAAACATCACAAATGGGTGGCGCAGCTCAGACAGGGCAGAACTGTCCAGCTTCAAGTGCCGCGCAGTGTTCCTTCAAAAACACTGTGTCCGAAGTACAAGGTTATATTAGTGATAGCGATAGTGAGATTGTCCAAAAATTGGAAAATAACCATTTTCCCGAAGAGGTATATTGCCAATAAGAGTCATTAGCTCTCAGCTTCTTGTTTCCTATTTTGGGGTTGTCCCTGTTATTACCATTCTTCTCAGATTTCATTATGTCAGCCTTGCACTTCTGGATACTAAATTATGAGCTGGTTAAGTTACAGTTTTGGCTGCCGTAGCGAAGGCAGAAGTAACAATGATTTAAACAAGATAAAAATCTGTTGCTGAACCCTCCATGCATTAGACATGACCCCACAGGGACAGGGTCCTGGGTTCCTCCCGTCACTTGTTCCGCCATCTTCAACAAGGGGTTCCCAGATGGCTGCTCCAGCACTCACCAGTATGTATAATTTCAGGAAGGACAGTAGAGGAAATGGAGGGCATGCCTCTACTCTAACGGCACAACCCTTCCATTCCATAATCAGCCCTTAGTCACAGGGCCGCATCTTCTGTAAAGGAGGCTGGATATTGCAACCTTTGGCTCAGTGGCCCGTGTGCAGCTAAAACTTAGGAACTCTCTTAGTTAAGAAATGAGTGGAGAATAGATATGGGACAATTAGTTTCTGCCATAAATGCCTTTCATGAAAAGAGCTTCCATATGACAAAACAGACAGGATCTAAAGAGAACCAATTCAAAGGTTAAAATAAGAAAGAAAAAAAGAAAAGTAGATTTCTTGGTAAGAAGTGATTCCAGACTTAGATACATCAATGAGAAATCCTGTGAAACTGATACTTTTTATTTTGTCTGTCATGAAAATTCCTACTTATATTTTACGTTCCATTAAGTGTCACCTCTCTGATATCCCCGAATATTTTGTTTGTATGTCTGGGCATTTGCCATGCTATGACATACTCGAGGTCTCTCCTAGCTTTGTAACTCTCTCAAGGTGACTCTGAAGTAGTATCAGAATAGTGAGGATCAGAGCTTCTGATACTGGCTTATTTGTAGCCAAGATGACCTGATGTCTGAGATTTGCTTTAAAATACTCCAGCGAAAGATGGAAAAGGGGGAATAAATGAAACAAGATTGACAAATGGTTGATTTGTTGGAGCGTGTAATGAAGTGGGCCTGGGTGATCATAACCCTGTTTCTCTCTTTTGTGTCTTTTGTGCATGTTTACAAATTTGTAATATAACAAAGCAAAAGGCCAGGCATTGAAGACAGCCAGACCTGGGTTCAAACCCTAGTGTCACCACTTACTAGCTAAATGACTTTACCTCTCTATAAATTCGGTTTTTCAAGATGGAAATACTGTGTGGGCCTTTAGGGTTTTTGTAAAGATTAAATGAGACAGAATTTGAGACATCTAGCACAAGGTCTGGCCCTTAGTAGCTGCTGGTAAAACAACAGAAATGGACCCGGGTTCGGGCTGATTCCTCTGACCCGCAGATGCTACGAGGCAAAGGTAGATCTTGAGCTCCGATCCGTGATTTCTAGACCTAGAGCGTCTTCTCTGTTCCCACACTCATTCAGAAACCTCGTCTTGACTTGCAGTTCATGCCTTCGAAGAAAAGGAACAGGATCTGGAACTTGGGACACTCGGTCCTGCGGGGTGGCCCCAGGGCGTGGGTGGCTAACTGCCTCGGAGCGGTCTGGCCGCGGGCTGGGAGCTAGGCGGACGCCGGCACAGGACCGGCTTTAACCCTAGCAGGCGCCGACCAGCTGCGGCTAGAACCCAGGCGCCCTCCCCGCCTCGGTCACCCCCGGGCCCGCTCGAACCCTCCCCCGCCCGCCGCGGATTTGCCGGGGTCGGCGGGTCGCCCCCCTTCCCCTCTTGCGCGACAGGGGGCGGGGCCGTGGTCCCGGCGCGTGATTGGCCGAAGCACAAACGCTCCCCTTCTCCGCCCCCTTCGGCGGGGTGAGAGGTCAGCGGAGCGCCGGTCGGCCGGGGCGACAATGGCGGGGCTCTGGGTGCGGATGGCGGTGCTGGTCGCGGCCGGACGGCGTGGGCGGCGATGGCAGCAGCCGCTGTTGAGGGGCGCAGCGCTGTGGACCCTGAAGGTGAGGAGCGACCGGGCGCGCCGCGGGCCTGCGCTTCGCTGGGCTGGCAGCCCGCACCGCCTGGGGGTGGCGGGTCGGGCGGAGAGCGCCCCGCGGTTATCCCCGCGGCGCCGCGGCCCGGTTCGGCAGCAGTCGGCGACTCTCGTCCCTCTCCCTGCGAGGTCGCGCTGGAGCGCCCCCGAGCCGGCGCCGCCCGCCGCAGCCCTTACCCCGAGGCTGGTGGAGGGCAGAGGGGCCCACCCAGCCGGCCGGCGTGCGCTTTCGGCTCGCGCGCGCGGGGAGCGGCTGACAGCGGTCGGCCGTGGTGTCCGTGCATTCCCGGGCGCCGGTTCTCCTGCCATAGCGGCTTCGGCGTGATCTCGAGCTTCCCAGCGTGAATTTCTAAGGGTCCTTACAGTTTCCATTTTCTCTTGCCTCTTTCCAAATTTGAAGGGACGCTGAATTGCCGCCCAAGTAGAGTTAGGGTTGTGAGTTTTTCTCAACCTTTAAAGTATCTGCGATGGCAAGATTGCTGCTACCTTTTACGTTTGAGAGCCTATTTTAATTGTATCACATCGTGGTATGCTGTATATGCACCCTGTGCATTTATTTTCCTTTTCTCTGTGGTAGTTAGCCGGAGTTTTGTACTGCGCTAAACACATTTGCCACTGTTCTGTGTGTCCCAGGGTTTCGTGGTGGCAGCCTTGGCTCATATGTTGGAGTGTTTGTGGGTGGCCGTTAACACTTTCTCTTGAAAATGGAGTCTCTTACTGTTTCTGAGCAAAGACTACCTTACTTTATTAATAGGGTTTTTTAAGTCATTGGAACAAATTCCTTAAAATGAAAGTCTCCCTGAAAACCACCTGTCATCTGGTTCACTCTGCTTGTTAAACTTCCTTTAAAAAAAAAAAAAATCTAAAAATAGCCACACAATGTGATTTATTGTCACTGAACTCTAGAATTGGAAGACACTTTAGAGATGATCTGGCCAATCCAACTCTTTTAAAGAGGGGGGAACAGAGCCCCAGGTGAGCAGTGGGGGAGCTGGTGCTGGAAAAGGAAGTAAGCACCTGTTTTAGCTTACGGTCAACTTTGGAATGCCACTCTGAAAATACACAGCGTTCTTTGTGTTGCCACAAAATTTACTGTTTTTAAATGCTCTCTGTAATCATTTGTTGGCCCTATCGGTTGCAGTTGCCAAGACTCTTAGGCAATTTATGTAGGAGACAGCATAGTGTAGTGGAAAGGTATGGGCTTTGGAGACGCACAGATGAAGTTTTGCCTAGTATTAGACAAGTCACTTTGCTAGGCCTCGGCTTCTTCCTTTCAGCTGCTTTTTTATTCAACAAGTCTTTGTTGGATTATTTCCTGTGTTCCATTGATAGGGAACAAATATCGTTTCTGCTCTCTTGGACATTTTAGTCTATTAGGGATAGACAAATAAGTGTAAAATGCTATTAGGGGAAAGGTCTTGGTGCTGTAAGGAAATAAAAGTGGAGGGATTTGACCGAGTCGGATTTGACCGGGTCGAGATTTTGAGCTCTGTGTCAGAGTTACTGTTCTGGTGTTTTACTGGAATTAATTTATTAAATCCTCACAACAACTATAGAATCCCCGTTTATAGGTGAAGAGATTGAGGCACGCAGTGTTACGTAATCTGCTCAAAGCTGTGGAATTAATGGCAGAACTAGGATTTAGAACTCCAGTACTGTTACCCTCAGTCATGCTACACAGCTGAAGGGAAAGAAGCATTTTCCTTTGCCAGTGAAAACTTAAACAAGTTTGGAAGGGTAAAGTGACCTTTTGTAGGTAAAGAGAGAAGAGAAGGGTGTTGGCATATGTAAAGGTCCTGTGGCTGGAGGGAATGACAAGGTAGAAGCACTGAGAAAAACCTGGTGGTGTGCAGAGATTGATAGGTGGTTGTAGGGAGGTAGGTACGAATAAGATCATTCTGTGCTTTGTAGATCAAATTATTTGTTTTAATCTTTATCTTTTAGTAATGGGAAGCCATTCCTGTTGGAGGCAGGAGGGATCACACTGATGTTTTAGATTGGTGAGGGTGAGGGGAAAGGTGTTACGGTACGTATTGCTATACACTTACAGTACACTATTATGTAATATGTGGGCTTTGATTTTTTTTTTTCCTCCTTTCAGTGTGTCGGCAGAGACGCCATCTTGTCTATTTCTGTGTTTTTAGTGAAGTTTTGGACCCAGTAGATGCTGGATGTGTGGTAGTACTGACTGGAGTAGAGTTAACATTTGTGCCAAGAAGGAATTCCTCCTTCTTGGTGGGAGGTGGGAGGAATCTCAGGAGTTCACAGTTACTTCAGGGGAAGAACTTGGAAGACCTTGAATTGCTGCTTAGCTTCTTTCTGTCCCTCCCTTTCATGAATTGAAATGTGCTCTACTAGCCTGCATTTGAAGCAGAACCATTTGAAAATTTTATTCCTCTCATTCCTCTTTCCACTCCTGCTAAGCATTGGGTCGGCTAGAAGGCAGCCTGGCAATTCCAGACCTTAGTGGAATCATTCTTTTAGCCAGTTAACAGAAGTTTGTTTGCTTTTAGGGTATATGTAGAGTTCACCTTTTAGTCTTACTTGTTTTGTGTATTAGCCTTTCAAACACGTTCTGTTTAAATACCTAGTTTTTTTCTCCTGTCTGCATTTTTCAGGGGCTCAGGGACCATGGTTTTATGGTGATTGCTACAGTTGATTGAACATCTGTGTCCCTTACATGGTTTTGAGATGTACTATCTCTTACCCATCTGACAACTAGGTAAAAAGTTGCAGTTTTACAATGAGGAAACAAAGTTCAGCAGTTAAGTAACTAGCTTTAGGGCTCCGGAGAGGTAGGATATAAATCTTGGGTGGCATGATTTCCAAACTTGCTTTTACAATTACAAATTCTCTCTCATTTGAGTGATGGTCTCATTATATGGTGCCTGCACAGAACTTAAATGCTTAAGCTTTATGTTCCTTAAAATCCAAGAATTTCTTTCCTAGTCATGAAAAAGAATGTTGAAGCCTATCCGAATGCTTTAGAATTGCCGGGAGGTAAATCTTTCCAATGTGCTGATAGATTTCTTTCTTCCTTCCTTCCTTCCTTCCTCTTTCTTTCTTTCTTTCTTTCTTTTTTTTAAATTGTTTTTTTATTAACATATAATGTATTATTAGCCCCAGGGGTACAGGTCTGTGAATCACCAGGTTTACACACTTCACAGCACTCACCATAGCACATACCTTCCCCAGTGTCCATAACCCAACCTCCCTCTCCCTACCCCCCTCCCCCTGGCAACCCTCAGTATGTTTTGTGAGATTAAGAGTCTCATGGTTTGTCTCCATCCCGATCCCATCTTGTTTCATTTATTCCTTTCCTAACCCCCAGACCCCCCAGATTGCCTCTCAACTTCCTCATATCAGGGAGATCATATGATAATTGTCTTTCTCTGATTGACTTATTTCGTTTGGCATAATACCCTCTAGTTCCATCCATGTTGTCACAAATGGCAAGATTTCATTTCTTCTGATGGCTGCATAGTATTCCATTGTGTGTGTGTGTGTGTGTGTGTGTGTGTGTGTATATATATATATATATATATGTATATATATATATATGCTACATCTCTTTATCCATTCATCTGTTGGTGGACATCTAGGTTCTTTCCATAGTTTGGCTGTTGTGGACATTGCTGCTGTAAACATTCAGGTGCATGTGCCCCTTTGGATCACTACATTTGTATCTTTAGGGTAAATACCCAGTAGTGCGATTGCTGGGTCATAGGGTAGCTCTATTTTCAACTTTTTGAGGAACCTCCATGCTGTTCTCCAGAGTGGCTGCACCAGCTTGTGCTGATAGATTTCTGACAATCACTTGGGAAGAAAAATTTTCTAAGATTATTACAGAAACCAGTTTCTGGTATAATAAAATGCTATGGACATTTGTGTATCTATATATCTGCTTTTTGGATTTTATTTTGTTCTTAAGATGTTCACAGGGTGCCTGGATGGTGCAGCTGGTTAAGCCTTGAGCTCTAGTTTCAGCTCAGGTGGTGATCTTGGGGTTGTGGGTTTGAGCCTACTTTGGGCTCTGTGCTCAGTGTGGAGTCTTCTTGTGTTTTTCTCTCACTCTCTCTGTCCCTACCTCCCTCCTTCTCTCTCTCAAGTAAACAAAAAAATCTTAAAAATAAAAAAAGAGGTTCAGAACAGAGGAATAATTGGTAAAACACTTTTCTAAATAAGGAGGAAAGATAGGGGACAGTTTGATCAAAAGAGTGAGGGAAAAGGAGTTGTTCAAATGATTCCAGTCTTTTTTAAAAGATTTTATTTTTTTAACATAATCTCTACACCCAACGTAGGACTTAACTCATAACCCCGCTATCAAGAGTTGTGAGCTCTACTGCCTGAGCCAGCCAGCCACTCCTGGGTGTTGTATGATTTTAAAAAATGATTTATTTTGGGGCGCCTGGGTGGCTCAGTCAAAAAAGCGTCTGCTTTTGACTCAGGTCATGATCCCAGGGTCCTGGGATCAAGCTCCGCATCGTGCTCTCTCTCACTCTCTGTTAAATAAATAATAATAAAATATAATAAATGTATAATAATATATAATATACGTTACATATCATTTTAATATATATTTATATTTGTATAATATATATTTATATATAAATCATTTAAAAAAGACTATTTATATTTTATTTTTATAATAATTATAAAAATAAAATATAAATAAAATCTTTTTAAAAAATAATTTATTTTAAATTCCTATTGACATTTTAATTAATTATTAAAGATTTTACTTATTTATTTGACAGAGAGAGAGCTACAGTGAGAAAGGGAGCACAAGCAGGGGGAGTGGGAGAGGGAGAAACAGGCTTCCTGCTGATCAGGGAGCCTGATGGAGGGCTTGACCCCAAGACCCTGGGACCATGACCCGAGCCGGAGGCAGACGCTTAATGACTGAGCCACCCAGGTGCCCCGACATTTTTATTTTTAGAAGAAGACAGAAACTGTGATGGAGTCAGTATTAAAATCAAAATAGAAGTGAATTTCAAAAATGTTGGAAGATACAGAGTTATAATTTCAGTCAGGAAAACTAATACAGCGTCCGTGGGATACAGCTGGTGGCTTAAAACAACACACATTTATTCCTGCACAGTTATGGAGGCTAGAAGTTGGAAACCAAGATGTTGGGAAGACCATGCTTCCTCTGAAGGCTCCAGTGAGGCGTGCCTCTTTATCTCATTGAGCTTCCGGGGGCTCTAGCCATCGCTTAGCTTGTGGCTCCGTTCCTCCAATCTCTGCCTGTGCCCTCACATGGCCTTCCCTTCCTTCTCCCTGTGTGTCTCCTCCTCCTCCTCCTCTTCTTCTTCTTCTTCTTTTTTAAGGTTTTATTTATTTGAGAGCAAACCCAAACTGCAGGGGGAGAGGCAGAGGGAAAGAGGGAGAAGCAGGCTCCCTCTTGAGCAGGGCGCCTGACATGGGGCTCCATCCCAGGACCCTGGGATCATGATCCAAGTCGAAGGCAGGGGCTTAATTAACTGACTAAGCCTCCCAGGCGACCCTTCTTTCTTTTCTAAGGATACTTGTCTTTGGATTTAGGGCCATGACAGGCTCCAGGATGATCTCATCTTGAAACCTTTAAATACATCAGCAAAGACCCTTTTCCCCAAAGAGGTCACAGTCACAAATTCTAGGACATGGACACATCATTTTGGGGTGCAACATTCAACCCACCACACCTGTTGTGTGCCAGGTGCTGTCTGTGCTGTGGTATAGCAGTGAACGTTTCTGCCCTCACTGTGGTTATATCCAAGTAGAGGACACTGCCCATGGTCACAGAAATAGATAAGTTCAAAGAGTATAGTAAGTTCAAAGGGCTCTGAAAGGAAAAAAAAATAGGATAATGGGATAAAGAGTTGTGGCGATGTTGAGAGCTGGTTACCTAAAGAAAATAGCAGAGACATTTCTGAACATGTGGCATTTGAAGGGAAAACGGACCCAGCCTACCCTGTGACAGTCTTGGGCACTAGCGGTTAATTTAAAGTTTTCTAGTACTCACATTAAAAAAGTAAAACAAGGGGGGTGGTGCCTGGGTGGCTCAGTGGGTTAAAGCCTTTGCCTTCGGCTCAGGTCATGGTCTCAGGGTCCTGGGATCCAGCGCGGAATCGGGCTCTCTGCTCAGCAGGGAGCCTGCTTCCTCCTCTCTCTGCCTGCTTCTCTGCCTGCTTGTGATCTCCATCTGTCAAATAAATAAATAAAATCTTTAAAAAAAAAAAAGAAAAGTAAAACAAGGGGCGGCTGGGTGATACAGTCGCTTAAGCATCCAGCCTTTGGTTTCGGCTCAGTCCTGATCAGGGTCGTGAGATTGAGTGGCATGTGTGGCTCCCCATTCCGTGAGGAGTCTGCTTGAGATTCTCTCTTTCCCTCTCCCTCTGTCCCTTCCCGGTGTGCCGTCTCTCTCTCTCAAACAAATAAGAAAATTCTTAAAAAAAAAAAAAAAAAAAGTAAAGCAAGGTGAGATTAATATTAGTGTATTTTGTTTAACTCAGTATATTTAAAATATTATTTCAACATATATGTTAAAAATATTAATGGAGCCTTTTGCATTGTTTTGGCATTAAACCTCCAGATCTGGTGTGTTATTTTATACGTGGAGCACATTGGAATGTGGACTGGTGCATTTCAAATGCTCGGTGGCTGTATATGGCTGGTGCTGCCATATTGGACAGCCCATTCTTAAATACCAGATGGCACGACTCAATTGGTCCCACCTTGAGGTGAGTGGGGATGGCCTTTTGAACCCCCTTGCTAGCCAGTCATTGGCTGTAGGCTGAGAAGGGGTAGCTCCCTGGCATGATGGAGAACTCGTGTCTGGTTCAGGCAACTTGGCCAGACTAGGGAGCAGGTGTGCGTGGTGCGTAGTCAACGCAGCAGCTGGGGGTGCTGTGCTGCTTGCTCCAGGTGGGCCCCCGCAGCATCTGCTACAGGTGGGGTGGGAAGAAGGGCCTGGTGGGGGGCCGGATGGGGGGATGAAATTTCAGAGCTGGTGTGTATAGTTTCCTGGTGCTCTAACTTCGTGGAGGCAGAGCCAGAGAATCGGGAGCGTCATCGTCTCTCAGATACCAGGTATCCAACCTCGATTTTGACAGAAGGTCATGCTGCTGAGGCTCCAAAGACTGAATAGTTAGTGGCTGTTTTGAAGAAAAAGCTGTGCTTAAGTGAAAAAGCCTGACTTCAGTGTTTCTGGAGGGCGTTCCCGAGGAAGGTCTCTACTGTTAAAATGCTGCTGTAAATACTGAGCTGGTGCTTCCTAGCTCCGTGTCCTGAAACATGGAGGGGACCTTTCCTTGGAAAGTTTGAAGCTGAAGCACTAGCTAATGTTGAACTTTACCTTGGTAAGATCACCTTCTGGCTCCATGTTAATCCCCAGCTTTGAGGCTCGTGGCTGCTTTGAAGCAGAGCACGTCCTGATGATGAATTAGCCTGTTAGCGGACGGAAGCGCTACCGGGAACGCCACTGTGGATGTGCTGGGAATAGCAGTAACTTTGGTTTTTGCATTAGCGTTTGTTTTTAAAGTTTTTTTTTTTATTTTTTATTTATTGATTTGACAGAGAGAGATCACAAGTAGACAGAGAGGCAGGCAGAGAGAGAGAGAGAGAGAGAGAGAGAGAGAAGCAGGCTCCCTGCCGAGCAGAGAGCCCGATGCGGGACTCGATCCCAGGACCCTGAGATCATGACCTGAGCCGAAGGCAGTGGCTTAAACCACTGAGCCACCCAGGCGCTCCTAGTGTTTGTTTTTAAACTAGTGTTTACTTTTTTCGTTTTTTAAAGATAAGCCTGTAAGATTTACTCGTTTGAGCTGCCACCTGAGGCCATGTTCTGAATGTGAAAACAGGCGCTGTGTTCGAAAAACATGTATTTCCCTGTTTGCAATGACTGGTAGGCTTGTATCCAGTTTGTTGAAAAGCTGTAGCATTTCTCCCTTTTTTTGGGTAACAGGTTTTTTTTTTCCCCTTTAAGATTTTATTTATTTGACAGAGATCTCAAAGAGGCAGAGAAGCAGGCAGAGAGAGGGGAGAAGCAGGCTGCCTGCTGAGCAGAGAGCCCCAGGCGGGGCTCAATCCCAGGTATTAAACCCCAGGTATTAAAATCCCAGGGATCATGACCCAAACTGAAGGCAGAGGCTTTAACCCACCGAGTCACCCAGGTGCCTCTTGGGTAGCAGTTACTGTGTGCTTACTGTAACATGCAAATCTGACTGTGGGCCCGAGCTCTTGACTATCATTGCTCCAAAGGTAACTCCCAAATGGTCTGGTACAACTTTAAGAAGGGGACAGCTGCATTACTGGGTTTAGTTATTGCTTAATATCATATTTTGTTGGCGCTTTACAGTCTGTAAAGATTTATGTGATCCTTTTAATAGCTGTGGGAAAGCCGGGAGTTGTCTTCACATTTTATTGAAAGGAAATTGGGGTCCAGAGAAACGATTTGCCCAAGTGGGGCGTAACTGTGAGGCAGGGGAGCTAAGAGCGGACTCAGGTCTTGTGACTCTTGGAGGTTCTGCTTCTTGCCATGGGCCACACTGTGAGCCATTTCTTTTCTAAGTGTGGGAAATAGATGCAATCTTTACCTTATAGAAGGGAACCAATGGTAAGGGGTAATTGGGAAGTCATTTGTACACACTGACCTTTCTCCTTTTGCCTGTGATAGGCTAAACAGTCTTTAGAGTTGGAGTTGGTTCATCAGGTTTTTCCCTAGGACTCCTCCTTTTAGGAAGTACCTTTAAAGAATCTGGACTGCAGGCACCTGGGTGGCTCACTCGGTTTAGTGTCAAACTCCTGATCTCAGCTCAGGTCTTGATCTTGTGGTTGTGAGTTCAAGCCTCCAGCATGGAGCCTACTTAAAGTTTTTTGGCGCCTGTGTGGCTCAGATGGTTAAGCCTCTGCCTTCGGCTCAGGTCATGATCTCAGAGTTCTGGGATCCTGCTTCTCCCTCTCCCTCTGCTGCTCCCCCTGCTTGTGTTCTCTCACTCTGTCAAATAAATAAAATCTTAAAAAATTCTTTTTTGTGTTGGGCTTGTAGTCAGTTAGTTACATGCTTAACAAAAATAATAAAATTCCGTGTAGAGGTTCAAATTAGCATATTTCTACAGTTCTCTGTATTAAAAAAAAAATTTAGGGGCCTCTGGCTGGCTCAGTTGCTGGAGCATGCAGCTTCTAATCTTGGGGTTGTGAATTCCACCCCCACATTGGGTGTAGAGATTACAGAAATAAATAGAAAAATTTTATCTTATATCTCTATAGAATTATCTGATTTTTGGCTTGTATTCTTCATAACTTTGGGCTTCCATGAAGGTCTGCTGGGAGTGAACAGCAATAGGCAAAGCTTTTATGGGGCCAGCTACAAACCAGTTCAGACTGGCTGTGGAAGTGGCCCAAGCACTTGTTTTTTCTTTATAGTTCAGGTGTTATAGTTCTGTTTGGATCATTTCTACTTTTAGTTATTTCGCTAACTGGGGAATCCATGTTTTTTAATATTTGGGGCCATATTATCACAAATTCACATGTGTACAAGATATGTGTGTGTGTGTATATATTTGTACTGATGGTAAGATACAGTCTTAGATCTTCAGAATCAAGTATTTTACATAGTAATAAAAGATTCCAAAAAACCAGCTCGATCACTTAGATACAGTCTACAGCTCCTACATTTTGGCCAGGTGTAACTTAGAGGGGATTTAACTTTAGGAACTGTGGCATAGACATATTTTAGTCTAGTGTTGGTTTCCTAAAGATAAGTATAGTATAATTGAGTCAGCTGACCCAAACATTGCTCAGAGTTTGGCCACTTGAGATTTCTGAATGGTTCTGGGAGAGAAACTTTCTCCTTTTGGGGTAAGTTTAGCTTGTTCTTCATGGGCTCATCTCATGAAAAAGAGTTCTGAGGTTTTTATTCCCAGAGGTAGCCTAGAAACTTAATGCATAATTCATATTTATTAAAATCTATGCAATTAGCTCTATTTCTATCAAGTAGCTTTGCATGTTTGTTCCTCTTGGAGTAGTTTAGCAGTGAGATCTGGGTCCCCACGTTCTTGGCCTGCATGTTGACTTTGGTTGGATAGATTGCATTTTCTCCCATGATCGTCAGAGTTTTGTACATGTTAGATATCCCTGTGTTCTGCTCTTGCTTTTGGATAATAGTGGCTTTTGTTAGTAAGAGACCTTATCGAAGCTTTCCTTCTTAGAAGAGAGCAGAGGGGTCAGAGTGGTTGGTTCAAGTCCTAGAGTTAGGGTTAGAACTCAGATTTCTTCTCCTGTAGTTTTTTTTTTTTTAAATAAAGACTTTATTTATTTATTTGACAGAGAGAGAACCAGTGAGAGATGGAACACAAGCAGGGGAGCAGCAGAGGTAGAGGGAGAAGCAGGCTTCCCACCGAGCAGGCAGCCTGATGTGGGTCTCGATCTAAGGACCCTGGGATCATGACCTGATGCTTAACAATGAGCCACCCAGGCACCCCCTCCCATAGTTCTTTGCTGGGTGTCAGACTGCCTTATTTATTTATTTGAGAAAGAGAGAGCGCTCAAGAGTGCATAGAGGAAGAGGGAGAAGCAGACTCCCCACTGAACAGGGAGCCCAAGCCAGAGCTCAATCCCAGGACCCTGGGATTGAGACCTGAGCCAAGGGCAGCTGCTTAACCAGCTGAGCCCCCCAGGCGCCCCCAGGCGGCTCTTCGCAGGTTCCCTTCCCCAGACATGAACATCACTGTTGTTCTCACTCTCTGCAGCTGATTCGAATACCTCACATGTCCACCTCAGGTTGTCTTGTCTCTGGAAGACGCACATTTGGTTTTTGCCCATTGGGTTTTTGCCATCAGGATTCACTTACAGCCTTTATTTGTTAGTGATGAAAGACAGGTTTTTGTCATTTGTAAAAGTATTATGTTGATGTGTTTATGCAGCAGACCATTATGTGCCTTACAGTATTAGGGAGAATTTGTAAAAATGTAAACTATTTTGTTGTTACATTTTATAAAATGGATAGGAAGCTGGTATATTTACTTTGTGTAAATATCCCCGTGCTGCCTTGCTGCAGTATAAATCTGAGAAATTCCCAGGGAGCTTTTGCTTTTCTTTATTCTTAAAATTTGTTTTCTTAGTTTGTTTTCTGCTTTGGCTGAGGCTGTAAACACAAGACCTGATTTTTCCAGGGAAGAAGTATTACCTTTATCCTACTAAGTCTGGTGTAGGAGTAAATATGTCTGTTCTGCTGAAGGCAGTGGAAGACTGAATTTTTATTTGGGCACATAGAGAGTGGCGAGACCCTCCAGGTAAATTTTTGTTTCCTCCTCAAATCCTGTCTTTTCAGAGACATCGGTGTTAATGTGGGAGGTCTGTTATTTTTTTATTTTCTCAAAATAAACTCCAGAATCCTTTGAATGGATCTAAGCTTAAATCTTGCAACCATTGCAACCTAGCCTGAGGACTTGACAAATTAAAATTCTCTGGATTCCCGGGCGCCTGGGTGGCTCAGTGGGTTAAAGCCTCTGCCTTTGGCTCAGGTCATGGTCCCAGGGTCCTGGGATCGAGGCCCGCATCGGGCTCTCTGCTTGGCAGGGAGCCTGCT
Organism: Lontra canadensis; assembly: GCF_010015895.1. Classification (NCBI taxonomy): domain Eukaryota; kingdom Metazoa; phylum Chordata; class Mammalia; order Carnivora; family Mustelidae; genus Lontra; species Lontra canadensis. Next base: position 10,974,977 of record NW_022631067.1, on the reverse strand, counting down.
TCCTCCTCTCTCTCTGACTGCCTCTCTGCCTACTTGTGATCTCTCTCTCTCTGTCAAATAAATAAATAAAATCTTAAAAAAAAAATTCTCTGGATTCCCTTTACTCATTTTTCTTTAAGATTTTATTTATTCATTTGAGAGAGGGAGACAAAGCACAAGCAGGGGGAGAGGCAGAGGGAGAAGCAAGACGCCCCACTGAGCTGGAGCCCGATATGGGGCTCCGTGCCAGGACCTGGAGATCACGACCTGAGCCACCCAGGTGTGCACCTCCCCTTACTCATTTTTAAAATTGGGCCTAGGGGCGCCTGGGTGGCTCAGTGGGTTAATGCCTCTACCTTTGGCTCAAGTCATGATATCGGGGTCCTGAGATCGAGCCCCACATTGGGCTCACTGCTGAGTGGGGAGCCTGATTCCCCCTGTCTCTCTGCCTGCCTCTCTGCCTCCTTGTGATTTCTGTCTGTCAAATAAATAAAAAAATAAAAAAATAAAAAAAAATTGGGCCTAATACTCTTGAACATAGAGGGATGTCTGAAGGTGTGCAAGAGTGAGTTTTGGTCTTTAGAAGGGATGGAGTATGGAGTGTGTTTTCCAGTCTCAGACCATTGTCTTAACTAGTCTTTTACCTGATACTGTGGGCTTCATTGTCTAAAGTGTATCTTTCTTATTACCTTCATTTTTTAAAAAAAGATTTATTTGAGAGTGAGAATGTGAGCCAGCTAGCCAGCCTGAGAGAGCACAAGGTGGAAAGTGAGGGAGGGGCAGAGGGAGAGGGAAAAGCAGACTCCCCTTGAGCTGGGAGCCCGACATGGGGCTTAATCCCAGGCCCCTGGGATCATGACCAGAGCCCAGCAGAAGGGAGCTGCTTGACTGAGCCACCCAGGCTCCCATTACCTTCACTTTTGTATTAAGATTACATTTTGTAATTTGGGGCTTGATGCTTTACCAATTATATGAATTTTTGAGTTTATTGAAAAATGTTGCTATAAAAACATTTGCTTCTTAATTGCTTTGTCTTCTTAGAAAGTCCTAAGAGGCACTCCCCCTACCTTCTTTTCATCTTTTTTTTTTTTTTTTTTGGATCTAGCTTTATCAGTGACTACTGGGTAAATTGTTCTCTTAAATCTTTGACTATAAATTTTATTAGTGATGATTGCTCATGTTTTAAAGCCTTAAGATATATTTTTTCCACAAACATTTATAATAATGAAGTAGAGGTGAACTTGATTATTGCCATTACCTTTTCACTGTACCAGAAAAAGTGAAATAAGAAATCATGTTCAAGATAACAGCAAACAAAAAGTTGTATTACTTTCCGGTCCCTGCTAAAATGGAAGCTCCTTAAAAGCCAAGACTCTTATCTTATGTTGTATGAGGTTCAGTGTGGTAGGTGACCTTATGATCCTGCTGTGTCAGTCTGCCTAATCAGACCTTTTTTTTTCAAATTTTATTTGACCCATTGACCTTTGTGTTTTTTTAAAGTTTTTATTTTAATTCCAGCTAACATACATTTTGTTGTATTAGTTTCAGATGTACGGTATAGTGATTCAACACTTCTACGTATGCCCCAGTGCTTATCACAAGTACACTCTTTAATCTCCCACCCCTCTGGTAACCGTCAGTTCTCTATAATTAAGATTGACCCATTGACTCTTATTTTACTTTTCTAGAGATCCTTCTGATGCCTTTTGGTTTCTCTTGTGTGCCAAAGGGATATGTCTGAAGTTATGATTTATCTTCCACAGTTAGGGCATGTGGCTTGGAACTACATACATTGATTGGTAAAATATTTTAGGTAGAAGCATACTGGAAGAATTACACTGAAAAAAAATATTTTTAAAGCCCATTCAAGTATCTGTAATTCATTTCACTTATTTTTTTTATTTTTTTTTTTTTTTTGGTAGCATGTTCCACACTACTCAAGACCGCACTTAATGGTGTCCCGTCGTCTCTGTTCAGCAGGATTTGATTCTAATGAAAAAGTAAGTATTTAAATACTTTGAATAGCAAAGTTATAATGGTTTTACTTTGTCTCCATGCTGTGTTCACTGGACAGATTGTAAATTTTATTAGTGATGTGTAATTACTGCTCTAATGTCATAGATTTTATAGGTGCTCGATCTTCTTTCTTCATTGTGGGCCACAATCTGAGTCTTAAATTTGGTATCTATACCAAAAATTGAATAAATTTATAGTGTTTCCCTTGTATTCAGTAGAATAACATTCTTAAATTCTGGGCATTTGAGAGATTTTGATTAAACTATTGATTTTTTTTTCATTTTAATATTTATAGGATTAATTTTGAAGGCATTTTTATATATTGTAAATTTTGGGACAAGGGAATTCTAGTGAAAATCCCGATATAGGATAATGGTTGAGGCTGTAATATGAGAACGGGTGGACCTGGAAGTGGTGATTGTGGAGGTAAAACATAATTTGTGACAGTGAAGGCCTCAAAGACGGCAGGGGAGAGTTTTGGTTAAGAGATAGTTCAGGTTGAATGTCATGAAGGTCAAACTGGTGAATGATTATTTGAGAATGAAGTAGCTGAGGTATGTTCTAAATCATCTCTTGAAGTAAATAAAACTCCGAAGAATCCGGAGGCTTGGAGGGACGCTTGGGTGGTTCAGTTCAGTTAAATGTCTGCCTTCAGCTCAGGTTATGATCCCAGGGTTCTGGGATCAAGCCCTGTATCAGACTCCTTGTTCAGTGGGGAACCTGCTTCTCCCTCTGTCTGCCACTCCCACTGCTTGTGTGCTATCCTCTAGTGCGCGCGCTCCCTCTCTGACAAATAAATAAAATCTTGAAAATAAATTCTGGAGGCTTGGAGAAAGGGTCTAGTTCACTGTAGTTCAGTAGCAATATAATAACACAATTGCAGGGTATATCATTTTAAATTTTCTCATAGTCACATTAAGAAAATTTTTAACAGTATGTTTCAATTCTCTATCTAAAGTGTTACTTTTTATATTGATTATATATTGAAATATCAGTAAGATACTTTTCATTCTTCTTTTTGTTTTGTACCAAACGTTCTAAATCTAGTATATAATTTATACATCTGGCAGTTTGATTCGATTAGCCACATTTGAAGAGCTCAGTAACCTTATGTAGCTGGTGGTTACTTTATTGGACAGCACTGGTCCAGATGAATTAGCTGTGATAAACTCCCTATTATGATATCCATGTTTCTTAATTTTTTTGTTTTTTTGAAGATTTATTTGAGTGAGGAGGGGGAGGGGTAGAGGGAGAGCATCTCAAGCCAACTTCTCTCTGTGCACAGAGCTGGACATGGGCCTCTGGCCCATGACCCATGAGATCATGACCTGAGCCACAAACAAGAGTTGGATGCTTGACTGACTGAGCTACCCAGTAGCTAAATCCATGGTTTAGTATGAAAACTTCAGCATAGATAGTATGCCTTGGGGTGCTTGTATGTCTGTGTATTTCTGCACACATTGTTGAGTTCAGTCTAGTAGTGAGCTGTCCTAACCAGAAACATTCTACGGGGTGGTTAGCTAGTACTTGTACTAGAGGTCACAGTCCAGAGTGAGGGGCAGTCTGGAATACTACAAAGGGTCCAGCTGTCTTTCTCCCTGTTAGCTCTGGTAGCCTTCCGCGTTAGCTATAATAATTGTTAGAAATGGGCTGTCATTGATGAAATTAGTGCTGTGCAAGATATGTGTTCTGGCTCTTACTTAATATTAACTCTTAGCCCCTGAAGGAGCAGAATGGAAGAGTCCAGTTGACCTTTGATTCTTTTTTTTTTTTTTTTAAGATTTTATTTATTCATTTGATACAGAGAGACACAGCAAGAGGGAACTTCCAGCAAGCAGGGGAAGTGGGAGAGGGAGAAGCAGGCTTCCTGCCAAGCAGGGAGATTGATGCGGGACTCGATCCCAGGACCATGGGATCATGACCTGAGCCAAAGGCAGATGCTTGGCGACTGAGCCACCCAGATGCCCATGGCCTTCCATTCTTTACCTTTAAGATAGGACCTAAGCTTGATCCGTATATGAAGTCCTATATGCAGCTGCTTGTCTGGGGGTTCTCCATAGCTTGAGTCTGACAGTATGACTAGCCAAATCAGATTATTGATGTATTTGCTTGAGGTGAAACTTTCATGCAGGCTGTTGGAGCATTACAGAGTGAAGGAAACAGACTTCACTGAGCTTATCCAGCAAATTTTAACATCCTTTTTAATGCCTTTTTTTTTTTTTTAAAGATTTTATTTATTTGAGAGAGAGAGCCCAAGAGCGGGATGAGGGGGCAGAGGGAGAAGCAGACTCCCCACTGAGCATGGAGCCCAGTGTGGGACGGGATCCTGGGACTCTGGGCTTATGACCTGAGCCGAAGGCACATGTTTAACTGAATGAGCCACCCAGGTGCCACACTTAAGATCCTTTTTATGTCTGTTCATAAATGTATGTGTGGCAGTTTGGTTTGAGACTTGTTTTTTCCATAACCTCATAGTGAGCTTACAGTAATCGCTGATTCATGCCTCACCTTGGTGGCCATTGATAATTACTAAAAATGAATGTGTGTGGCTATCTTGGGTTAGGAAATTTAAAGTATTCCTCCCCTTCCTCTTGGAATCTACCAAGGTACATATTTTGTTGTAAATGTCTGAAATTAGATCTGCCTGCTATCTTTGCTGATGTGAAATGTTGAAGTCCGGGAGTGAATGGTCAAGAAAGAATTCATGAGACGTGCATAAAAGGTGGTTTTATTAAAGCACAGGGCAGCACCCATGGGCAGGAAGGACTGCGCTGGGGTTGTGAGGAGGGACTGCAGATACACCTTCAAGTTGGGAGACGGTTAGGGATAATGGAAGTGAGTAAGGACTTTGGAAGCAAGGTTTCCAGGGCCTTGAGGGTCATTTACTGTTGTCTCATAAAATTAGTCCTGACACTCTTCAGGTGAATATCAGTGTGCCATATGTTTGGAGGATGATTGTTAACATCTATCTTGGGGGAGGGCTGGAGAGAAAGGAAATTTCCGGAGGATTTTTATATGCTAAAGAAGACTAACAGGATACCAGAGGTGGGGCTAATGTCAAGCTAAGGTTACCTTCTGCCTCTAGCAAAGCACTGACATTGACCAGTTGAGTTCCTGCAGGAAGGTCACTCTGCTTGTCCCAGGCACCTGTCAGTGGGCCGTAAGTTGTGAGGAAGTTTGATTTTTTTCTTTATTTCTTTTGCCTTCATTCTCTACATCATTTGCCAGCTCTTTTGCTGTACTGTTTCCTGAGGTAATTGTGGAGAAACTGTGTAGCATGCTTAGTCATGAAAACGTCTGTGATACTTTTTGGCACCTGGTGGTGGTTACCTGTGTGGGGCTTTCAGACCAAATTGAAGGCTTGCCATCATGTAGAGGGCCTTTCTGCTTCTAGGAATTCTTGCTTATAGCCATTCATTAAATACTGTACTCTTTGTTCTACCTTATTATTCCTGTCTTAAGTGCTGGTAGATCTGATCTCTGTTAAATAAATTGATTCTCACCTGAACTTGCCTTTGACTCCTTTTTTACTCCACATTTTATCAGCGACTCATATCAGGTCAAAATCAGGTAAAATTTAATCATTACTAAAAATACTCTTTTTTTCAACTTGAGTTTTAACGGGTCAGCTTGTCTCAGGTATGTTCCTAAGAGTAGGGAAGATTTAATAGTAATCCGCTTAGAAAAAAGACCAGGAGGTCTTAGTAGGCCTTAAGTTAGTGTGAGCCAGCATATTGCTGTGGCGTGCCTGGCGTGACCAATGTGATCTTACTAATTTATTTATAATTTATAATTAATAATACAGTGTTTAAAGCTTGTACCATTATATTCTGATCATGTCACATCCTTGTGTGTTTTGACATGAATATCTGGGCTCGAGCTCTGGCTTTACCCCTGTGGACTTTGTTAGTGACTTAAGCAGGTGATTTGGTCTCCTCGAGCCTGGGCACATATTTTGTGCCGTAGCTGCTTTAAACACTCCTCATTGGGACGCAGGGTGGCTCAGTCTGTTAAGCGTCTGACTCTTGATTTCAGCTTAGGTCATTATCTTATGGGTCTTGGGCTAGGGCTCCGTGACAGGGGAGTTTGCTTGGGATTCTCTCTCTCCCTCCCACTCCCCACCCTCTCTCCCCCACTCCAAATAAATCCTTAAAAAAATTACTTGTTTTTCAGTGCTCCCTTCTGCTTTCATTGTCCCTGCCTTTGCACGTGCTGTTCCCTCTTCCTTCTCTGCACTGACCACAGCCTCTTGGGTGTAGTTGTATTATAAAGCTTTTTTTTTTTTTTTTTTTAAGATTTTATTTTTTATTTGACAGAGAGAACACAAGTAGGCAGAGAGAGAGGAGGAAGCAGGCTTCCTGCTGAGCAGAGAGCATGATGCGGGGCTCAATCCCAGAACCCTGAGATCGTGACTCAAGCCGAAAGCAGAGGCTTAACCCACTGAGCCACCCAGGCGCCCCGGGTGTAGTTGTATTATAGCACTTAACCACACTTTGTCGTGATTGTGCCATATTGTATATTGAAGTTGTCAAATGCACTTGATGTTTCCCTGTAATTTTTGATTTAGAGGGAATTTTAAAATTGGTATGAATGTATTTGTATGTATATTTTTATATGTATAGCTTATCTGCAAGAATGTACAGGAAACTGGTAATAGTAGCTGCTTTTGGAACAAAGACCTGGGTGTCTCTATAGTATATTGCCTTTGGTATCTTTTATTTTTTTTATTTTTTATTTTTTAAAGATTTTATTTATTTATTTGACAGAGATCACAAGTAGGCAGAGAGAGAGGGGGAAGCAGGCTTCCTGCTGAGCAGAGAGCCCAATGCGGGGCTTGATCCCAGGACCCTGGGATCATGACCTGAGCTGAAGGCAGAGGCTTTAACCCACTGAGCCACCCAGCACCCCTGACTTTGGTATCTTTTAAACCCTGAACCATATACATATGTTTATTTGAGAGAATATCTTATGTATGGGAACTTAATTGATGTAATCAGCTTTATTTAGCTTGTGCACTAATTGGTGTTAACAGTACTGTATTAGTCAGGGTTCTGTAGACAGACTGAACCAGTAGGATATATGTGGAGACCTGCTGGCTCCCAGTTGAGGCCAAGTCCCATGATCTTCCCCCTGCAAGCGCAAGACACAGGAAACATGCTAGTGTAATTCTGGCTGGGAGCCAGCGGTGTCAGTAAGTCCCAGGAAGAAGACCCATGGCCCAGCTTAGTCAGGAAAGCAACACAAACACTCCTTTCCTCTACTTTTTCTCTCGCGGGCCCTCCACGGATGAGGTCGTGCTCCCCCACGTTGGGGAGGGCGGTGTACAGGGCTGAACCTGCTGACACGCATGTTCGTCTCCTCTGGAAACGCACAGACACACCCAGAAGTCACGTTTCATCCGAGTACCCTGTGGCCCGGTTGCACAGAAAACGGACGGTCGCGAGCCCTGCACGGAGAAGTCGTGCAGGTGCAGATACTCGTTCTGATACAGATTTTGCCTGTTCGATAGGTTCTCACTCCTAGGTTTGGCGTAAACAGTGTGGTGTGTGGCCCAAAGGAGCGCATGATCAAAGCTATGGCTAACGCGTCCTGAGGATAAATTGGGTGCTGGGCGCTGCTCTCAACCCTGTCAGGCTGTTCCCTGGCGGCACATGCTGTTATTACTGTCCTTTTACATACCAGGAAATGACGGTCAGGACGGGGGGCTGCCCTTTTGTGATAAGCACTGGGTGTTCCATGTAAGTGATGAGTTGCCAAATTCTAACCTGAAGCCAGTATGACACTCTATGTTTACTAACTTGAATTTGAATAAAAACTTGGAAGGAAGGAGAAGAAAAAAAAAAAAGGGTGGCTTGGCCACACAGGAACATGTGGTAGGGTTGGGATTACAGCCTGGGCGCTTTGGTTCCAGACTGGCTCTTAACTATATTCTGACACTCAGATAAAAACTAGGATGGAGTTCTTAATCCCTATAATGTTATGATTTGTTACATTAGCTGTAACAGCTGCTGCATGTGTAACTTCATTGTTTATGCTGTTTCTATCAGACGTCATCTGTTTCATACATACTAAAATGTACATTTTAAAATGAAGTTCAAAGAAGTATATATATATATATTTTTAATATTCTTCCTGTTCAACAGGGATTTACCCTGACCACTTGGATATAGAATGGCAGATGAGTTTGCAGTCTCAGGCTGGGGCTGAGATGAGGATATTTTAAGCACCCGTCTGTGCAAGGCTCTGAATGATGCAGGTTCTGTCAGATTAGGAGTTTACCAATTTTTAAGGCAGAGGCATGTCTCAGTTGGGTGGAATAAGCCACGTGTGACATGAAGGTTAGACCAAGACTTTGAAAGCCTTTTCTGATGCTGAGATTGTGACTCCCTGTTGGGTTAAAATACTGCTTTCAGTTATGTAAGAGGACTTTTAAGATCATATATAGCTTTAACTTTCTTTTGGAAATGTAACTAAAACTTTTTCTATAGTTGTATTTAACTTATAATAATTCACTAACCCAGAAATAGTTGCATACTAAAATGTATCCAAATTACTTGTAATTGTGTTTCTTTAAAAGGATTAGCCTGTACAATTTTAGAATAGTAAGAGAACCTTATTAGTTTCCCCCTTAGAATGTTAATCAGTTTATATGTGGAAGTAAAGATCTACAGAGATTGATTTGCTTCAAGTCAGATAGGTTATTGTTAGTGGCAACGCTGGGCTAAGAATTGAGGTCTCTAACTCCACCCAGAATGGACCTCTATTATGAGGCCTCAGCCGCTTCAAAATGGGGCTGTATTGTATTCAAATAGCATAACCTGTTTGGTCTGGGGATCTTTGGGTATAAGCATAATTAGTTTCTCTTTTTAGTTACTGAAAGTATCATTTAATGCCCGACAAAGATGATGGAAAAATTAGACTTTCCTTTGATGAACAACTCATGACCTTAGAATTTCCCTGAATCTAGAATATAAATTACTGAGTAGTGGTCAAGCAATTCTATCTAAAGTTTTTTAGCATTCAGAAATACCATTTGAAGATAATCTCTTGGCAAGAGAATTTATACATATCCCCTTAGTCTACTTATGATTTACTGTACCTAATTAGTTGATGCTTTAACAGAGTGATTACAGGGCCAGATCCTACCAGATGAGTTTAATAGCAGCCTGGTTGTAGATGAACATATGTATAATATTTAATACTGTTCTAGGAAGTAACGTTTTTTAGGATCACATCCAGTGTTGTGGGAAAGCTTGTTTTCCAGCGTGAGAGGAACAATTTCTTATGTGTGTTTTTCTCTCTTTAGACTTTTGATAAAATTCTTATTGCTAATAGAGGAGAAATTGCATGTAGGGTGAGTAGAATTTTAATCTTATTTTTCCATTTTCCTTTGTGAATTTTATTATATTAAATCCCTTTAAATCCAAATCCCTGTTAATAGATAATGTTTATGTATTTTAAAATAGGTTATTAAAACTTGCAAGAAGATGGGCATTAAGACGGTTGCCATCCATAGTGATGTTGATGCTAGTTCTGTAAGTATATTTTTGCTTTATTTGAATCAGGACCTTATTTATTTGTAGTTTAAAAAAAAAGGTAGAAAATGTTAAGTTCTTTTTTCCCCCTTGGCTCGAAAAGGATACACACAATTACAAAAAAAAAAAAAAAATACTGACTCCTGTATTAAGCAAAATGGAAGCATCAAAATGTCTTTAATATGTATCTAAACTTTTTTCCCCCAAGGTTTTAAAAACTTAGAGTTTAAAAATTGCTAGACTTGGTTGCTGACCACGAAGTAGATTTGACCAAAGCTTGAGGAAGTTCAGTTCAAAGATTCATGAGCTGTTTATACCATGCTGCCTTTTGAGAGCACATTTTCCCACAGCTGAATTCTGTTTAATTGTTTTAACTTTCCTGAATGCTTCGTATTCAGTTGAAAGTTTGATAAAAGAAGGATAGGCTAATACTAATTGGACATAGACACAAGGAATAGTATAAAACAGTGAATGATACATTATTTTATTGGGGATTTTTAACCACAGCAGGCATTTTTAGCAGTAATAAACTATGAAGGAGTAGAAAAAAAATCCCATGAGAAAAGAATGTAGATTATTGGAACTTTAGGGGATGAAATATAAGAAGTTGTACTTTAAGTGTTTTTCTTTCTTGCACACTACTTTTGGTAACAAGACCTATTGGTAATGTCAGCTTTTACTGTATAGTAGTATAATGTGGAAATTTTGAGTATTTGTGATTTCTTGTTTTACCTATACAGTGTTGTTCATTTAGCTCAATTGTGACTGTCTTCCTTCTTTAAAAAGAGAACCGTTGCAGGCTTCTCTAATATCCTGAAAATAAAGGTTAAGTATTTGTCTTGTTTATTTGACGGATACATTTAAAATAGTTATTGTTTACTTAAAAACTCTTAAATGAAGCAATTAAATAAACTTGTTTTACATATGTAGTTTGTTTTTTTTTTTAATAGTGGTTTCTGGCCTCTTTTCTTTGCTAATAATTTGTTTTAACTGATCACTTCAATAGTAGTTTATATTCCTTATAGTCATGAAATAATGAGAAAACTATTACTTTAATCTCTTTCTTGATCACTAAACTAAGGCATTTATCAACAGCAAATTCCTTTAGAAAAAATTTTGTGTCCCCCTAAGGCTAGTAATAGATTTAAAATTCCTCCTCCTTGGGACACCTGGCCGGCTCAGTTGGTGGAGTGTGCCACTCTTGATCTTGGGATTGTGAGTCTGAGTCCTGCATTGGGTGGAAAGATTACTTGCAGATCTTAAAAACAAAACAACAACAACAACAATAAAAAAACCCCCAAGTGTGCCTGGGTGGCTCAGTGGGTTAAAGCCTCTGCCTTCGGCTCAGGTCATGATTCCAGGACCCTGGGATCGAGCCCCGCATCAGGCGGTCTGCTCAGTGGAGAGCCTGCTTCCTCTGGTCTCTCTCTGCCTGCCTGTGATCTCTGTCAAATAAATAAATAAAATCTTAAAAAGAAAAACAAAAACCCAGAACCCTGAGAACAAAACCCTCTCCTTGTCCTGTGTTCATTTTCATTGTGTTCGTAGTTCATGAGGTGTTTTCATTCATGGATGAACTGAGAGAGAAAAAGGTTTGAATTGTGGACAGTCACTGTTTTTACGTCAAGTCTTTTACTTGTTTTTTCTCATATCAAAGTACAGGGAGTTCTCTATCCTATGTTCTCATGAAGAGCACTGTTGGCATGGATTGGTCCAGAATTATATTTTGATTTTTTTCGTGTTTATATTTCAGTGTTGGTGTTCTAGCCCCTAATAGCATGACTGCCTTTTCCCGTTCTTAAGTTTCTTTCTTTCTTTTTTTTTTGTTTTAAAGATTTTATTGATTTATTTGAGAGCGAGCATGAGAGGGGAGAAGGTCAGAGGGAGAAGCAGACTCCCCGTGGAGCTGGGAGCCCCACGTGGGACTCAATCCTAAGACTCCAGAATCATGACCTGAGCCAAAGGCAGTCACTTAACCAACTGAGCCACCCAGGTGCCCCCAATTCTTAAATTTTTGGTTTTGTGTTCTTGTTAGGTGGAAGCTAGACATGACCAGGGGAAGGAGTGCCCTGAGACAGAGTCCCAAGTCCGTCAAGTGGAATGATAGAGACATGAACTAGAGGCGAGGATCAGGATAAGTAAGCTACACATTAAAAGTCTGGGAGCACAATATCCTGACCCTGTGGCTTCCAAGGCCTTGGGGCTGACAGACCAAAGAGCCCCAGGTGCAGAAAATGTGCTCTTCTCTTCCTCTGCTCCAGGGTAACCCCAAGACTCACTTGGATCATGGGTAGAGCCCCCTGCTCCTGCCATGGAGAAAGTCTGCCTTGACAGGTACTAACCTTGTAGGGTCAAAAACTCCTCCTTCCAACCAGTGGGAGGAGTTTCTGAAACTACTGAAGCCTTCTTGCATTAGAGACCTCTGTCCTGTCTGTCACAGCTCCTCACAGCCCAGAGAGACCCAGTTATACCCAATCCTAAACGACCCAGAGGACTTCCTACTCTCCCACCTTGAGAGTGTACTGTCAGCTTTACTGAAGTGCTTTGCACTTGCTACTTTCAGGCTGTCTTTATTCGAATGCTGGTCCTCATGTAAATCTTCTCGTGGTGAATCCAAGTACCCAGACCTCCATTCACAGAACACAGACTCTCTCACCCATAACATTCTGATCTAGAGCTAGAGTGTCCTTTCCAGGCTTTGAAAACACTAGTTTCAAAAGAGATGGTCTAAGTTTTAAGATGGCCTTTCATATCCTTCTAAAGCGGAGATGGTAGTTTCATATAGTAAAGACTTTTAGTCACTTTTTGCTGCAAGTGGAAAGGAAATGAGTCTACCAGATACTACAATACATCATTTAGAGTAAGACTGATCAGGCCCCATGGTGGAAGCACGCATGCTCAGCCAGAACTTCTCTTAGTATGATCTACTTTAAGTCCTTTACTAAAAAGGTACTGTTCAGGATAATAATGCTAGTTAGAATGTTCGAAGTTCAATTTAGGCCTCCGCAGTAGAGCCATATCTGCTCTTTGCTTTCTGTGTCAGTCTCAAGAAAGCCACAGAGGTGAGTTCCTCTGACGGTTTATTTTGCTTCCTTCACGTGTGATTCAGAAAGATTACCATCATACCTAATCAGCTTTACAATATGGGTAATCTGAATGAGATGTGCTTTTCAGATGTCTTGTTAATGTTACAGTGTTTGTTTTCAAGAGGTGAGCATTTAAAATGTTACTTGGAGTACAAAAATCTTAAGTGTCTTATATGTTAATTTCTTAAATGGAAATGTAAATATTGCAGTAGGAAAATACTGCAACAGTTGATTGTTTTTAATGGCAAGTTAATAGTTTTCACAGATAATTTTTTAACATTTAAGTGGGGGAGAAAAGATAACAGTCACTACAACTACTAAGCAGTAAGTCATACAAGGAAAGCCAAGTATCTTGCAAACAATGTGTAATGGAAAAAATTGGCTTTTAAAGAAGATTATGCAGTTTTTCCCATTGGTCCCCTTTCCCTTGTCCTGTTCTTTAAAATTGTCTTCAGTTTCTTATCTTTTTTTGCTCTTCTTTGTGAATTTTAGGGTAAGCTTATTAAATTAGGCACATCTACCAGTGTTTAGCTACTGTTTTTGTGTAAACATAAACTTTCATTTCTCTTGGATAAATACCTAGGAGTGGAATTGCTGGGTCATAGGGAAGATGAGCGGCAAAGCAGCCTTTTCCTGTTTGGATAGTCAATCTGTTTGGAGAGTAAACATATTTTAGACTTTGCAGGTCTCCTTTGTGTGGTCTCCTTTCCTTGTGCTTTTTCTTCTTTTTCTTAGGACCCTTTAGAAATGTAAAAATCATCCTTAGCTTGTGGGCTATAGAAAACCAAAAAGACCGGGGCACCTGGGTGGCTCAGTTGTTAAGTGTCTGTTTTAGGCTTAGGACACAATCCCAGTTTCCTGGGTTCCAGCCCTACATTGGGTTCCCTGCTCGGCGGGAAGCCTGCTTCTCCCTCTCCCATTACCCCTGCTTGTGTTCCCCCTCTTGCCGTGTCTCTTTCTGTCAAATAAATAAATCTAAAAAAATAAAACAAAACCCCAGAACACCAAAATTGTCCTTAGATTGGATTTGGCCTGTGGGTGGGTGGTATTTTGCGGACTCCTGTTACAACCAGATGCGTGTTTCTAAGAAGCTGCCAAACAGTTGTCCTACATGATTGTGCCATATTCTTGATTGTGCCATACTGTTCCCATCAATAACGTGTTAGTGTTCATGTTGCTCCATATCCTTGCCTGCACTTGGTTTTATCAGTCCTTTAAATTTTTGCTATTCTACTGGTGATGTGTTATTTCATTGTAGTTTAATTTAAATTCTCTGATGAATATTGATGTTGAGTATGTTTTTATATTAATGGCTATTTATATTCTTGTTTGTTCAGACATATAATTGGAAGAGTAGTACAGTGAATACTTCTAGACCCTTTGTCTGGATTCACCAGTTAACATTTTGATACATTTGCTTGTATCTGTATCCGTATATATGAATATAAGTATATATTATGTTTCTTCTTCTTCTTCTTTTTTTTTTTTTTGGTAAAGAATATGAAATTAAGTAACAGACATTGTGGCTTCTCACCCCTAAATACTTTAGTATTTATCTCCAGGGAAAGGATATTCTCTTACGTATACCTTATCAAAGCTAGGAAAATTATAAGTTATTCTGTAGTATAATATGCAAACTGTATTTATATTTCCCAACTTGTCTCCAGGTCTTAAATTTAAAAAATATATTTTAAATACTTAATATTTAAATATACTAAAATATAGTAAAACAATATTTAATATTAAATCAATATAATTAAATATATTTAATTTAATATTAAATATACTTAAATATATTGAAATTTTAAATATTTTAAATTTTCCTCTCCCTCTGTCACTCGTCCTGTTTGTTCTCTCTCCCACTCTCTCTTGCTTTAAAAAAATTTATGAGTGAGAGAGAGAGGGAGAGAGAACAAGCAGGAGGAGTGGCAGAGGGAGGAAGATGCAGGCTCCCCACTGAGCAGGGAGCCCTATGCAGGGCTTGATTCCAGGGCCTGATATCAAGACCTGAGCCAAAGGCAGATGCTTAATCCAACTGAGCCACCCAGACACCCCGAATGTCCTTTTTTTTTTTTTAACCTTTTCTTAAAAATCTACGCTTTACACCCAACATGGGGTTTGAACTCATGACCTCAAGATGAAGGTGCTCTAATGATTAAGCCATCCAAATAAATGTCTTTTATACACACACACACACACACACACACACACATATTTAACTCACAGTTCAATCAAGGTTCATGAATTGTATTTGTCTATTCTGCTTTTTTAGTCTCTTAATCTAAAATAATCCTCCTATCTTCCCTTCTTTCTTTGTTTGATTTTCATGATACTGCTATTTAGGCAAATTAGCTTATAGGTATTCTGGATTTGTTGGATTATTTCCTCATGAATAGATTCAGTTTAAATATTTTTTGAGGAGAATACTTCATAAGTGATCTTATTTCTTACTGTATCCTATTAAGAGGTTCATAATGTTGGTGGTTCTGGTTACACTAAGTTTGATGAGTTGGTTGATGTAGCTGTTAATCACTTTTCTCCATTATAATGGTACATTTTTTTTCCTCTTGAAATTTTTGGGTGTGAGTCTTTGAATCCATGTAAATATTTGTCCCCCAACAGTCTCCTCTAATATTTTTACATCCACTGATAAAAATTATCTGACACAATAATTACTTTGGTTATATTTGTTTGGTGCTGTCTGTTGAGAAATATGTGAGGTCTGCTCCATTTTGAATCTGCTTATTGGTATTATCTTTTTCTCATACATATTTGAGGCCTCCTTTCATGTCTTGCTCATTTTTAACTATTTATTTTGAAGCTTCTATCCTACTGCTCTAGTATCCTAAGTTCCTAGGTGTCTGCTTCTGACTTTTCCTTGCAATGGATGATCTTCTCACGTGTGTGGTTTTCGGCTTTTGACTTCTTAATTTGCAATCTCTGCTGTTGAATCCTAGAATGGTTCGGATTGCAGTTACGGCCTGTTGGGTGGGTGCTGTATTTGTTTCTTCCAGGCTCTCCAGGGTATCCTTGAGCAGGGACTAATTTCTATATTAACTTACTGGGCATGACATTTGCTGAACAGATTTTTTATTTTGAGCCGCAGCAGGTAATTTTAGATATTTGTCTTCCGTGTACTGAGTAGATCAGTATGTCCCCCCTTCTCACTTAGGGCATAACTTTTTGAGCATCCTGGCTTTGTAGGGAATTTTCCTTCTAATCTTTAACTCCTTTTTCTGAGAATTGAAACTCCGTTGTTTAATTTTTTTTTCTTACTAGATTACCAGTTAATTATGAAAAGGTATAGTTCTGAAACAGCCAGATGGAAGACCTGAATAAGGAAGGTATGGGGAGAGGACCGGAAATGTGCGTACCCTCTCTAGGCCCACCACTCTCTTCGACTCTCCACGTGCCCACCAACCCATTTCTTTAGATTCTCGAGATCCCCACTTCCACTTTCTGTGATTAGCTGTGATACCGGCTCTGCTGGGTATTGTCTGACTTTCAGTTTCCTCTTTGTTTTTGATCCCTGGGGATTGCTTATAGTTTTCTTGTAAGCCAAGTTGCTCATTTAAAGGGTGTTTGTTAAATTTAATCTAGGGTTTCAGGTGCTTGTAGGGAGGGTTTGCAGGTTATCTAGTTGGCTTATTCTTGGATAGTCTTAAAATAGTATGATATCCTATCCTCTGTTGAGGAGGTTGTCCTGCTTTTTTTGAGAAGTGAAGACTGATATAGAGCAGTATCAAAATCGGACTTAGGAAGGCAGTTCACAGACACTGATGAGATTACTGTGGCTGCGACCAGAGAATGAGGCCAGAGTCCGCCAGCAGTTTAATGGACTACAGTGGGAAATGATCAGGATAGGAGAAGCGAAATGGGCATTATGCTTCTTACCAAGTTATGAATTGTCTTTTATGTGTTCTCCAGGCCCTTACTATTCTTTGGAAGGATTTTTTGGGAATGATAAAGGGACGATAGGCCTAGTGGAAGACTGCATCCTGCTAGAATTTTGGATTGTGTTATATCTGCAGATCAATTTGGGAAGTGTTACTCTCGATTTTAAGTCCTCCTATCCATGGACTTGGACATTCCATTTGATGTGGTTCCACTTTGATTGCTTTAATTTCAGCGGTGTTGGGGCGCCTGGGTGGCTCAGTGGGTTAAAGCCTCTGCCTTCGGCTCGGGTCGTGATCCCGGGGTCCTGGGATCGAGCCCCACATCAGGCTCTCTGCTCTGTGAGGAGCCTGCTTCCTCCTTTCTCTCTCTGCCTGCCTCTCTGCCTACTTGTGATCTCTGTCTGTCAAATGAATAAATAAAATCTTTAAAAAAAAAAAAGAAATGTAATTTCAGCGGTGTTTTGTACTTTTCAGTGTATAAGTTTTGCACTTAACTTTGTTATTTTTATTAGTAAGTATTTAGTTTTTTTTTTTTTTTTAAAGATTTTATTTACTTATTTGAGAGAGAGAGAGAATGAGAGGAGAGAAGGTCAGAGGGAGAAACAGACTCCCCATGGAGCTGGGAGCCCGATGTGGGACTCGATCCCCAGACTCTGGGATCATGACCTGAGCCGAAGGCAGTTGCTCAACCAACTGAGCCACCCAGGCGGCCCCAGTATTTAGTATTTTTAATACTAGGATTGTAATATTTTAAATTTCAGTTTTTATTAATTGCAAGTTAATAGAAATACAATCAACTTTGGCATAGTGATGATGTGTTCTGCTACCTTGCTGAACTTGTTCATTAGTTCCTGTATATGTATGTGTTGTTTTTTTTTTTTTTTAATAGATCCTTAGGATTATCACTAGAAGACCATGTGCAAATAGAAATAGTTTTACTTCTTTATTTTCAATAGAAGACCATGTGCAAATAGAAATAGTTTTACTTCTTTCTTTTCAGTCTGGGTGCTTTTTATTTTGTATTCTTTCTTAATTTTCCTGGCATTAACCTTCAGAATGATAATCGAAGTAGTGAGAGTAAGCATTTTGTTTTATTCCGCATCTTTGGGGGAAAGCATTCAGTATTTCACAATTAAGTTTGATTTAGGCTCTGGGATTTTCATAAATTCCCCATTATCAGGTTGAGGAAATGCCCTGATATTTCTAGATTATTGAGTGTTTTTTTTTTGTGATTGGACATTAGACTATTTCAAATGCTTTTCCTGTGTCTACTGAGATGATACAATTTTTGTCCATTATTCTATTGATAGGGTGTATTACATTAAGTTTTTTTTTTTTTTAAGATTTTATTTATTTATTTGACAGAGAGAGATCACAAGTAGGCAGAGAAAGAGAGGAGGAAGCAGGCTCCCTGCAGAGCAGAGAGCCAGATGCGGGGCTCGATCCCAGGACCCTGGGATCATGATCTGAGCTGAAGGCAGAGGCTTTAACCCACTAAGCCACCCAGGCACCCCTACATTAAGTTTTGAATATTAAACCAGCCTTGCATTCCTGGGCTATGTCACACTTGGTCATGGTGTATAGTTTTTTGTATGTGTTGCTGGATTCATTTTATTAGTGTTTTGTTGAGAAATTTTCATCCATGGTTATAAGAGCTATTGGTCTCTAGTTTTCTTGTGATGGCTTTGTTTTTGGTATCAGAGTGATGTTGGCCTCATAAGTTGGGAAGTGTTCTCTCATCTCTTACTGTTTTGGGAAGAGTCTGTGAAGAATTGGCATTAACTATTCCTTAAATGGTTTGGTAGAATTCACCAGTGAAGCCATCTGGTTTTGGGCTTTTCTCCATGGGAAACTGTGTTTTTTGTTTTATTTTCGAAGATTTTATTTTCTTAAAGATTTTATTTTTAAGTAATCTCTCCACTCAGCATTGTGCTTGAACTCACAACCCTGAAATCAAGAGTTAAATACCCTATTGACTAAGCCAGGCAGGATCCCTCTGTGGATGGTTTTTCAATTATTAAGTCTCTTGTTACAGGTTTATTCAGATTTTGTTTTTTCATGAGTCAGTGTCTGTATTTGGTGTCTTTCTAGGTTTATTGATAGGATTATAGTATTTCCTTATTTTTGTTTCTGTAAGTTTGGTAATAATTTCTTTCATTCCTGATTTTACGCACCTGCGTGTTTTTTCCTTGGTCACTTGAACTAAAGGTTTTCAATTTTATTGATATGTTCTAAGAGCCAATATTTGATATCATCTTTCTCTTTTTAATTCTCTACCTCATTTATGTTTAGTCTTTATTATTCCCTATATTCTGCTTTCTCTCTTTATATTCTATTTTGCTCTTTTTAAGAGTTCCTTTCCTTTTATTTTTCTTTCCTCTTCATCTTCTTCTTATTCTTTTTTTAGATTTACTCATTCACTTGAGAGAGAGGCAGAGGGAGAGAGCAATCCAAGCAGACTGTGCTGGGCATGGAGTCTGATACAGGGCTCCAACCCATGACCCTGAGATCACAACTCTTGCTGAAATCAAGAGGTGGAGGCTAAACTGACTCTGCCACACAGGAAAAAAAAAAAACAAAACCTTAAAAATTTTTTAAACTATTTTTTAAATTTTTGTTAAAGTTTCTATTTATGTATTTGAGAGAGAGAGAGTGAGAGAGCACATGAGAGGGGAGAAGGTGAGAGGGAGAAGCAGGCTCCCTGCGGAGCTGGAAGCCTGATGCAGGACTTGATCTGGGGACTCTGGGATCATGAGCTGAGCAGAAGGCAGTTGGTTGACCAACTGAGCCACCCAGGTGCCCTCCCCTTAAACGTTTGTAAGGTAGAAGATGAGGTTGTTGACTTGATGTATGTATGTATATATGTATGTATGTATTTATATTTTTTTAAAGATTTTTTTTTTTTTTTGACAGCACAAGAGGGGGAGCAAGAGGGAGAAGCAGGGTCCCCACTGAGCAGGAAACCCAAATATTTTGGTATTTTGTTCTACATTTTTATTTTGAAAGTATTTATTTCCCTTGTGATTTTTTGACCCACTAGTTATTTAGGAGTATGGTGTTTAATCCACATTATTTGTGAGCTTCCCAAGATTGTTTTCATTCCTCATTTCCAGTTTCCTTCTATTTTGGCTGGACAACATGCTTTCTATTCCTTCCTTCCTTCCTTCCTTCCTTCCTTCCTTCCTTCCTTTCTTTCTTTCTTTCTTTTTTTTTAAGATTTTATTTGACAGTGTGTGTGCACAAGCAGGGTTGGGGGTAGAAGGAGAGGGAGAAGCAGACTCCCTGCTCAGTAGGGAGCCTATGTGGGGCTCAATTCCAGGACCGTGAGATCATGACCTGAGCCAGTGGCAGACGCTTAACTGACCGAGTCACCCACGCACCCCTCTATTTGTATCTTTTAAAATTTCTTGGTGTTCGTTTTATGGCTTAGCATGTGTTCTATCATGGAGAATATTTCACGGGACCTTAATAAGAATGTCTGGTCTTGGGGCGCCTGCGTGGCTCAGTGGGTTAAAGCCTCTGCTTTCGGCTCAGGTCATGATCCCAGGGTCCTGGGATCGAGCCCCACATCGGGCTCTCTGCTCAGCAGGGAGCCTGCTTTCTTTCCTTTCTCTCTGCCTGCCTCTCTGCCTACTTGTGATCTCTGTCTGTCAAATAAATTAAAAAAAAAAATTAAAAAAAATTAAAAAAAAAAAAAAGAATGGTCTGCTGTTTTGTGGAGTGTTCTCTAGATGCCTTTTAGGACTGCTTGGTTCACTGCAATATTCAAGTCTTCTATTTCCTTGTTGATCTTCTGGTTGCTTTGTCCATTATTGAAAGTGAGGTTTAACATGCTTTTAATAAATGTTAAGTATTTGTTTTGTTTTGTTCGGAGTACAAAATTGGTGATACAAGTTATAGGCCTGTAACTGTGCACGAAAGAGCCTGAATAAGGTAAGAGATCACTGACTAAGGGACTCTGGGTTGTTACAGAAGGAATGGAGTAGGGTGTTCACGTAGAGATTCTCACAAGAATTCTTTGCAGTGTTCAGTAAGCAAGAAATTTTGACACTACTAGAATTGCTGTAGACTTAGAGAAAGAAAAATAGATTTCCTTTTTAGAAAATACTTATTTTTTTATGAAGCCACCATAGGAGCTCAGCAATCAAAATCTGGGCAAAGATAGTAAGCGAAAAATAAAATTACAATGACTCTCATATATTGATAGAAGAATCCTAATAGGAAATAGGGTAACATAATTTATTTAAATAGTATGCTGCAGCCACACGGAATGTATTCATGACATTTCAGTATGGTTCAGTATTAGAGACTATTAACTTAATTGAATATACTAATAAGTTAGTAGAGGGAAACTAGATGATCATCTTGATAGAAGCCGAAATGTCATTACAAGAAATTCACTGTCTTCTTTTAAAATCCTTAGGAAAACAGGATTAGATGCATGCTGCCTTCCCTTAATAAAAAGGTTATACTTCATGGAAGCATTCTTATGAAATTCAGGATGAAGACTGATAGATTCATTATCACTACTATTATTTAACAGCCTTTTTTTTTTTTTTAAGATTTTATTTATTTATTTGACTGAGACACAGTGAGAGAGGGAATACAAGCAGGGGGAGTGGGAGAGGGAGAAGCGGGCTCCTGGCTGTGTAGGGGGCCTGATGCAGGGCTTGATCCTAGGACCCTGTGGTCATGACCCAAGCTGAAGGTAGAGGCTTAACGACTGAGTCACCCAGGTGCCCCAATAGTATTCTAGAAGTGTTAAGTAATGCAGTTAGACAAGGGTTGTAAAATGGTGGGAGGGACAGGCAGAAATAGTAAGATTGTATTGAGTTTCTAGTTGTACAGTTAACTGAATAATTCTTCAGAAATAGTAAAAAAAAAAAAAAATCACTCTGGTAGTTAAACGATATATATAGCTTTCCTGTATATGTATCAACAAGGTGGAAAACACAACTTAAATATAGCTTCATAGAAATAGTGGAAAAGGTAAAACACTTTGATCTGAAATTTGTAGGACTTAAATTTCTTATTTTTGTGTAGGGAAATTGTATATTATAAATAGTATAAATATTAGTTATTTGAGGGGCACCTGGGTGACTCAGTCATTAAGCATCTGCCTTCAGTTCACGTCTGGGTCCTGGGTCCTGGGTCCTGAGATCAAGTCTGCTTGGGTGGGAAGCCTGCTTTACCCTCTCCCACTCCCCCTGCTTGCATTGCCTCTCTCGCTGTTGCTCTCTCTCTCTCTGTCAAATAAATAAATAAAATCTTTAAAAATAGAAATATTAGTTATTTGAAAGTTAATGTACTTTTTTTGTTAAATCCTAATATAATGTAATATGGTAGAGGGGGGATTGACAAAGGACTAAATTTGCAGAATGGCCTAACCAATTCTGTGGAAAATGGAATAGGGGACTATTTTGACAGATATTAAAGTACATTTTAATATTTTACTAGCAGAAATAATTAGGGCCACTCCATAAAACATTGGAGCAAGAAGAGACAAGCCTATGGAGTAAATTCATTAGATTTTAGGCAGAGGGCTGATACAGGAGAACTTCTTGATTTGTTGATGAGGGCCTTATTATTATATTGACTTATTTAGGTAGTCCCAGGGAAGTGAAGAAGTATAAAAGATAAGAAATATTTGGGTTTAGTGACTGGGACCTCCTAAATCAGAAGGTGGATCCTACTTCATTAGTTTGGTCGATAATGGGAACAAAGAATTGGTGAAATTAAAGGTTGTACTCAAAATGCATGTTAGGTAACTGTTTACTTTTACAACTTTTAAAAAAAGATTTATTTATTTTGAGAGAGAGTGTGCGTGTAAGGGAGTATGAACAGGAGGTGGTGGGAGGAACCAAGGGAGAAGCAGGCTCCCCGCTGAGCAGGGAACCAGTCGAGGGGCTCTAGATCCCAGGACCCTGGGATCATGACCTGAGCCAAAGGCAGGCACTTAACTGACTGAGCCATCCAGGTGTCCCTACAACTTTGTTTTTAAAAAACTCATATGCTTTCCCATGCGAAATAGCAAAATACTGCTGTTTATATCAAACCTCTGAAGTTACGGTTTTGATTTTTCTTAAAATGGATTAAATGATTCTGTATTTTAACCTTTGACTATATTTTCTATCTGGACTTTCAAATTGAATATGTCACAGTTTTGTTCCTTTGTGTACAGTATTGTTGGATTTAAATGAGAAATACCTGATATTGACTGCTTTAAAACAAAACCTAAAATCGGGAAGTAGTCATTGTGACTCACATCTTGGTCAGGCAGCCTGCTGTTTGAAGTATGATTCCTGGTGGGTATTGTAGTCTTACCCTTAGGATTCAGTAATGAGATTGAGCAGGGTTTCCTGTGAGCACTCTGGGATGATTGACAGTAAGGTGAGGGGAATCACCACTTAGCATGCCTACCCTTGATACTATTTCCCTGCTGTCTGGGGAGGGACCAAGGACAAATAGGACTTCGTGATGTCTATGTAATTAGTGTATGTTGGTTCCAGCTGAACAAACTGGAGGGTAATGATCAGGTAAATGAAGAAGGAATACATTAATGTAGGCTAAGGTATAAAAGACCTTTGGGAAAACCTTATAAAATTTTTATGGGGTTGTTAGAATATCTTTATTTTTTATTTTTGCATTTTTTATGTGTCTGTTAGAATATTTTTAGTGTTTTCTTAGATGTATAGAGATGAAAACATTTTAAAGGTAAAAAACTCATGCATTAACTTTTTATCATTTGTATGATAGACTTTTCAGGATATTTTTCAACCTTTAAGTATTCAGAAAAGAGTTAAAGTTCTTGAGTTAATATATTTCACAGTCTGTTAAGAACTTATTTAATCATTGATCCTCAAATAGGAATAGATGACTAGGGACAGGTTTGTAAAACTTTGGTGATAACTGAATTCAGGTGACCATTTATTATATTTGTGTGTGGTTTAGATGGTATGTTTAAATGACATTTTCTTAAACTGCTTTTACTAGCACAGAGTATTTTAAGATGATGGCCATGAGGGTCCATCTTTCCCATCTGATCTTAATTCATTCAGAAACAAGATTGCAGTAGAAAAGCTATAGGTTTCCTAATTCCTTCTCTGTATAAATACTAATTGTCATTGTTCAGTGTAAAGTTTTCTTATCAGCAACATAAAGTTGTACAACAAAGCCTCTGATAGTTACTGCAATTCTGCATTTAATGGGAAGGGAGGAATTGGTTTCGTTAATGTGATTTTGGCCCTTCAGGTTCTGATAATTAGGTAATTAAAGGGTTTTTAAATGACATTTGCTTTAAAACTTGTTATTGTTCACTTTTCTTGTGAAACTTAGTACTTTTTTTTTTTTTAAGATTTTATTTATTTATTTGACAGAGATCACAAGTAGGCAGAGAGGCAGGCAGAGAGAAAGGAGGAAGCAGGCTCCCTGCTGAGCAGAGATTTCCCCATGTGGGGCTCGATCCCAGGACCCTGGGATCATGACCTGAGCCGAAGGCAGAGGCTTTAACCCACTGAGCCACCCAGGCACCCCAAACTTAGTACTTTCAATAACCTTTTTGGATTAAGAATACAGTGTATCTACCTATGCAAATTTAAAACACTAGATTTTACAGTGAAGGAAAAAGTATGTGAGATGTTCAGACTTTTTCTATTTTTGCTTTTATTGTCCTTGGAAAAATATATTTTGCAGAAACATTACACTATATCAATTTAGAATGTTTTGATTATCTTTGGCTTGGATAAATTACTTTCTCTACATTTTTGGGTAAAATGGAATAGGTTAGGATTCCTGGTAGGGATTTGTTCACATTAATATGGCTCATCAGGGACATTATATTTAATTGGAGATCCTGCCGAATAGTAGCAGGAGGCTGAAGAGAATTATTTAGCATTAGCAATGGCTCGTCTGGGAGTTGTGCACTAATCAAGGAGCTTGAGTGTTAGCAGTGGGGATGATGGGAATTATGACGATTATGACATGTAAGCATGTCTGTGTGAGAACTGGACAGGCAATGAGTTAATCAAGAAGTATATTAAATGGCTCCCATGCTGATTCATTATTATCTACCATAGTGCCTGTCAGGTTGTGTATTTAAAAAATACAATTATTGCTGAATTCAGTATGTATAAATTCAGCCACCATTCTCGCTTTTCAATAAAATAACCTCAAATTACCTAATGCATATAAAAATAGAAAAATGAACCAACCCTGCTGACTGTGTGATTTGTGTCTTATAGTCTCTCTCTCTTTTTTTTAACACTTTAGAGTGAACCCTTAATTTTAGATTGATTTAAAAATTGCTTTGCCCTTTGATTTATTTGTTTAAATACTCTGGCTTATTTCTACTGCATAAAAAGTTTGGGTTCAAAGCAAAATTTTTATATCTTTATTACTTATTTATTTTAAAGATTTTATTTATTTACTTGACAGAGATCACAAGTAGGCAGAGAGGCAGGCAGAGAGAGAGGAGGGAAAGCCGGTTCCCTGCTGAGCAGAGATCCCCATGCGGGGCTCGATTCCAGGACCCTGGCGATCATGACCGGAGCCGAAGGCAGAGGCTTTAACCCACTGAGCCACCCAGGTGCCCATATATCTTTATTTTTTAAGATGAAAAGTAATTCTAATATTTCCAAAAGATAATAATATTTAACATATGAAGCTGGAGATAAATCAAAGCATTAATCTTTTTCACCATCAAAATGCTCCAAAATCAGGGGTTGGGCGTGGTAGTTAGAAATTTCCTTTGCTTTAGTGGGTGGTCTCTTTGTGCCAGGTAGACCCATTCTGTGCCCAGCATGGTTAGAGCCATCTGTTATGAAACTATCAGTTAGAAATGCTAGAAATGTACGTATTTTGGGGAAATGGAACTAATAAATTGAATTCCTTTTAGAAAATAAATTGAAATACAGCATAAATCCATGAGCAAACTGGATTATATCTGTGGGCAAATTTATAGAGTTCCTGTACAGATGAACACACACAGTTTCTTTCTTTTGTTGTAAGCACTGCCAAATTTAATAAAACTTTCTACCAAACCTTGACCTTCATGTGTTAATTAAAGCAATATTATGGGTACTGCTCAAAGTGTTAACTTGTGGGTGGTGGTTATTGAAATCCATTATCTGTGGAGTCCGTATTAGTGGTCAGCTGCATCAGAAATAAAACTTGCAACCAAGACCCTCCCTTGGGTGCTGTGAGCTCAGCGGGTCAAATCGTCAAAACCTGTCAAAGCTTCTTAAAAGACTGATAGTTTAAGCCCCCTGGAGTTAAAGGTAAACCAGTCATTGCAGTTAGGAAGGACTATGACTAGCAGCAATGTAAAAATTACATTTGGAAAGGGGAAAAAGGATTTATATCAATATCTTCATGTATGAATTATTTTATTGACACATGTGTTTGCATACTTGCTTTTTAACTTAAAAAATATTCCAACTTTAAATCTGTGGAGAGTAACTTGTGAAAATTTTCCTTTCTAAATGGGAAAAGAGTATCCCAAAACCTTCTCAATTTTGTTAACAAAACTTAAACACAGTGAAATATTGTGAGTATATTTTGTTTTTGTAGATTTCAAAGTTTCTGGGAAAATTGAAACAGCATAGTTTGAAAAAGAACATTATGTGTTTCAATGTAGTTAATGCCTGATGGTAAGAAAAAGTACTTAATCATAGACTTTTTCCAAACATCTGTTTAAGAAGGTTTAGAAGTTTTGTTAGTTTTACTGAAAAAGGATGTCAAAAATATTTGAAAATATAGCTTACCTTTATAAATGTTTATTTTTATTTTGTTAAATTCCAGTACAGTTAACATACAGTGTTACAGGAGTTTCAGTTATATAATACAGTATTGAACAATTCTATACTTAATGCTTATCTTAAGTGTACCCTGAATCCTCTTCCCCTATTTCACCCATTGCTTCACCCACCTCCCCTTTGGTAACCACCAGATCAGTCTCTATATTTAAGAGTCAGTTTTCTTTTTCTTTGTTTCTTCATTTGTTTCTTAAATTCCGCAGCGAGTGAAATCATATGGCATTTGTCTTCTTGCACTTAGCTTTGTACCTGCTAGTTCCATCCATATTGTGGCAAATGGCAAGATTTCTTTTCTTTCTTTCTTTTTTTTTAATGGATAATATTCCTGTGTGTGCGTGCGTGTGTGTGTATGTACATGTACCACATCATCTTTACGCATTCATCTGTCCATGGACACTTTGGCTGCTTCATAATTTGGCTGTTGCAAATAATGCTACAGTAAATATAGCAGTGCGTATATCCTTTGAATTAGTGTTTTTGTATTCTTTGGGTAAATACCCAGTAGTGGAGTTGGTGGATCATACGGTAATTCTCTTTAATTTTTTTGAGGAATCACCTCCATGCTCTTTTCCACAGTGGCTGAAATCAATTTGCATTTCCACCAACAATGTTGTGAGGGTTCCTTTTTCTCTACATCTTCCCTAACACTTGTAGTTTCCTCTTTTTTTTCCTTAAGATTTTAAGTAACCTCTCTAGTCAGTGTGGCTCAAACCTACCACCCCGAGATCAAGAGTCGCATGTCCTACTGACTCAGCCAGCCAAGCATCCCTTGACTCTTGATTCTAGCCATTCTGGCAGCTGTGAGGTGATACCTCATTGTGGTTTGCATTTGCCTTTCCCTGATAATGAGTGATGTTGAGCATCTTTTCATGTGTCTGTTGGCCATTTGTATGTCTTCTTTGGAAAGATGTCTATTCCTGTCTTCTGCCCATTTTTAATTGGATTATATAGAGGCTTTGGTGTTGTCTCAGATCTTTATGTATCTTTTGAATAACTTCTTTTTCTTGCTTTTGAAGTTCTCTGTTTATCACTACTTTTTGTCACTTTAATTACTGTGTGTCCCGGTGTGGACCTCCTTGAGTTGATTATGTTGGGAACTCTCTGTGCCTTCTGGATCTGGAAGTCTGTTTCCCTCCTCAGATTCAGAATTTTTCGGCTTCAGATATATTCTTCAAGTTTTTTCCCTGTTTCTCTCTCTCCTTCAGGGATCTCTGATGTGAATGTTATTGATGCTTGATGATGTCACTGACTTCCCTTAGTCTATTTTCATTTTTAATTGTTTTTTTCTTTCTCCTGTTTAGATTGATTGCTTTCAGCTATTCTTTCTCTAGGTTGCTGATCCATCTTTCTGCTGCTTCTGGTTTTGTATTTATTCCATCTTTTGTGTTCTTTCTTTCTGGGAACACACACACACACACACACACACACACACGAGTGTTGCCGTTTCGGGGGAGCTGGGCAGTGGGGAGAGAGAATCTAAGGAGGCTCCATGCAGGCATGGAACCTGACATGCGGCTTGATATCATGACCTTGAGATCATGACCTGAGCTGAATCAAGAATTGGATTCTTAACTGACTGAGCCACCCAGGCATCCCCCATTTAGTGTATTTGTAATTTCATTTACTGAGTTCTTCATCACTGATTGGTTCTTCTTATGTTTTCTTTGTCTTTGTTGAGGTCGGAGGTCCTCCACTCTTCTTAAGTCCAGTGAGTTTCTTTATGACCTTACTTTAAGTTTCTCTCTCAGGCATATTACTTATTTCTGTTTCATTTTGCTCTCTTGCTGTGATTTTTGTCCTGTTCTTTCATTTGGGACATATTCCTCTGTCTCCTCATTTTATCTAACTCTGTGTGTCTGTTTTTCTGTGTTAGGAAGGTCAGCTATGTCTCCTGCTCTTGAAAGTAGTGGCCTTGTGAAAAAGAGGTCCTATAGTGCCGTGCAGGGCAGTGTCTCCTGTTTGGCAGAATCTGGAACTTAAGAGATGTCTCCTATGTTTGTTGTGTGTGCCCTACTATTATGACTGAGCTACATTTTCCTTTAGTCCAATTATCTTCAGTTGTAGTGTTTGCCTGTTGTAGATACGGTTTGGTCCTTGTGTTGTTTAATGGGCCCGTCTGGGTCGCCTTGTGTTTGAGTTTTGGCAGACCACATTTGTCAGAGTTGCAGTAGCACCAAACTGTAGGGTGCTTTCCTTGTGGGGTCCCCTGAGATGCTTGGTGGGCAGGGCCTGTAATCAGACCAGTTGTTTGTCCCCATCTCTCTGAGCCCACAGTCAAACTGGTATGTGTGGTTTTTCTTCCCCTTCCCTGGGACTGGAGTTAACTTTGGAGTGGCACTGGCACACTTGGGGCTGAATGGGTGGTTGGTTCCTAAGAGAATTTTGGGTGGGGTGTGGAGTGTCAGCAAGGTCTCTGCTGGTCTGCCCTAGGAAGAGACTTGCAGCTACCTGGGAAAACTCCTTCTCAGGCTGGCTGGGTTCGAGGGGGTGGAAGTCCATGGGTTGGGGTTTGTTGTTAGCAAGCTAGGTATAGAGTGTTGACCCTGCACTGGTTCCCATAGGTGTCTGTCTATTTAGGCTGGGGGAGGGGAGAAGGGAAATGGCACCTGCCAGCTCTTTTGTTCTTGGAGAAATCTCACAAAGATCCCTGCCCCTCTAGCACATGCTCTGAGATTATTCAACAAATTTCCTTCCCGTATCCTCTAGCTGTTTTCCAAACTGCTGCTTTTTTTTTCCTCTAAGATTTATTTTAGAGAGAGAAAGAGACAGACAGACAGTGTGTGTGCATACACACACATGGGCGCACACATGGGGGAGGGGCAGAAGGAGAGTGAGAGAAAGTCCCAGACTCCGCTCGGAGCCTCACATGGGGCTCAATCTCACGAACCTGAGATCAGGACCTGAGTTGAAACCAAGAGTTGGACGCCTAACTGCCTGCACCACCCAGGCACCCCCAAACTGCTTCCATGCTATGTTTCAGTGGTGTTCTTTTTTGTGCCATGTCTTTTAGGGCAGGTACTCAGTTTCCTCCTGCCCTTCCAGCTCTCCTAGAGCTGAACCTATTGATTTTTATTTTTATTTTTTATTTTTGTAGAGATTTTACTTATTTTTTTAAAAAAGATTTTATTTATTTATTTGACAGAGATCACAAGTAGGCAGAGAGAGAGGGGGAGGCAGGCTCCCCGCTGAGCAGAGAGCCCGATGTGGGGCTTGATCCCAGGACCCCTAAGACCATGACCTGAGCTGAAGGCAGAGGCTTTGAGTCACTCAGGTACCCTGAGATTTTACTTATTTACGTAGAGTGAGAGAGCATGAGAGGGGAGAGGGTTAGAGGGAGAAGCAGGCTCCCCATTGAGCAGGGAGCCCAAGGCAGGACTTGATCCCCTGACTCCGGGATCATGACCTGAGCTGAAGGCAGTCTCTTATCCAAGTGAGGCACCCAGGCACTCCTGAACCTACTGATTTTTTTTTTTTTTAAAGGAACATCTTTTTTTTTTTTTCTTTTTTTAAAGATTTTATTTGTTTATTTGACAGAGAGAGAGAGAGAGAGATCACAAGTAGGCAGAGGCAGGCAGAGAGCGAGGGGGAAGCAGGCTCCCTGCTGAGCAGAAAGCCTGCTGCGGGGCTCTCTCCCAGAACCCTGAGATCATGACCTGAGCTGAAGGCAGAGGCTTAACCCACTGAGCCACCCAGGTGCCCCTGAACCTATTGATTTTTAAAGTTCCAGTTGTCAAGCCCCCTTGTAAGAACTCATGAAATTAGGTCCTTATGGTTTTCAAAGCCAAATGGTATAGGATTCATCTTACCAGTGCACATCCCCTGTATCTGGGGTGGCTGGTGTGAGGTCTGTTTCTATGCCCTCTCTGCATCCGCAGCATCCCTCCCTGCTGTAGACAGTCTCTTTGGTCACTTTAGCTTCTGACCACGTCTCTGCCTTTCTTACCCTCCTTGCATTTAGCTCTGGAGAGTGTTCTGCCAGTCTTCTGAGTTACTTGTACTGATGTGATGTTATGTAGGTGTCTTTGTGGGATGAGGTGAGCCTAAAATCCTCCTACTCCACGGTCTTCCCCAGAAGTGAATGTAGCATTTTTTTTTCTTTTATAATTTTCACTATTGTTTGTTGTTTTTTTTTTTTTTAAGATTTTATTTATTTATTTGACAGACAGAAATCACAAGCAGGCAGAGAGGCAGGCAGAGAGAGAGGAAGGGAAGCAGACTCCCTGCTGAGCAGAGAGCCCGATGCGGGGCTCGATCCCAGGACCCTGAGATCATGACCCGAGCCGAAGGCAGCGGCTTAACCCACTGAGCCACCCAGGCGCCCCTGAATGTAGCATTTTTGATGTTGCAGTGTTTATGCGACCATGACTTATATCTGTCACAGCCTTACTTATGTAAGACTTCTTAGTGGAGGGAAAGGTATGATCATTCTAAGTAATTACTATCACTAAGTAGCTACAGTATACCAGTGAATTAGAATAATTATGTAAGTGAAGATGATTGTCATTATTTTAAGTTGGGAAAATTAAGGCTTTAAGATATAGCTTGCCTGAGTTCATTTTGCTAGGTAGGCCGTGGAGCTCCTGAGGTGTGCTCTTCCCATTGTATCTTCTCAGTCTACGTTTTTGGGAAATTCCCCTTTCTTCCCCCAAAGAAAGTCAGTTTATAACTTTGAAGGCTGGGTGTTTATTAGGACCTGCTGTGGGCCAGATGCTATGCTAGTTGCTTGAATTAGAATAGTGACCCAGGAGCAAAATGATTTCTGCTCTCATGGCACTTACAGTTCAGTGGTAAGATAGATGTAAAATAAGAAAATGTATAAAGAAGTATTTGCAAATGGTGGTATTATGAAGAAAACCAGTTGTCGAAAGAGAAAAATGGGGAACTCTTCATTAATAGGATGGTCAGAGAATTTCTCTCTCACGGGGTAAGATGTAGGGTGTGACCTGATGGAGGAGAGTCCGCGTTCAGCGAGGCAGGCAGCTAAGCAGTCAGCGAGGCAGATGGGACAGCATTCGCAAAGACCCTCAGCCAGTGCGGTAGATGGGGACCTAAGCTGTCAATCAGCTCAATTGTCTAGGCACCCGTGTACTAGGTCTTGAGCTCTAACTGTAGCCAGTTCATTGACCCTGCTTGGGACAGCCGCTTTTGCTGCGTGTGGCTACTATTTCTCTGTGATTCCAGTGGCAAGTGCCCAATTGGAGTAGCAAAAGGGATGAGACCAGGTGGTATCTTCAGGAAGATACAAAGTTGTGTGATTGAGGAATATGGCATTAGTGGATTTCTATCTGATGTATTTACCAGAACTGGCTTCTCTCTCTTCCTTAGGATAGGCTTCAACTCAAATGAGTACATGAGATACGGATTTGCTGTTGCTGTCGCCATTCATCTGCTCAGGGTGTTTACTGTAGAGCACTGTCCAGATACAGGGAATGGGGCGTGATCTAACGGAGATTTTGTAGTCTTGGGACAAAGGGCTGTTTATATTATTTTCTTCTATTTGCTTTAGGTTTATTTTGCTCTTCTTTTTCTAGTTTGTCAAGGTGGGAGCTTAGATTATTAATTATAGGTATAATCTTTTAAATAATAAATATAAGCAGTGTGTAGGTACATCTAATACTTTTTAAATATTGTATTTTCATACTATTGAGTTCAAAATATTTTTTTTTAAGATTTTATTTATTTATTTGACAGGGAGAGAGAGATCACAAGTAGGCAGAGGCAGGCAGAGGGGGAGGGGAAGCAGGCTCCCCACTGAGCAGAGAGCCAGATGTGGGGCTCGATCCCAGGACCCTGAGATCATGACCCGAGCTGAAGGCAGAGGCTTAACCCACTGAACCACCCAGGTGCCCTCAAAATATTTTCTAGATATTTACTCCTTTACTCATAGATTATTTACAGTTTTTCAACTTCCAAGTGTTTGGAGATTTTCTTTTTTTTCTTTTTTAAATAAGCTCTATACCCAATGTGGGGCTTGAACTCTGTGGGGCTTGAACTCATTACCTGGAGATCAAGAGTCTCATGCTCCACTGCTCTTCTGACTGATCTAGCCAGGCACCCTGGAGATTTTTTTGTTGTCTTTCTGTTACTGAGTTCCACTTTAATTTCTTGTATGGTCAGAGAACATACTTTATGTGATTTGTCTTTTTTTTTTTTTAATGTGTTAAGGTTTATTTCATGATGCATCTCTGGTATATCTTGATGACTGTGTCGTGTACTTGAAAAGACACTCATCATCTGTTGGATGGATTAATACATAAATGTCAGTTAGACACAGCTGATTCATTGTGTCGCTTCTGTTTGTGCTGATTATCTGCTGCTAGTTTTTTGTGAGTTACTGAGAGAGTGCTTGATTCACCAACAATAATTGGGTATTTGTTTCTCTTTAGTTCTGATTTTGCTTTATGAAGCGCTGTTGTTTGGTGCTTATGTGTTAACGTTTTGTATATTGTTTTGTTAAATGACTCGCTTATTTAATGGTATTCTTGATGCTTTGTAACTTCAGAGTTTGCTTTGTCTGATGGTAATAATGGCATTCTAGCCTTCTTTCATTGAATACTTGTGTGGTATCCTCTCCTTCTGCCATTTTACTTTCAGCCTGTGCGTTATAGTATACATACTTAACTTTTCATCATTTATTTAGAATCCACGTTTTATCACCTTAGCTGGAATGTAGAAATCTTTTTATCATACAAGCATCTTTACTCTTACCTTTTATGTTATGGTTCTCTTATGTTTTTAACATTTTTTTTAAAAGATTTTATTTTTTTAATTTATTTGACAGAGAGGGGGAGATCACAAGTAGGCAGAGAGGCAGGCAGAGAGAGAGAGGAGGAAGCAGGCTCCCTGCTGAGCAGAGAGCCTGATACGGGGCTTGATCCCAGGACTCTGGGATCATGACCTGAGCTGAAGGTAGAGGCTTAACCCACTGAGCCACCCAGGCGCCCCTCTCTTATGTTTTTATATACATTAAAAACTGCATTAGGGACACCTGGGTGGCTCAGTGGGTTAAATGTCTGCCTTTGGCTCAGGTCATGATCTCAGGGTCCTGGGATCAAGTCTGCATCAGGCTTCTTGCTCAGCATGGAGCCTGCTTCTCCCTCTGTTTGCTACTTCCCCAGCTTGTGCTCTTTCTCTCCCTCTTTGACAAATAAGTAAGTAAAATGCTAAAAAATAAAAAACAAAAAAAACCCCCAAACTCCATTAGACAATCTTTTTGCTTTCAGCAAACACATTTTAAAGTATTCAAGAGGATAAGAATTGTTTATTATAATCACCCTCATGGTTGCTATTAGTGTTCCTCCCTCACTCCTGATGTTCCAGGTTTTCTTCTAGTAGCTTTTCCCTTCTATCTGAAGAACTTCCTTTAGCCCCCCTTTTTAGAACTGATCTGCTGGCAATTAATTCTCTTCATTTTCCTTCCTCTGAGAATGTCTTTATTTTTCCTACATTCTTGAAGGTAGATAGAGAATTCTGAGTTGATACATACATATTTTTTTACTCCAGCAGTTTAAAAATACTGTGCCACTTATATAGAGAAGTTGAGTCACTATGTTGTACACATGAAATTTAACGTTGTATGTCAGCTATCCTCAAAGTAAAAATTGAAAGGGCACCTGGCTTGCTCAGTCAATAGAGTATATGACTTTTTATCTTGGAGTCATTTGTTTGAGTTCCACATTTTGGGGGTAGGGTTTACTTAAAAAAATTTTTTTTTAAGTAATTAAAAGATAAAAAAGGTAAACTTTAGTTCTAAAAGAGTTAAAAACACAATGCCACCTCTTTTTGGCTTCTTTGGCTTCTATGTGAAATCTAGGATTCTTAAAATTAAAAAAAAAAAAAGACATCTATAGTTCTTTGAGTAATTAGTCCCCTGTAGTTAATGTATTCTTTTTCCTCTTTGTTTTCAGGATTTGTTTTCTTTGTCTTTAAGTTCAGTGGTTTGATTGGATGTGTTTGATCACTGATTTCTTTTTGTTATCATTTTTGGGATTTTTTTTTTTTTTTTTAAGATTTTTGAATCTGTAGTTTTATGCCTTTCACAAACTTGAGTTTTCAGCGACTTTGATTTCAAATATTTTCTCAGCACTATGCTATTTTTCTTCTTCTTGTTCTGTGATGACCTGTATGTTAGACCTGTTGTCATTATTCCATAATTCTCTGAAGCTTTGCTAGTTTTTTTCCAATCTTTTTCTCTTTGACTCAGTTTGTTTCATAGATTTCTGTTGACTTATCTTCAAGTTTATTTACTCTCTTTCCTCTGCTATTGAGTCCATCCATTTTTAATTTTTATCCATTATGTTTTTAAAAACTTTTTGGTTATATATTTAAAGTTTCTGTGTTCCTTTTTTATTAATTCTGTTTCTTACGCTTTCTCATTTGTTTCAAGAGTGTTTGCTCTTGTATTTTGGAGTATTTTTATAATCACTTCTTTAGTCTTTGTCAGATAATTTCACCAGTTTTGTCATCTTGGCTTTGGTGTCTATTGATGATCTTCCTAAGTGTTGAAATTTACCTTGTTATGGGTGTGCTAAGCAATTTTGGATTGTGCAGTTGCCCCTTGAACAACACTGGGGTTAGGGGCACCAAACATCCGTACATTCAAAAATCCACATACAACTTTTGACTTCCCCAAATCTAATAGCCTAGTATTGACCTACCCGTAACAGTCATTTAACACACACACACACACACACACACACACACACACACACACTTCAGCTTTTAGAAACTGTTTATTTCCATCAACCTTATTTCCATTTTGTTTCCTTTTGTGGAAATGCAACTTAAGACTCGGTGGTTGTTCCTACCCATTCAGCCAGTCTTTAGCAGCAGGCTAAATGCTCCGATAGGGACCGCTCAGTAGGGGAACTGCTGTTGAGGCACGGAGGGCCCCTGCATGTCTTTAGATCAGTCTGCGACTTCACGTTGAGTTATCAGTGAACCCGGGAATTGGAACAGTCCATTCACCCTGAAATTTCTCCTCAGTCACAGCCTTTGCAGCGGTGACCTGCTCTTTTCAGTCTCTTGAGGGTCTCTAGAAGTAGAGATAGGCATGATCTCCCAGATTAACACATACTTTGTGTCTTCTGTGTATTATATGCTACGTTCTCACAATAAGCTGGAGAAAAGAAAATGTTACTAAGAAAATCATAAGAGAAAATACATTCATGATGTTGTAAAAAAAAAAAAAGTATCTGTGTATAAATGGACTTGTGCAGTTCAAACCAGGCTTGTTCAAGGATGCAGCTATCTGAGATTGAGTCTTAAAATTATTTTTAAAAGATTTTTATTAATTTGACAGAGAAAGAATGAGAGCATACACACAGGGGGAGCAGCAGAAGGAGAGGGAGAAAGAGGCTCTCTGCTGAGCAGGGAGTCCCATGCCAGGCCTGATCCCAGGACTCTGAGATCATGACCTGAGCCAAAGGCAGATGCTTAATTGACTGAGTCACCCAGGCGCCCCGAGTCTTAAATTCTTGAGAGCATGTTCTTTTTGTTTTAGCAGCAATCAGCATGGTTGGCTTTGAGTGAATGTGGTCATCCCTTTTCTGTGTGCTGTAGGCCTCTGTATGTCTCACAGGTGTACTACCACCTGGTTAGTCAGTCTGAGATCTGTGGTCTGTTAGTTGAGTCTTAAAATGTTTTTGGTTTGCTTACTAGGATCATATCTATACATGCCCAACCTAGGCATCGGCCGAGGAGCTGATAAAAAACTTCATTGGGTCACATCAGGCTTTTCCTTTGTTATCTGTGCTTGTTCCTCAGGCCTTCTGTTTTCATTCCTCTTACCGAGAAAGCTGGGATTCGGGTCACTTTGCATTGCTGCATCTGTGTCTGTGTTTGCGGCCAGGGGCTGAGATGTTGAGAGTACAGGGGGAGACTAAGGAAAACTCTTTTTACTCCCCATTTCTGACACTAAATGTGTGGAGTTTTCCCCTCATACCAAAAACCAGTTCTCTGACTCTCTGGACACCTGCAGGACTTCGTGCAATTTAATTCAACCCTAATACCAGCTACCTGGAGTTCGATCCCGCAGGTTAAGTCTTGTAAGGGACTGCCCCTACTTCAGATGCTTTTCTCAAGTCTGGGGTTATTGATTGTACTTTTCCCCAGCTGGCTATAAATCGGGTTTCCACAGCCCCCTCCTCAAGTTTGATAATTTGCTATCATGACTTCACAGAAGCCTGGCGAATACTTAGCATTTACTGGCTTACCAGAAGTGATATCCTAAAAGATACAAATGGATAGCTAGGTGAAGAGGTACATGGGGCAAGGTCTGGAAGGGTCTTGCGCCCAGGAGCTTCTGTCCGTGGAGTGACGGTGTGCCGCCTTTCTGGCATGTTTGTGTTCACCAACTCAGAAGCTCTCTGGATCCCATGGTTTAGGGGTTTTATGGAGGTTCCATTATGTAGGCATGATTAAATTGTTGGCCATTGCTGATTAACTCACTCCTTAAGTCCCTCTCTTTTCCCCTGGGGTTAGGGGAAGGGGGTTGAGAGTTCCAATCCTCTGTTTGTGCCTTGGCTAATCTGGTGACCAGCCCCCATCCTGAAGCAGTCTGGTGCTCCCCCCATCTGATTAGCATACAAAAAGACACTCTTATCACTCCGGAGATTCCAAGGATCTTAGAAGCTCTGGTGTCAGGAACTGCGGTCAAAGACCAAATATTAGAACAAAAGATGCTCTTAGCACCCCTATTTATCAGGAAATAACAAGGGTTTTAGAAGTTCTGTGTCAGGAACTGGGGGCAGAGACCAAATATATATTTCTTCTTAGGTCAGAAAGAAAAAAGGCAGTGGGAATTTACCTACCCTCCTGGGACTACGATTTCACTGGCTGGAGAAGAATGTTCCTTCTCTGACTGTCTTGGCTCCTGCAGGCTCCCATTTTGCCTCTTGGCTCCTGTTGTAGCCATAGAATTACTTGGTGGCTGGGGCACAGAAGACTCAAGTTTAAAACAATAACAAAAAATCCTGGGAGATTTCTGGAGTGTTTTACTTATTCAGAGCTCCCTTTTCTGCTTTTTGAGTCAAGTACAGGGCTTCTCCTGGAGTCAGTCTCTGTCAGCACCCCAGTACCTATTCTGGGTATTAATTATAATGACCAGGGGTGTTTCTTAAGAGTTACTTAAAAACAAGTGTGCAAAGGCTTTGGATGTAGCTGAATGGGTGTTTGTGTCCGATATTATGCTCTATATTTTCTATTATGGGAAAAGTTTGGTTAGAGAACATTAGAGGAAAAGAAAAGAGGTTTTCATTGTTAACAGCACTGCCTGTTAAGTTTTATCTAAGATTTGTGGGAGAGAAAGCATGTTTACAGCTAACTGCTTGGAATGCCCCAACTGCAGGAACCTCTGGTAAGCCGCTGTTTGTGATGGAGTATAATAATCGTCATATGAACAGTATTTTCTTTTCATAGGAGGTAAGTGTTGAGAGCCACGGACTTCCCGGTTAAGGCCTCAACTCTTTACTGGGACACTGGAGATTGCTTTCAAGGTGGTTTCCTTTCTAGTCTTCCTGTCTTTCTTCCCTCATCCTCTCCTGTCAGTACCTTTTTATAGGTACTTTATAGGTACTTGCTGTCAAGCGCTTTTAGGGATGTCTGCATAGGCTGGTCCTTTCCCATTCCCACCACTTTGAATACGGAAGTTGTCCATTAGTTATTGTCTTCCCTTTTTTCCATTTATTAGAAATTCCCTTTTATAAAACTTAACAGATTCTTCATCTTTCATTTTCTGTATTAGCAATGTGTACCTGCTCTGATTTCTTACTTCTGATTGCAGTCGGTGTAGATGTCTGTCTTTTGTTCTAGCCTGAACTCCTGGAAGGGAGAGGACTGTGCCGTACCACCTCTGTACGCCCTGCCCTGCCATAGCGGAGTGCCCGTGATAAATGTCGGCGTGAGTTAGGGAAGGGAAAGGCAAGTGTTCAGGGTCTGTTTAATGGTAAAGGGATATATGGTGGGTGGAGCAGAAAATAGTTGGATTAGAAAAGAGAGTGAAAAGCAGAAACCAGCACTGTATGAATGGAATTTGGAGCTTATGTTTTGGGGGGAAATGTTCCAGTACTTTGGGTTTTGGAAATAAAACCCTTTTCCTTGTCTTTTTATTCCATAGTTTTGTTTTTTGGTGGAACAGCTTTTTCTCTTGTGCTTTCTGTCCAGAGAGCCAGCTGCCACATCCCTCTTCAGAGAGCCAGCTGCCACAGATTTTTCTGGCGTGTGTTGTCCAGATGTTCCTCTTAATTTGAATACATTTATTTACTCTTTCGTACAAAAGCACCCAGTACTCTTTCCTAAGCCAGCCAGGCATTTGTATTTGGAGAAAGGTCAGATTTTGAAATGAAAGACAAGTAGCTTGTGCCTCTGAAACTGTTCATGTCTTCCTCGCCCATTGCTCTCGCCGGGTTGGGCACCATTTTACCTCTGGCTTCATACCATGTCCTGTGACAGATCTATTTCCCAAAGTAAAGGCCGAATCCATCCTGAAATCTGAGATGCAGTGAGCCTTCCTACACACTGGAGTCTCTGCCCTGGTCCTTCAGTGCCCTTGGGAAGCTCTCTGAATTTAGGTACGCTGGGGCATTTATCTGGCGATGCTTGGCCGTGGCCTGGAAGGATGGACCAGGCTCCCTGTGGGAGGCAGTACCGTGGGAGGTGGGTCATGCTACAATCCAGCGGGTATCTTGATCTCTCCTGCCAGACATCGACTCCCATTCTCTACGTTCTGTGATGCTTTATTTCCAGAGAAGGCGGACAGTGGGAGCCCTGTCTTTGCCTCAGTCCTGATTCCCGAGCCCTGTTTATCTGATTTGGTTTCTCATAGTCTCCAGACTAAGTCCTCAAAGAAGCACTTCTCAGTTTTTATTCCGTTCCTGGTAGTCACTAGGCCCAGGCATAGAGCCATAGGTAAATTCAGTGATTGGCAGAAATCACTTTGGATCTAATTATTGAGGGTAATTATTAGGCCTGGAGCTCATTCAAAGTATTCATCCCGTCCTCTGGTGGAGAAGAGATTTTCTTGTTTGGGAGATAGTGAGAAAAAAGATGATTTATTTTTAGAGAGAGAATAAAAACATTTTTCTCAGCTGTTTTTGGTGGCTTCATGTATCCTCTCCCTGCTCACTGAGAATGACTGTGCTGACAAAAACATTTTGAGCGCCTTAACTGCTTTTCATGATTGCTGTTTCATGTAAGGGAGCTAACTGTAGAGTGCCAGGAATTTTAAGAAGCAGACCATTTGTGTGGTTGATTTTGCTGTTTTTTTTTTCATTTTTTTTAAAGATTTTATTTATTTGACAGAGATCACAAGTAGGCAGAGAGGCATGTGGGGTGGGGCAGGGGGCAGCAGGCTCCCTGCAGAGCAGAGAGCCCGATGCGAGGCTCGATCCCAGGACCCCGAGACCATGACCTGAGCTGAAGGCAGAGGCTTAACCAACTGAGCCATCCAGGTGCCCTGATTTTGCATTTTTTAAAAAAGATTTATTTATTTGAGAGCAAGAGGGAGAGAGCATGAGCACTCGCGCATGAGAGGGGAGGGGCGGAGGGAGAGGGAGAATCTCAAGCAGACTTGCTGCTGGGCACAAAGGCCTGAGGCAGGGCTCGATCTTGGGACCCTGAGATCATGATCTGAGCTGAAATCAAGAGTTGGAGGCTTAGTCGACTGAGCCACCCAGGCGCCCCTAATTTTGCTGTTTTTAATAATCATCTAAAGCTCTTGGTAGAAAGCAAGCAGTCACAGACTGTAAGTCAAGGGCTTTTGTGTCCTTTGTGAACCCAGCAGCAGTATTGGATGATTTGGGGAGTGGAGACTGAGGTTGGAAAGCCAGCTTTGCAGCTTCTGGGAATGCCTTGGTAGCTGGCAGAATGGCCGCTCTGAAAAGACTACCTGGCATTTGCTGCACTAATGGAGGAATGGTAGCAGGTGCTCCTTAAAGTGAGGTTGTGTTTGTGGTTGTTGTCATTAGGAACTAGGTGATGATTTTCATGTGCCCCTTTGGATACCAGATTAGATTTTCATAAGAATTTGTTGCTATTTTTCATGACCATCTTAAAAAGTTTTAACTTTTGGGGCGCCTGAGCCTTTGGCTCAGGTCATGATCCCAGGGTCTTGGTATCTAGCCCTGCATCAGGCTCTCTGCTCAGTGGGGAGCCTGCTTCCTCCCCTCGCTCTCTGCCTGTCTCTCTGCCTACTTGTGATCTCTGTCTGTCAAATAAATAAATAAAATCTTTTTAAAAAAAGTTTTAACTTTCATTTAGAAAATAATATTCACAATTTTTGATTTTTTAAAATTAAAAATATACATGCTGTATTTCCTGTGGTAAGAAATACAAAATTTTAAGAGTTCTGACATCTAATTTAAGCTCTTGGGATAAATCAGACTTCATCTTCCTGTCCCAAATTCCCAGGGAAGAGAAACACTTAAAAAACCAAAAGGAAAATAACCAGACTTCTGGTGCAAAACAGCGGGAAGTATTGTCCTGAAAACGATGAGACATTTCTGAAGGAGAGATGGCAGATGTATTCATTCAGCAGAAAACCCCAGTCTGACAACACACAGGCGGGGGAAAATGGGTACAAAAGGTGGAACAGCTTCTAAACAGAAAGATCCAGAGCAGGAAGGGGAACCTGGGGCAAGTGACAGGATGTCTGGTTCCGAAACCCAGCTGGGTTCCTCCATGCTGAGCGGCTGTCAGGGGAATGGTTGGTAAACTGGGGGAGCTTTAACTTGGAATTCTTCAGTAGCTAAAAAAGAATGAGGTAGATCCCTACGTATTGACGGGACATCTCTAAGACATATTACAGATTGAAAAAAAAAATGTGTAAAATGGCACTAGAATCATACTGTTGGTGTTTTAGAAAAACTCCACACTAAGAAGATTTTATAGTTTTGTAGTTAAATACATTACGTAAAAGCATAGATGGGGTTGGGGGAGATGCCCAGCAGTGGTACTATTGACATGTTGGACTGGATAATTCTTTGTTGTAGGCGGCTGTCCAGTGTGTTGTAGGGAATTTGAATCCTCCCTGGCTTCTACCTACCAGACACCAGTAGCGTCCCTGCAGTCCCTGGCAGTGACAAGTAAAACTGTGGATTTTGGCAGCTGTGTCCTGCAGGACAAAATCGCTTCCCATTGAGATCCCCTGGCACAGACAAAGGTCTAAGAATGTATACTCACCTGAGAAGTGGTTCCTGGACAGGGAAGATGTAATGGGGACAGAGGTATGGTTAGTGGGGTTATTAGCTTTATTTTTATTTATTTTTTTAAAGATTTATTTATTTGAGAGATAGAATGAGAGGAGAGAGCATGAGAGGGGAGAGGTCAGAGGGAGAAGCAGACCCCCTGCCGAGCAGGGAGCCTGCTGTGGGACTAGATCCTGAGACTCTAGGATCACGACCGCAGCCGAAGGCAGTTGCTTAACCGACTGAGCCATCTAGGCGTCCCCATCAGCTTTATTTTGAACAAGAATGATGTTTAGGTATTATGTATAATTAAAAAAAAAAACCCCAGGATATATCTTTGCTTCTTTGTAAGATCTCTATATTAAACTTAAAAATGGCTAGTGGTCAAAAGGAGAAATACAGATAGCTCACAAATGTGAAAATAAGCCCAAAATCACTAATCATTAGGGAAATACAAATTAAAAAAAAAAAAACCCAGCAAAGAATCCTTTTTCCCCCTCTGTTAATTAAAATCCAAAAGATCAATTATTCAGTGGTGGTGTGGGAAAATTTTTCCCTGGTAGTCATGTTAATTGACATAAGCTTTTAAGCGTGTAGTTTGTAGCATTTAAACTTTCATATTTTTCTTAGAGACATGTATGTACGTGTACAAATCGGCATGTTCAGGGAAGCCTAGTGCTGCTCTTAGTATCTGCATATTGGAAACCATATCCATTATTGGAGGAATGGTTACATAAATTGTGGCTTACCCGGGTTACTAGGACTCTGTAGAGCAGGTAGGCAAGTTGCAAATGTTGTATAGCAGTTAAGTTGCAAGAATAATACATAGCATGATGCAATCTATGGAAAGAAAATCTTAAACATGCCCACATGTGCATTTAAAAATGTGTAGGTGAATCTGGAAGAACATGGAATGGTTGATAATTGCCTTTAGGGTCGGAAATGGGATCTTTAAGGGGGTGGGAAGTACTGGTCATCCTTATAGCTTAAACTGTTTGTTTTAGGGGTGCGTGGGTGGCTTAGTCGTTAAGTGTCTGTCTTTGGCTCAGGTCATGAACTCAGGGTCCTGGGATCAACCCCTGTATCAGTCTCCCTGCTCAGTGGGGAGCCTCCTTCTCCCTCTCCCCTCTGCTTGTGCTCTCTCTTGCTATCTCTCCCTTGCAAATAAGTAAATCAGATCTATAAAAAAAAAATTGAAGTAGTATATTCATATATTACTTGAGTGATTAAAAGAAAACCAAAGTTTAATAACGTCCACATGATTTGTTTTTATGCATAGTGTCATTAGTTAGTGGTAC
Organism: Lontra canadensis; assembly: GCF_010015895.1. Taxonomy (NCBI): domain Eukaryota; kingdom Metazoa; phylum Chordata; class Mammalia; order Carnivora; family Mustelidae; genus Lontra; species Lontra canadensis. The sequence goes on along the minus strand of NW_022631067.1, from coordinate 10,932,173 downwards.
ATATTGAAGAGTGATAGTGATGGATAGCAGTTTTTTGAGATCTTCCGACTTTGTTGGCTATCTGTATTTTACGTGTACTGACATGTAACTGTTCATATGCTCTGGAAATACTTTTTAAAAATACCCTGATTTGGACACCTGAGTGGCTCAGTCGTTTGAGTGTTGGACACTTGGTTTCAGCTCAGGTCATGATCTCAGGGTAGTGAGATTGAGCCCTGGCCCTGGGGTCTGCACGCAGTGGGGAGTCTGCTAGGGATTCTCTACTTTTCCCTCTGCCGCTCCCTCTGCTTGCTCTCTCTCTCTCTAAAAGAAATAAATCTTAAGAATACCCTGATTACAGGGGCATCTAGGTGGTTCAGTCAGTTAAGTATCTGCCTTCAGCTTAGGTCATGATCTCGGGGTCCTGGGATCAAGCCCAGTGTTGGACTCCCAGTTCAGTGGGGAGTCTGCTTCTCCCTCTCCTTCTGCCCCCTCTCTGCCGATTCTCATTGTCTCTGTCTCTCTTTCTCAGATAAATAAAATCTTAATAAAAAATACCCTGATTACAAATTGAGTTTCTTTATTTTCCTTTTTTTTTTTTTTTTTTTTTTTTAAAGATTTCTTTATCTGGGGTGTCTGAGTGGCTCAGTCATTAAGTAATCATCTGCCTTTGGCTCAGGTCATGATCCTAGCATTGGGCTCCCTGCCCCGTGGGAAGTCTGCTTTTCCCTTTCCCACTCCCCCTGCTTGTGTTCCCTCTCTTGCTGTGTCTCTCTCTGTCAAATAAATGAATAAAATCTTAAAAAAAAAAAAAAAAGATTTATTTGAGAGAGAGCTTGTGCAAGCAGGGGGAGGGGTAGAGGGAGAAGTTGAGAATCCCAAGCCGACTCCCTGCTGAGTGTGGAGCCTGATGTGGGGCTTGATCTCATGACCCTGAGATCATGACCTGAGGTGAAACTAAGAGTCCAGTGCTCAATTGACTCAATTGACTCAGGGGCCCCAACAAATGGAGGGTATTTCTTAATCCTGTTCCTCAAATTTCACCCTGCCATTGTTTCAGAAATTTGTATTCTGGAATAGGATGTACATGGACTTAAGTCTTCATCATTACAATCCCCAATGTGTATGTGCTAGCTTTTGTTTAGCAAATGGAAGATGGTTACAGGCTAGAGCTGAGCCCACACTCTCGTTATTGGTATTTTCTTGTCTCTTCTTTTTGTTTTCCTCTTTTTGTCCCTTGCTACAGTTTTTCTTAGATAGAACTATTTATATTTTTTACTATATAACTAAGCTTTGCAAATGCATTTTTTTATAATTGCTTGTTAGTGATAGGCTGTAAATTGTGATTGAATCTATATGGGTTTTGTTTTGTTTTTAAAGTTTTTATCTTCAGGTAATCTTTCTACCCAATGTGGGGCTTGAACCCACAACCTGGAGACAAGAGCTCCACACTCCACTAACTGAGCCAGCCAGGTGCCCCATATATATATTTTTTTAATTGTAAAATATACAGGAAGTAAAATTTACTGCTTTATTAACTTTTAATTGTGTAATTCAGTGGCATGAAGTGCATTTACATGTTGTGTCACTGTGACAACCACCCATTTCCAAAACTTTGTGATCAAATCTTTACAGATTTTATAGGATCGCTTTCTAGATTGTCTTACATCTTTAAGGCCATATGTTTGGCTGCTGGTCATGGTTTTGTTCCCATCCTAGGGACTTCTAGCCATGTTGGTGAGGTGCACGTGCTCACATCTGCTAGGTATTTCTCTGGGGTGGGATGATCTCTTTGAAAAGTTGTATTAGTCTGCAATCAGAAAGTTGTGTTGACCACCTTTTGTGTGTACTGAGCTTTCCCAGTAGTTACAGAGAAAGTAAAATGTCCTGCATCCCCAAGGATTACAGTTCAGCCCCATGAAAGACTAGTCTTTGGTTTTTTTTCTTTCTTTGCATTTGCTCATCACCTCGGGGAAGCCAAGCTTCTGTTTGGTGTTCTGCTAAGTTGGGCCCCACAGTCGCTGAAGATCTGATTTGTCCCATTCAGTAGCTGCTTCTCTGAATCCCCACCTTAGTCGGTCTGAGGCCTGCAGCTCTGAGGACTGGACCTCCGTTTCGATGGCTTTCTTCTCCCTCCCCTTCTCCTGATGTCTCCGGGCTCTGTGCATCAGGTGCCCTCTGTCTGCTGCGGGAGCGGCCTTCTGAAGTGTCCTCTTTGTCGGATGAATTCTGATTTTCTTTTTATTAGCTGCAGTTACTAATCAAACATTTATACTCTATTCACTGTGCTGTGTGCCAGAAGATCCCCATGTAGCAGAGCTCACAGCATAGTGGATTAAAAAAATGAATATGAAACTTCCTAATTTTTATTTAATAGTGTTATTGAGGTACAATTTGCATATTTTAAAGTTTATGCATTTTAAATATACAGATTTAGTGAGTTATAGTAAATTTTCAGAGTTGTGCAACCCTTGCTGCTATCCAGTTTTAGAATACTGCCATCGCCCACGTGGATCCTTCATGTCTCTCTCGTGTCCATTTATAGTCACTCCTTGTTCACCTCCATCCATGTAGCCACTGGTCTGCTGTCTGTAGTTTTGTGTTCTCTAGAAACTTCAACTAAATGGAATTATATAGTTGTAGGTATTTTTGTGTTTGGCTTCTTTTCGCCTAGCATAATGCTTTCGAGATTCATTTTTGTTGTTGCATCCATCAGCACAGCCTCCCCGCCCTGCCTTTGGCTGAGTATTGTTCTATGGAATGAATGTAATACATCTTACTCATTTATCAGTGCTGGGCATTTGGGTTGCTTCTAGTTTTTTTTTTTTTTCTTTTTTTTTAAGATTTTATTTATTTATTTGACAGAGATCACAAGTAGGCAGAGAGGCAGGCAGAGAGTGAGGAGGAAGCAGGCTCCCTGCTGAGCAGAGAGTCCAGTGCAGGGCTTGATCCCAGGACCCTGGGATCACAACCCGAGCCGAAGGCAGAAGCTTTATCCCACTGAGCCACCCAGGCGCCCCTTCTCCTAGTTTTTAGTTACTGTGAATAATGCTGTTATGATTATGTGTGTACAGGTCAGTGTGTGAGCATGCGTTATCATTTCTCTTGCATATATACTTAGGTTGCAATTGCTAGGTCATTTGGTAACTATACTTAAACCAGACTGTTTTCCAAAGTGGCTGCACCATTATACATTCCCATTAGTAGCGTATGAGGGTTCAAATTTCTCTTCATTTGTGCCAGTGCTTGTTATTATTTGTCTTTTTTTTTTTTTTTTTTTTAATTACAGTCATACTAGTCAGTGGGCATTGGCATTGCATTGTGCTTAACGGTGTCTTTAGAAGAGCGAAAGCTTTATATTTTGAACTCTAGTTTCTCAAATTTCTTTTATGGATCAGTCTGCAGAACACTAGCATCCATGGAGTCTATCACTTGGGCTTTCTTGCCCTGTGTTTCTGCTTGGCTGTTTGAAGATATCAAGCAGATCATGCTGTTCATTCTACCTCCACGTCTGTGCCTTGTCTCGGTTTTGACAGCGCCAACATTGTCCCAGGGTCAGAGCAACTGTTGGGCCTACGCCAGGACTGGGGTGATTGTGGCTTCCCACTCTTGCTAATTTCTTGAACCTCACCATCCTCTGTTGGTTTTTCTAGCCCAACTCACATGTTCATGTTATTTTTAGGTAGACATGTTTGATCGTGTTATTTGATTCCTGTAGAAACCTGACTGACCCAGTTTGGAGTGAAAAGCATTTCTGAGATGGGTTGGAATATGATGGCCTGTGAGCTAAATCTGGCCCACCACATGGTTTTTGTAAATAAAGCTTTATTGAAACACAGCCATGCCCATTTGGTTTTGTATTGTGTATGGCTGCTTTTGTGCTACAAAAGCAGAGTTGAGGGGTTTGGTGGGGTCTTGGCTCTACAAAACCTAAAATATTTACTCTGTGGCCCTTCACAGAAAAAGTTCGCTGATCCTAGTTCTGTCACATGTAAGTTAGCTCACAGAATCTCCAGGAGGGCCAGAAGCTACGGACAACCCAGTCAGGCGAGACGAATCTGTTAGAGAATAGACTCAACTTCGACCATTCTTGCCACTTTTGATATTCTGGGCTAGACCCAAAAGTTCTCTAGCTCGATCCTAGAAGCTCTGAGTCCTGTACTTCTATGCCTGGTGTGAGATATAATCTGCCTGCAGAGGTAAAGCTACTTCACATTACTCTCATTTCTTTGGGTGTGCCTGTTTGATGGAACTGGGGTCACGTATATGTGACCCCATATATATATATGGGGAGGGGTACATATATATTGTGAGGGAGTCTGGGAAATTTTTTTTTTAAAGATTTTATTTTTAAGTAATGTCTACAGCCAGTGTGGGGGCTCAAACGTATAATCCTGAGGTCAGGAGTCACGTGCTCCACTGACTAAACCATCCACGCACCCGTGGGAAATGTTCTCTTTTGCTTTTTGCCCTTGGCAATCAAGGAAAGCAAGTTAGAGAAAAATGTTGGAATGGTCATTTAGTCTTCATGCAGCATAGGAAGTTATCAGCCACTATCGGTGCTTTTTGTTTTTAATACCTCTTGTTATAAAATTTAGTCTTATTTTCTTCTCATAAACACAAAGAAAAAATCCCCTAAAATAGTTATGTCAGGGAAGTGACCCATGTCCTAGAAGATGGCAAGGATGACCTCTGCCACAGTGCCATCAGTGCCCAATGGTAGAAGTGCCTGTGTGGTAGCAGTGGTTGTCTGCTTACAAGTTCCCCAGGGGGATGTGATCCTTCTGTTGAGTGGCGGCAGATGAAGTGGGTTGTGTCCTGGCTAAGGAGCATAGGCCTGTCAAGAGCTGTGTTTTACTCTAATCTTTACCGTGAGATTTTACTCTCCTTGCACGCTAACAAGTTAGCTTTCATGGTTTCATGGTGCTGATGGAAGATGAACGGCAATCGGGTCAGACGTGAAGGACCGATTACTTCTCCCAGGGGCGGTGGTCAGAGTATCAGCATTTTTGCTCTGGTTCCCAATGTCCCAGTTCCCAGAAGGTGATATAAAGAGGGTCAGATGATAACCTGTACATGAAATTGTTTGCGTTTAGCCTACTTCTCACATAGTGAATCTTTTATAGTAGACTATCACGTCTCTGCGCTTTGCCTGAGAGTCGGACACTGTCCTTCTCTTCTAGGGCTGTTGGCTATTTAAACACTTGTGCAAATATACTTTGAGACAAAAGGTAATTGGAGGCTTGCTCATATAATGTGCAGAAATATTAAATACTCAGGGAAAGGTCTAGCGGATTTGAGTCCGGGACTCAGCATGTTTTATAACAAGCAGTAGACAAACAAGTGCCCCTCCATCAGGAAGCAAGTAGTTCTAGGACAGTCACCCTGTGGCTGCTTGTTTTACTTAGTTGCATAGCTTATGTGACCATCCACGGAAACTGCTCCAGGATCAAGGGGAGGTTTAGACTTTGCCATTTGGAACACTTGGCAAGGCTGTTTGGGGTGATCAGATCCCATGGTGAACTGTCTGTCTGAAAAGTACGTAATGACCAGTTATTTCCGTCCTTGACTCCGAGAACCTCTAAGATAGGCCTGGCCATATTTTAATGAAATCGCTCTATCCAGTCCACTCATCTGGTTCTTCTCATTAAGAAGAATTAAGTTGGTGCTTATGGCAGTAATTGTATTTGAGATATTATTTCAAGTAATAGTTACTGATATTACAAAATACGGTGGTTTAAATACGACGACTTTCAAATGTTCTCTCATGTAACATCTTATAATTTTAGGTTAGGGTTGCCAGTGTATTTCCAGGGATGTCCAGGGGCTTTGGTTATTGCTCTGCCATCCCCTAGGGCATAGATAGACAAATTTTGCCTATAAAGACTCCAAGTAAAATATTTTACATGGCTGTCCCAAGTATTCAGCTTTGCAGTTACAGCACAAAAAATGCCATAGGCAGTAAGTAAATGAATAGGTGTAGCTGTGCTCCCATGAAACTTCCTTTTACAAAAGCAGGCACTGGGCTGCATTTGGCCCTCACTGTAAGGGACTGCTGTCCCTTGTCCTAGAAAGTTGCTTTAGTTTGCGTTGTTGAACTTGGTTACTGTAGCCTCTGTGTTCCAGATTAAGGGAAGGAACGTGGCCAAAACTCAGAAAAGATGCTTATATTTAAGTTGTAGAGAATTTGCACTTTCTGATCCCAGTGACTCAAACTCTTAGTCTGATAAATCTTGTCTCTACTTGGGCAGTCATGTGCCATGGGAGCAGGGAAATGAAGGGTTTTTGAGCACAGTAGTGGTCTGCCACAGTGGTACTATGTCTTTATTTTAAACTCCTTCAGAACGGAGGGTCATAAACCCTTGTGTTCATTTAAACTACGTTGTAGGTCCATTCAGTTCCTCTTACTGGGAATCAACACTCCACGGATGACTTTTTTTTTTTTTTTTTTTAAGATTTTATTTGAGAAAGATTGAGAGAAAGTGCATACAAGCAAAGAGGGGGCAAATGGAGAGGAAGAAGCAGACTCCTGCTGAGCAGGGAGCCTGACATGGGGCTCCATCCCAGGACCCTGGGATCATGACCTGAGCCCAAGGCAGACGCTTAACACTTAACCACCCAGGTGCACCCCCCATGGATGTCTTTTTTTTTTTTTTTTTTTAAGATTTTTATTTATTTATTTGAGAGAGAGACAGTGAGAGAGAGCATGAGAGGTGAGACAGTCAGAGGGAGAAGCAGACTCCCCATGGAGCTGGGAGCCCAATGCGGGACTTGATCCTGGGATTCTGGGATCCTGACCCGAGCCTAAGACAGTTGCTTAACCAACTGAGCCACCCAGGTGCCCCCACGGATGTCTTTTAAAAGCATTTACAACTTTGCGTATCTCAGTCAAGACTAAAGTTTTTAGTAAATGGGTTTTCATTGGTGACATTAGTTGTTTAATATTTAGCAGTATGGATATTAGGAATGGATGCTTACTAAGACCTGGCGGTCTTACTATATTTCTCTTGTTAGTTTGCTTACTTATGCTCCCAGTGACCATTTCCAGCCCTTTTGATAATCTTATACCACCCATGACTCCTCTTTCATTGTTCTTGTCTCTTGATTTACACACAAAATAGCAACTGCCAAAACCAGAGCCTTTCATCTCTAACACGGATGTATAGATCTGCCTGCACTTATGCCTGTTCTTGGCATCTTCCCACCATGAAGAGGGAAAGACCGAGACTTGATCAGATCTCTGCTGCTTTCTCTGCATGGTGGCTCCAGAATGTCTTTGGAGAAGCCCTTCCAGGTGGCACAGCAGCTGGGGAGTGGGTGCTTTGGGAGCTTGTTTTGAGCTCATTACCAGGTCTGTTTTTCCTTCTGTGCATCCTGTTAGTCTTTCCTGTCTGATTCTCCTTTATCCTTTTTTTTTTCCCCCCTAAAAGAGTTTATTCATTTACTTAGCACGTAAGGAGAGGGAGAAGCAGACTCCCCGCTGAGCAGAGATACCCCTCCTCCCCCCCCCCCCCAACTCAGGGCTTGATCCCAGGACCCTGAAGATCCTGACCTGAGCCGAAGGCAGACGCTTAACCACCTGAGCCACCCAGGTGCCCCCTCTTCATCTTTTTTCTTTTTAAATGCTGGCTGGCTCTGTGTGTGTGTGTGTGTGTGTGTGTCTGTCTGTCTGTCTTGGGTGGGTGGAGAGGAGTTCTATCACTTTCCCTGTCTCCTGCTTCCCCATTATCTTCTAGCTCTGTCACTTGATTGTCAATGTGAATTCTTCCATCCCCCTGGTGTTTTTAAGCTCCTTACTTTCCAGAAAGCCCTTCTTAAGGGCTTTTGTTCAAGTTTTTCCTAAGAAAAACTCCATTTCCAAACCCTTTTCAGCTATCACTGTGTCTATCCCAACGTTTACAACCCCCCGCCCCACCCTTTCATACTTACTCTGCCCTCCCTTCCCATTCCGCAGTCCCTTTCACTGTGGTCTTGCTAATTGACATGGCTTTTGCTAAGGTTTTGCTTTCATACTTGGTGTCTCCTCTCCCCTACTCCATCCTTCCCATTGCTCCCTGATGCTTCTACAGGTGTCAGTGGTGTGTGTGAGAGGATGGTTCTCCTCATGGTGCTTTTCATTCTTTTTTTGTTTGCCATAGTCTCAGAAACTCATCTCTGCCAAATAAAGACTCAACAAACCCTTTGGTTCCATATTGTTTCTGGGACAATTCCCTTAACTGATAGGAAAACAGGATTTAAAAAAAATTAAGTTCTTTATTTAAATTCAATTTAGTTAACATATAGTGTATTATTAATTTCAGCGTTGGGGCACCTGGGTGCCCATTCCTTTAAATGTCTGCCTTCTTCAGCTCAGGTCATTGATGCTTACTTAGTGGGGAGACTTTTTCTCCCTCTCCCCCTGTCCTTCCCCTGCTTGTGGTCCTTCTCTCTTTCTACATAAAATCTCTTTTTAAAATTTTTTTATTTTTTAGGATTTTATCTATACGTTTGACAGAGAGAGAGAGAGAGAGGGAACACAAACTAATCTCTACTAATTTCTACTAATTTCAGGGGGAATAGGAGAGGAAGAAGCAGACTTCCCGTGGAGCAGGGAGCCCGATGCGGGGCTTGATCCCAGGACCCTGGGATTATGACCTGAGCCAAAGGCAGATGCTTAACGACTGAGCCACCCAGGCCCCCCATAAATAAATTCTTTAAAAAAATAGTTCAGGGGTAGAATTTAGTGATCCTTCACTTGCATATAACACTTACATCAAATGCCCTCCTTAATGCCCATCACCGAATTGTCCTTTCCCCCTTTCCCACCCCATCAACCCTCAGTTTATTTCCTAGAGTTTAGCGTCTCTTATGGTTTGCCTCTCTCTCTATTCTCATCTTATTTTTCTTTTTTGTCCCCTACGTTCCTCTGTTTTGTTTCTTAAATTCCACATAAGAATGAAATCATATGGTATTTGTCTTTTTCTGACTTACTTTGCTTAGCATAACACCGTCTAGTTCTGTCCACATCCTTGCAAATGGCAAGAGTTCATTCTTTTTTAATGACTGAGTAATATTCCATAGCGTGTGTGTGCGCGCGTGCACACACACACACGCACACACACTCCACATCTACTTATTTCACTCATCTGTTGATGGACATCTAGGTTCTTTCCATAGTTTGGCTATTGTTGATAGTGCTGCTATAAACATAGGGTGCATGGGCCCCTTCGAATCACTGTGTTTGTATCCTTTGGTTAAATACCTAGTCGTGCAATTGCTGGGTAGGAGGGTAATGGAGGTAAATGGAGGGTAGCTCCATTTTCAACTTTTTGAGGAACCTCTATACTGGGAAGACAGGCTTTTAGAAAACAGATTGAGAGTTTTGCAACTAGGAAAAACCTCTTCTCTTTCCCCCGTAACTTTTAATTTGTGGTTTTACCATTTTGAAAATTATGTAAGTTATAACAGAAGAAAAATAGTAAAGTCACTAACTCTGCCATCCAAAAATCATGAATAAATGTGTTAAAAACATGAATAAATGTTTTATGTAAAACAAAGTTTTATAAGGTGGAATCAAAGCAAATGTAATATTTATTGATTTTGAAATGAAAGAATTGCCTTTTTAGAAGGGTATGCCACACTGCTAATCTGTTGACATTTGTATAAGTCTCTTTAGATACTTGTGTAGAATAGAAAGGTTCCCCCCCCTCCTTAGAAATAGGATTTTATTTGGTTTTTAAAAATGATTTTTCTGGGGGCGCCTGGGTGGCTCAGTGGGTTAAGCCTCTGCCTTTGGCTCAGGTCATGATCTTGGGGTCCTATGATCGAGCCCTGCATTGGGCTCTCTGCTTGGTGGAGAGCCTGCTTCCTCCTCTCTCTCTGCCTGCCTCTCTGCCTACTCGTGATCTCTGTCTGTCAAATAAATAAAATCTTGAAAAAAAAAAAAAAAAAAGATTTTTCTGGGGGTGCCTGGCTGGCTCAGTTGGTATATGTATGACTTTTGGTCTCAGGGTTGTGAGTTCAAACCCCATGTTAGTTAGAAATTAGTAGAGATTAGTTTTTACAAAATGTAAAAAAAGAAAAGATTTGTTTCCCTGAGTTTTCAAATTAAGATTGATGTAGTTGGCATTCTTTTCTTTACCTTTTCAGTCTTCAAGGGTGACTTTTGCTTGTTGATAAAGAATTGGGTTAGATCTTGTGGATACTAAAGACTGGACAGATTGTATGAGGCATTACTATTTTAGGGCTAGGAACACGTCTAATCTACATTCTCTCATTTTGAAAGTGTCTCACCTTGTGTTGCGTTCTCACTAGATGATATCCCAAGGAAAACTCAAGTATTTATGAACATGGTAAAGAGTGCCTGCCTACCTGATGACAAATCTTGAGTGATAGGTTTCAAAAAACCCTTCCAGCATGAGGAACTGTCTTCAAAGCTGCGTATCTTCCCTGTCTTTCTTAGAAAAACTTTCACTCAGATCTGGTCTAGTGTACTTTTTGACACAAGGTGCAATGTTTTTGACCAGGCAGAGGTTTTTTTTTTTAAAGCTTATCTGAGGCATCTGATGCATCTGATGGGTTAATATGAAATTTTCCATTAACTCAGTTCTAAAATTCAGGCACTTTTTTTTTTTTTAATTTTCAGAATGCTTTTTTTTTAAAAAAAATTTTAAAATTTTTAAAAAATAAACATATAATGTATTATTAACCCCAGGGGTACAGGTCTGTGAATCGCCAGGTTTACACGTCACAGCACTCACCGTAGCACATACCCTCCCCAGTGTCCGTAACCCTACCACCCTCTCCCGACCCCTTCCCCACAGCAACCCTTAGTTTTGTGAGATTAAGAGTCTCTTATGGTTTGTCTCCCTCCTGATCCCATCTTGTTTCATTTATTCTTTTCCTACCACCCCCACCCGCAAGCTCCCCATGTTGCATCTCCATGTCCTCACATCAGGGAGATCATATGGTAGTTGTCTTTCTCCGATTGACTTACTTAGCTAAGCATAATACCCTCTAGTTCCATTCACGTCGTCGCAAATGGCAAGATTTCATTTCTTTTGATGGCTGCATAGTATTCCATTGTATATATATACCACATCTTCTTTATCCATTCATCTGTTGATGGACATCTAGGTTCTTTCCATAGTTTGGCTATTGTGGACATTGCTCCTATAAACATTCGGGTGCACGTGCCCCTTCGGACCACTATGTTTGTGTCTTTAGGGTAAATATGCAGCAGTGTGATTGCTGGGTCATAGGGTAGCTCTATTTTCAACATTTTGAGGAACCTCCATGCTGTTTTCCAGAGTGGTTGCACCAGCTTGCATTCCCACAAACAGTGTAGGAGGGTTCCCCTTTCTCCGCATCCCGCCAGCATCTGTCATTTCCTGACTTGTTAATTTTAGCCATTCTGACTGGTGTGAGGTGGTATTTCACTGTGTTTTGATTTGTATTTCTCTGATGCTGAGTGATGTGGAGCATTTTTTCATGTATCTGTTGGCCATCTGGGTGTCTTCTTTGCAGAAATGTCTGTTCATGTCCTCTGCTGGCACAATTTTTAACCTGTGTCCAAGTGTTTAAAGTCATTTGGAAAAAATCAGTGCAGAAGGTGATTTTTTTTTTTTTTTTAGTTCTCTAAGTTGAAAAACACTTTGTTCTGTTAGATTATTATTTGGGAAATAAAAGCCAGGTTCAAGTAATTTTTTTCAAAAAAAAATTTTTTTTTATAGATTTTATTTATTTATTTGACAGACAGAGACCACAAGTAGGCAGAGAGGCAGGCAGAGAGAGGAGGAAGCAGGCTCCCCTCTGAGCAGACAACCCCATGTGGGGCTCGATCCCAGGACTCTGAGATCATGACCTGAGCCGAAGGCAGAGGCTTTAACCCACTGAGCCACCCAGGCGTCCCAATTTTTTTCAATTTAAAGAATAAAATTTAAAATAGAAAACTAAATGCTTGAGAAAAATTATTGGAAAATTTTCTGAAGACTACTTCATATTTAAATCTTTTTTCTTTTTGAAACTTGTAGCCAGCAATATCCTAGTTAATTGATGAGTTCAGTTTAACCTTTTCTGTGATTGTTATATATTATTGAAGTATAAAAAAAGGAATTGATATTTTTTAAGATGTTGAAATTCTTGAAACATAAATCCATCTGGTCAATGTAAGCAGTGATAAGTCGCTCTTCAGAAGACCACCTACATGGCTTGAATACAGTTGGTTTTTCTCTTAGTAACACAGTAAAATCACCTCAGGCATTTAGTACAATAATAACAAAATTGAAGTTTGAGTTTCAAAAGTTTAAAAAATTTTTCTTTCTGATCGAGTCAGAAGTAAGTATCTCCTTGGGAACTAAGGCAGCAGAGGATTCTGGTTTTTTCTTTCAAATGGCCTTGCCCAGGATTTTTGCTCGTACTGAACCTGGGCCTCATTGTGGGTTTGTTGAGATGCTAGTATAGCTTCTACCCTAAAGTAGACTGTTTCCAGTCAGCCGTTTATATTTATTTATTTAAAGATTTTTAAAATTTATTTGTCAAAGAGTGAGCAGAAGCACGAAGAACTGAAGGCAGAACAGGCATAGCAGGCAGAGGGAGAAGCTCGATGCGGGACTCGATCCTAGGACCCTGGGATTATGACTGGAGCCAAAGGCACATGCTTAACCAACTGAGCCACCCAGGTGTTCCCAGTCAGCCTTTTAGAAACAGCATGTTTTGCCTTTTCTTTTTAAAGCCCATAAGTAGTTTTGACCTGCTTTTGACATTAATTTATTTGAATGTTTATTTGAATAATACTGATCATCTGCTAAAATATGTTAGGCTCTGAGCTAGATAGTCATGTGATAACAGGAAACATGTCTATTAAGATGTTAGTTATAAAACAAAGGGCTATAAAATTATATATGCGGTATGGTTGAAAAGTGTGTTTAGAAAAAACGACTAGGGGTGCCTAGAAGGCTCAGTGGGTTAAAGCCTCTGCGTTTGGCTCAGGTCATGATCCCAGGATCCTGGGATTGAGCCCCACATCGGGCTCCCTGCTCAGCAAGAAGCCTGCTTCCCCGTCTCTCTCTCTGCCTGCCTCTCTGCCTACTTGTGATCTTTCTCTCTCTGTCAAATAAATAAATAAAATCTTTAAAAAAAAAAAGACTAGAAGCAAGTAAGTCAAAATACTATTTAGAGTCTCTTCTACTTTTTGATGCATGTTTATTAAAAGAATTTTGGACATATAAATATATACACGTATGTGTGTATGTGTCCTTTGATTTCTTCCCATGCAACCTTCAGTTCCCGTATGTATTGCTAAGATTGGAGAATTTTTAATTTGGATAGACTTTTACCTCAGACAATGGCTTAGTGGTCCCTATGTGGCTCACTTGGTTAAGCATCTGCTTTCGGCTCAGGTTATGATCCCAGGGCTGGCGATCGAGCCCTCCATTGGGCTCCCTGCTCAACGAAGGCCTGCTTCTCCCTCTCCCTCTGCTGCTTCCCCTGCTTGTGCTCAGTCGTTCACTCTCTGTCAAATAAATGCCATCCATGTGTATCTATGGGTTAATAAGCTTTTAGCACATTACATTGTGCTGGGAGTGATTTTTTTTTTGTTTAAAAAGCGATTTAAGACATAATCTCTGCCTTGTAGGACCTTCTAATCTGGTGGAGGAGAGCTTCTCAATTGTAACAGACAGAATCTATAAAGCAGTCAGAATAACATTGCTAGGCAGGATGGAATTAAATGCCAAAATTTGCTCTAAGGACTATCAGAGTTCAGATTAAAGGAGATTCATCGGAAGCTGAAGGACCTGGGAAAGACCCTTTGGCAGAAGTGAAACTTACGGTTCATCTTCAATAGGTAGTACTTGGAGGAGGATAAAATACACAATAAATGTGGATTTAACTTTACTTTATTCCCACCTTGCTAATGCATTCTTTTTAAAGGATTGCTCGGTGTTCAGTTTCTTTTTTATAGAAAAAACCCCACAGCCACAATACAACAACAGAGTTGTTAGTAATAGGGGCTGAACTGGGAAAGCACAGTAGAGGAGGAGCATTCTGGTCTGAGAGGAGAAGAACCACTTGAGGTTGGAGGGTTAGTGGAAGCGAGGCAAAAATAGTCACAAGGAGAGCCTTGCTTTGAACATGGGAATATTTAGGATCCCTTTGTGAGCCTGATTTTTCTTACGGGGACACTATTAAAGATATTACAGAGTATATGTATCTGAGTATTTTCTATTAAAATATTGATGTGTAAATCTCTTGGGCACAATATAATTTTTTACTTACTGGAAAATATTGAATTGATAAATATAACTCTGAACTTTCTAAAACATGACTTAACGGGTTGTATTTTTTTGTCAATTTCATTTAAAGCAATGCTTCTTAAAAATTCATGGCTGAAGAATAGAGCTTAGCAATACTCAAAAGTATTTTCCACCTTAGACTTTTGTGGGGGAGGTGGGGTCATAAATGTCCAGGTAGATCTCGGTGCTCTAGTTTTTATGTCTGCCTTGTGAAATAAATTTAAACAGATTGGAAGTGCCTTAAACTGGAAAACTGGAAAACTGTTAGGGAAAGCCATTTCAAAGATATATGAATCCCTTTATCATTTTTAAAAGAAGAATTTCTTTTAGAAATAAGTTACTCTTTTCAGTAGTGAAGGCCTCATCTCAAGCAAAAATCGGTTTAAAACTTTGTACAGTGAGTAGTCTTAAAAATGGAGCATACACCCCAGAAACAAATAATACCTTATATGTTAATTAAAAAAGTGGAGCATATATTTTTAAGTTTTGAGTAGACTTAGAGTTAATGCTTAGACTTAGAGTAAAAGTAAAAATGGATGAGGATCAAATGTGAGAGTATTTAAATGATTGTCAAGATTTTGGCTCGTTGATATTGAACTCTTTAGTTCTGGACTTTAATTTGTGCCTGGTGCTGACCTGATGCTGTGCAGGGACACTCACTGCATCCCTTCATTCAGTTTCTCTAATTATCCCCACTTCCTGGGGAGCTTGTTTAGAACTGGGCATGAGTGCTTGTTAGGAAAATATTGGGTTACTCTGGCTACATGTAACAGGGTAGTTTTTGATACAAGATTTATATGTAGATGAACTGAATAGGGGGCCAACGTTGTTTGCAGGGGTTTTATTTAATCAGATTGGTAGGGAATATTATGGAAGTTATCTGGCTAGACAACGATTAGGCTTGTAATAAATGGAAGTCATGGTTAATAGAGTTCCTGAGCTGATATGTTACACTGATCTTTTTTTAGTGCACTTTCAGAAAGGAGCTCTGACTACCTAAATGATAAGGGAAACAATCACAAGTGCAATTTTGTGTGTATTCACAAATGTTGGGCGTTCTCTTTGCTGGGAGGATCAGTAACGCAGAGATTTGTCTCTTCAGGTTCATGTGAAAATGGCGGATGAGGCTGTCTGTGTTGGCCCAGCTCCCACCAGTCAAAGCTACCTCAACATGGATGCCATCATGGAAGCCATTAAGAAAACCAGGGCCCAAGCTGTGAGTCTGAATGAATCTGTCTGCCGCAGCTGTTTCATATACAGTGAGCAGAAAGCTAGAGGTTGTATTCAGAAAAAAAAGAAAGAAAAAAAAAAGAAAGAATGATTGAAAATGCTGTTGCAGTTAGTTCATGTCACATGAGTTAAATGTGGCCGAATTCGCTACTGGAAATCAAAGGCTTTGTAGCATCTGGCAGTGTTGGTCGCTGATCCTGCAGGTGGCTGTGGGATTCAGCTTTCACACCAGGGAGCAGTTGCAGTTCATTTCCAAATTTGTTAGCGGGGGAAAAAAAAAAATCCCAATTAGTTTTGAGTATTAACCCTTTCAGTGCAATAAGGACATTAAAAAGAAACTGTGTTATAAATAGGATCCGAAAGATTCTTGTTTAAATTGTTTTAATCATTTAAAAATTACATATACGTGGTTGCTCTTCCAGAAATAAAAACTATGCAATTGGTAATTGTTTAGGTTTGATAATGTCAGTAGAGTACACTTAACATACATGGAGATAGCAGTAATTCTTCCCCATCTGCAGTTCTGTTTGAATGGGGTGGAATCCGGGGAAAAAACTGGTTTCTGACATCAGGAATTGTGTTCTGTTGGTGCTGTGTGTGTGTGTGTGTGTGTGTGTGTGTTTTAGATCAGAGACCTAATTACATATAATGTTGCAAACTACGCAGAGTTCTCTCTGAAATTGGTTGAAAACAGCCAACACCAGCAATTAGCCTGGAGTGCTTCAATTAGTGTTCACATGTTTTGTGAAAGAAATGTTTTAGTAAGGTACATGTTTAAATAAATAACTGAATTCATGAACCCATATTATAGATGTTTACAGTTTATTATCATAGTTAATGAAGGTAAAACTCTTTAACCCTTGACAATAGCTTGTCAGAATACAGTCTTTCGTTAAGTGTCTCTATAAAATGCATTTGGTGGAGTGAAATTTTCCTGTGACGCAATTGCTTAAATTTTGTACCAGGTTCATAAAGCTTAGTTCAGCATTTAAAAATCTCAGATGTGTAGCTACTTCTAGATTATGATATTAGCTCCTTGGAAATTTGGCTTTCTTTACAGTAGAATTGTTTTCCTGGAAGTATGTCCAATCTTGACTGATAATAGAGGGCTAAATTTGTTCAGCCAGTGTGATAGGCCAGGACGATAGAACTTCTGTGATAGCAACATGGCTTGTGAGAGAGGATGGCATAAAGTGGTTGTGAATGGTTAAGTGGGCCAAGGAGGGAAAGAAGAGTACATGTTAGAAAGAAATTCAATATGTAAAGAAAAAGTAAACGAGATTTCAACTTTAGATTTGACAAAAACTGCTCTTTGGGTGGTTGGAGTGTGTTCGTGTTAGGAATAAAATATGTTAGTTGGCTTAGCCAGGTTTTTGGAAAGCAGCATTTCCCAGGACAGTAAAGAAAGAGGAATTAGGAGTGTTTAATCTGTCTCACAAATGGTTTCTTTTAACCTTATTCTTTGACCCTCCAGCCATTAGAAGATTTTCCGCGCTTGTGACCGAAATGAGCCTCAGAAAAAGTAGGGAGAGTTCAGGTTGTGTTGAAATAGTTGTATGTAGGTAGACAGGCTGATTTGTAGGTCAGTGGTCCTGATTATGATTGGGACAAAGGTAGTGTACTGCAAGTGAGTTATTATATAGGCAGTTTCTTGGAATTTGGATCTGTACTCAGGAATGTGTGTTGAAGCTGTCAGTATGTAAGAAAAGGAACCTGTCTCCAGGCCCTTGCAATATAAACACATGAATGTACTCTCTGTGTTGTTTATAAAAGTTTTGTGATAATGGTAAAATTGAAAGTGCTTTTTGTTTTCATTTCTAAGGTACATCCAGGTTATGGATTCCTTTCTGAAAACAAAGAATTTGCCAAATATCTGGTAAGTGTGTAATGAACTAGAGTCTGTAAACTTGTATTTCAGGAAGCAGTATAATGGTGTTGCTTTTGTAAATGTGGGTAGTGATGGATTACAGGTTTTTAAAAATTTTTTATTTACTTGAGAGAGAGGAGAGAGAGAGAATGAGTTGGGGGGAGGGTGGTGGACAGTGGGAGAGGGAGAAGCAGACTCCCTGCCGAGCAGGGAGCCTGACAAGATGCTCATCCCAAGACCCTGGGATCATGACCTGAGCTGAAGGCAGAGGCTTAACCCACTGAGGCCCCCCCCCCCCCCCCCCCGCTGACATGCCTGTGAGTTACAGAATTGTAATTGACTTATCAGTTCTCTGAAAATTATTTGTGAAAAGTGAAGAGTTTTTCTTCTGTAACCCAGGTCTTGGTTTGAAGAATAAAAGTGGAAAAGTTATAAAGTCATCTTTATACCTAATGAATGACACCAAGTTTGTTATATATTATATGGACGTCTAAAAAATTTAATGCTTGAATGCCTTGTTGGCTCGGTCGGTTAAGCATCTGCCTTCAGCTTAGGTCATGATCCCAGGGTCCTGGGATCAAGTTGCGCATTAGGCTCGTTTCTCAGCGGGGAGCCTGCTTCTCCCTCTCCCACTTCCCCTCTTCTGCCCTCTCTCTCTTTCTCTGTCAAATATATAAATTAAATCTTTAAAAAATATAAACATAAATATAAAAGTTAGCTCTTCAATAGCTAACTATGTCAAGGAGTCTGGTGATTTATTATTATACAAGAACGTTATTTCTCTTTTCATTGCATATTGTGGCATTTAAAGTTAAATCTTACTACTTCTCTATTTTGGGAAAAGATTTATGTATGATCTGAGTCTCTTTTAGATATTACTACCCTGACCAGGTGAGTTGAACTGATTTCCCACGTGTATTTATAAATACATTCAAGATGGTACTGATACCTTAGTTTTCTGGTGCTAAAATAGGACTTTTTGAATGCTTCGAGGAGCTGATTTCAATTATCCCAGGTGGTATCTTAATTTATTATTCTAATATGTTATGCTTTGTTTCTGTGAAATGCTTGTGTTTTGTTCTTTCACGGATTTAACATTATTTATGAATGTACTTTTCTAGATGACATTTCCGCTTAAAAGCCATAAATTTAATTTGGGCAGTTTTTAAGAACCAAGAGTTCTAGTTTAGAATGATCTATTTTAACCTATTGAAAGATTAAAAACTAGGGCCTAAAGATTAAACTGAGGCCTACAGAAATTGTGATGTGAGGTGACATACATAGCTAATGGTAACAAGTCTGGAGAGGGCAGATTAGGTAGAAGCAGCCAAAGGTCCAGATTTATCAGATTGTGTGTAGTATAATCACATTTTCCCATTGACATTCTTTTTTGTTACCATCTTGTTCGAAATTTCGGCTGAGCTCTGTCATTATGTCAGAAAGTGATTTGAATATAACATATACGAATGTGCCTGTACAATATAATGTACTAAACTTAAGTTGTAGAGATGAGGCGTCTCTAAAGCATGACCCATGGGCCAGGCCACCTGTTTTTTGTAAGTTACATTTTATTGGCACGAAGTCAAGCTCTTTCATTTATGTGTTGTCCGTGGATGCTTTTGCTCTGTAAAGCAGGGTGGTGTAGCTGTGGCAGAGGCCGGATAACCTGCAAAGCCTGAAGTATTTCCTGAGTGGCCCTTTTGTAGTAAAAATTTACCAATACCTGATATTGATGAATATTTGGGTCTCAGAGAAGTTAAAGGACAGGCCATTATGTTCATTCATGAATTCATTTAATCATTAAAAAAATGATTATTTGGTATCTATGTTTAAGGTATCTGAGGAGGATATAAAAATGAATCAGATATGTGCCCTGCTCATGAGGAATTCACAGTCAAGTCAAATAATTCAAGTACACAAATTACTTCAGTTCAGGGAAGAAAATATTACAAAGAAGTTCACATTCTCCTTAAATGAAGATTATTTCCATCAGGGGTTTCATGTTAGATGATTGTAGAATATGTGAATGACTGCCTTCCTTTCTCATGAATTTTCTTTCTGATCTCCTCTCCTCCATTTCCCTTTCAAGTCCAGAATTGAATGCAACTCTGATTTTATCTATGTGGGCTGTGATCTTGGTAACTCACAGAGGTGTTTTGTACATGACTGTTGAAATTTATTTATATTATGGCTTAAGAATGTTGAGAAATAGGAGGGGGTTGTTTAGTAGATTAAGCCTCGGACTCTTAATTTTGGCTGAGGCCATGATCTCTGGCTTCTGAGATTGAGCCCTGCCTCCGGCTCCCAGTCGTAGCCTGCTTAAGAGTCTCTTTCCCTCTCTCTTTCTGCCCGCTCTCCTCCCTTCTCCCTTCTCTGTCACCACTGCCTCTCCTGCCCCTGCCCCCGCATGCTTTCTCTCTCTCTCTCAAAAAAAAAAAAAAAAAAAGAAAAGAAGAGAAAGTTGAGAAATGTTACCACTAGTATGTTTTGTAGATAGTTTTAACTACATATGTTTTCTTAACGTTAGTAGAATTCACATTTTGGACACAGATCTCTGACTTTATTATGTTAAAGTAAAAAATTTTCAGGAGTGTAAAATCTTAAAGTTAATTCATCCTCATGTATACGTTGAAAGAGAAGGTTTCCTTCATCTGTGCAACTCTGACCCCAGCCCCCATTTAATTCCCTGGAGGCTGCCACTGTACCCTTGCACCCGTGTTTATATCCTTCTGGAGGGAGTGAGTGTGTGGGTTAGAATTTTGCTGTAGATTGTTACGTAGGGGACTCTTCATTTGCTGAGGTAGGATTTTGTTTATAAGAAAAGAAGGGGCACAGAACATTTCTTGCCTTCCCCCAGGCTCTTAAAAATAGGTGTGGTGAATAGCAACCTTCAGATAACACTAGCGCCATTCTTATTTCACCTTCCTGACAGTGTGTGATGGCCAGCATTACCATCCTCGGTATTAAGAAGAGAGAATAATCTCAGTAGTAAAGGCTTTGCTTGGTGTCACATGGCTAGTAAGTGAGAGCATAGTTTCTAACAAAAGTTAGAAATTCCCGGCTCAGTAAATGTTCCAAACTGCTTCAACGATGAATTGAAACTAGACCAAGTTATTAGTGTTTTCTTTTTTGTTTTTTGAAATGATAGCTTTGGCCGGTGCCTATTTTTGCTCTTGGAGGCTTTTCTCTTTTCGCTCATTCTTTCCCCCCATTGGTGCGCCATATTTAAGGTCTAAAAACAATTATTTTTGTTTTTCTGATCTTTTGCTCTTGGACACCAGTGAAAGTAACTGTCTGCACTTGGATTTGCTGACTTTATAAGTAAACTTAAAAAAAAAAAAAGAGTTTATTTATTTATTTGACAGAGAGAGAGACCATGAGAGAGGGAACAGAAGCGGGGGAGTAGGAAAGGGAGAAGCAGGCTTCCTTCTGAGCAGAGAGCCAGATGTGGGGCTTGATCCTGGGACTCCAGGATCGTGACCTGAGCCAAATGCAGATGCTTAAGGACTGAGCCCCCCAGGAAACCCCCACAGGAGCCCCCTGACTTTATAAGTAAAGTAGGTGAGTGACTGGTAGAGCTGTGGAATGGTCATTGATACCTTTTACTGCTCTATGATGTACTTACTTTGAATTAATTAATCTGGTTTCCATGGATTTAGGGGAGAAAGTTAGTGACTCTTTCCTTCTGACAGTTTTATAATATATTTATAATTGTGACTCTTAAATGTTATGTTCAGGAGCATTTATGAAAATGTATGCAAGTAAGTTCATAAAACCCCTATAACAGAATGTCCTTTGAAATGTTTGAGAATGTGTTTCTTTTCCTGCATGTTGGATTAGAGGTTACTTTCCAGAATATTTGTTGAAGAATTTGAAGATGATGTTGAGTAGAAATGTTCTAACATGGATACCTGAAAAGGAGAACTCTTCCTTTATTTCTAGGGAGTTTTTTAAGGGCGTAGACAAGGCAAATCACATTTAGGAGTGGGGTTTTTGGTGACTTCAACAGGAAGATTAAGAATATGGGATTTTCTACCCTTTGCTTAAAGTTAAAATAGCTTGAATATTATACTCAAGCTTTCCTTTTCTCACTCCTTACTGTCCCCTTGCACTTACTAGCACAGTCTGTAATCAGAGTTAGAATGCTTGCTCTGCCATTTTGTAGCTATATGATCTTGGACAAGTTGCTTAATATTTTAACTCCAAAGTCTTTTAAGTGTCTTCCGCTCACAGTATGCACGGTATGCACTTCTCCGTCTGACTCCTTATATTGAAAACATGTCTTTTGTAGCCAGCTTGTAGGTGGGTTGTACTTTTAAATCATTCTTCTAATCTGTATCTTTAATTGTAGTGTTTAGTCTATTATGTTTTTTGGTTTGCCTTATTTTCTTTAGTAACAGCTTTACTGAGATATAATTCCCATGTCCTAATAGTCACCCTTTTGTGATAAGCAGTTCAGTGTTTTTATTGTCATGGATTTGTATAACCTCATCAGTACGCAATTTCACTAAGATCTGTTAATAACATTTAATATATTAGTGATGTGATTGGGTTTGTGGCTACCATTCTGTTTTCTTTTCCTGTCTTACTTGGATTATCTTAATTTTTGGAATTCTCTTTAAATTTATCTATGAAGACCTTTTCCATTTTTTAGTTGTTTTTCTAGGTACTGCAGTATGCATCCTTAACTTTTCATGGTCTATTTAGAGTTAATGTTATACCATTTCAGGGGCACCTGGGTGGCTCAGTCAGTTAAGCATCTGCCTTCCACTCAGGTCATGCATGATTCCAGAGCCTGGGATGGAGCCCTGCATTGAGCTCTCTACTCAGTGGGGAGCCTGCTTCTCCCTCTCCCTCTGCTGCTCCTCCTGCTTGTTCTCTTTTACTCTCTGTCAGATAAATAAATAAAATCTTTAAAAAAATATATCATTGGGAGGGGGGGTGGGGTTATGGACATTGGGGAGGGTATGAGCTACGGTGAGTATTGTGAAGTGTGTAAACCTGGCGATTCACAGACCTGTACCCCTGGGGAAAAAATATATGTTTATAAAAAATTAAAAAAAAATATATATATATCATACCATTTTAGGTAAAATGTAGAAATGTTAATATTGTGTAGTTCCCAGTTGCTGTCTTCTGTCAGCATTCTCTGTGCTACTGTTGTCAAGTGTATTTATTACATCAGCATATATTACACATTCCATCAGGAAAATGTCATAATTTTTACTTTAAACATGTTTAAGGACATTTCCTTCATTAATGACCCAAATATCAGCCTCTTGAAATTAAGATTGATTTCTGTGTTGCTCTATTTTTAGGGTATCTTGAAGAAATTATGATGTTTTATTTTTGTCCTTTATTATGTACATATTTAATTGTGGTATATCATATGTAACATAGAATTACCTGTTTCATCATTTTAAAAAAATATGGAATGCTTCATGAATTTGCATCCTTGTGCTGGGGCCATGCTAATAATCTTCTCTCTCCTCCCAATTTTAGTATATAGGGGACCCTTTTCACCATTTTAAAAAAGAAATTTGAGGAGTGCCTGGGTGGCTCTGTCGGTTAAGCGTCTGCCTTCAGCTCAGGTCATGATCCTGGGGTCCTGGGATCGAGCCCCGCGTCAGGCTCCTTGCTTAGTGCAGAGCCTGCTTCTCCCTTTCCCTCTGACCCTCACTCCCCCATCCCCTGCTCTGTCTCAAATAAATAAATAAATAAATATCTTTAAAAATTAAAAAAAAAAAAAAAGAAATTGAGAGAGGGAGAGTGAGTGAGTACCTTAACTGAGGGTGGGGAGGGGCAGAAGGAGAGGGGGGAGAGAATCCAAGCATGCTCCCTGCTGCTGTGCATGGACCTGAGATTATGACCTGAGCCAGAATCACTAGCTGGACACTCAGCTGACTGAGCCACCCAGGTGCCCCCTTGTTCACCATTTTTAAGTGCACAGTTCAGTGGCATTAAGTACCTTGACAGTGTGCATCTATCACTACTGTAAGTTTTTCATCATCCCAAACTGAAGCTTTGTACCCATTAAACAGTAATTCTCTATTATTCCCACCCATACCCGCGCCCACCCCCCGCCCCCCGGTCTATTTTACTTTGTGTTTATGAATTTGCCTCTTCTGGGTAGTAACTTTTATAAGTGGAGTCATAGAATATTGTACCTTCTGTGTCTGGCTTGTTTGAGCGAGCATAATGTCCTCAGGCTTCATCCACGTTGTAGCGTGTGTCAGAATCTCATTGCTTTCTAAGTCGGATAAAGCCCATGGTATGGCTCTGTCACATTTTTATCTGCCATCTGTTGATTGTCACCCAACTTGTACATGACTTAGAATGCTGAAATCATCCACTTTTTAATTCTTTTGTATCACTGAAGCTCTTAGTAGTACTTGTAACTATCCAGTAGGTGACAGAAGTTGCTGAATTAAAACTTGGAATCTGGAAATAAATATAGAAAGGGCACATTGAGAAACATCCCTGTGTTTTTAGGTTGTAATGCTATTTTTAACCTCTTAAAGTTGAATTTCATATATTTATTTGTAATAACCCCTAAGCTTAGAAATCAGTAGGAAAGATTTTTTTTGTTGTTGTTGTTCTAGTGAAAGTAATAGATTGAAGATTTTGTCAGATGCAATGAAGTACATTAATTATCACTGTTACATATAGTGATTCTTATTGCCTCAGATACATTCTAAAATTAAGCTTTTAAGTGCATCCTTTCTAAAATGGGCAAAGAGGCAGAAATAATGAGATGATTACTAGGGTTTTGTTTTTGGACTGGACCTTATCTAAAGATACTGTTAGAGAGTTCTTGAGGCACCATATTGGAACAGAGTGTGATATGCTAATTTGCCAACGAAAGAGTATTCTGTTCTTGTGTATGTGTAATTCCCAGCATACTTATGGCATGTTTGTTTGAGTCCTTGAGTGTGTGCACATGTGTGTATTTTCTTAGCTTTTTATTTAGTTCTTCACATGCTCACTGTTTCATTCTTAGCTCCCCAAATTTGAGAAATACTGTGCCAGAAGATAGAAAAGGTAGTAACAAAAAATCTGAGTAGGTGACCTTTAAGCTGAGATACCATGGGAGAAGAGCATTCTAGTCAAAAAAGCAAGATTTCTTTGAAGACCCTTCCCTTCCCTGCTTTGACATTCTTTTCTGGCCTTATAACTATGTGTCATGTCAAGGACCTTTATTCATCTCTGATTTCGTGTTGTTTACCACTTAACTTACTAGTTATTTATAACTAGAATTATTTATAATTCTTTGCCAATTTTATTTATTTTTTAAAGATTTTATTTTATTTTATTTTTTTACAGAGAAGAGATACAGTGAGAGATGGAACACAAACGGGGAGTAGGAGAGAGGGAGAACAGGCTTCCCTCAGAGCAGGGAGCCTGATGTGGGGCTCGAACCCTGAGATCATGACCTGAGCTGAAGGCAGATGCTTAACTACTGAGCCACCCAGGCTCCCCTCTTTGCTGATTTTAATGGAATTATTTATGTATGTTTCCAAATATGAGATAAACTAGGAAAGAGGCTAATCTCCTTGCTGCTCACACCAAGCTCATTTGAAATACAGATTTACTTTTAGAAATAACAAATATTTATTAGAATCTAATTCTTATTTATTTTATATGAAAAAAATCTTATATTGGATATATATATATGTGACTGTTAGTATAATATGGCTTTGTCTTCTATACATATTAATGGTAAATTACTTTTGCAATCTTCATGCTTTGTAGTTAAAACTTGGGCCTGTAATTTATGGTCGAAGTATATACAGACTGTTGTTTTTATAATTATTCCTGCTATTACTGTTGTTTATCACGCCATTTAAAAGCAAAAGCAATTTATTTATTTTTTAAAATTTATTTTTTTAGAGAGAGAGGGAGGCATGAGCTGGGGGAGGTATTGAGGGAGAGAGAGAAACTCAAGCAGACTCCCTGCGGAGTGTGGAACCCCACGTAGGACTCAGTCTCGTGACCCTTACATCATGACCTGAGCAGAACCATGTAGGTTCCCCAAAGCAAGAGAAATTTTATTTATTTATTTATTTATTTTTAAAAGATTTTTATTTATTTGACAGACAGAGATCACAAGTAGGCAGAGAGGCAGAGAGAGAGGAAGGAAGCTCCCTGCTGAGCAGAGAGCCTGATGCGGGGCTCCATCCCAGGACCCTGGGATCATGATTTGAGCTGAAGGCAGAAGCTTTAACCCACTGAGCCACCCAGGTCCCCCAGCAAGAGCAATTTTCAAAGTGAATGGTAGGGAAAGATGAAATAAGGAATCTAGATCAAGTAAGAGTATAGGCAACAAGATTGATTGTGACCATGGTATAAATGGATGAGATTTCTGCCAATGGATGAAATTTCTACCCTTAGTAGACTGTTAACTTGTTTTGAGTAGTTAGTGTGTGCCAGGAGCTATGCCAAGCACTCTACATGTACTAGCTCCATTTGCTTTTTATTTTTAAATTTTTGAATTAAATTTTTTTTCTACTTCTTCTTCTTCTTCTTCTTCTTCTTTTTTTTTTTTTTAGAGAGGGAGCATCTTAACTAGGCTCCACACCTGGTGTGGAGCTGGATGCAGGGCTTGATCGTACAACCCTGAGATCATAACTTGTGCTGAAATCAAGAGTCAGACACTTAATAGACTGAGCCACTCAGGCACCCCTCCATTATTATTATTATTATTTTTTTGTAAGTGCCCTGTAGGTAGATAGCTGTTTTAGCTTTATAGGTATAGGAAGTAAAAGGAAGGGGAGTGCTCAAGTTGCTCAAGGTCATACAGCTATTAGTACCAGGGCCAAGACTGGAATGCCGGCTCACCTACACTCCTGTAGTGGTCTGAGCACTAGTGGGCTGTGCTCCCTCTGAAGGAGAGAACGTACAACTTGTTGCAGAACAACAAATAAAACCAGAAATTGTTTTCAATTTTTTCCTTCACCCATAATTATTTTTTTTTCCCTGTAAGGCCATAATTTTATAATTATTATAACAAGTTAAGCCTCTTGGTATCTTCAGCTTGTAAAACATTGTCAGACCTAAAGGGGCTCTATGAAGAGTTGTCTGTAAAAGTTCGGGTTTCTTCCCTGAAAGCTAGAATTGGGAAAAGGAAGCAGATGAAACAAGAGGAAAAGCACAGAGAGGGAGGAGAACAGTGGAAAGCAGTAATGGTGGTTTGTAGTGGAGTCTGCTGTCTGTGGCAGCTACAGCAGCCCCAAGGGCACACATGGTGGAGGACTCACTTTCCAGATCCCTTGACCAGTGTAGTTTTAATGAATAGGGTGTAGGGGCAGTAGTAGCCTTAACAGGATTTGGTAGAGGTTGAAAACAGTAATGGAGATAATGAGCTGCAGATAGTAAAGATAGGAAATAAGAAATAAGAAGAGCTAGAAGATAAAACAGTTCTCTGAGGTGCCAAAAAAGTGACCACTAATGCAGAAATTCATACCCTTTAGAAGGTGGACAAATGTGTTTATCCCTTGAGCAAATTACTTGGATCATTGTACGTTTTCTTTAAGATAAAAGAAAGTCGGAGCTACTGGACTCGTGATGCATAGGCAGGTGTACTTACCTTTTTTTTTTTTTAAAGATTTTATTTATTTATTTGACAGAGATCACAAGTAGGCAGAGAGGCAGGTGGGGGGCGGGGGAAAGCAGGCTCCCTGTTGAGCAGAGAGCCGGATGCAGGGCTCCATCCCAGGACCCTGGGATCATGACCTGATCGGAAGGCAGAGGCTTTAACCCACTGAGCCACCCAGGCACCCCTAGGCAGTTGTACTTCTGAAGGACCTTGCTAAATGGGACTCTGATAGCAGGAGGGGGAGGATTTGCGTTCCTAGTGAGCTAATGATTCTGTTTTTTTTGGGATTGTCAGATAATATGAAAAGTGTTTCATATGTGCTTTTTCTTTGCTCTTTATATGCTCTGGTGATATCATTACCTTTAATTTATACATGAAGGAACTGAATCAAAATAATTTTCCTGGAGTGCCTGGATGGCTCAGTCGGTTAAGCATCTGATTCTTGTTTTCAGCTCAGGTTATTCACTATCTCAGGGTCATGAGGTCAAGCCTTGCCTTAGACTCTGTGCTGAGTAGGGAGTCTGCTTGAGATTCTCTCTCTCTCAAATAAACAAAATCTTTAAAAAAAAATGGTGGGTGGGGGTTGGCACCTAGGGAGCTCAGTCAAGGTTAAGCATCTGATTTCAGCTCAGGTCGCTATCTGAGGGGCCTGGGATGGAGCCCTGTGTCTGGCTCCCTGCTAAGTAGGGAGACTGCTGTACCTCTCCCTCTGCTCCTTCCCCCACTCATGGTCACTCTATCCCAAAATTAAAAAAAAAAAATTTTTTTTCCTAATCACGTGCTGGTAGGTGATCAGTTCTTTTGATGTCTATTCTTTTCAAGCTCTTGTAAAAAGCTGGTTTAACTGCACACATTGTATGGAAAACTAAAATTTACTCAGAATCAATGAAGAAAAAATATTGCTTTAATGTTTATGGTATTGTGATTAATCTCGGGGGTGCTTAAGAATCTGGCATACTTTTTAGGTCATCAGAGAATGAGAAAATTATATTAAAATCATATTAAAATTATATTAATATATAATATATTGTATTATACATTAATATATATCATAATATATAATAATATATATTATATATAATATATAACGTATATTATAATATATATTATAATAATATATAGCATATTATTATAATATATTATATTAAAACATAAATATTACAAGTGCTTACTTATTTTCTTTAGAAAAATGTCACAGTAACTGAAAATAGCAAATTAATGTATTAATGATACTGTCATTGCATTGCCCAATACTTTGAAATTTTAATTTTTTTTTTTTTAAAGATTTTATTTATTTATTTGACAGAGATCACAAGTAGGCAGAGAGGCAGGCAGAGAGAGAGGGAAGCAGGCTCCCTGCAGAGCAGAGAGCCTGATGCGGGGCTTGATCCCAGGACCCTGAGATCATGACCTGAGCCGAAGGCAGAGGCTTTAACCCACTGAGCCACCCAGGCGCCCCTGAAATTTTAATTTTTAAAGTAAGCTCTGGATCCAACATGGGACTCGAACTCATGAGCCCAAGATCAAGAGCCAGTACCTCCTACTGACTGAGCCAGCCTGTCACCCCTGATAAATCATATTTATTTGAAAAGTTAATAATAGATACTAGATATCTATTTGCATTTCATTTTAGTTTTTCCTGTTGTAAATTGCAGATGATATTTTGGTGAGTTAGGTTAATATTTTGAGTGCCAATAAACGAGGCCCTGCTCATGTAAAGCAAGTATTTTGTTTATTTTGTGACCTAAAGCATTGGTTTATAGGATGATTTTTTTTGACAAACTTCTAAACTTTTCAGAGTTTTGCCAAGTCCCTGGTGAGCTTTAGATCACTAAGCCCAAATTTGTTGACTGATTAATGACGAAACCAATAATTGAGTACGTTGTTGGTCTTCCTCTTTTCTTTTCTTTTTTTTTCTTTTCTTTTCCTTTCCTTTCCTTTCTTTTTTCTCTTTTCTTTTTTTCCCTTTCCTTTCCTTTTTTTTCCCTTTCCTTTCCTGTCCTGTCCTTTCCTTTCCTTTCGTTTTTAGATAACCAGAGATTTTATTTTGGCTCTTAGGAAATTATTTGAAGTCAGGGTGGCTTTGAAGCAGGTCACAGAAATCTTAACCAAAGCCGACCATGTTGACAGTCAAGTTTTGCACAATATTTTTAGTTGAGGAAGGGTAGAAATTTTGTGTTTGTCTTAGCTTTTCAGTCTCTGAGGTATTAAAAGTGGTGACAGGGCTGCTCTGTTACTGTTTTGCAGCTCGCTCCTTTAATTGATGTTGAATTGTGGCTTTCCGTGCACACAGGGTTAAGTAAAAGGGCTGCAGTCATCCAGCGAGCAGTTTCCTTTAATGTGCTCATTAGTGGTGGCAAGTCCAGGTTTCAGCACATGCCAGTAATTTACATTTCATTGCTGAGTGGCTGCCCTTGTTCAAGAGTTGTTTCTAAGCCCGATGAATATATATTGGGAATAAACAGAGTAGAAGAATTGAAAGCCAAATACCCTGCCAGGCCTTTCAGTGGGTTCTGAAGCTTCCAGTGGATCTCTGATTAGCAAATGCATGAAGCAGGCTGAAAATGCAAAGATGAGGCCTACAAAAGTTGTTCCAGGTAGGCTAGCCCCTTAAATCCCCTTATTGTGATCACCTTTCCATTTCATCTTCCCCAGATTCTTCTCTCAAGGCAGACTTTCTGTTAAAATGAAAATACTCTGTTAGACCTAGGAAGGGAACAATAGTGGATCAACCTGGTTCCTTTACCCCTTCTAACTATTAAGGGAAGTCCGATTGTTATGCAATGAATCCACAGAAGCGAAGGGCTTGATCGGCTTTACAGCTCCTAGGGACCCCATTATTGTGATTGGGATCTCTGTTGTGATTCCTTCTGGGATTCATTTTTCCCTCTCTGCCTGATTGGTACCAGCTTGTTCTGGCCTTTGAAAGCTTGCATAGATCATTAAAGGGTAATCTGGAGGCCGTGGTCAGTGTTTCTGGACGTAGCGACAGACTAGTGTTAATGTTGTCTTTGAAACTGGGGTGTTGGGGAAGATCTAGAAGTTTTCTTTTTGTAGAAAAATTTGATATTTTATAAAAGCATTTTTAGAACTCAGCATTTTATTACAAGTTACTTTGTGCACAGAGGAAACACTAGCCTAGCTATCTTTAGAAGATTAAAAATTGCTGCTAATTCTTTCTCCATTTTAAGTTTACTTTCATATATATGGAAATCTGAGTTTCAAGAACGTGGGTATTAATATTGCCAGTTGTTTGTGTGTTTGATCATCTGGCGTCTGTTTATCTACTTGCTTATTTTTGTGCTGCTTTCCAAAACATTGAATTTAAGAAGTTTTGTTCAAATTCATGGTTAGAATCAAAAGTGAATGAATTTATGACTGACTGCAGTATTAAAAGACATTGAAAAACATGAGTACTCAAAGTCAGATTATTATTATTTTATGGTAAATTCAAGTTGGATGTGATTTAGCTTTTGGATCACTTAAGCATGAAGGTACGTTAGCCACAGTTTATTAAATCTTTCAGTTTTTATTAGCTAGAGTTTTAATAGAGGAGCAACATGGTTTTGAAATCTTTTATATGTATGAAGGTGAAGATGAGAATCTTGAGAATATTAACTTAGTAATGTTCTGATCAGTACTTGAAGCCTTTGCAAAAATGTAGCAATAAATTTACCTTCTAGATGACTACTATTCTTTCTGGATGCTTGCCAGCTAAAATCCCATGGGATTAAGTTCTGGAAAATCACTTGCAAATTTGTGGAGGATATCAGTGACTTTGAATATTTAACTGTCTAAACTGTCATCTACGTGTGTTCTGTCTGTGCATTGGGTAAAAAAATTAGAAGTTTGTCAGCCAGTTAGAATTAAAGGTGACATCTGCTTTTAATTGGTGTTTTATTTTCTTCCAAGTCAGTAAAAATTCAGTAAGACATGAATTATCAAATTTTGCAATGCTAAGCAACTTGTCAAGTGACAGTAAGCACTACCTTGAGCACTTGTACAGATGGGAAGTGTTAAAATGTTGATTAATCGTCCCAGTTCTGATTATGGTTTTAGAAGGCTAAAGCTTGTGTAACCATTGCCAGCTTTCTAGTGTCAGAATAGCATTCATTTGTTAATTTTGTAGGCTTTTTTCAATTACTGGCAAATTGCCTCTTGTATAATGAGCCTGTAAATAGTTCTAGTGATACTTGGTTAGTAGACTTAGGGCCAGATAAAGAAATGTAGAATTCCCTGTTTCTCAGGTCCATTATTTATTTAGTAAACACTTTAGTTCAATTCTTTTTAGTAAAAAAGAAATTGAAAAAAAAATTAAAAGTGAGCTGTAAGATGGTATTCTTTTACACACACCCATGATGTGTTGAGAAGGGTGCTGTATCTGTTTGAATCTTGGCAAAGGAAGCCTTGCCTGGCCCCCTTTAAAAGAAAATCGATTATTTCTGTTTTACCATTTCCAGACCATTTTAAGATACAAAACATGAAGAAATCGGTTCCTTCAAGAAGAGCATGTAAAACTAGCTCAAGACTTCAGACATTCTCAGAGCTAAAAAAAAAAAGACCCAAGAAAATATTCCCATCATACTGATTACATTTTAATATTCTTGTTACTGAAAATTTGTGCATGGTACTAAGTGGTCTCTTTTTATAAAGTGTGTCTTTAAAAATTTCACTGTGAAGGAGATTTTTTTTACTGCTGTTAGATAAAAGGGGAGTTTCTCCTTTTCTTATTTGAAAAGATCTGCATTGTAGTGGTAGAAAATCTGTTTTAAAAGTGGTTAGGACTTGAAGCAACATTTCTTAGATTAGGTTTTTAATATTACCAGACTTAAGTTATATTCAGGTCTTGTTTTTTGTTGACCACTTCTGAATATCTGATAAATGTTTAATGTAGTGATATAGTCTTCCTACCAGAAAACATAGGATTATTTAATTTGATTCATAAAATGTTCCTGTTCAGTTAGCTTGGATAGTGTGTAGATTTTATTTCAACTTAAAAAGTAGACAAGATGCTTATGTAAATTCACTTAATAGTTTTTGT
The DNA here is from genome assembly GCF_010015895.1 of Lontra canadensis. Taxonomy (NCBI): domain Eukaryota; kingdom Metazoa; phylum Chordata; class Mammalia; order Carnivora; family Mustelidae; genus Lontra; species Lontra canadensis. The sequence goes on along the minus strand of NW_022631067.1, from coordinate 10,900,188 downwards.
TGATAAGTCTCATCTTAAACCCAGGAGCCAAGTTTAGCAGTTCTGACATATTTTTAGAAAATAGTTGAGAAATAGAAAATGTAGATTTTATTTAGCTCAACTATACAAAACTTTAACTTCAGGATTCATTGCCCCTGTACATTTTCCAAATTACTTGCTTTTCAATGCATAAGGCTTTAATTTACCTCCTACTGACACCCCCCAAATGGGTTTTTCAGAATTTTGAGAGGGCACTACTATAGTTGCTCTTAGAGCGTAGTTTGGGTTGCGGGCCCAGACTCTCCCAAGATACCCCAAATCTAAAAGGATGGGAGCTTCTGGCAACATCTACTGGGCAAATGTTTTCAGATATTTTCTTAGCTACAGAATTACTGTTTTCTGCAGTATTCTTTGAATCCTGTTTTAATGCCTGTTTATTTTAAGAAGTAACTTAGACATAAGATTTAACAGCTTTTTTTTTTGCTGTTAACTTAGATTTTTGTCTGTATGATCGTTTTCTTTACCTTGAATTTTACAGAATAATAATGAAGTTAAATATTTGTACCTTGAACTAATTAATTGCTTCTGTAAATAACTGATTTTATAAAGTAGAATTTATATGCTGATAAAAAGTACTTTATTTTTTGAAGTTTAAGTTCTGTCAGTTAATTTACAGTGCAGTATTGGTTTCTGGAGTAGAATTCAGTGATTCATCGAGTGCACGCAGCATCCAGTGCTCATCATAACAAGGATCCTCCTTTGTAGCCATCCCCCACTTAGCCCATCCCCCACGCACCAGAAACTACTGTTGAGTAATAACATCTCAAGTGCATTCTCTTCGAGATGCTCAGTGACTTTGTGTCTGTTTATGCTTGCTGTGTTTTTAAGGAATAAGAGAAACCCGTTTGGTATCTGTATTTTATTGAAAAGAAGAACCTATAACTGGTATTTGCATTGGGGCAGTAATTTACTTTTTTGGCTCCCAATGCTCTTATGATCTTTTAGGAAACGAGAATCTTGATAGGCTTGGCTGCTTAATCATTTCTGTGTTTTCAGTTCAGTTTGGTCTCTAATACTTGACTTGTTTTTTTTATATTCTTTCTGCTCTTTGCCGGTAGCACAGGGTTCCTGTTTAAATTACCAAGCTTTCTTTATCATGTGATCCTGTCACTCTATTGACAATTGATTGGATCAGGGATTAGTGTCTGACCCAAAGGCAGTGCTCTATGGAGGGGTCATAGCTTAGGGGTGTGTGGGGGGGGTGGGGGAGTGGGGCGGGGTGGGGTAGGGGTGGGCGTTGATTTGGGTGTATGTGTGGTGGGACTCTTAGGTAGGGGTGGGATGCTGAGAGGATTGTGACACTTGAACTGAAATAACAAGATGAGAAGGAGCAAGCAATGTGAAGATCCAGGGCAAACCCTCTCCATGCAGAGGGAATGGCAGGTGTAAATGCACTGAGGTAGGAATGAGATGAGCGTGTGGCTTGAGAGAAAGAAGCTGGTGCGGCAGGAGAGTAATGAATGAGGAGGCATGTAGTACAGTTTGGAAAGGTAGGCTCAGGGCAGATCAGTTGGGATTTTCATTTGTGTGGCATTAGGAAGCCACTGGGGGAATTAAAGTATGTGTTGACTTAATGTGACGTACTCTTTTATTACTGTTAGGAGAGTGCATATCAAATTAAAGAGTAAGGTGATTAACAACTGTTATGATAATATAAGTGGGAAAATGTGAGTTCCATACTGAGTATGACAAGAAACCGTATCCTCAGAGTAGGTGAAGTCTCATACCTGCCCGCGGCAGATGCTTTCAGGACGCAGCTCTGTGAAAACAGCTATCTGCTAGTTTATACTTTGCAAATCGTGGGCTTTTCAGTAAGCCCCACCCTTACCAGCAAAAGTTAATCTTATACCAAGAATCATTCCTCTTCCCACAATGGCTTGTTTCCCCAAGTCCAGATTATTCAGTCTTTGAAAAATACTCTAGTTGGACCGCTCATGGGAACCTTTGACCTTCAAGTCCCAAGAGCACTTAGCGGCTAGGTGTGGATACAAAGGGAATATATGGCATTCCAGTTTAAGGTGGCCATTTGAAGTTCTCTATCCTTTGATATCTTCCCACCAGTGTTAATTACTGATATGCTTCTTTGACTCTGTGTCTGGCTAGTGGGTAATCATTATACCATGTAGACACGCTTTAATAAATGCTTGTAAATGTCAGGTGTGCATGTGTGCAAGCGCTCTCCCATTGTAGTGGAGAGTTTGCCTGTCCAGCATCCTCTCTGCCGTGGGTGATAGTTAAGCCAGTTATGATTACATCATCTTCCCTGACAAGTACTGATTCAGGGATGAGTCAGTGAAAGCTTGAGCCAGTTTGGGTCAATGAAACATGAGAAGCTTTTCTGAGATTCCTTAGGAGAGAAAACTTTCTCATTCTAAGCTTTAGCATCAGTGTGTCTCTCTCCTTTCTCCCCCTCCCCTTTGTCCTCCCACACATTTTGTGACGAGCTGACAGCCATATTGTCACCGTGAGGGTAGCTGTCAGAATGGGGGATAGATACAAGAGAATGGCAGAGAAATCAAGAACTGTGAGATGTATTTTTAGAAGGATTTCTGTCTTAAGAGGTTGGTGGGGTGTGTGTTGGGGGAGGGGAGAGTTGGGATGTTTCATGGGTTAACAGCATTTTGTGCTTTAACAGATATTTATTGAAAAGTATTCCTATCTCACTATGTTAGATACTGAGGAACTAATTTAAAAAAATAGGGTACAGAACTTGCTTTTCCAGGAAATTTATTTAGGGGTATTGGCTTTTGATTTAAGACTGTCTATTTTTTGCTTTGGATTTAGGGACTGAGAAAACACTCTCTCTTATTATATTTAGTGAAAATTGGAAAAAAACAGAGCTTAAAGAATTAACCCTTAATTATTAGGGAACCAGTCTTAGGACTGTGAGTTGCTTTAATGATGTTGCCAGGCAGTCAGAACTATCTGCGTATCATGCATGGGTATGTTGAGAGATCCAAGAGTTAGAAGATAGTAGGCTTGAGGAAAGTATCAGAAACAGAGGAGCCAGCTGTCAGCTCTTGTTTCTCTTTTTTCTTCTTTCTTTACAATCTTTCTGCGTGCTTGTCGACTTTAATCCTCTGCTTCTCTGCTCACATGGCCCAGTGTAACATGTCAGAATCATAGCCCCTGAGTTTAGGTGAAAAGAGGAAAGCTGCGTTTTTCTTTCTGTCCTTGTTCCTAGCTTTGAAAGGGACTATGATAGATAGAGTTTGGGTTAGCTGCTTTTTGCTCCAGTCGTCTGTGTTCAGGGAGCAAGATCATAGCATTCAGAAGGGCTGTGGCTGAGGGGTCTTTTGCTGTGGTTGGGAAAAGGACAGTTCACGAAGGTTGTGAGCTGGCTAACTCTGCCACAGACGTCTGTTATACCCCCTAATTACAGGGCCGTGTGAGAACTTCCGCCATCAGAGTGTATCTAGTGTAGGTGCTACTTGGAAGTAGTAGTTAATTTTGGTAGGTTTGGGATTGGGATAGTTGGAGGGAAGATTGTCAAACTTTATATATAAGGGGTGTGTGTGTGTGTGTGTGTGTGTGTGTTTGAAAGGCTTAGTGAAGAAGAGTATTTCGTATGTGTATAGCTACTGGTTTCCTCCTGAGGAACTGACACCTATCATAAAAGCTCTGTGCCCCTGTAAAGCTCTGTTTCATGACTGTAGCTTCTTTTGGAGTTACGAAGTATACATGTGAAGAATATCACAGATTTTTGAGCCAGGAGAAACTTAGAACTTAACTAATTTGGTGGTTCGGCATGTATCTTTTGATGCAGTGGATGCTGGTGAATACAAAGATGGCAAAGGTTTACTCCCCTCATGAAGAGATGCGGGGGGAGCGGGGGGAGGTTCATCAGAGAGTCCTAGATGGCCTGTGGGGAAGTCAGATGAAGAGGTTACTTTTGACTGGGGAGGAGTGTCTAGGAAAGCCTCCTGAAGAAGGCGGCATTTCAACTAGGCTTTGAAGACAGATAGCATTTAGGTAGAGAAGATGGTAGAGGAAAAGCATGGACATACAAAAGGGGGAAGGATATTTCAGGAGGGGGATTGATTTTCTTAGCTCTCCCTTCGAAATGAATTTGGAATCTGACCACTTCTCACCACTCCCAGCGCTACCGTCTATTCTGGTCCCCCGCATCTCTCATCCGCATCATTGCACTAGCTTCCGACTTGCTCTCCAGGTTTCCCTCCTTACCTCCCTCCGGGGGATTCTCAAACCCTGGTCAGAATGGTCTGTCAACATGTAAGTCAGATATCAGAGCATTTCTTGGCTAAAAACCAAGCTACAAAATACCTTTATTTGCTTCCAATTTCATTCAGAATCAGAGCCAAAGTCCTTCAAGACACCCACCACCCTGCACTGTTCTGACCTAAAAATTTTATATTCTTTCTCACTCCCTTTGTTTTAGCTCTCTTTTTTTTAATACTCTTTTTTGAGATACAAGATACACTTGCAACCTCAGAGCATTTTCACTTGCTAGTTTCTTTAGTGAACACCGTGCCTCCAGATAGCTGCTATTCTTCTTCTTCTTCTTCTTCTTCTTTTTTTTTAAGATTTTATTTATTTGAACACCGTGCCTCCAGACTCCAGATAGCAATTCTTCTTCTTCTTCTTCTTTTTTTTTTTTTTTAGATTTTATTTATTTATTTGACAGACAGAGATCACAAGTAGAAAGAGAGGCAGGCAGAGAGAGAGAGGAGGAAGCAGGCTCCCTGATGAGCAGAGAGCCCGATGCGGGGCTCGATCCCAGGACCCTGAGATCATGACCTGAGCCGAGGGCAGAGGCTTTAACCCACTGAGCCACCCAGGCGCCCCAGATAGCTGTTCTTTAGGCCATTCTCTGAAGTCATTTTCTCAAAGAGCTACCCTGCCTAGCCTAATGAAAATTGCAGGTCACCGTTCTCCCACCACCTTATGCTCTTAATTCCCATTTCTTAATTTATTTTTCTCTGAAGTATGTATTGCTGCCTGATATGTATTTAGTAACCTACACAACCACAGGAGTTGTTTATTTCTTTTGATACTTTATTTCCTCCATGCCTTAACTATATCGGACTCCTATATTTGTTTAATGAGCAAGTAAATGAGTAAGAGGTGGATTGTCTGCCTTTGTGTTTGGGCCATTCGTGGAACAGATTTGATACCCTAAATTCCTCTCAAGTAAGTGGATATTTATAAATGTACAAATCACTTGTACATTTCTGTGCAAGGTGGTTATTCAGCTGGCACTCATGATCATAATACTGGAATTTTAAACTCTTTTATCATATAAGCCAGTGTTTGGCAAACTTCATCTGTAAAGGGCCAGATAATAAATATTTTAGACTTTGCAGGCCATAGTGTCCCAACTGTTCAACTCAGTTGTAACCATACAACTTTGCAGTTGCAATGTGGAAGTAGTCCTAGACGATAGGTAATATGAATGGGTATGGTTGTGTTTTAGAAAATTTATTTATGGGCATGAAAATGAGAATATTATATAATTTAACATGTCTTGAAATACTCTTGTTTTTGATTTTTTCCCCCAATTATTTTAAAAGTGTCCCTTTTTAGTTGGATAGGAATTGACTACTCCGTGGTCTGGGTGTGGTGTTTGAAACAGCTGTGTAGCTGCACAAATATATTTAGTCCAGTGCACATTCACTATCATGTTGATGAGCACATACTTGGTTATGCCCATTAGAAAGAGACTAGGGGCAAATCAGAAAGCCCATGGTATAGTTCTCTGCGCTAATGGCTGGGGAGTGTAGAGTAATAGGGGAAATAAAATCAGGATGATATAGAAATGATCTTAGAATGTGTTGTGTAGTTTGTGTGTGCAGGGCCTACTAATCATTTTCAGTTTTTTCAGTAACATTCAGGTTACATTCTCTTTAGTGCACATCGGTTAAGAATGTGAACAGTGAATTCAGATATGCTATGGAGGAATTATTTTCAGAATTAAAAGTCTTCTTGGATTGATTGAAAAATAATTGCATTGGTAAAATATATGTAAAATATAGTAGCTTATGTAAATATTAATGTTAGATTTAGAAAATGGTTTTCCCAGATGATTTGAATGATGCATTTGAAGAGGCCAGGGTTCACTTTCCCAGCCCCGAATAGAGTAAGGCAGGACGTGGCAGCAGGGAGATGTGGGATCGAAGCCTCGGGTTTAAACACACCCTGTTCTGTGGGTGCTTGATAAATTCCTACCCAATGATGTTTACATTTATAGATTAGGTATTATTCTGTGTGATGAAAAAATTGCAGAAAGAGGGTAAGCATGTAAGAAGGAACGGGAATTCTGTCTTAGCATGTTGAGACTAATGTAGGGAAAAGGAATTCTTGGAAATAAAAGTCAAATGGGATCTGTGAAAGAAATGAGGTTTTTAGGCAGATACAGGGATTAGTGCTAATTTAAGTCTGTTGTTTTCATGAAGCTGACCACAGGGTGGGGATGTATGTTGTGTGATCTCTGGATGACCTATGATACCATCCCAAGTTGTTGCAATAGGAGACTTACATTATTTTAAATAACTTATAAAAATTTTATTTAGAAAATTACCTATGAGTAAGTTTGAAGCAATTATCTTACAGATACATCTTGACTATTTAGTAGTAAGAACAGTGATTACAATTTTTTGTTTCCCAATAGTGTAAGATTCTTATTTTAAACTCATAAAGTTACACCTTTCCACTCCAAGTTAATTTCGGTGCTGTCTTCTCATCTTAGTAAATAAGTAAATAAATAAATACCCCCCCCAAATCAATTTACATCTGGTTAATTTGAAAATTCTTTGTAGATTGGGCAGCCATATTGGAAAAGGACAATCTTTTGAGGGCTTTATTATAGGTAACCTAAAGAAGACAGAAGACTGTATTTTAAATTAGTTGCATCTCCTGAGGTGCTGGCCTTTATTTCTCGGTAGGTCTTAACTAGGGTTTAGCCTCTTCTGACAATAGCTGGAAATTGCCGGTGACTGATGTCCCCAGAGCACTGGTTTCTGAGTGGTATGGTGGGTGGACCTTTGTGTTCCATGGAGATGCCTTTGCATGTCATCCCAGCTCATGGACTTCATCCTTGACGGCAGTTTGCATGTTCTGCTCACTTGTCACGTTCTCTCTGTTCAACTTCTTGTGTGGATATTGAAGCCAAGGATTTAAGAAGACTTTTGAAGTGTATTTGTAATTAAATAGCATTATTAAACTGGAGTTGAAGTCTTTGGTCAAGGAGAGTGACTGCAATGTCAGAAATGAGCTTCTAAAACAGAAAAACATCTTAAATCCTGGAGCTTTACAGCGTGAACAGTAGTACTCCGGAAACACCCTTTCGGTTTTGGAACTGAAATATTAAAGGTAGTAATAACGTGAATAAACTGTTTAGCGTCTGTCAGAAGCATTTCACAGCACACGGCAGTGGAGATGACGTAGGTGGCTGTGAGGTTTTAAGCGCTCAGTCATTTCTCACAAGATCGGCTGAGGACATTTCCAAGTCGGGTAAGAATGTCTGCCCCCGGTGTCTCCATCTGGGTGTCCTACTAATAAGCCACTGATAGGCAGAATGAATCTTACTGTCCTTGTAACCAAACCTGCTTTGTGGTTCTGTATTTCCGTGGGGTTTTCTGGGCCCAACAGCCTTACAGTTCTCTTTGACTGCTCCCCTCCCTCCCTCTTCCTTCTCTCCAAAACCATTGCCAGGTCTCCTGTTGGTGTCACTGCAGCTTCTCTTACCTCTTTCCCCCACTGGACCCCACTGCTGCTCCGGTACCTCCTCCCTCCCTCCTTTCCACCTGCGCCGCAGCCGCAGCCGCAGCCGCAGCCGCAGCCGCGGCCTTTCCTCCTCGGGGCGGCTCCGCGCTGCGGCCACGCTCGGTCCTGAAGCGCTTCGGCGCTCGCCAGGGCTCCCCGTGGGCTGGACGGAGCCGCCTTGTCCCTCTAGTGGGCCGTTCGCCACACTTGGGTTTCAGTCCGCTCCCAGGACCGCTTGTGCCTCCCTTCTCGGAGTTCCCCTTACGGAGGGAGTCTGGCTGCTGGAGCGTGGTGTGGTTTCGGAGAAACCGGGTGACATCTTCTCCTCCCGGAAGACCGTGTCTCGCTCTCTGCTTGGAAGACGGCGCGCCTGGACTTGAGTCGCGTGTTGGAAGGGCGAGCACGGTTTCCAGCTGAGGGGCAGGAGCCAGTTCAAAGGACGAGATGCAGGGTGTGGGGGGAGGTGGGTCTAGCCTCTCTGGAAAGGGCCCGAGCTCGCTGGGGCTTCGGGCTGACAACAGTGGGACTGGCCTCCGAGCGCGGCTCCCGGGACGCGTTAAGTCTACGCAGCCGGGAAGGCCGGCTGGGAGTCCTCACCAGCCGACAGCTCTGAGACGGACTTCCAGAGTCGTTCACACTTGTGTGGCAGCTTCCTGTGGGTCCCCTCCGTCCTGTGTGCTTTACATCTGTCACTTGACTGAACCCTCACGGGGTTCAATGGTTAAGTCACCTGTCAGAGGCCCACCAGGGAGTTCGCGGTGGAATTGCAGTTTCAGGCAGACTCCACGGTCCCTGCACTTAACTCTTACTCTGTTGCTTCTGGTTCCTGCCTTTCTTTCAAGAAAATAACGAAGAACCCTGCGTGACAGTTGTTTCACGTGATTCAAGGGCCGTGGGAGGTGAGAGGTGTATAGGTGGCGTCCGCTGTGACTTCAGAACTTCCAGCGGCTGCATCAGGGCGGTGGTCACGTACGTTTGAAGGGAGTCACACTGCTGGCTAAGAAGATCCTTTTGCTGGGATTTGTGCTTATGCCGACTGGATGTGGACGTAAAGCTTAGCCGTTCGGATATGAGGCCCGTTTTCTTCCTCATCAGTCACTGGCTGGACTTCGGTGACAGGAGAAGATTGCAGGCTCAAATCTCATTTATCAGAAGTTAGGAAGGCTCTGGGTGCACTTTCTGAGAAAGACAAATATTAGGTGATCGGAGGATGTTCAAATAATAGCTTATCTAATATAACAGAAGGGAGAAATTTTCGGAAGCAAAGGGCAAGGAATTTCCGAAATCTGGTACTCCACGTCTGATAAACTTACATTAAGTTGGCTCACAAAGTTTCCACCCATGTTTGCTTTATTCCGGTTACCATGATTAGTTTCCCAGCATATTCTAGACTCAGTCGGAGTACTCATGCTGGGTTGTGATTTTAATTGCTTGTTATATCCCATCTTCCGAGTTGGTGTGTCAACTAAGAGGACAGTGATACATCTCTGTCTTGTCTGTCCTCTTATCCCGACATTTAGCACAGTGCCTGCCGCACACTGGGTATTTGGCAAGTGTTTGTAGGATGAATGCATGGCTGGCTGTTGCGTTGATAGCAGGGAAGTCTGTAATTGAGATCTGGTTGTTGTTGGACTTGAGGGAACGAGGAGGCCCTTCTGAATGCGCACTGGTTGTGTGTAACCTCCTCCTCATTCTCTGATGACCGTAGAACCCTTTACAGACCAGTGAGAGCGGTTTTCCTGTGTACTTAAATGTTTGCTTTCCCATGCTACTTTTCCAAATCCTAGTTGCCTTTTTCCCTCAAATGCTTCCCTTTCTGTGAAGCCTTCCCTGATTCCCACATTGGACTCTATTCATAGTAGTGCCTTATTTATTTATTTTTTGGGTGCTTTTATTACTCTCTACCATGTATTGTTTCTGTTGTTTGGAATGTGTTGTTCTACCAGACTATAAACTCCTTGTGGGCAAAACCCAGGTCTTGTCCAGACCAGCATGCTTCTGAGAGTAGAAAGGAGCGCTAACCAGGTGGTTACTGGGGTAATAGTCACGTCCGAGAACTGTGCCGGGCACACCTGATGTGTGAGCGGTGTTCGGTAGTCCACTCACGGTCTGACTTACTGCAGAAGCACTCGCCCCCTGGACCTGTTCGCAAGCATGAGAAGGTAGCAAGATCTTAGTCTTGTTTCTGTCACTTTACCTGGTTATTTCTGACGGTGGGCAATTCATTTCATCCTTTGGATTCTAATTTTACTGACCTGTTCAGTGGAGAGGATTATCTGTATCCTGCTGGTTTCTTGGCTCCCCCCTTTTGAAGAAAAGATATTAAAAAACCTTTAAAACTGTGAGATGTCCTACAACATGATACTACTGTAGAATTTAGAATAAAATGAAGATTTTCTGACTTTGTAAACAAACTGGAAGTGTTTATAAAGTGGTTTTTAGCAAAAGCACAATACAATGCCCTATAGACAGTGTTAAATAAGTAAATTAAAAAAATATTAGTGCTTGCTTCGGGAACACATATAGTTAAAAAACAACAACAAACCCCACATTATTGGTGTTATTGAATTCCTTTTTCTTTTACTTTTTTTAAACTTAAAAAAGTTTCCCACCTAGAGATAACCTCTATTTGGGTCATTCCTCTACATCTTACTGTCATTTGCACTTCATTGCGTCCTTGTTAATGACCAAACTGAAGGGTGAAAGTAGCAGGTTGGTGGGTTAGACTGTGCTGAGGAGTGTGAGGAATTACTCAGTTGTTCCTGGCAATTAATTGGAAATCATGATCTCTGCTTTTTTAGCATTCCATTCAGTATTTGAAATAAGCTTTATAATGTCAGCTATCCTAGAGCATGGCAGTTAAAAATGTGCCAACAAAAAAGAATATCCCAACTGTAGGTAGAACATGCTTTATTCAAAACATATGACTCTTATTTCCATCCAGTGGTGGTATCGAAAACTTGATGTGTTCCAGAAAGCAGTAAATTAAGCAAGCAGTACGGGAGGACTTGTACTTATAGTACATTTAAAAAAGAAATACATAAATATTTTCAAAGGAAATAGAAAAAGTACATAATTCAGATCATATCCCAGACCAATTTAAAACAAATTTAAGTGAAATTTAGTATCTAATACTTGGACCAAACAAAAACTCTCTAGCCTTTCACTGGCTTACCAAGTGACTATTCCTACTCACTGCTGGCAGTAAATATTAACGCACTGTGAGGCATGAACAGGAAGCCGAGTCATGAGGCATCTGCATTAACATCCCCTCATGCTAATTGAAGTATTATTAAATCTTAAATTTTTTTTTACTTAACACTGTAAAATTGTTCATCTAATTTCATAGTCATTATATGGTATATTCCAAAATTGAACTGGGAAAGTATTTGTTTTCAATCCAAAAGTACCAATTAATTTTAGTATTCATGAAACATTAAAAATAATTGGATCAGGGAGAAATGAAAGCAACTCATTTTTAATATCCAGACTGTAGGGACATAAAATATTTTATGTGAAGCGCAAAAGAAGGAAATTACAGCTTCATAACTAGTTTCTGTGGCCAGTTTACACAAGGAGAACCTTAGCAACACATACAAATTTAAATGTGAAGCTTCTTTGTTCTTTAAGGTACGCATTCTAAAAGGAAAACTTTAAAATTTGTTCCTGCATTTTAAATGAAAACTTTATTACTGTTACAACGTAAATTCTTGAAAATGCCAGGTAGCTCAGTGATAAATTTGACAGTTTCGTCTGAGAAAATTTAGTGTCATTGAATTGATCATCAGTATTTTGCCAGTGTATTTTGTTTTAAATGTTCTAATTATTAAACTAGAATTTCTTTAAAAGAGGGAGGCTAAGATTCATCCCAACACCTGACTTTTTTAGTTAACTTTGATTTTCTCAATGTGATTGCCAAGGAAATTATTGAATTCATTTTCTCTGGGTATCTTCTCAATTGCTTTTCTTTGATTCTTGCCATTGCAACCAGCCTGAGATTTTACATGATAAAGGAAATCTGTGGAACTAATCCTAGAAACCTCTTTCTGTTTTCTCACATAATACCTCCAGGCACAGAAAAGACAGAATACTTCATTTGCATTCTTAAACATTAGGATCTTAGAATGAGTCTTTCAGCTGGAAATGTTATTGCATCTACATTTCCCCTGAAGAAAAAAAAAAAAAAAAAGGTTAACAGCCCACTCAGGTTTATGTGAACTCATCTCTTTTTAGTCTCCTGGTCTGCACTAAGAGTGAGATCAATAAAGCTTAAGTGCCCAGCATCTTTCTTCCTTACAATCAGTGAGACTCTGGAAATAGCTATCCGTGCTGATTACAAGGAACCGAAAAGAAGAAATCAGATATGCACAAAAGAGATGGCAAACACTGACAAACTTTAATCTTAATCTTCTGAAGTGGAAGGAACATTCCCAAAGGTGATATAGAATATAGTAACGAGAATTTAAAAAAAAAATAGAATATCTTCCCTATGAGCTTGAGAAGTTTATTTACCCCAAAGGTACAAAGATATTCAGAGATTTATAGTTGATTTCAGTGGCTTTTATTAAATTGGGAAGTACCCCAAACCTTTTGTTTGCTCCAGGTACTTTTGTCAGAAACCCAAAACATTTAATAAAAGAAATGTAACCGTTCTCAGACTTAGTAATAGCTGAAAAGTAGACCTGGACATCATTCTACTCTCTAATATTAGAAGTAGAAAGTGTTCAGTTGCTATAATGCTCACTTCCTGTGAATGAAAAAGAGGGTTTTATATGTAACTATATTCCGCAACTAGAAAACCTGACTTCTGCCAATTGTTACAGTGGGGGCAGTTACTGCCCCTCCATTTCCCTAACTAAATATTGTACATGGCTATCATCTGGAAGTAATAATATTGCTTGAATGAATTGTGCCAAGTAGACACTTAATACAAAATATACACTAGCCCGAATGAAATCCAGATACTGGTGATAATGAAAGAGAAAGACACAGATTTCTTTGGCAAAATTAAGTCACAGCATACATGGTGCTCTTGTACAGTAAATACAGGTTATAAGTATGTCATTAGATTTCATTTGATCTTGCAATTAGCATCCCGAACAAATTAGCAAACTGTGTTGGTTTATAAGTTTATACTTAGAATTTTAGAATGAAACTTTTGTCTCCCCTCTACCACTCACCCCCATGGCAGTCAAATGCCTTGGTGTTCTTACCCCAGTGAGTCACATAAATTGGGTTCTAAATTCCCAGTGAGCTGACCGCACCTTAAAGAAACGGATTCCTGTAAATGCAGAGGGTTCAAGGCCGGTGGCACCCTTTTCTAGGGTTGTTCTGTACTTCTTCTGATTGATACCCCATAGTCAGTGTAGAGAAAAAAGAATTAGGATTTGGTTTCCAGTCTTCTCTAATCCCACACTGTTCTGCTGTACCGCTGGCTCCTGCAGTAGAACGTTGAATGGTAGTGGTGGGAGGGCTCATTCACACCTCGTTCCTGTCTGCTCCTGGGCCAGCTGCTGGTTTCGCTCCAGAAGTTGGTGTGGCCACTCTGAAATCACCTTAGAAAATTTGTATTATAAAATAAAAGTGCGAAACTATGCAAAACAAATGTGTGGCTTGCTTAAGGTAAATAACCTTGTAGTTACTGCTTAGGTCTAGATTGTAGGTGTTTGCCCTGGAACTTGTCCCTGTGGCCCGTCTCAGTCCCGTGCTCAGATCTCTCCCTGTTCATACCCACTACGTGACTCTTCTAGCAATCCTTTTCTTGCATTTTAAAAGTTTTTGCTGTCCAAATGTGGATCCCTAGAAACTATGGTTTGTCTGGTCCATTGGTTTTCAAATTTATGCCTTTTAAATTTCTCTTAATCCACAGATTCAGACCTTTCTTTTCCTCACAGTTTTCTGTTGAAGAACCTTGGGTTATTGCCTTGGAGAATTTCTGTCCATCTTGACTTCATTGAGTATGTGCTTACGGTATTGCTCAGGGTTTCCTCCATTCTTGGCATTTTCTGTAGATTGGATTCCTACACCTGGACTTAGAGATGGGATGAGATCTGGGTTTGGATGCCTTCAGCCACGACTGTAGGAGGTCCATAGTGTCTTGTCAGCACTTCTTACAATGTAAGCAGCTTTTGATGCTTACTGTCCGTGTCTAGTATTTCACTGGGTAGCAAAATAGTGATATTTTAACTCTGACATCTTTTTCATTAATTGACTGGAATATATTTAGGGGCTCTTAGAGGCTCAGCTGGTTATGCATCTGACTCTTGATTTCATCTCAGGTCATGATCTCAGGGTTGTGGGATTGAGCCTTGCCCGGGCCCAGCATGGAGCCTGCTTAAGATTCTCTCTCACCCTCTCCCACTGTCTCTCCACCCCCTCCCCCACTCATACTCGCTCTCTTTCTCAAATAAATAGGAATATATTTATAAAGAGACACTTTGCCACATTTATTGTTTGGTTACCTGGTGGTACAATTCATAGAGCAAGATAAATGCACAATTCTTTACCTTTATCTACTAGTTTTTGAGCTGATGAGTGTTTCCTTATCCTTCAAAGTTGACCCAGTTCTTTTAAAAAGTATCATGAAGTCATAGATTGAAACCTATTTTGTATGCTTAAATCTGTTGGCATTACTAGCGAAGCCTAACTTGTTTCTCTTAGGCCAGAGGGGATTCAAGTTGGGTCATGGTCTTTTTGACTTGACCTCCTAATCTTTTACAGCTTCCTTGTTCTCTAGTCTGACAAGACATTCTAGGCTCACATTTTACATTCCTGCTCCAGGCCTTTAATCAGCTATCACTGTTGGGTTTTTTTCTTTCTTTCTTTTTTTTTTTTTTTTTTCTTAAATGGTATTAGAGACCACAGTCAGGGTGCCAGGCATGGTCATTGCTCTGATGGTCTTTGCTTCTAGGCCTTTTAGTTTATAGGACTAGGAAGATATGTGTATTAACAGGTTTTTAAAGACATATGTTAATTACATATGATGTATATATTAACTATGTTCTGTTAGTAGAATATATAACATGCTAATATATTTAATATGTATATTTAGATATAATGCTATCCCCAAGCACAATTAGGGTGTATATAATGTAAATATGTAATATAGTTATTGCGTAATACACATGCTATATAACAAATACATAGTGTTTTTCATATATATGTGTATGTGTACACACACACACACACACACATATATATATATATAAAACTTGTAATAAAAGTATAATTAAATATACCCTGTACTTTACATGAGATTAAAAATACCTTCTGTGTTCATGGTGATATTTTCAAACAACTTTTTTTTTTTTTAAGATTTTATTTATTTATTTGACAGAGATCACGAGGCAGGCAGAGAGAGGAGGAAGCAGGCTCCCCACTGAGCAGAGAGCCTGATGTGGGGCTTGATCCCAGGACCCTGGCTGGGATCATGACCTGAGCCGAAGGCAGAGGCTTTAACCCACTGAGCCACCCAGGTGCCCCTCATGTGATATTTTCAATTAAAATTCAGGATAACCTCCTCTTTGTTACCCCTGCCTTTTTGTTTTCATATTTAGAGTTCTGACTGTCTGGGACAGGGGAGATGATAAAATTAGAATACTTCATGATTCTTTGTCTAGTCAGTAGTACACACACACACACACACACACACAGAACAATCTGAGGATGACAGTGTCAGTATTAATATGATTACTGAAAACTCTAAAGAAGTTTTATACATCATCTTGCTGTTCTTCCCTTACTTTAAAAATAGTTGTACTGTATCTGTTGTCAGGAAATACAGCTAATATGGGGTACCTGGGTGGCTCAGTCGGTTAAGCATAGGACTCTTTGATTTTTGGTTCTGGTCATTATCTCGGGGTTGTGCGATCAAGCCCTGTGTTGCGCTCTGTGCTAGGCACGGAGCCTGCTTAAGATTCTCTGTCTCGCTTCTTTTGCCTGTCTCCTCTCTCTTAAAAAAAAAAAAAAAATTAAGGCAAAAAAAAAAAAAGAGAGAGAAAAAATATAGCTGGTATAAAGCATACTCTCTCCTTAGCCTTCATTTGGTTTTAGTCCTACAGGTGACCACAGGCCCTTTACTTGACCTCTTTAGTCATTTTGTTTTTCTGAAGCTTATTCTGTAGAAGGGAGTGTACAAACCTTTTTGTAAATGGCCAGATTATTAAATATTTTTGGCTTCACAAAACTTAAAATTACTCAGTCTTGACCGTGGTAGCAAGAAAGCAGCCGTACAATGTGTAAACTAAAGGGCATGGTTGCTTTCCAATAAAACTCCTTCAGTTTCATGTGATTTTTCACATGTCCGGATACAGTATTTTTTTTTTTTTAAGATTTTATTTATTTATTTGATAGATCACAAGCAGGCAGAGAGAGAGGAGGAAGCAGGCTCCCTGCTGAGCAGAGAGCCCGATGCGGGTCTCGATCCCAGGACTCCGAGATCATGACCTGAGCCAAAGGCAGTGGCTTAACCCACTGAGCCACCCAGGAGCCCCCGGATACAGTATTTTTTTTAAATGCATTTTTAGATTTTATTTATTTTTAGATTTTATTTATTTATTTTTAGATTTTATTTATTTATTTTTGAGAGAAAAGAAGAGTAAGCACGGGCAGTTTCATGTGATCCTTCAGTTTCATGTGATTTTTCACACGTCCGGATACAGTATTTTTTTTTTTAAATGCATTTTTAGATTTTATTATATTTTTGAGAGAAAGGAAGAGTGAGCACTTGCAGGGGCAGATGGAGAGGAGAGAGAATCCCAAGCAGATTCTGTGCAGGGTGCTGAGCCTGATGCTTAGTCTCATGACCCTGAGATCATGACCTAAGCCAGAATCAAGAGGTGGATGCTTAACCGACTGAGCCACCCAGGTCCTCTAGGATGCAGTGTTCTTAAATTTTTTTCTCAAAAATGTTGTTTCCCCTCTACAATCCATATACATATACATAAATATATTATTTTTAAGCAGTCTGCACCCAACGTGGGGCTCCAACTCCCAAACCTTTGATCAAGAGTTGCGTGCTCCACTGACTAAGCCAGCCAGGCGCTGCGGCCACCATCCACTTAGGTTGGCGGACTGTGCGCAAACAGGGAGCTCGCCAGCTGAGGCTGACAGTCTGGAGTTTGCGACCTGCAGGTTTGTTCAGTTCCTCAGAAAGAGGCCCTGAGTTCTTGTTTGTTGTTACATTTTCTCTGCACTTTTTTCTTGGATGTCAGTTTTGTTGGATTTAAAAATCCTTGGCTCATACTTTTTCTTGACTATGTTACTCTGTTTTCTTTCGGCTTGGACGACCATTGTCCAAGTCTGGTGATAATTTAAACGTTTCTTTTGTAGAAATCACATATTCTTTTTTTTTTTTTTCCTTGTATTTTTTTCTTTTTCTTGTAAGCAGTATTGTTGGAATAAATCGTGGTCATTCTGGATTGGAATTTCTCAGTTTTGCTGTAGTATGTCTTTTTGCTATCTATTTCCAATTTTAAAACTATTTTCTTGAAATATAGTTTTTGGTATTTTTTTCCTTTGCTTTAGTTTTCTTGAAAGACTCCTCTTAGCCATATGTTGGATGCTCTTTCTCTTCAGTTTTGTCATTTTTCTCTTGTATCTTTTAAAAGTAATTTCATTGTTTTGGTATCTGATTTCAGAAAAGTTTTTCTTTCAGTTTCTCTCTGTTTCCTGTAAGGCTTTATCTGTTTCCTTTATTCACTCTTGAGTTTCCTCTTGGTTAGTCTTCATTTCTAGAATGATATTTTTTCTTAATTTCTGATTTTATCTTGAGGTCTGTCCCCTCATTTCTGAACTTTTTTTTTTTTTAAAGATTTTATTTATTTATTTGATAAAGAGACAGCAAGAGCGGGGATATAAGCAGGGAGTTGCCAGAGGGAGAAGCAGGTTCCCACTGAGCAGGGAGCCCGATGTGGGGCTCTATCCCAGGACCCTGGGATCATGACCTGGGCCGAAGACAGACACTTAACGACTAAGCCATCCAGGTGCCCATTTCTGAACATTTCTAAATCTGATTTATGTTATTTCATGTTTTCTGTAACTTTAGAAAATGTTTTTTAACAGTTTTGGTCTGTTGCATGTTGTTACATTTTTCTCCTGTGGGTTTTTTTTTTTCCCCCTTCATGGATGTTATTCTAGTATTTGTTTTTTTTCTTATAAAAACATTGTATGGAATTTTATCTTGATCCTTTTATTTTGCATAGTTTTATCTGTAAAGTTTTCCTCTATATTGCTTTTTAGAGAACTGTATAGATTTTTGAAATGAGTGATACATGTCTAAGAAGTTTTAAGTACTTGAATAGAGATAGCAGGAAAAGTTTTTCTAAAGTCTTAAAAAGATGAATTAACCTTGTAATCTCCCTGTCCTTCTTTTTGGTGTTCATACTGTTATCATCGTATCTGGGGGTAGCCTTTCTGTCTGCTACTGTGTGCTTTTGACATAATCATATTAATTTTTGGAAGTTTTCTCTCACTGGCTTACTTTTTTAACTCATGTGTTAAGTTCCCCATACCAATCTTGAACTGACCTTTTCTACCAGAAACTCTTTTTCCTTTTAGCAAGGAATACTTTAAAATCTAGAATCTGAGTCCTTTGTGCAATTCAGCAATTTGTTCATGGCTCTGTCTCTTGTCTGACTCTAGTTTTAAAGTTATCCAAATAGTATCGTGGTGAGCCTAAAGTATATGCATTTAAAAGAAATCTGAATTCATAGTGTAGCGGTTTACTTAAATATTTCTGAGAATAAATTATGTATCATGTATTTTTTATAAATGATGATTATTTCTGTCCTTCATTCACAACATAAAGCCTGTTTTAAGTTAAATCTCATTATTCCCTAACACGCTACTCAAAACCCTTTTTTTCATTCTCTCAAAATTTAACCAGAATCATAAAATCACAGAATTTAGAAAATGAATCTTAGAGCAGTGATTTTGGCTTTTTGTAATTTCTTTCCTATGTAGTGCTATTAAAGTGTTTTCCAATGCTATTTTTTAAAAAAGGCCACTTAAAAAAAAAAGATGATTTAAAGATTTATTTATTTATTTTGGAGAGAGAGTATGCAGGAGTGGGGTGGGGGTGGGTGCGGGGGAAGGACAGAGGGAGAGAATCTCAAGCAGACTCCCTGCTGAGCATAGAGCCTTATGGGGGACAAGACCTCATGACCCTGAGGTCACCACTGGAACTAAAGTCAACGGTCGGATGCTCAACACTCTGAGCTGCCCAGGCCCCTGAAACGCCCGTGACTGTAATGATACCTTCAGGTATTACATTCGTCATTCAGTATAAATTTACAAGGACCTTATAAAGCATATATTTGGATGTGTATGTTATTTCTATGGAATGTCAAAAAGACTTGTGATAAAGGGAGACAGAGAATTGGATCGTTGACAAAAGATACAGGGTGAACTAAAGATTATCAGAAGGGTGGTCCTGATAAATTCTGCCCTTAACTTTATAATCGCACAGATGACTCTGGTCAAAATCTCAGAACTTTTAAAACATGGTCCATCAGGGGCACCTGGGTAGCTCAGTGGGTTAAGCCTCTGCCTTTGGCTTGGGTCATGGTCTCAGGGTCCTGGGATTGAGCCCCACATCAGGCTCTCTGCTCATCAGGGAGCCTGCTTTCCCCTCTCTCTCTGCCTGCTGCTCTGCCTGCTTGTGATCTCTCTCTTTCTGTCAAACAAACAAACAAACAAACAAACAAAAAAACATGGTCCATCATTTTGCAGTTGACATACTTTCTTACCCTGACCTCATCCTTGCTCTTGTGGTCAAAGAATTAAGGAAGTTAAGAACTAGGACACTGCCTTCTCATTTTGCCTTAATGACATTTAAGGGCTAACCCAGGGAATACTACCAAAACATCTAAAAGAAAGAGAAATTTAGTTCATTGAAACATCTGTCTGAGTAGTTACCCAGCTTACTAATACTGGCTATTTTTCTTTTCTGTTGGATGGCACAAAAGAATAAGTCACCAAATCCTTGATGTGAGCTTTTTTCCTTGGTAATTTTACATTTTGGGGTAAGTAATTTGTCTCAAATTGGAATGTGTGAGAAAAATCTAGTTAACTAATCAGAGGTTCCTAGTTGTTGGGCTCCTGTTAATCAGAATTTTTACTGTATAATCATAATGTATTTTGGATGTTCTCATTTATGTTATTTTTTCAACTCTTTGTGTAGGTATTCTGATTACTTGATAACATCTGTCTACCATAGTGGTATTTAAAACTGCATTCATAACAAAAATTCCTCCATCTTAGCAAATAAAATGAGAATATGGAAAGACAACCGATAGTTGAAACATTATTGTTTCCTCTTGACTTGGCTTGGCATTTAGTGGGTTGCAGGTTTGGGATGAAGAGACGTGATATGATATGATAATTGCTGTGGTCCAAAATGACTAGTTTATCCAGCTGGAGACATGTGGAGTATGTGGAGTGTGTGGAGATGGAAGCCTACGACCATTTTTGCTCTCTTGCAGAGAGCACTTTTAATGTGTTTACATTTTGAGGGTCTCACAAAAGATTTTTTTTTTAAATTAAGAAAATAAGGTTCTATTAGTAAAACTAAATACGAACATTTGATGGGGAGGTACTTTATGGGCCTCTGTCTTGGCTGAAGAGGTTTCTCATCTCGCATTCTTCCATTTATAACTGGTAATTGTAGGTATTTGGGTTCCTATAATGTATTTTGAGGTCCTGTGGACCTGTCTTACTTTTCTAGTGTTCTCTTTTTATCAGGACTTCTGCTTAAGAGATAAGAACTAACAGTTTTAGCATTTAGCCGGGTGTTTTACATTATTATTTTATTTAATCCTTCAATCAAACTTGCAAGGTGATTATTATTCCCATTGTCATACAAAAAAAAGGAGACTTTATTTGTTCAGAATCTAAAAATTCCCTTTTCTTCTCTGTTGGTTTTGGACACAAGGGAAATTATACATCCTGAGTTTAAAGGCTTTGGTTTTTCTATGGATTTTATCTGAGTGGTTTCATATATAACTTTTAATTTTCTTCTGTAATTAATGCCTTTGAAAATCCGTATCTCAGCCTGGACTCATCTTAGAACCTCTAGACCTCTCTGTCAGTTTCCTGTGCACTATCATAGACATCTCACCCCCCAATTCTTTATCTTCCGTACATTGCTTCTGTTGATTCCCTGCTCTCCTTCCATCTTCTGCTCTGGGTGTGTTTAATCCTCTTAGTTCCTAATGGCGGAGAGACAGGTCCAAGCAACATGCTGCAGTAGCTACTCTGGACAATACAAGGAGAATGAAGCTCCTTCCCCCAACCATGAGTCCTTTCAGGCACCAGTGCTAATAGATCGAATGCTAGGCATAAAATACACGATTTATTCTTTATGCAAATCTGACCAGAGGTCATGGGAGAAGCAACAGGTTCAGGGCCTGGCTCTGATGGTGCCAGGGATACATTCTGGTTTTCCATTTTTCATATTTAATCTCCATTCTTCACCCAGTAACCTTATCCTTTACTTCAGCAGCGTTCACATTTACTTCTCTAGACGGTGCCCTGTGGTGGCGCTCTCTACATCATGTTTTGTTCTCTCCCTGATTAGTTTGTTGGCAGAATTCATTAGCATCTTGTTCATTATAATACTGCAAACACAGGGGTGGATCCATTGCTTGGGAACTAAATGTGATTTATACAGAAGAGTTTTGTTGAAACTATAACTCTACCTGGTAAATTCCCACTGTATTCTTGACTCCTTTCTTGTAGTCACAAAGGAGGTAAACATTCTGTACTTTCTTTTGTCTATTTCCCTGAGGTATTAGTGACCACGTTCCCCTGAATTAGTGGATATCCTGTGGTTTTCATCCATGTCCCCTACATTTAACTCGAAGCCTGACACAGAGTTGGTATTTAATAAAAAAGGACATTTGTGTTGAACTAGGCAGTGTGCTGTAGGGGAGGGAGAAGGCAAAGATTTATGAGGTGTTTTAAAGGTGAACCTACTGTTTAGGTTAGGTGGCAGGATACTGTATATAAATATACTACAGAAGTGGCTTTCCCAAAGAATACTGTTAATATCACACATTTTGTTACTTTGTTATCATTCATTTGTTACTTTTCTTTGGCTCGACTCTGTTTCCTAGATCTTTGTGCACTTGTACTGTATACAACACTGTATATTTTAATGTATTGGCTCAAATGCTTTGCTTTTAAGTTGCTTTTGGTATGTAAATAATTAGTAAATATACATACGGGTTTTTCTTTTTATAAAGTTGTGACTGTATCAAGCGCTGTATTGTTTTTGTTACACATTTCTACTTGTGTTTCTCCACAGGCAGCAGCAGATGTCGTTTTCATTGGACCTGACACACATGCTATTCAAGTCATGGGTGACAAGATTGAAAGCAAATTATTAGCTAAGAAAGCAAAGGTTAACACAATCCCTGGCTTTGATGGAGTAGTCAAGGTGAGAAACTATGTTATTGTAATATACATGTCCTTAAGGGAAACATTTTGTGAAAAGCACAAGATAAAATGCGGTTATTACTTAATGTAATAATATAAATGCAAGACGAAATGCAAAAATATGCATGTGTAGGTTACAATAAATCAGTGTTGTTTACACTGGATTAGTCTATTTTTTTTTTTTTTTAAGATTTTATTTTTAAGTAATCTCTGTGCCCAACATGGGGCTCGAACTTACAACCCCAAGACCAAGAGTCGCCTGCTACACAGACTGAGCCAGCCAGGAGCCCCTAGATTATTTTAAATGGTATAAATTAATAGGATTTTTACTTAAAAATTAAAAGGATTGTGTGGTGCAAAAAAACAATGAATACTGTTATGCTGAAAATAAATAAAAAATAATTAAAAAAATTAAAAGGATTTTCTGGGGCACCTTGGTGGCTCAGTGGGTTAAACCGCTGCCTTTGGCTCAGGTCATGATCTCAGGGTCCTGGGATCGAGCCCCGCATAGGGCTCTCTGCTCAGCGGGGAGCCTGCTTCCCCTCCCCCCCCCTCTGCCTGCCTCTCTGCCTATGATCTCTGTATGTCAAATAATTAATAAAATATTAAAAAAAATTAAAAGGATTTTACTTAAGCATTGTATTTCATGATCAAGAATTTTTTTTAAATTGAAGTCTCATTGACACATAAAGTCACGTTAATTTCAGGTGTACAACATAGTGATTTCACAACTCTATACATTATGCTATGCTCACCACAAGTGTAGCTACCATCTGTCACCAGACAACCCTACTATAGTCCCGTTGACTGTAGTCCCTGTGCTGTAGCTTTTATCTCTGTGACTAATTCGGTAAGTGGAAACCTGTACTTCCTAGTCCCCTTCACCCACTTACCCATCCCCCCACACCCTTCCCTTTTGGACACTTACCAGTTTGTTCTTCGTGTTTATGGATATGAGATTCTACCTTTTTAAAAAAAGGTATTTTATTTATTTATTTAGAGAGAGAGAGGGCACACAAGTGCAGAGGTGAGGGAGGCAGAGGGAGGGGGAGAAGCAGGCTCCTGGTTGAGCAGGGAGTCAGATGTGGGGCTGGATCCCAGCACCAGGATCACAACCTGAAAAGGCAGCCATTTAACCAACTGAAGTCCCCCAGGCGCTAGTAGATTCTGCTTTTTTTAATTTGTTTTTCGGATTCCGCATATAAATGAAGTCATATGGTATTTGTATTTCTCTGACTTATTTCACCTAGTATAATACCCTCTGGATCTATCCATGTTGTTGAAAATGGCAAATTCTCAGTCTTTGTTAAGGCTGAGTTATAATCCGTGTGTGTGTGCATGTGTTCTCTTCTTTATCCATTCATCTATTGGTGAACACTTGGGCTGCTTCCATGTCTCTGCTGTTGCAAAGAATGCTGCAGTAAACATAGGGGTACATATATTTGAATTCATGTATTTGTTTTCTTTGGGTAAATACCCCAAAATAGAATCATTATCATATAATATTTCTATTTTTAATATTTAAAGGAACTTGCGGGGCATCTGGGTGGCTCAGTCGGTTAAGCTTCTGCCTTCGGCTCCAGTCATGATCCCAGGGTCCTGGGATTGAGCCCCACATCAGGTTTCCTGCTCAGCAAGGAGTCTGCTTCTCTCTCTCCCTCTGCCCCTTCCCCAGCTCATGCTCTCTCTCTCTCTCGTTCTCACTCTCTCTCAAATAAATAAATCTTTTTTCCCCCCCTTTTTTTTTTTAAAGGTACTTCCATACTCTTTTCCTCAGTGGCTGCTCTAGTTTGCATTCCCACTGACAGTGCAGGAGGGTTCTTTTTCCTCCACATCCTCACCAACCCTTGTTATTTCTGATCTTTTTTGATTCTAGCCATTCTGACAGGTGTAAGATGATGATCTCATTGTGGTTTTGATCTCTGTGTCCCTGATAATTAGCAATGTTGAGCATCTTTTCATGTGTCTGTTGGCCATCTGTATTGTCTTTTTTGGACAAGTGTCTATTCAGGTCTTGTGTCCACTTTTAATCAGATTATTTGTATTTTGGTATTGAGTTATATAGATTCATTCTATATTTATTGGATATGTCATTTCAAATATCTTCTCCTGTTCGGTCATGATTAATATTGACTCATACTTTCATAGGAAAAAACTTGATGATTTAAAAGATGTTCTCTTAGCGCTCTGGATTGCATTTAATGATGGTATGTGTTTAACTTTTGTAACATTATGATGTTCTCTGTGTATCTTTGTGTTGAGCTTCTGTCCATATGCATAAAACATCAATTATAAATGTGTTTCTGGTAGAAAGTGGAATAGCTGTAGATGATTCTAGATCCCAAACATAACTCCTCATTAAGTAAGCAGCTTTCACAGCTGATGCCCAGGATCCCTCACCACATGGTGCTTCCAGTTTAGGGGAAAGAAATGTGGTTGTTTTCTTCCCAGGGCACTGTAACTCCTTGTCACTTCATAGCTGTCACCTTAGTCTCTCTTCCCTTTCACAGCCACAGGTCTTAGAAGAATTGCCCTTACTTGTTTTCATGTCTGCGCTGTTCACTTAATCATTAATCTACCACAGTCAGGCTTCTTTTCCTCATTCTTATGGAAATTTCTCTTGCAGTGGTTACCAGCAACCTTTCCTACTCAGTAAATTCAGTATATAATTTGTAATCCTGGTCTTTAGCTCTTCAAAGTATTTGAGCTTTTGGTCACTTTTTCCTATTTGAAATATCTGTTTCTGGCACATGACTCAGTTCTAGTTAGGTTTTTGTATTTTTTGGCGTGTTTTGAATGCTTGTTCTTAGTCTTCATGCTGATTGTTCTTCCTATCTTTGTTCTGTAAATGTGGTTTTATTTTGGATTCTGAGTAGTAAATATTTTCTTATCGTACACTCTCACTCTGGGGCAGCCTCACTTATTCTTACGGCTCACATGTCAATTCTCTATGTATTTATCTGGGCTAGATCTCTCCTGAATTTCAAAACTGCATGTGTGGTTGCTTCTTAAATAGTTTTGCTTGATGCCCCTGAGGCATCTTGAAAGTAATAAATTAAAAGCTAAGTTCATAATTTTCTCTTTGATTAGCAATTGGCAAACTGTGTCTCCATGCCCATCTGATTAATAAATAAAGTATTGCTGGAACACAGCCATGCTCTCTCCTTTACTGATTGCCGATGGCTGTGTTTTTCCACTAGTGACTGAGTTGAGAAATTGTGACAGACCGCGTCACGCAGCAAGCCTGAAATATTTATTACCTGGCCCATTCAGAAGGTGTTTGCTGATGCCTGTAAGCGTCTCAACCTGTTTCTTTCCTGCCTTGGAAAGGGGTGCTATTTTCTACATTGTTTCTCAGACTAGAACCTCAGAGGCTTCACCAGCTGACTCACTCAGGCACCCCACCCAATTAGCTTTCAACACCATTGCTTAAGTGACCTTTCAGAAATCCAGATTCAATCTGATGCCTGTGTTGAAAAACTCTTGAATGGCTACTAATTCAAATCCTTTAAATAGCTGGGCTTTGTTTTTTCTCTTCAAACCGATAGTGTGCCGGTTTACCCTTTACATTGCGTATGCCAACCATATAAGACGTCTTTCAGGTTCTTGAAACTTCTGTACTAGATTCTGTCATGCATGTTAATTCTGCTTCTCTCTTCATTCCTTATTGTCTCCTCATTGTGTGGCTGTTGGCTTAAACATAACATTCCTCACAGAGGCATTCCTCAACTGCCTAGATTAGATTAGGCCTTCTGCTGTATTTTCTCTTAGTACCCTATACTTCGCCCATCACATTTTAAATCATTCATACATTCATCTACTAAGTAAATATTTAAGTGCATACTATTTGTCCAATGTTGTTTGAAGTGCAATGTGTATAGTAATGAACAACAATAATAAAAATATTCCTGCCCTCATGGAGCTTATACTATAGAAGAAAGAGACAGACAGTAGACAAATAATGAAATACATAGTACATGCTATGGTGAAACATGAGACAGGGAATGGGGGAAGGGGATGCTAGGAGGGTGGTGACAGGGCAAGTCATGCAGATATCAGGAGGAAGAGCAAAGCATATTAGGCAGAAAGAGTAACAAGTGTAAAGTTGTTGAGATTGAAATGTACTTGATGTTCAACAACCAACCAGGAATCTTGTGGCTTCTGTGGTCAAGGGAGAGAAGAATCAGAGATGAGGTGATTGAAGTAGGATGTAGTAGGGAGCTCAGATTTTATAGGCCTTTCTGCCCATTTTAATGATGGGTTCAATGTATACTTCCCGCATGCAATTACAAACTCCTTGCTGGAAGGGATTGCGTTCTTTTTGTTACTGCATCACTTACACATGTGCATGGAACAGAGTCAGTGCTCATGAAATACTTGTTGGGTGAATGATCTCCTAGGGGATGAATTTCTACACATATAACTGTGGTATACACATTATCTGTCATGTAGTACATATTTACTAGACACACCAGAGGAAGGAAAGCATAATGAAAAACCGAGAGAAAACATAAAACAGACAATAGAAATAGATTCACATATATGCTGTAGATACTGGAGTTGATGATAACTGTGAAATAAGTACAATTGATCTGTTAAAAGGTTTTTTTTTTTGAAGAAAATGTGGAAAAAATAAACGTATAAAGAATTTCACCAGGGGTTCCTGGGAGGCTCAGTGGGTTAAGTTGCCGATTCTGACTTTTGGCTCAGGTCCTGATCTGATCCCTGAAGTCATGGGATTGAGTCACATATTGGTCTCTGTGCTCCGTGTGGAGTCTGCTTTTCCCTCTCTCTCTGCTTCTTCCCCTGTTTGCTCCCTCTCTCTCTAAAAAAAAATAAATTTAAAAAATATTTTTAAAGAATTTAGCTAGGGAATTTGAGTCTCTAGGTAAAATTAAATGGAAAGTATGTAATGGCAAATATATGGAAGTAAGGACTTTAGATAGGTATAATAATAAACTAAGTAGAATATAGGATCCATGTGTAGTGTATATCAGTATTTCATCACTTTTTATGGCTGAATAATATTACATAATAAGTCTAAACCACTTTTTTTTTTTTTTTTAAGAGAAGCTAATCATTAGTTGATGGACATTTGAATTATTTCCATCTTTTGGTGATTATAAATAATGCTTCTACAAACATTTGTGTGCAATTGTTTGAGTATCTGTCTTGAGTTCTTTGGGGGTATTTACCCAGGAATGGAATTGCAGGGTCATATGGTAATTCCATGTTTAACTTTTTGAGGAACTGTCAGGCATCCAGACCTTTGTATAATCCTCTCTTCAGTTTGGGTAAAACCTGTGACTTGCTTCTCTATTAGAATATGGCAAAGGGTGATGGCCTGTCACTACCTGAACTAGGTTATATTATAGAGCAAAGGTGATTTGCTATCACTGCATTAACTTTGCATTGTAGGGCAGAGTAATTGAGTGTTACTGCTGTGAGTATGTTTCATTATATAAGACTCCATTTTAGGAGACTAGAGAACAAATTCTAGTTTTTGACTTGACATAAGCAGCCATGTTGAGGAAGTCCACATGACAATAAACTTCAGGTAGCTTCTAAGGATCTGAGTTAGGGCAGTCTCTGTCTGAGAGTTAGCAGAAAGGTAGGGTGCTTAGTCATGCAGCAACAAAGAAAGGAACTCTGCCAACCATCTGAATGAGCCTGGATTTGTCCCCAGTTGAGCCTCCAAATTAAAAGGCAGTATAGCCCACACCATGACTGCAGTCTTGAAAGACTGAGCCGAGTGTGATGAGTGTGACAAGTCTTTTCTTTAGTAGGCTGTCAACTGTTGGTTTTTTCCCTTTTTTTTTCATTCTTGTTTTAGAGAGCTGTATAAATTCAGGTGGTGGTTTGGATGGGTTATTATGAACTGTGATCTATTTTGCCCCAGTATTTCTGCCAGTATAGTTTTAATTTTTTTCAACAAAATATCTGGCCTTCTTGAGAATTTCAGTGTGGGCTTGATTTTGGTCACAAAGGTAGTAATGAGTCAGAGGCTAAGTTAATTCTGTCTTGATGATGAATAGCAGAATCCTCAGGAATTCACACATGTGGTCATTAGGAGAGAGTATGTTCTGGAAATTCTGTTTGTCCTACATATTCTTTCTCATGAAGTCAGTGGGTGTGGTGTCTTGTAGGAAGAAGATGACCTAAGCTGAAATCAAGAGTCAGATGCTTAACTTGACTGATCTACCAAGGCGCCTCTCAAGAGATTGCTTTAATGGCTGGAATAGAAACATCTCGTTTCATCTGTAAGGCCATCAGTTTATTCTGCTTCTTATTCTGCTTTTGTCTATGGGCTCTTGAAAAATTTATAGTATCGAATTAAAGATATGTCTGTGTGACTCTTTCCACCAGTTTTTGCTTGTTTATAAAATTTTCTGTTTCTGGCTTAAGGCTACTCACAAAAAGTGAAGAAGGAGCTGGATCACAACTGCTTCGGGGTCCACTCCTGAATGCCTACACGTACTACGGAGCCTGTTTCTGAGGGGCCCAATAGATGTCTCCTTTCTTTGCCAGCACAACCAGATGAGAGGCCAACCTGTGTTCATAGGAAAGATTCTGATAGTGCTTCCCCAGGACCTCTCCCATTATTTCTAGTTTTTCTAAACTTGTCTGGTTTCCTATGCAATTAGGAGTCTGAAGTCACTCTTAGGTCTTCCATTTTGCCCTTGTATCCAGTATGTATGTATGTATTTAATCTCTGGTTCTTTTTCTTTTTAATTTTTAAATTAAAAACATTTAAAAAAAAGATTTTATTTAACACAGAGACGGAGTATGCAAGCGGGGGGAGCAGCAGAGGGAGGAGCAGGCTGAGCAGGGGCTCAACATGGGGATTGATCCCAGGACCCTGAGATCATGACCTGAGCTGTGGCCACTTAAAAGGCGCCCCTTTTATATCAGGTTCTTTCTTTCTTCTTCTTCTTTTTTTTTTTTTCTTTTAAGAGAGCACTAGAGAAGAGAGAGCCAGCACAAGTGAGAGGCAGAAGAAGAGGGAGAAGCAGGCTCCCTGATGAACAGGAAGCCCTGACGGGCTTGATCCCAGGATCCTGGGATCATGATCTGAGCCGAAGGCAGATGCCCAACCTACTGAGCCACCCATGCACCCCTTATCTCAGGTTCTTACTAGCAGTGTGAGCCGATTCATATCAATTTGGGGACCCTGGATTATTTATACGTTCCCCATTTTTTCTCTGTAAATGTCTATCTAATCTTTGTAAGCTTTGGAAAGTCTTTGGTAATGCTTCTTAGTTCAGAATGAGACCAAAGTTTTAATTTAGCCGTCAAGGCTGACCCAATTCTGAAATTAGCTTAATTTTATTTTTATTTTTTTTTAAAGATTTTATTTATTTATTTGACAGAGATCACAAAGTAGGAGAGATGCAGGCAGAGAGAGGAGGAAGCAGGCTCCCTGCTGAAGCAGAGAGCCCGATGTGGGACTTGATCCCAGGACCCCGGGATCATGACCTGAGCTGAAAGCAGAGGCTTTAACCCACTGAGCCACCCAGGTGCCCCAATTAGCTTAATTTTAAAAGGTAATGTTGCTTTGAGGGTTTCTGGCCAGTTAGAAGAAAGGGGGAGCAGGTCAGTGGAAGAAAGAGCAGAGCAGGAGGAAATGGAGGAAGACAGGACGGAGGAAAAGGAATAGCAGGATAAAGACCATCGGGTTTGACAGAGTTTTAAATTTTTCACATTTTTCATTTGGCTTTTCCTATGCCTTTCCTTCTTCCTTTGAACTTTGTCTTCCCTGTGAATTTCATAAGGAAGCAAATTTGGAATCCGAATTTCTTTTGGAAGCTTCCTTATTGAATGAAAAAAATTACAGAACACTAGGTATTTGAGCTTTTTATTAACTGCCCCCCTACCCAATCAGGTGACTCCCGCACGAACCGTTCATATCAAAAGCTTACAAAAGAGTCTGTGGTAATTTTTTTTTTTTAAATTTTTAATTATCCTAGGTAAGATTCTGGTTTTTAGAAGCATAGGAACATAAACTTGGTTTCTGGATTTAGTACCTTTAAGGAGAGGTTTGCTTCAGAGAGCACAGACTTGTCCTGAGACGAACCCACGAGAATCTTGTAATAACATATCAAATGTGTTGTTTGTTCACCTCACGTCTTGGGCCCCCAGCGGAGTGGTTGGCCATCTCTAATGGTAGCCCTGACAATATGCAATGCCTTGGTGGTTTAAATTTGGAAGGGAGAGCTCTCCCAGATCCAGACTCCCATGGACGAAAGTCAAGACAAAAAGTTCTCAACTTTTGTTTGTTTGATTTTACAGATTTTATTTATTTATTAGAGAGAGGGAGTGAGTGAGTGAGAGAGCACGAGTGGGAGGAGAGGGAGAGGGAATAGCAGACTCCCACTGAGCAGGGAGCTCCCTATGGAGCTTGACATCATGACCAGAACCAAAGGTGGACACTTAACTGACTGAGCCACCCAGGCACCCCTCAAGGTTTTGATGTGGTTTCAAAGGAAATTTTATCCTGTTCAGATACCAGTGTGGTGGAATCCCCTGAATTCATCAGCTTCTGGAGCTACATGAAGGTGAACTTCTAGGTCTTACACTTGTCTTCTTCCATGTAAACTTTGTCTATGGGCTTAGAACAAAAAATGTCAAGGATATTTTATTTCTAATAAGGAAGTCTTCCTCTAGTAATAAACATTTTCAAATCTAATCCAAATATCAAAGGATTCCTCATTCCTGAGTTTCCTAAAAAGGAAATCGGAGCTCTCCCTGGTGAGATTTTTGTCACTGTTGTGGTTGGGGACACCCCTGGGTGTGGGCTCACTGGGCATCAGAGGAGCTCTGCGTTTTTTCGAATCCAGGGTCTTTAACAGAACTTAGTGGAACTTCCCAGATTGCCTCAAAGTGTCAGTATCTTTAAATGTAGTAGGTATAATAAAGTTGGCTTTGCTCGTTCAATGAGTTAATCTTTTCCGGAAGGCTGTAGTTGACAATCTGCATTTGAATTTGCAGCTGCTGTTAATTTGTAAAATAGGGATAAGTAGCAAGTAGAAGAAAAATCCACTTACCTTTTCAGTTTTGTCTCCTCGTATGCTTTAGGCGACTTTTAAGATCCATTCATGCCTTCACATAATGGCAGATTCTCATTACCTGTGTCACTTTTAACTGTGGTGTATAGTTCTTGACACCTGTTGTCTGAATTTAGTTAAGCCCTAACTGAACATGTAGGTTATATTTTTCAGATAAACATTTAAAAATAATTTTAGGAATGCCCTTTTGTTTTGCTCCTAAATTTTCATTCTGGTTTTATTTCTAGCTTACTTTTAGTTATTTGTTATAAAAGGCTGCACATACTTTTTAAAGTTCCGTTATTTAGTTTTCTTTTGTAGTAACCACATTCGTTTAGAACTACACTGTTCTTCACATTTAATAGTTTCAGATTTGTTACATAAGAGATTACTTTTAAGGGCATCTATGCAGGTAGAGTTTTGCTGATGCAAATAAATAGTATAAATTTTTGCAATACCATGTGGTTTTAGCAATTGCATTAACAATACTTTTCCATTGGAAGCATGTATGTGTTAACTATAGGTAGTTCTATCTTTTTTAAATCCATAGGTTGGTTTTTTTATTTTGCTTTAGTTTTGTTGGTTGTCCCTCCCCTCCCCTCCCCCCCTTGGCCTGTAGTATCTTTTTTTTTTTTTTTTTAAGATTTTATTTATTTATTTGACAGAGATCACAAGTAGGCAGAGATGCAGGCAGGGAGAGATGGGGAAGCAGGCTCCCTGCTGAGCAGAGAGCCCCATGTGGGGCTCGATCCCAGGACCCCGGGATCATGACCCGAGCTGAAGGCGGAGGCTTTAACCCACTGAGCCACCCAGGCGCCCCTGGCCTGTAGTATCTTTAAGGCTAAATTTCGTTCTTTGCTTTTTAAAAAGATTTAATTTATTTATTTGACAGAGAGAGCAAGATAGCACACAAGCAGAAGGAGCAGGTAGAGGGAGAAGGAGAAGCAGACTCCCCACTGAGCAGGGAGCCCAATGTGTGGCTCAGTCCCAAGACCCTGAGATCATGACCTGAGCCTAAGACAATCGCTTAGCCATCTGAGTCACCCAGGTGCCCCTAAATTTCTTTTTTTCTTGACAACTGTTTTCTAGTTTTTCCCCACCAAGTAATGTTCACCTAATTTGAGTAAATTAATGTGGTTTCAGTTCGTTACATTTCTTTTTAAAACGTTTCTTCCTTTCCCATTTGAATATTTAGGCTAGTGTATGGAGGGTGTATAGAGATGGTTTGCCACAGCCTTGTGTGTGGTTTTCATTATGTCTTGTTCTTGAATCATTCTTTTGATTAGAGGGAAACCACATTATTTTAAGGTATAATCCTCAAGTAGTCATCTATAACAAGTATTTGCCTTTAACAAGTTCTGTTTTATTCAACATCTTATTAACTTAATCTCCAGAGCTTGAGAGAATTTTAGGGTATGCATCTGAAGCTGGTCGAAGACAGAGTTTGGACCCCCTGCCCACTTGTTTAACAAAGAATAATGAGCTACAGACTCTGATTTCAAAGGGTTTTAAGTCCCCTTAGGTGACCTACAAGTAGACAGGCGATGTAGTGCATTTTAATTATTCGAAGCTCAGAGTGCGTGGGTCTCCAGGAGCGGGGCCGCCTAACCTAGTTTGAGGACGCCAGGGCAGATGGAAGTGATAGCTAAGTGATAGCTGAAGTTTGAGTAGTAGTGAGTTAGCTAAAAAATGATGGGAGACACAGCCTTTTTTTTTTTTTTTTTTTTTTTTTTAAGATTTTGTTTGTTTATTTGACAGAGAGATCACAAGTAGGCAGAGAGGCAGGCAGAGAGAGAGGGGAAGCAGGCTCCCTGGTGAGCAGCCCTGAGACACAGCTTTAAGGTATACAAGAACACCTTATTGGTAAAGTTTGTTGCTGAGCCCCTGCGTGAGCTTTAGAAAAGTGCTGGTCTCAGCACCCGAGGCCGCAGAAAAAGAGTGAGCTGGAGAGAAAATGAGGATCCAGATATGTGTGGTCTTGACTTCGACGCGCCTGGGTTTGGGGGTGGCTCTGTTCGCATTGGGAGCCTCTGAATGGTTTCCTGTAAAAAAGTTAACATGATAAAATTATAGAATCAGATAATTTTCTTTGATTTGTGATGTGGAAAACGGATTGGAGCAGTGCAAAGCGAGGTTGGTCAGTGAGTTAAAAGTGCTTTTCCTGGGCATGAAATGATAGAGGCCTAAAATAAAGTAGAATTTGTCATTTCTCCAATCTGGTACATGTCAGGAGTGGGGCAGAGGGAGGGATCACTGCATTTTGTTGTGATATCAGCATTCCAGCTTTGGGGGAAGTTCATTAAACATCTCTGAGTTCCTGTTGCCCTTCACCTCTCAGAGCAGAGCAGAGTGTGGTAATGTGTTTGAATGAGGCTGGTAAATTGCACAGTATAGGCTTAAAGTAGTCATTGTTCCTGTCACCTTATTAGCCGGATTTTAAAAACTGTATTCTTGCTTTAGCAAAAAGAGCCAAATAATAACAACAAAAACTAGCATAAAGGGAATAATTTTAAAAACCAAAAATAACCAAAAAATGGAAAAGCTGTGTCCTGGTAATTCCAAAGTACATTATTAGACATCAGTATCCTTTTGTCCTGCTAAACCAAGAGTGACCTTCCTGATGATGCCTCAGAGGCTTTTTTATTTTTGAAAAAGGATTCAGTTACTTTTACTGTGCCATTTTATGGTTGTAAAAATGTGTATAAAGTGTGTTAAAATGGTATAAAAATGTTTAGAAAGATTTGAAAGGATATTTAGACCGTCTTCTGCTTGATTCAGAGTTGTCCGGAAAGCACAATCAGCTAGAACCCATTTCCTGAACTCAGGACTGTTGAAAGTTTTTGCTTTACGTTTATAGGAATGCAGAGTAGTTTGAGGATGCTTTTTGTGTACAGGTAAGTGTTTACCCATAGCATATAGAAGCAGTAGCCCCCCCCCACCCCCCACAGTTGCTGATTTGTTCTAGAACCAGCTGAGGAAAGTGAACTCTTAAGTAGCTTTCCATGTGAATGAGTAGAAGGACTCTCATCCAGTGAGTACAGAATTCAGGGTTGGTAAGTAGGCTGTATTGTAGCAAGTGACAAAGAGTTTCGGTCTGAATCCCTGTTGGAGTGAATTGGGTGTTTAGCATCAGGGATGACTAAATACGCCTGTCCTTATTACAGTTTTTGCTTCCCTTCCCCACTCTTCTTCCCTACCCACCAGCCACAATGAGTGCACAGATCGTCTGACCCCAGTGGTGTCCTGGGGATGCAGGTGCACATTTTTTTGCGGTATTGCAATGCTGGTATTAATTCTGCATTATACAGGTTCAGAGGCTAAATGATGACCACAAGATACTCCAGCCAAAGACTGGCAGGCAAGGAGCAGACTTGGCACTCTGTGGTGGCAGGCTGACCATTTTATCCCATATTGCGAGGCATACTGTGTGCCAACTAATTTCATCTTCTCAGCGACCCTAGGAGATAGAAATTGCCACTATCTCCATCTTACAGATGAGGAAACCAGATTCCAGGGAGGCGCCCGGGGAGGTAGCGGGCTCACCGTCCGAGAGAGCCAGTGCTGAGCCCGCGCCTTCTGGCCCAAGCACCCGCGTTCTTAGCCTGTGCACTTTGATGCCTCCCAGGTGAGGGCTGGAGAGTATGAACAAATAGGCTTGTAGAAAAGGCACTCGATTTTTCTTAGCCCCTTATGACATTTTTGTGATCTGCTTGTTTGTTTATAGCAACATCGCCCAACCCCTCCTGTCACTGAATTGTTTTTTACTGTTTTGCTCTCGGGTTAAGTGATGGCGCTCCTTTAATATAAGTTGTACTGAAAAAGAGGGGTAAAAGAGATGGCTAGTTGTTCTGGTGCTGTCTTTGCTCTTTCTCCATTTCTGGAACTGCTGGAACTATATGGTTTAATACTTACCTCATCAGGGTTCCCAAGTGCTCTGTAACTTCAGAACCAAGATGTGGCTTTCTTCAAACTGGGATTATAGGCTGTGATTACAGAATGAACCACAGGGATTTCAATCAGATCA
The DNA here is from genome assembly GCF_010015895.1 of Lontra canadensis. Lineage (NCBI taxonomy): Eukaryota > Metazoa > Chordata > Mammalia > Carnivora > Mustelidae > Lontra > Lontra canadensis. The sequence continues at coordinate 10,864,923 of NW_022631067.1, read as the reverse complement.
TAATGTTGGATCAATCCTTTTGCCTACTTGCTGCTTTGAAGCCGTAAGAATATGGTTGCTAATACTTGGTTTCATTTGTTTTTGTGCTTTTCAGTGTTTTCTCAATTGTATTAACTTTTGATATGAAAACAGAAATATTCTATGTTCTTCGTTTGAAAATTGTGTAAAGGCATCAGTAGCATTAGATTTGTTTTATTGCTTCTGTTGAAATTTTTATATTTGATTTTTCTTTGATTTTCAGGAGATCGTTGTCCTACCTGTTAGAAATTTTCTTTTAATAAATTACAGAATATCATTGAACACTTCCTCAATAGAATACGCTATCTTAATCCCTGTAGTATTTTTTTTTTTTAAGATTTTATTTATTTATTTGACAGAGATCACAAGTAGGCAGAGAGGCAGGGAAGCAGGATCCTGGGATCATGACCTGAGCCAAAGGCAGAGGCTTCAACCCACTGAGCCACCCAGGCACCCCTCCTGTAGTATTTTCATATGTTGTATCATATGTCATACAGTTAGTAGATGTGGGGAATATTTTAAGAATATTCTGGGGGGGGGTGTGTTGGTGGTTCAGTCAGTTAAGCATCTGCCTTCAGCTCAAATCATGATTTTGGAGTCCTGGGATTAGGGGCTCCCTCCTTAGAGGAGTCTGCTTCTTACTCTCCCTCTGCACCTCCCCCTGCTTGTGCTCTCTTCTCTCTCTCTCTCTCTCTCTCTCTCTCTCTCGCTTATTACTCTCTCTCAAGTAAATAAAATCTTACAGAAGAAGAAGAAAAAAAAGAATGTTCTAAGGGCGCCTGATTGGCTTAGTCAGTAGATGTGACTCTTGTGAGCCCCACATTTGGTGTAGAGATAACTTAAGAATAAAATCTTTAGAAAACCCAAAAAGTTTGTTCTAAAGCTATGTGTAAGTAGAATCAGTTCTACTTTTTCTTCAAATATTGCCAGGTTGGATCTATGAAGAAATAATGATGTTTTGCTTAAAAGAGATTTGTTTTATATAAACAAAGAGTGAAGTATATTTGGTAAGATAAAATTTAATACTTATTTTACGTTTTTATTAAATGTCTGTTTTCTCTTACATTTTAATATAAATTTGTGGCCCTTCAGTTTGAAAACGTATTGTCATATAAAGTTTGATCTTTTAACTGACAGAGCCACTTAGCGCCCCTGATCTTTTAAACTAATGAAAAATGCATTTAAAATTACACTTAAGGGACACCTGGGTGGCTCAGTTGGTTGGGCATCTGCCTTCAGCTCGGGTTGTGATCCCAGAATAATAGGATTGAGCCCCTACTCAGCTCCCTACTCAGCTAGAAGTCTGCTTCTCCCTCTCCCTTGGCCATGCCCCCTGCTTGCGCTCTCTTACTCTCTCTAAAATAAATAAAATACATGTTTTTTAAAAATAAAATTACAGTTAAGAAGTACTATTTTTTAAGATGAGGCTCTAAAAATAAAAAGAATGGGTTCTGTGAAACCCACCCACGTTTCAAGAACCCACGTTTCAAACATTCAGTAAGTGAGAAAAGTGCTTGGCTGAGGGTTGAAAGACGAGGGAGGAGGCTACATGTTGGGTGTGTTTCGCGGGGCAGCAACGGTCTGTCACGGAGTGTGCTTCGGCCTACACTGAAGCAAAACCCAAGCCTCGCTGGTTCTGGAGCTCCTGCTCCCAACCGCTGTGTGGCCCTCCCTTGCTGTGTATCACGGATTCTGCGAATTTGACCAGGCCGCTCCCTCTCCGAGGATGTAAGTTGATTCACTTCCGGCTGGGGATGAGCAGTTGCGTAGGCGCTGGAGCAGATCCTTCAGGAAACAGCTTGTTTCTGTGGAAGCTGATGGCTAGTTGTTGATTCATTCAACAAAGAATGTGTTGATGTATGGCTTTGCTAAGCGCTGAGGGGTTCTTAGAGAGCAGCTGACCCAGTCATTACTGTCCTGGAGAGTAAGTGATAGGGCTGTCATAATTGAAGGGCAGAGTGTAATCTGGTCACGCAGCAGTGACACCTCGCCTGGTGTAGGAGGACTGGAAAGGCTTTCTGGAGAAAGTGAGATTTCAGTGAAACTTGAAGCACGTACCCCTGAGTTTAAGGGAAATGGTAGTTTTTCTCTCCTAGGCCCTTGCCTCCCAGCTAAACTCACATCCCTCTTGCCTCTCTCTAAACTCTTCATTTGTTTCTTGGTTCCGTCAGGCTTTTGTTCAGCAACGGCTGTTTCCCGAACGACGGCGGTGCGCCGGGCAGTTGTAGGAATTTAAACTTACCCCTGAACCAGTTAGAGATTTTTGCTTTTATGGAGCTTATACCTTAATGCGGTAGGGAGATGCAGAAGGTAGACAGTACTCAAAATAATAAATAAAGTATATGCTCCGATCCTTCCAAATGCCGCCATAGTGAGGACTTTTCGTTTTCTTGCTCTCAGGCTCAAGTGCAGCCCTGCTCCACTCTGGCCTTGGCTCGATCGCTGTTCAGGCCCCAGCCCCTGGGCTCTGTTCCTCCAGGCTTTCATTCATCAGGTCTCTTTCACAGTAGCTGCATCTGAGAAGTGTCCTGGAGCTCTAGTTTTGGAATCAACATTCCCTGTCGTCACACGCCCTCTTCACTTTTTCTGCGTAACATGCATCTTGGTAATGGTTTCTTAGCTGCTGTATAGTCATTTAAGGGCCTGCCTTTCCCACCAGACTGTAAATTGCATGAAAGCTGGGATGGTGCCTTTCTTGTTCCCTCCTGTCTTCAGGGCCTGGTATTGGCATACAGGCCCGGGAGCTGGAGAAGGTCTGGCCGTCTTGAGGGTGGGAAGGAGAGTCAAGGTAGGAAGGGACCTGGGGGCTGGCGGTGCAGTCAGGCAGGCAGGATCAAGTACTGACACCAAGTCACTTTACAACCACGAGGGTGGCTACAGTGGAGTATTACCAAATGCTGGCAAAGAATCGGAGAAGGGAGAGCCTTTATACACTGCTCATGGAAATGTACAATGGTGCAACCACTTTGGAAAGCAGTTTGGCAGTTCTTCAAAAGGTTAAATATAATGTTACTGTGGGACCCTGTGATCTCACTCCTACTTACAGAGCCAGAATATGTATGTGCACTCAAAAATTTGTACACAGATGCTCAGTGGAGCATTTTTCATAGTAACTAAAAATTCAAAACAGTCTACATTTCCATCAACTGATGAATGGATAAAAAACGTGGCACATCCATACCAAGGAATAATATTCAGCAATCAAAGGAATAATACTGATACATTAAAAAAAAGACAAGGTCACGTTATACATATTCTCCTACAACTTGCCTCCCCCACAGTGCATACTATATTTGAGGTATTCTTAGAGTATAGGGGTTACCTTCCGAAACCCCAGTCCTCTTTCTCCGGCATGGACCCAGGGCGTTTGGAACTCTGTGCTGAGTCCCGAAAGGCCCAGCCGATGGGCTGTGCCCGCCACTGGACTTCTGCTGTCCTTTTCTGCCACTTGATTTTTGTCTGCATTTTTCACCTCATGGACTCTCATGGTTCCTAGAACATACGAAATACCTTCTGAATATGGGTTTTATTCATGTTGTTCTTTCTGTTTAGACTTCTTTCACCCAAAATCTTGCCAGGGCAGTGTTTGTTCTCTTCAGCTTCAGTTTACATTTTACTTCAGAAGGACTCTTTCATTTTCTTCTTTATTTAAAACAAATTTATTAAGTAGTCTCTGTCCCCAGTGTGGATCTGGAACAACTCACAACCCCAAAATCAAGAATCACATGCTCTACTGATGGAGCCGTCTGGGTGCCCTGAGGAGGACCCTTTCTGGGCCATGTGTTGACAGCATGTTCTCCCTGTCTGTCTCCCGCAGTCCCGGTTGTTTGTGTGTAACGTTGATTTCAGCTCTCAGTTGGTCTGTTTGCTCTTTCGGTTTCCCTTACTAAGGAAGCCTGTGAGTTCCATGAATGCAAGAGCTATTTCATTCATGTAGTACCACGTACGGCTCTGCCTCATCTTTTCAAAGACTGTGGCGTATTTCATTGCATGTATGTATCCTTTTTAGTACCAGTCCCTTATTGAAGGCCTTCAACGTTGTTTTTCAGATTTTCTCATCAAAATACCAGCAACAAATTAAAAATTGATTTATATATCTCTGTGCGTGCATGTGGATATATCTATAGGAGAGCTTTCAAAAAATGAAGTTGCTGGGTTGAAAGATTGAGGTCTTCAAACTTTTGATAGATACTACCAGTTCTTAAAAAGATAGTACCAGTTTCATATGACATCAGTAGTGAGAGTCATGTCTGCTTACCTTCAGGCCTTCACTCCTGGCTCTTGGCAGGTTTTGGCAGATCAACTGTGTGTCTCATTGTTTTAGCTTGTATGCCTATAATTATGACTAAAATTGTACATATTTCATATATTCTTGTGGATTTCATTTTATGGAAGCTTCTCATTTAATCTTTTGTCCATTCTCCCTGATAATTGTTGATCTTTTTCTTTTTGATTTAAGGCTTTTTATTAAAGAAGTTTTCCTGTCTAGTCTTTTTTTTTTTTTTTTTTAAAGATTTTATTTATTTATTTGACAGACAGAGATCACGAGTAGGCAGAGAAGCAGGCAGAGAGAGAGGAGGAAGCAGGCTCCGGGCTGAGCAGAGAGCCCGATGCGGGGCTCGATCCCAGAACCCTGGGATCATGACCTGAGCCGAAGGCAGAGGCTTTAATCCACTGAGCCACCCAGGCGCCCCTCCTGTCTAGTCTTCTAAGAAAGTTATACTGTGTCATATGTCATTGCCATTGAATTTGGAACTATATAGGGCTTTTAATCTCTTTATGTAGCCTGATAATAGCTAAAAATGCAAAAAGAACACATTAGAGATGAGTGTATTTAATAGTTTCTTGTGGAAACTGATAATAGTATGTAAGTGTCCAATATGTAATATGTTTTGAATAAAATATCTTGGGATAAATGAGTGACAAAGGAAAAATGACTTTTTTTAAGACAGTTTAATTTTATTTGGAAGTTTATTTAGTGAAATGTGCTTTTCATACTAAGAAATACTTTTTTCTTAAGAGTTGCCAAATAAAATATAGTTTGCCCAGTTAAACCTGAATTTTAAATAAACTATTATTTAAAAAAAAAATAATGTCCCAAATAATGCATCATAGATATGTTAAGTTTCCTTAACATAACATTCGTTAAAAGACAAGATTGTTTTGAGACAGTTCATAGAAGTGTTGGACTTGTGGTAGTTACCAAAAAAAATTTTTTTAGAAGTTTTGCTTTGTGTAAATATATGTCCACACATACATCCATAATGTATATATGATAAATATGACTAATGAATTTTCTGAATTATCTTTTAATATTTGCCTGTTTGTCAGTTCTCTCAAGGTAACAGACTTTTGTGACAGCAGTTTATTTTCTCTCCGAATATACTTTGCAAATATACTATTACACATCTGAAAGAAAAGACATGTTAAAAGTTTCCTTCTAGGCTCTTATAATCCAGCCTCCATCAGCCAGCGCTCTTCCTGTATTTTGTTCGTGAGGCACTAATTGTCCCCATTTGGCAGGTTTAACACTTCCTGACGGAGAGGCTATTAAGGGGAAGTATTCTCCAGTAACTGTCACTGGCTTGAACAAAGAACCTTCAAACTCAATGTGTGGAAACCACTAACATTCTTAAATGACCCTTTTCATGGATTTTTATCCCTTTAAGCTAAAATTTGGAGAATGTAGGGTCAGCGAAAACAGCAAGGTGTAATAAAGCAGTAAACCTTGATTTTTGGGAGAGTAGAGTGGGAGGTATAGATTTATCTCTGCCTTGAAAACAATTGTTACTTGGAAAATCTCATTAGCAGATGTGACTGCTTGGAGTTAAAAAAAAAAAAAAAGACTTAAAACTGATGTCGCTTTCAGGACCGCTTTGAACTTAACAAGCACCTATTTGTGGAGCAGACTGGCTAATGAAAGGAAATTAAATTTTTCTGACAACTTCCCCTGCCAACCTCCTTATTCAGGGGATGTTATTAGGTACTGAAGACTTTTAGGGAAGATTTTTTTTTTATTAGGCATAAATGAACCAGTTATAAACATCCCCCGCCCCTCCTTTTGGGGAAGGATTCTGACATGGTTACTCTACATTTTTAAGTTACTAGCTTAAAAGCTTACAAAATACGAGGCTTCGCTTTAATATTTTAATTTTCCAAAAATTCAGGCATTCTTACGTAAGCTAATGGTTTCAAAACATTGTCATTTCTGGTGATTAGTTTACATCAATGAGTTGTAAACAAAAGCCACATTTCCTAGGGAGGCTTGGGTTTAACACCTTTTTTAGCTTTCTTCTTATTGTTCTCGTGGAAATGTACCAGGAGTGTCCTGTGCTTGTGCGGTAGGTGAGCATTAATGAACAATGAAATGGTTTAGATTCGAGGGAACTTTTTCTTCTCTCAGTTGCATTGGTTGGTATTTATCAATAATTAATCCTTATATTCATCAACTAACTCTTAACCTTGTACTTCTTTGGAAGGCATTTGCTTTCCTTGGCTTTTCGGAAGCTTCCCCCCCCCACCCACAAGTTGGTTCATGGAATTTAAGGTTTTAAATTACGTAACAAGATGTACCTAGTAAAGATAAAATATGTACCGGAGAAAAGGATGAAAAGAAAAGGAAAAAGTAATGGAGACTTCCAGAGGAATTTGTGGGGGGACAATTGGCAATTCCTGTAGATACTGGAAATTTACTTTTTATTTCTAGAAAATCTTGAGCCTCTCCCAAACAATAGAGAATCAACTCCCCCTGCTGACAGAATCCAGGAAAACATGACATGTAAATATCAGAGGGAAAGAAATAAGCTGGCGGTAGACAAGCTTTAATGATCTGATTTATGATTCAGTATTGATTGTAAACATCTAAATTCTGCTGTTAAATTCCAGCAACTGCACCAGATCATTTGGCAATTCTGGTTGTGCTTCCTGCCAGCTCATTTCAAACTGCTTTGAGTTTCTTAATATAATAATGATGAGGTAGAATTTACATTCCACTTATGGTATTAATTTTACATTTCTCTGAATGAAAAGAGTTAGAAGGTTGTAAAATTGAACATTAAATGAATCAGAGGAGACAGTAGTGCAATATATGACTGCCCTAAAGACATTGTGCAGTGGCTGATGGGATTAATGTTGGGTCTCATTTCCTGCTTTTACAGGATGCAGATGAAGCTGTCAGAATTGCAAGGGAAATTGGTAAGTTCTTAAATTAACTTTGGTAGCGTTTCTAGGTCTTTCAGCAGTTACGGTCGAGTAAACATGTAATAAGTGACCCCGTAGTGCAAGTAATATTTTAATACTTTTAGGATTTTGATTACTTGTCCCTTTGGAAGAATCTATCAGCTGACTTACCATGTTCTGTTTTGAAACAAAAAGTGAACTTTAAGGAGTATTTTGACTTTAATTATAGCTCTTCTGTAAGTTGAAATCACAGGCTAGGTAAAAGAAGGAATTGTCTTAACTCTTGAGCTTGGATGTAATGTAAATTTTATGCACTTACTTAGTAGAATACAAATTATTAACGACACAGATGATTAAAATGAAGGTTTTCTATTTTACAAGGCCCTTCAAGTTTCTACCTTTTTTTAAGATGTTAAATATCAACTTTTAATAACCGTCCTAGGAAAAAGAATGTGAGAAATCAGGATGAATCTTACAAATTGGAGTAAAACATAAACTGAAGGACGTCTGAATGACTGTTTTCTTGACTGTTCTAGGTAGTTACACTGGACAGGGCTTATCAACTTTTTATTTTTAAAAAATATTCCAATTCTCATGACGATTCTGTTTTCAGTATTTGCTAATTAAAAAATATATGAGGGCATATTGTTGTCAGGAATTAGCAATGTATGAAATAACTTCACAGCTGTATTAATCAAATTAGTATTTGTATACAGTTGCCAGAACTTCCTTAGGTATGTGAGAGGAATCAGATTCTTGGCGGTCAGGAATCATTCCTCCTTGGGTAGGGCCAAACTTTTCAGCATCCCACATTAATATTTCTTTAGTCCTGTTTTCTCATTAAGATTGATGATTCAGAATTATTTTTTTCACTGGGAGAGCTTTTGATTTGGCAAAATTTACATAGTTGTGTGTGTGTGTGTGTGTGTGTACACGCGTACACGTCTAATTTCTGAAAGTAACCAATTGAGTTAGTAAGTAACATTTTTACCCTAGGCTCAGGCTAACTTAACAGTTCTTCAGTGATCTGGAAGGTTGTTTGGTTCTTTGGGTTCCTGTTTCTAGTTGGGTCCGGCTAAATTATTTTGGTTTGACTCATGGTTAAGTGTGTTTTGTTTATTTGTTTTGCAAATATTGCTGCCAGTGATGTAGATTTGGACTTAAGACCAGATCTTAGAAAATCTTACTTTATCTGACTACAATATCTCTTTCTTAATCATTTCTTCAGTCATATCAACATTTTCAAAAAGCATTTCAGTACTTCACAGGAAGTACTTGCTGAATAAACTGGACTGCATGGAACTGATTTGTGGTTCATTCTTTGAAAAAATCAAAAGCATCTCCCCGAGGTTTGAAATCACTGGCATTCCTCACAGCGTTAGAGGCATGGAGCATACCTGTTGGCTTTTGAGGACACGTGTTTCTAAAGTAATTTCATTTTGTTCTGTTGTATACTCTTAGATTTTAAAAAAGTTGTCTTTCTGGTTTTAGTTTAGATAGTATTGTTATTAACTCCATAATACGGTTAGTACAATAGTATCTACATAAAAAGGACAGAATGTTTGGGGGAATTTGAGAAACAAAAGGGAGTAGAAGAAAATCATGAATTCCGTTGGCGTGCCATATTTCGAATTATAACTCATCAACTCTTGAGCATTTCCTTTGTATAAATGACAGACTGCAGAGTGCTTGCTTTCGTGTCTTGTCTTTTACCTTTTTTTTTTTTTTTTAAAGAATAATCCGTGACCTTTAAAATAATCAGTTAATCATAACGGGACTCTGAACGGTTCTCATCCTTTGGCTTTCCTCCCTTAATATTTTAATGCTCTGCTTTACTCCCCTTTGAGCTTTCTCCTGAGGTTACCTAAGGCTCTTTTTTTTTTTTTTTTATATTGAGGCATAACCTTTACGACTCCTTCCTCTTTCCTATCTTCTAATTCTTCTCCAATTATGCCTTCTCATTTGTGAAATAATGATCGTAATCATGGCTGTTAAGTGTCAGAGTTCTAGTGTTTTGCTTATGCTGAAAGAAAGGGAAGCCATAAAACTTGAGGTGAAATAAAACATAATAAAGAACCAGGGTCATCAGCTTTATAAAGCATTTGGAATTTACCTGAAAACCCTTCTGAATCACCACGGAAGCCACCCATAAAAACCTTTTTCCCTCAAGTGCCAGGTTCTAAAATAAATGGAATTATATGTTATTAGTCTCTTGGTATTCTGTTTCTTTTGGTGATTGATCAGTTTTGTTTTCTACTAATTTTATTGAGATCTATCACATTTTAACTACATTATGATTTTGATGGACCTTTCTGAGTTCATCGAAGAGTTGAATTAAACATTGATTCCAGAGGAATCACAGGAAAATACGCTCCTAGTTCTAAACAGCTGAATTATGATCAGACCTTTGAACCTGTCCATTTCTGGGTAGCTGATTGTCCTTGTCATTCATACCTATTCGGATTTCTGTGTTTCACTTCTTTCTGTGTTACATGGAGAAAATAAATGGATCGTCTTTTCTGTGGTTCCCTCCTCTTGTGTCTTTACTTCTCATTCTGGAAACAGGAATCTCTGCGGCCAAAGGAGGAAGCTAACAGCCAGGAGCATTGATGAATTAGGTGTCTTTTACATAATAGTAGCTCTTGTTTGTGGAGCATTTTTTCCTTGTTGCTGGCACTTTGTGAATGTTATTTCTAATGCTAATTCTTGGGTTAATTATTTTCATTTACATTTAAGAAACTAAGGATTAGAAATGGTAAGTAATTTGCTCAAGGTCACAGACCTACTGAGTGGTGGGCCTGCTGTAAATTTCGGTTAATTTAGGGCCAAAGACGATTGATTTTTCATTATACTTTTGCAAAACTAATGGGCTTAGAGGATGAGAGCTAAGATTTGAGTCACCACTTTGTGTAAGATGCTATAAGGCACTTAAGCATGTTGTATGTGGAATTGAAGAAACGGCCTCTTATCGTTGATAGGGTGAGAGACCATCAAGGCTTAATATGTTACTTCTGGCTTGCTTGTTTTTTGGTCTTCCTTGTCTCTCTCATTCTCACTCCTGATATTTTCCTTTGACTTCTCCAAGTTTAGAGATACAGGGCTATAGATCTCAGTTTATCTTTAACCTCAGAGACAGACAACAGTAATCAGTGAGCTCGATTTGCATTCAAGTTTGATCTTTTTACTCGTTCAAAGGTCCTCAATACAATCAAACCGAATTGATTGTAAAAAAGAAATTGTAGATCTAAAACCTGTCCTTTAACTACTTCTGGATTATTCCGAGTCTTTTCTTTTGCCGTCTTACTCAGAATCGCGCATCGTTCCTGATTTAAATAAAATTTTTTTTGATCTTCAGGTTCACCTTACTCTAAGACTACTTCATGCACAGTTTCTACATGTCAGCAAAGGTCATTCCATTTATTCAGTGGCTAAAGCTAAAACCCAAGATCTATCCTGGTGTTGTTGCCCTGTCATCCTATTGTCAATCTATCAATAGATACTGTCAATCCTTCATTCAAAATAACCTCCGATATTCATTACTCATTATCTTTATTACCAGTACTCTCTCCCAAGCTACCATTGTCCTTGCAAGGACTGTGACAATAGTTTCTCTCCTCTTTTTCGTAAACACTTCAAAGTCATTCTTCACATAACTGTCAGTGTGATATTTTAAAACTCCAAGCAGTAAAGACACACCCCATCTCATCCCATACTGTATTTGCTTTAAGCCTTCTAATGGCCTTTCCTTGCATTTAGATAAAATCAAAATTCCTTCCCCTGACTGCAACTCCAAATGATTTGGCACCTGCCTTTCTCTCCAATCTCATTTTATACTACTCCCTTCATTGCCTTCTGTGCGTTAGTTGCGCTGCCTTTCTTGAATACACCAAACTTGAGAGTCTTAGAATAAGGTTTTTTGTGAGTGTGTTGGGCGGGGGTTTGCATGCTCTAGCTGATACTTTCACACAGAAGACTCCTTGTAGCTTTTCATATATTGGCTTACACTGCCATTTCTTCAAAAGAAGACACTCTCATATTGCCACTCAGTCATTCCTCTTATAACCATATTCTTAATCTCTGTGTAGATGTTTTTCTTGTTAACTTTTTCCTCTCTTATTTTGAAAAATTTCAGTCACACAACATTTTGAAAGAATTTTACAGTGCATACCTATATTCCCGTCACCAGGATTCCGCTATTAATTTTTTGTAGATTTGCTTTATCACTTATCTATCCATCTGTTAATCCGTCTGGATTTCGGTGCGTTTCAAAGTATGACTGCAGATATGTATCCCACTAAATTCTTAAACATAGAATTATATGCATACATATATGCATCCCAGATATCTCACTGGGGTATTGGACATGACTGTCACCCCAGAGAGTTCCCTCATGTTCCTTCCAAGTCAGTCCTCACTGTCTTCCCCAGGTCCAGAGTCCGTTCTAAATTTTCGTACTGAAGATTCAATTTTTAAAAAATTGAGATAAAATTTCAATACTATAAAAGTCTTTCAACGTGTGCAGGTCAGTGGTTTTTGGTATGTTCACAATGTTAGGCACCCATCACCACTGTCTAGTTCCAAAGAATCTAGCTCCAGAAGGATCTCCGTGCTTATTAGTGTTCACCCTTTCTGCCTTCCAGCCCTTGGCAACCACTATTTTACTTTCTTCCCCTGTGGATTTACCTGTTCTGAATGTTTCATAAATATGGAACTTTTTGTGTCTGACTTCTTTCATTTAGGGTTGTTTTCAGTGTTCATCCGTGTTTTACTGTGTATGGGGGCTTCCTTTTTGTGACTGGGTCATATTCTGTGGCATGTGATGAATACCACTTTGTGTTTGTCCACACATCTGTGGGTGAACGGTTGGGTCATTTCCTCGTTTGACTGTTACACCTAGTACTGCTTTGAACTACATCTATATGTATTTGGGTACCCGTCTTTAATTCTTTGGCCTGTATACCCAGTTGTGGAATTGCTGAGTTGTATGGTAATTCCATGTTTAATTTTTGGAGGAACCGCCAAAATGTTCTCCACACTTGGCTGGACCATTTACATTCCTAACAGCCGTGTTCCAGTTTCTTCACATCTTCACCAGCATTTATGTTCAGGTGTTTTGTTTTGTTATGTTTTTTAATATGGCCATCCCTATGTGTGTGAAATGGTATCTCACTATGCCAGATATTGACAGAATGGATAAAAAACTCAATCCCACTATATGCTGTTGACAAGAAACTCACGTAGATCCAGAGACAGAAGTAGATGGAATGTGAAAGGATGGGAAAAGATATCCCATGCAAATAGGAACCAAAAAAGAACTGGGGTGGATGTACTAATATCAGACAAAATAGACTGGGAGTCTAAAACTGTTGCAAGAAACAAAGACATGTTATGTACTGATTATTATAAACATATGTGCACCCAACAGCAAAGATTCCAAAATACATGAAGTAAACATTACAGAATGAAAGGAGAAATAGACAGTTGTGCAGTAATAGTGGGAGACTGCAGTACCACATTCTAGGTAGTGGCTAGAACACCTCCAGAGAGGATCCATAAAGAAATAGAGAGCTTGAACAACATTCTAAACCAATTAGACCTTATATATAGAACACTCTGCCCAACAGTAGAAGAATACACATTTTTCTCAAGTATCTCTTTATGAAAAGGAAGAGCGACTGACTGGATGATTGAGTTATAAAGAGTTTTTAAGGGAAGGGAAAAAACTATCAAACTGAAGTGTGTTCCTCGTCTTACAGTGTTCCTAGAACTTTGTTTAAAATGGAAATATCTCCCTGCCCCTTTCATGGAATTGTCTTGATGGATTGCTTTTCTCTTAAAATCACATGAGATTCCCTGCATTAAATAGATTTTGTCTTTGCAAATGATTGGTTTATGTTCATTTAATTACTGTTTTGTAGATAGTTGACCATGTGGGTTAGTTTCCTTTGTATTTCTAGTACTTAAGCTATGCTTATCACAGAATATATAGTCAGCAAGTGGTTATTCAGTGAATGAATCCAAACAAATGTGTGTATCAGTATACAAATGAATTAAATAATCACACATTAAAAAATTTTTTTCCATAATATTTATAGATCATAATTTGACATTAATTTTCTTATTCCTTTTCCCTTAATCTTTAATTTTGTAATGGAGATACCTGGGAAGAACAGGAATATTAAGTAAATTATGATAAACTCTCAGCAAATAGATAACTAAAAATAATCTAAGATTATTCAAGTAAATTTAGTTTGTTCTTATTAACAACTACTCAGCAATTCTTGTAGGTTGTTCTTGGATCCATTAGGCTGGGCTGATGGAAGCTTCTAGGAATCTTAAGAGTCAGATGTATGAAATTATGTGACTGAATCTTAATGCCTTTTTACTTATCTCTGATGCTGACATCTTACATTATTTGCAAGATAGGCTCTCCTATGTCTTGTCTTGTCTTCTTCTCTCCTTTCCTCCCTACACTCAATATGGGGCTCAGACTTAAAGACCTGAGATCCAGAGTCTTATGTTCTACTGACTGAGTCAGCCAGGTGCTCCCTTCCATTTGTTTCTTTTTAATACTAGTCTGCAGACTGCTTTGGCCTCTCTGTCTCTGATGAGTGTGTAGGGGCTTATGGTCTTCCTTTCTTCTCTGCCTTGGCTGTTTTCCTTTGCCTGTTCTTCCCACCTTCCTTTTGACATGGCATTACAGTAAAGAAGTTGCTCATTTTTTTTTTTTTTAATAAGAACAAATTGTTCACACCTAAGAGGGATAGAAATACTCGGCTAAGCCACCAAATCTTTTATTTCCTCTGTTTCATGCTGCTTAGGAAATTTTTCACACGTGATATATGGTTGTGTGGTTAAAGATACATTGAAGAAACCTTTGAAAAAATAATATAATTTAGACATTCTTCACAATATTATATCGTGTTAATATATTTTCCAGTTTGGTCCTCACTAAAAGATACGTTTCATGTGCTAAGGAGATTTAATAAGAAATGTCTGAAGAAAAGTCATTTTGAAGAGAGTAGTGTTAAAGTATTCTTTGCGAAATCTGTTAAAAAGTGAGGCTTTTTCCTTTGCTGTTTTCCCATTGATGAAAGAATGTGATCATTTGAGGTCAGGATGATAATCCCTGGGAGATGAGAACATGAGTTCTGTATCTCCTCCCCCCACCCCCTCCACCCCCCCCTCCCCACCCCCGGTCACTTAGGGTACTTACTTATATTTTCTTTTATTACTCCAGCATAAACATTCTGGGTTTAAGCATGATTTTACAAGTTCCCACTGCCTTTTTGTTTTTCTCAGTCTTTAATCATCTTTCTTTTGTTTTATTGTTCTTTCTTGCATTCCTTTTCTTTTTTCCATTCTATTGTAAAAGGCTCTGCATAATGTTTTGACGATAATGTGAAAACATGGGGCCTTTGGGTTTTGTTGGGAAACTTCCTGTGAACCCCTTTTACTCTGATTTATCAATACATTGAAATGTGCTTGATTTCTGTTTCCTGGAGCAGAGTTAGGGATCTAATTTTTATTTGCCTGAGTAGAGGGAAACAGGTAGACAAGATCAGTTTTTCTGAAAAGAATAATTGCTTTTCCTTGCCAAATCAAAACAATTAATGTTATTTATTGGTTTACTTCAGCTTATAACATGTCTTGATTGTATCTTTATGTGTACAATACTGGGTCATTCTTTCTTAAGCTAAATATATTTATATGGTTATTTGTTTATGTGTGTGGATGGCCAACTTAGGAAGGGTGAACTATCCTGTGCCCTCTCACACTTTTTCATTTTCCAGTGGAAAAAATAATGTTAATAAGGATCACCTTCTGGTATCTTTTTTGGAGATTATATGTATGCTATATCTGTAGTAGTAGCAGAGATATGAATAATTCATAGCTGGACCTCAATAAATAACATGTTTACTTTCTAGTTACTGGATGATTGTAGATCCCAGATAGTATTAACACACATGGGCTGTATCCCCTTAGTCTGAAATGCGTGAACCCAAAGTATACAGCAAAACTAAGTTGATAATGTTAAAACTAACTATAACTAATTTGTAATTAAAAGACAATAAGATCAGTAGAAAATTATGACCAAATATATACATAAGGGGTAATGTATTGATAATGGTATTTATTTCCCCAAATTGCTTGAATTTAAACTACCTCTTTGTGTACGCAATAGGAACTTTTCCATGTAGCCAAGTGTTGTATGACAGCCACATTTCCTAGTGTATTCTGAATTGTATTTCCTTGGAAACTGTAGTAATATGCTAATTTCTATTTGAGTCCGTGCAGTTGTCCTTAGTTCATGAGAGTTCTAGGATTGTACATTTGCATTGCTCTTTCCTTGTGATCTTAAGCAACAAAGACATTTTCTTCTTCCTGTGTGTTCGCTTCCCATCGGTCACGTTGTGGGGTAGGAAGAAGTTCTGTTCTGTTGCCAGCCTCATGCAGAGAATGAGGCTGATGGAATTTCTACCATCTGCAGTGTCATGGATCACAGAGGCAGGAAGTAGAGAGGGCTAAATTGTGAGATCAGCAGTGAAGCTTTCCCATGATTCAGTGCTCAGTGCTAGATTTCAGTGTATGGTTTCACTATTCGTGCGTGATGGTCATCACCTCCCAAATCTTGAATTCGTCACCTTCTCTCCATTTCTCTCTGTTCTGTCTGTTTAAGCTAATCACTGTATAGCCTTCTAAATGTGTTCCTCTGTCACAGGTGGGATTCCTTTGGAAACAAGTTCTGGAAGTTTGTTGGGGGACATACTCTTGGGGCCAGCATGCGTGAGGGAGTGAAAGAAATTGGACTGAAGGAGAGGTTGAATTGAGTTGAGATGCAGATTCAACAAAGGCCATAGCTGATCCTACAGAGAGCTCTGGTCTTTCATGGTTGTTGGAAATTGGGGCCCTGGGATTGAGCCTTTGTATACCCATGTCCGTTTACCACTGATTGTGGGCTGCCCCTAAGAAGGGGCAAGACTTTGGGCAGAAAGCTGAGGATCAGTCTGCTGTCGGTTGCCAACAAGACTTTCAGCAGCTGGGGGAATGGGCTAAAGTAGAGCTCTCAATAGAGATCCCTACTTAACAATTTTGATATGTATTTTTCATGATTGCTCATTTCTGAGCTTTCAGATTTCCCTCCCTCCCTCCCTCCCTCTCTCCCTTTCTTCCTTTTCAGATTTTATTTTTAAATAATCCCTCCCCCAAATATGGGACTCAAACCCACAACCCTGAGATCAAGAGTCTCATGCTCTACCATCTGAGCCAGAGAGGAACCCCAGATTTCTCTTAGGATTTTTGACTTGTGTTTCCTAGGAGTGTATTTTAAGATAACTGAAAATTTTCTGCTTTTTATTAATTTCTAAATTGTTTTCTGATCAGTGAATATTTTCTTTTTTATTTAGAATCTTTCTGATTTGGTGAGAATTATTTTATGACCAAGGAGTAAGTTACTTTACATCTTGCATGTATACCTGAAAAGAATTTATATTCTCAAATTATTGTATGCTGTATTTTATAAATAACCAATAGGTCAGAACTACCTATTAGGATGTTTAAATCTTCTGCTGACTTTTCAACTGTTTGATCATTTTTTGAGAGAGTAGATTTCCCAATTCTTCCTTGCTTCTTAGGTTTTGCCTCTGTATATTCTTAAGATAAGTTAATAGGTAATGTAACGGTGTAACAGGTGTCTTTTGGGCTGTTTTTACTTTTAATCAAAATGTAGTGAATTTTGGGTTTTAATATGATAATATGTTTAAACCAGCTTATTTTGGTCTTTTCCTTGTATGTTCCTGTAACTTTCAGTCAACCAGTGAACCATTATTTTAGGTGGATCTCTTGTAGGTGTTTGGACTAGCATTTTGTTTTATTTCTATTCAGCATGGCGGTGTCTCTTAATCAGTGAGTGTAGTTCATGTACATTTATTGTATTTACTACCGTATTTTGATTTATTTATATTGTCTGCTTTTTGTTTTTGTTCCTCTTCTGGATTCTGTTTTCTCTCCTTTCTTTATTTCTTTTTGATTATAATGATGACGTAAAATTTTTTTCTTGTTCTGTTTTTATTTTTCCATTTTCCCCTGCACTCCTCTCCGCCGTGGTGATGATTTTATACTCTTGTTTCCATTCTTTTAGTGTTTACTATAGAAATGTCAGCTTTGGAGATATTTCTTCAGGTGTCCTTCATTCTCCTATATTAAACTTTGTAAAACATTCACTTATCTTAAATTTCAGTCTAAAGTTTATTCTCCTACCAAAGAAATACATTAATGCTGTTTACCCTTTATATGTTATTTTATATTTTATTTCCTTATTTGTTTACTTCACTATTGAGACATTACAGGGTATGATCATCCATTGTTTATTTTAGCTTTACTCAAATGCCTATTATCTTTGCTCATTGTTCCTTTCATCCCTGATTCTTTCTGTTTTTCTTGGAATTTACTCTTCAGAAGTTAGTATGGCTAGTTAACTCAGTGTTTGCAGGAACTGTCCATTTTTCATTCTTTCTTGAAAAATAGTTTTCCTGAATATGCAAATCTAGGTTGATAGTAGCGCTCTTCCAGCCCAGTGCCGGAATGTTCGTACGTGTTATATAGCTGTTGAATGGATAGCTCTAATTTTTGTTACATTGTAGGCACTCTGTTCTTTCTGTCTGCTTCGTAAACCATTTTTATTCATGTACACTTTATAAAGAATAAAATCTAGCTATTTTAAGTGTATAGCTTAGTGAATTTTGGTAAATGTAACCGTAGTTAAGATACAGAACATTTCTGTCCTGTGTGAAAATGTCCCTTCTCCCATTTTACATTATCACTGTAATGTAAGTGTTCTAGTTATTCCAGGAAAACACTGAACATCGCCTGTCTTTTTAAGTTTCAGTCATTCTAATGGATGTGTAGTTTTATTTCATTGCGATTTAAAATTGTGTTTCCTTTTTAAAAATGTTTAAAAAAAGATTTTATTTATTTATTTAACAGAGAGAGAGAGAGAGAGAGAGAGAGACAGAGACAGAGACAGAGAGACAGAGATCTCAAGGAGGCAGAGAGGCAGGCTCCCTGCTGAGCAGAGAGCCCGATGCGGGGCTCTATTCCAGGACCCTGAGATCATGACCTGAGCTGAAGGCAGAGACTTAACCCACTGAGCCACCCGGGCACCCCTAAAATTGTGTTTACTTTATACCAAATACTATTGAGCATATTTTCACGTGCTTAATGCTGTCACATTCATTAATCTTTTGTAAACTATCTTTTCAAATTTTTGTCCCCCTTTAAATGATGAATAGACTCAATTATTATTCTTATTTTTTGCAGTTCTAGATTTACCAAATAGTTCTTTAAGTAAATGGAATTCCATTTGTATACCACCCCAGCCGGAGCCCTCTGCAGCTTTCCCAGTGTTAACCCTTGGTGTTAGTGTGGCATATTTGTTACAATTAATAAACAAACATTAATACATTATTAACTATAGTCTGCAGTTTCCATTGAGTTTCCGTGTTTGTATTGTATAGTTGTGTGTTTTGACAAATGCATAATGACATGTATCTACCCTTATAGTTTCGTACAAACTAGTTTGCCCTGTGCTTCACCTTTTCAACCCTGCTTTCACTACCCTTGACAACCCTTGGCTCACACTGCTTCCTACACGCTATGCTTTTGCCTTTTCCAGAATGTCCTATAGTTGGAGTCATATAGTACGTAGCCTTTTCACAAGGGCTTTTTTCATGTAGCTGTATGCATTTAAAAAATTCCTTCATGTCTTTTTGTGGCTTGATAGCTCATTTTTAAAAATTGTTGAATAATATTCCATGGAATGAATACAAGATTGTTTCTCCACTCACCTTTTGAAAGATACCTTGGTTCTTTCTGGTTCTTGGTAGTCATTAACAAAGTTGCTGTAAACATTTTTGTGTGTGGACATAAATTTTCAACTCAGTTCAGCAAATACCTAGGAGTATGACTGCTGCGGCCTTGGGTAAGAAGATTTTGCATCCCCCCCTGCCCCCCCCCCTCCCGTGATGAGTAAGCGGTCCTGGTGCGGTCCTGGTGTGCACCCTCCATGGCCTTTGGTATTGTGAATGCTTTGGAATATTAGCCATTCTAGTAAGCGCATAGTAGTATTTTGTTTTGATTTGCATTCCCCTGAAGAAAAAGATGTTGAGCATCTCTTCATATGCTTATTTGCCATCTTGTATCTTCTCCATAGAAGTGTCTCTTCAAATCTTTTACTGATTTTTTGATTGGGTTTCCTTATTGTTGAGTTTTTTTTTTTTTTTGAAGATTTTATTTATTTATTTGACAGAGATCACAAGTAGGCAGAGAGGCAGGCAGAGAGAGAGAGAGGAGGAAGCAGGCTCCCTGCTGAGCAGAGAGCCCCATGCGGGGCTCTATCCCAGGACCCTGGGATCATGACCTGAGCTGAAGGCAGAGGCCCTAACCCACTGAGCCACACAGGCGCCCCTTATTGTTGAGTTTTAAGATCTCTCTTTTAGATACAGTTCTTTATCAGATTGGTATTTTGCAAAAGTTTTATCCTAGTCTGTGACTTGGGCCTACATTGTTTTGAGTGTTTTTTGTTTTTGATTTGACAGAGAAATGTATAATTTTAATAAAGCTCAATTACCAGTGTTTTCCTTTTAAGGGTCATGCTTTTGGTATTGTATCTAAAAACTAATTGTCAAACCCAAGGTCATCTGAATTTTCTCCTGTTCATCTTCTGGAACTCTCCCTGTTTGTATATTTGGGCCTCAGGTCCACTGAGTTAGCTTCTAAGCATTGTGTAGATTCACTTTTTTGTGGATGAATGTCCAGTTCTAGCACTGCTTGTTGACGAGACCATCCTTGCTCTGTTGCTTGCTCTTGCTGCTTTGTCAGAGATCAGTTGACTGTATTTTTGTGCGTCTATTTTTAGTCCCTCTATTTTATTCCATTAATTTGTGTGTGCTTTTACCAGTACCATGCCGACTGTAGCTTTATGGTAAGTCTTGGAGTAGGGTAACACCAACCTTTTGAAATTGTCACTCTCCTCTGACATTAACTGTTCTGGGTCTTTTGCTTTTCTTTATGAATGTTAAAATCAGTTTGTTGATAGCCACAAAATAACTTGCCGGGAGTTTTGGTTGGGATTGCATTGCATCTGTAGATCAGGTTGAGGAGAATTCATAGTCTACACATGGATATTTCTCCGTTTATTTAGATCTTAATTTCATTTGAATTTTGTAGCTTTCTTCATATAGGTACCATACATATTTTGTTAGATTTATGCCTGAGTTTGTTTTTGGGGTGGTGGGTGGGTGGGTGAGTGCCCATGTAAATGGTATTGGTTTTTAATTTAATTTTTTTAAAAGTTTTTTTTTTTCTTAAATTTTATTTATTTATTTCTCACACACACACACACACACACACACACAGATCACAAGCAAGCAGAGCAGCAGGCAGAGAGAAAGAGAGGGGAAAGCAGACTCCCTGTTGAGCAGAGAGCCCAATAGCCTGATACAGGGCTCAATCCCAGAACCCGATACAGGGCTCAATCCCAGAACCCGCGACCATGACCTGAGCCGAAGGAAGAGGCTTAACCCACTGAGCCACCCAGGCGCCCTGGTTTTTAGTTTTAAAGTTGAAGTTCTCATGTTGGTATATAGGAATGCAATCGCCTTTTGTATGTTGACCTTGTATCCTGCAACCTTTTTATAATCCACTTAGTTCTGGATATTTTTGGTGGTGGTGGTGGTTGTTGGTTCTTCGAAGTTTTCATTATAGAAATCGTATTACTTGCTAATGAAGAGTTTTATTTCTTCCGTATGTGTTTATCTGTTTCTTGTCTTATTGCATAATATAGAACTTGTATAGGACAGTGATAGGAGTGGTAAGAGGGGACATCCTTACCTTGTTCCTCATCTTAGGGGGAAAGCATCTAGGTTCTCACCATTAAGTATAAGGTTAGGTGTAGGCTTTTTGTAGATGTTCTTTATGAAGTTTAAGAACTTTCCTTGTATTCATAGTTTGCTGAACTCAGTGGGTGTTGAATTTCGTCAAATTGCTTTTTCTCCATCTGCTGATATGGTCATGTCATATTTTTTCTTCTTCAGCCTGTTGATGTGATGGATTATATTAACTGCTTTTTGAATGTTGAACTAACCTTGCATACTGGGAATAAATCCCACTTGGTCATGGTATAATTCTTTTCTACACTGTTGGATTTTTTTCCTTTCAGTTATTTTTATACCTAGGAATCCAAATGTTAATTTTTTTATGTTTTCTGTTTCTCTCACCATCATGATTTTCTGTTGATTAGAAAATTTGTTAAAGATTTATTTATTTGGGGGGAGAAAGACATAGCAGGGGAATGGGCAAAGGGAGAGGGAGAGAGAATTCTGAAGCAGAGTCCCTGCTGAACGTGGATTGTGCTGTGGGGCTTGATCCCAGGACCCTGAGGTTATGACCTGAGTCAAAATCAAGAGTCAGCCACTTATCTGATTGAACCACCCAGGCACTCCAGAAATAATTTTTTTTCTTGAAGTATAGTTGATAATTTTTTAAAAAAATCCTTTCCCATACTTAACAGTGTTTGTAATAGCTGTAATTTATAATAGGTCTTTTAAGGTTCTTCATTTCTGGGTTTGTTTCTATTGACTGTTTTCTTCCTGAGGTGGATTACATTTTACCTCTCTCTTGACATGTCTCTCTCTCTCTCTTTTTTTTTAAAAAATAGTTTCTAAGCCCAATGTGAGGCTCAAACTTATGACCCTGAGGTCAGGAATCACATGCTCTGTGGGCTGAGCCAGCCAGGCATCCCTCTTCACATCTTTTCTTTTTATTTATTTATTTATTTATTTGAGAGAGAGAGAGAGCGAGAGAGTGCGCATGCATGGGAGTGAGCGGGGGGGTGAGATGGGGGAGTAGGGGAAGAAAGTCAGGGGGAGAGGGAAAGAGTCTTAAGCCGACTCCCCCTGGAGCCCAAGGTGGGGCTTCCTGTCTCAACCCTCCGATCACAACCTGAACCGAAACCAGGAGTGGTTGCTTAACTGCACTACCAAGGCATCCGCATGCGTCTCTTAATTTTTGATTGGATTGTAAACATTGTGAATATTATAATATTATATGTAATATATATAAATATTATATTGTGTGTTTGGGTTTCGTCATCTTTGAGTAAAGGGTGTTAAGGTTTATTTTGTTTAATAGGTCGGTTAATTGATGTTCATAATAATATGTTATAGCCTTTTTCTTTTTCTTTCTTTTTTTTCTTAAAGCTTTCTTTCATAGCCTTACCTGGTATTGTGATTCAACAAGTATATGTTAGGCCGTCTCTCTGTACCTTCCATGCTTCCTGTCCTTGAGTTCATAATTTCTATTTCTTCAGACATCTATGGTTTCTTGGTACAATGTAAACTCAGTGAATGTTTTAGGCAAGAGAGAGAGGTGATCTTATGTGTGTGTGTGTATGTGTGTATGTGTATAAATATATTGGAGGATTCCAATGACTGCAGTGTAGGTTGAGGTGACCAACTGTAGTGATAGGGAGCTGTGTTTGGAGGCTACTGCAGGTGTCCTGTGAAGAGGCAGGTGATGGTAGTTTGTATAAGTGTTGTGGTCATGGAGATAAAGAATAGTGAAGAAATTAGATTTTTCATAAAGACTTTATAACTTGCATCCTATCCAACAGTTACAGTCCTAGGCATATACCTTAGGAACTCTTACACAGGGTTCCAAGCAACACATTCAGAAATATTCATGGGAGCATTGTATGTACGCATCTGAATATCTCTTCATAGTAGAATAGATAATGCTTTGGTTTGTTTGTACAGTGAAATATATTATAGTAGTAAAAATAAAATGATTTGTAGCTACTGAAATTATAAATTAATACATTTACTTAGTAAGTACCATTTTATGTTCTCTTCTCCAGGAACTCTTAGCCACTGGAGAAACAACAGTGAGGAGAGGCAAAAAGTTGTCATCATTTTTTAAAACTCATTTTGCTACAATAAGTGTAAAAATTATATAAAGGGCAAGAATTATTCACGTTTATTATTACCATTGGGTAGAATATAGGATATTCAGTTTCCAAGTGTCGCTCTATAGATTGTTTGCTAATTATAAACAGAAAGTGGCATATTTTTCATGAGGAAATTTAATGGGTACCATCTGAATCAAATAATCAAATGTCATCAGGAAATAGACAAATGGACTTTTTTTTTTCTTTTTTCTTTTTTTGTTTTCTGGTGTCATAAGAATTAGGGTACAGTATCAGTTATGTGATATTTAATTTTTTTATTCTGAATGTGATAACAAGGAAGCAATCAGTTAAATTCAAATTGTGGAATATTGCTTGCAATAGTCACCTAGGAATTTTCAAAAATAACACTTTCATGAAGGACACCCCTCCCACCTAACCCCTCCCCCCCCACATACACAGAAACTCCAAACCAGAATCGTAAGTGAACCCTTTACATTCAAGGAGAAAAAGGGAATCTAACAAATGCAATGCTTAATACTTGATTTCCCTGTAATTATAATGCACAGCTTTATCTGGAGATTTCCTTCCTGGCTGTCTCAGGAACCGTCTCCCTCTTACCCCAGGTTCTTTTGTTCTCTCTTCTGAGGTTCTATTATCAGATCCTGTTCTGTCCATCTGGAGGACTGTCCTACTCTAAAATAGCCTTTGTTTTCTTTTAACTTGTAACCTTTCTTTTGGGAAATAAAGGCCTTGCAGTTTTAAGTGTTTTAGAGCTGTTTTTATTTTATTTATTTATTTTTTGTTTGTGTTTTTTTGTTTGTTTGTTTGTTTTTAAGATTTTATTTATTTGAGAGAGAGAGAGAGAGAGATTGAGCCTGAGAGGGGAGAGGGTCAGAGGGAGAAGCAGACTCCCTGCTGAGCTGGGAGCCTGATGTGGGGCTCAATCCTGGGACTCCAGTATTATGACCTGAGCCGAAGCCAGTTGCTTGACCAACTGAGCCACCCAGGCGCCCTTCCAACTGCTTTTAAAAGAAGGCAGGGGACACCTGGTTGGCTCAGTCAGCTGAGCATGTGACTTGATTTCTGCTTAGGTCATGATCTCAGGGTCCTGGGATCTAGCCATGTGTCAAACTCCTTGCTCAGTGGGGAGTCTGCTGGAGATTGTTTCTCTCCCTCTCCCTCGGCCTCTCCCCCTGCGCTTGCTTGTAAATCTTTAAAAAAAGACCAAAAATTTTTATACTTTTGGAAAGATTTCTGATTTGCACCACCAAATTAGGAATAGGAAAGGTGAAATACTTCATTTTTTTTTTTTTAACCATTTGTCTCTGTCAATCATTAAGTTCTGAGAAGTCTTAATTCAAGAAACCGTGGGTGAAAAACTACATAAAATTCTTTATTTTATGACTGTTGCATCACTAAGGTGTCATTTCGTTTATTAGCTTTATGTTACCAGGTTATGCTGCCATGTATAGGGACAGGTTTTGCTTGAAGCGGGGAGGTTACGTATTGTGTCTTGCGTGGGGCAACATGGTGCTATTAGTTGGTCCAAAAAAATTGATCTTTTGGACCTGTATTCCATAACAAAATGAGAGAGTGCTGAAGCCTCTAGACTCTTCCTTCCTTTCCTTATCATCCATAGCCAAACATCCGAACTGTCAACAAGTCATGCTGATTCTACCTCTGAACCAGTCAGCCTTTGTCTGTCTGTGAGCGGGGTGGGGGTTGCAGCTGGCTTTCCCTTGGAACACTGCAGAAGCTTCCTACTCAGTCTCCCTGTGCCCACCCTTGCCCTTCCACAGTTCAGGCCTTGCAGAGTAGCCAGAGTGAGCTTCAGAAATCCAATATTAGGTTGCTGCCCTCTCCTTAGTAATTTTCCAGCTCATTCCTTCCGTCAGGAGTGTTCCTTCCTCACTGGTTGTCAGAGGGCTGGCTTCAGCTCTGTCAAGCCTCACTTTCAGCTTCCATCTTACAGAGAAGCCTTCAAGGAGACGTAACCCTGATCACCCCCAGTCACTTCCTTCTGTTGTTGTCACTGTCCCCATCTTCTGTGAAGTATGTGTATTACTGCACACATGTGTACCGTATGCACGTTCAGGCACATGCGTACTCAACGCATCTTTCTCTGCTAGATAGTAAGGGCCATGAGAGCACAGAACTTTCTGAATTGTTCATTTTGTATCCCCCAGAGCCACATCAGTGCTTGGCACATGAAGTATTTACTGAGTGTATATTTTTGAGTTGATGAATGAAAATGTGGTGGAAAGTTAGAGGATTGCTGCTTTACGGTGGAAAGTAAACCTGCTGATTGCTGCGGGGACGGGAGACCAGACCTGTCCTTGAGGTCTGAGGACAGAAACGTAGGAATAGTGCTTTGGTAACCCAAGTTTCTGTATTTTCTTAAGTACTTAATTTTTGTCTCATGTAGTATGTAGTCCATTTCTTTTGGTGGAAGGGAAATAAAGACTGGAGACTCCCTGCGTGTCGGAGTTGGGTGAATCTCTGGGTGGTCCAGGCGGTGAGGTCCGGTAGCGGGAGTAGGCATCCGGGGAGAGGATGAGAAGCGTGAGGGAGAACGTGCCAACACCACTAGGACCTGAGATGTCTTTTTTTAAAGCGATCTTTTCATACCAAGAGATTTTTCTGCTTTTAAAAAAGTTGAGAATTCTGTTCGTTGTAAGGAAGGTTGTTCTGTTTCAAACCTATGGCAAATGAAGAACATAAATTAAAGATCTGCATCATAGACCAAAGCTGAACGCAGGAGTAAGTACTCTGGCGGATAATAAATTGGGACTGAACATTAGTGGAAATTTTGTGCCTAGACCAGGTAAAGTGAAGGAATGGTGATCGACAACAAATTGATTATTTCGGATTTTTCCAGGAATGTCAACTTTTGGCTGAATCTTTTTTTTCGTGGCACCGCATAACTTATCCCAATTGGAGTTGCAGAGACGCAATAGGAAATAGGAAAGTAGGGATGAGAGACGGGCTTTTTGATAGGATTTAACATCATCTGTGTGGAATATTCTTTCCCCTCTCTCCAAATGACGAGGTCTAGTTTCTCCATGGCAGGGTGGCAACATAAAAATATGATCTATCTGAAATTTAATGACTGACTTGGCATAAGAAGTTGAGTAGAAAACCTTAGCTTTATATTATTCCCAGTTATAGTTTAGAAATTACATTGAGTTGGTGACTATAGTGTCACTAGCTTATGCCAGTTTCTTCTCGCTCCCGGCTGTGCTGCACTTGGCCTCTTCCGTCAGGGAGTCCTGTCTTTCCGGGCTGCACGTGTTCCCAGGTCTGATGCTGCATCGCCTCCTGATGGGGGCCATGTTGTAATTGCCGTATCACACACTGCCCTGGTGCTTAGCAACGTCTCTCTTTTTCTGAACGTATAATAGTTTCCCGATGACAGATTACTTTTCGTGTTTTGTTTCTCCATCTAGTTTCTTGTGACCAAGGACAGTTTCCCAGTCTTATTTCAAACCTCACACATCACTGTATAGCCCAGGCCCATAGTAAATAACCAAGACGAGATTAATACTGGAATCAGAGTAACTGCAAATTTCCTAATTCTCAGAGGGAACTGAAAACAGAGATAAGGGATGTAGCTATCTTACCTCTTGTGGTTTCCTGTTTCCTGCTTATATGGATAAACAGTTTTGGAATGTGAATTGATACAACTTTTTTTTGGGGGGGGTGCTATGGATCCATTTGTTTTAATTTTTTGTGAAAACGTTTTCTCAGGCATGGCAGTTTCTCATTGTTAGATTTTATTTCTTCACTGCTCCAAAACAGGCTAATTCATCTTTAATGAGTTCAATCGGATTCCTTTATGTGACGTTCATGGTGAGGCTACAGCATGGAAGGACACACATTCCCTTCTTCTCACTCTCGTGCAGGATCTTGGATGTGCGAGAGGGACAAGCATATTTTCTCTCTAATTTATATTTTAATTCTTTTTCTTCTGCCATCCTGATGCTCTCCAGCTGGATTATTTTAGTCCTTTTTTAAAACCAATTCCTGCTATTCCTGACTAAGATGTTCAAATCCCACTCATCCTTCATAGCCTCATGTTAACGGCTCTTGCTGTCATATGTTTTCCTTAATCTCTTCTGTTACCTTCCTATGATACCTTTCTCTTCTGAATTTCCAAGGATAGAATTATTGGGTACTTCCCCCTTTTTCCTCCTAGATTCTTAGACTACCAATGTGAAAAAAGTATGTTAGTCTTTCTTTTCACTGCACTTAGCATTGCTTTTAAAATGCTGTCCCACGTAAACATAAGCAACGTCAGAATTTAAAAAAGTGAATTAATTATGAAACAGAAAGCAACTGCCATCTTAACTCCGTTGAAGTTAAGAGTGATATTTGTGGGTTGGGGTTAAAGGTCTATGACATTTGGCCCTCTCTTCCTTTTCCTCTAGGATCCTGTAGTTCTGTAGTGCTGTTTGAGCATCACAGGCTGGGAAGAGTCTTTTAAGCACTCACTGATCTTTTTCTTCAGAAAAGATCATCAACAAGTGTCTCGGACGTGAATGTATCCACCTTGTTTTTGGAAAACCTCTAAGCAAGGAGATTTTTTTTATAGCCTTTCTTGATAAATTGATGCAGGTGACTCAAGCTGTCAAAATTTTTGCCTTATAATCTAAATAGTTATTAATAATTTTATGATTTAATTTTGTTGTATAAAACTTTAGGTGGAGATCATTTGTTCAGGCCTTACTGTGTGTTTTCATCTTACTTGCTAGCGTCCACATTCCCTGTCGGATGAGTGGAAATGGTGCAGTAGCCTCTTCACCCATAACAGCAAGTCCTGGAACTTCTGTTTCCACCCATAGTACAATAACTGTGTGACTTGATTTCCTCCCACATCATTGTGTCAGTTCTTGCCGATAAAAACTGTGGGGGTTTTCTGTGACTTTTCAGATAAAAATGCCTCAAATACTGTAAATCATTACTTTTGGAAAAGGGAATTTAATTTGTCCTGCATGCAGACAGCACTTTTGGGGACTATTGTATGTGTATGTATATGTTTGATATTATTTAAAAGTTGCTTCTTATCTTTGTTTAACTAATACTATATCTACTTCTGTTTTTGGACTCTATTGTCAAACAACTTATTTATGTTTCCTTAGCTTTTTATTTCATTACTGGGGAAAATGTTGTATTTATTTGATACAAACAGTCCTTTTCTTTTGAAATGATAACACTCTTTGTTTTTAAAATATATATGAGATCATTACACTGGTGCTATTTTCCTGACACTAAAAAGGAACTTTTAAATAAATTAGTTATTGTCTTCTGCGTTATTGAACATGTGGTCAGTTGTCATGTTCATGCATCCAGATGATCAAAGTCTGAACTTCTGTCTAATTCTTCCCTGCTGTTAGGCTACCCTGTCATGATCAAGGCCTCAGCAGGTGGTGGTGGGAAAGGCATGCGAATCGCCTGGGATGATGAAGAGACCAGGTGAGGTGCCGTCCAAAATATACTTTGATGAAAACTGCAGTTACTAGAGTTTTATTAAACTGACAAACAGATACCAAAAGTGGAACGGAATAATTACAGTAACCATCTCATTTTTACTCTTTTAGGTGGGAAGAAAATAGAAATTATGCTGAAAACTTCCTTGTTTATATTCTGTTGATGATTATTCTGATATTGAAAGGCTTTTTTACTTTCTTAAGCATTAACAAAGGATTGTCTTTTTGTTTTTACAGTATATTTTAAAAAATTATGGTCATGATTCTATTTTCTAGACAAAAGCTACTAACGTTTGATGCTGTATATTCTGAATGTGGGCAGAGATTTGAAACAGTCACATTTAAAAGGCAGTCATGATTTCATTTGCTTATGTGTTACTCAGTGCACACTTACTTTCCATCGCTTGTCTATAAAAATAGCAAACTACTTTGATAATTTTTGACCATGGAATATATTTCCTTTTGAATTTGAAACTACTAAATGTCCTTTATATGCAGTGCACTCTGTTGTAAAGGTAGACCACTTTCTTTTAGCATACTAGTTTCAGAAACAAAAGTAACTCTTTAAAAACAGTTTAAAAAGCCCAGTGCATTGTTTACATGATTAGAAAATCATTTTTTGAAAAACTGCCTAGTACAAACAGGTTTTAGGGGATTCTCTTTAGGTTTGCGTTTTTATTAATTTTCACATTTGGCAGAAGAGTTTTTTGTCTTTTTTTTTTTTGGGCGGGGTGGGGAGGGTCGGAGGAGTCAAAAAATGACTTTATCATGTTATGATATCATGTTATGTTGCCTTTCAGTGCTCTTACTCTACCCAGAAGTATTGTGGTCTTCCAGATGGTTCTCCTTTCTCCCTTTCCCTTGCTTTTCCTTTCCTCCCCACTCCCCCAGTCTCTCAAAGACAGAGGTCCAGAGCAGTTGGTGCAAAAGTTGTCCAGTATAAACCTAGTTCAGAAATTAGGTTCTCAAGTGAATAAGGTAAAAATGTCCTTGAGGCAATACATTACCCTTTAAAATCTCTTGGGAGGACACCAGGTTGCAGACTTGCACAGATGGTTTTATCTCTGCTAGAAAATTGTCTCAGAGCACCGTTGTTTCTTTGGTTGAGCACCAGAGAAAGTAATCGGTTGTGTTGTGGGGTGGCGAGAGATGATGTACTACTCTTTAAACCCCAGCTTTACTCTTAGTGACAGTGGTAGCAGAGACGGACTGCATGAATTCACTCATTGCATGGACTGACGATACTTGTTGAGAACCTGTGTGGCAGTCACTGTTTTAGTAGTGCTCCTGAATACAGCAATGAACAAAAAACAGAGTCAGTCTTTGCTCTGTGAAGTTTATACACTAGATCATGAGTTCTTAACCTTTGAGTTCCTAGTCCCATAAAATTCAGAGGAGTTTTATGCATCTGGAAGAGAGAAAAAAGAACCTATTTCTTTCACTTGCCTCTAACTGGAATTTAGTGTTTCCTCCAGTGTAGGCAATGAACTACAAGAGTAGTAGTATCTTTGGAACTTTCTACCGCTTTGGAAATCACATATCTTCAGCAACTGTAATGTGCTAATATATCTCTAAGTAACAGTGATTAGATTTGTTGTTGGAGCTTATTATGAGTAAAGAACCCCATCCATATATTATATACCAAATTTGCTTTTAGAAAATAATTTCAATCCTGTATTTCAATATAATTTGTTTTCTCTGCAGTCCTATACATTTTCTTTTCTTGCACTGTAAGCCTTACTTTGAGAAGTTCCTGTGCTGCATGATTAGGCAAAAGTGTTCTCTAGAGTAAACACACGGAATGGGAGATAATGCTGTGGCCATCTTTGGAAAAAACGATCTGTTTACTCTAACTTCTGGATAGGGAAGAATGACGTGGTAAGGATATTAAACACAACTTAATGGTTTTATAGGAGATAAGTATTTTACAAACTGTAACTTTTTCTTTCTTGTGTGACCCTTTTTGTATGGCACTTACATAGCAATTAAGCTTAGCATTTATTTTTCATTATTCTTCTTGGGATCTTGGGTTTCTTCTCCCTCATTGCTCTACGGCTTACTGTTAGCAACATGTTTTATGGTGAAGATAACTCTTCAGTTTCTTGGCATTGAGATTTGCTGTGCTGCTGTTAACCAATGAATTTTAATGTAGCATTTGGTATTTTCAGAAATCACTGTGTTCACTCATACAGTGGGCATCTTTTAGAGATTAAATTTTCTGTCTAAAATATTGTTCTCAATTTGATAAAAGTCGCTCTGTAGCCCCTGTTACTTTGGAAGAATCTAAACTACAGAAAAGTTGAGAGAATATAGAGTCACCAGTTGCTAAAGTGCCACGTTGTATGTACTCCTTCCTTTCTCATTTCTTGGGGGGGGGGGATTTTTTTTGCATGATCCACAAAAATTTTAGCCGCCTTTGGAAGGAAAGCCTTGTAGCCAGTAACTGCTTTATTATTTTATTCTGAGGAGTGTGTCCCTCTTGGAACATCTCTTTTAAGTGTTTTCAGGAAAGTAGCATCTATGGCTTTATCTTGGAATCTAGAACATCTCAAAGACTTATTATTATTTTTTTTAAACAGTGTTTGTTATTGTATATTAAATTAGGGTGAGAATCAGGAAGGTTGTTGGTAGACTCATGTTTTCATATTAACTTCTGGCTTTCTTTTCCCTGTCCGCATTTCAATGAAATAAGGC
Organism: Lontra canadensis; assembly: GCF_010015895.1. Lineage (NCBI taxonomy): Eukaryota > Metazoa > Chordata > Mammalia > Carnivora > Mustelidae > Lontra > Lontra canadensis. The sequence continues at coordinate 10,833,582 of NW_022631067.1, read as the reverse complement.
GCAATGGAAAATTGACCACGTTTACATTTTGGAATACCCCTGCTAGCCTTTGCGTGCTTTGAGAGCAGTTTCTGCTTTATTTTTGTATTCCCACCACCTAAATATGCCGCGGGCTCATGGTTTCATGATGAGTAAAAAACTTGTTGAATCAGTGTGTAACTGAGCATAACAAATGTTTTTAAAAAAGTAGTTTTCCGTGAGCTCCAAAATATCCTGGTGATGCTTTTGAATGTGATCATTTATTTGGGTAATTTTGATTTTTTTCTCTAGCATTCTTGGTTTAAATGCAACATGAAAGCCCTTAGTCATTACAGCAGAGACAAACTGTAATGAGCTTTGTTTTTTCTTTGTGAATCATCATACCCCATCTAATAAAAAGTTGATCATATGGTACTGGAAACAATAATTCATTGTGCGTTAGTTTCTTTGAGGTTTGCAGTCTCCAGAGGTCTAAAAACTCCATTCCCCTAAATCAAAGAAGTAACAGAGGACTAAGAAAACTTGATACCTTTTCTCTGAGAACTCTGAGAAACGGGAATTGTTGCAATATGTTTTGAATTTATCTTCTGGTCATTGTTTACTTGCTGTGTTGTATTTTTTAAGCACAAAAACAAATGTGGCGTTTATTTTTAATAATGCCAGTGCTCCCTTCGGCAGCACATATATTTCTAATAATGCCAGATGGAATGTTTGCAAATTAAAAGGTTGGACGAATTTTAATGTTGTATTTAAGTATAGATATTTAATCTGAAGATTAAGAAACTATTAGTGATATGTAAAAAGAATTAAACTACATTCTGAATATGTCAGTGAGTGGACAATAATATACTCAGTTTTAGTTAAGCAAGTGAGCATTTTTTTTGCAAGTGTGCATTTTTAATAGTGAGCCCATTTCATAGTATATGAATTTGGTGAGTGTATTTTAATTATAACAATTTAAATTATTGTAATTTGGGAAGAAAATGGATAAACCTATAATTATATCCATATTTTTATTTTCAAAAATTGTACTTTTATCTTTTAATGATTAATTTTGAACAATTTCAAAAGAAAGTTATAATGATGTGTATGGGTATGTGAGGGCTGTTATATTTATGTGTGTATATTTAAAATATCATGAAAAATATCATAAAATGTTCTTGAGGATCCTCCTCTTGTATGTTCATTCTCACTGAGTATTTCGTTATAGTTTTGCCCCAGTCATGCCGTTGGCCAAGTTGGCCCTTTGCATTTTTGTGTATGTATTCTGACTCTTGAGTCAAATGAATATGCATTGAAAAAATTTTTTATTAGTGGAATTTAAATATGTTAGGGGTGAGGAAATGGAATTTTTTGTGGTTTATTAAAAACACCTAATTTTTAACAGTTGGTGAACTAAGTATTGGTATTCCTATTTCATTATATAATCTAGGGTCTGGGAATTTAAATCATTAACCCCGGGTCACAAAGCTGGTGAGTGTAGGAGTTGTTGGTCAATGAAAGTCAATTTAGTTATTTGTGCATTAAGTGAATTTTTCTTTGCTTTGTTCATAAACCAAAATAAATATTTAAGTGCTTTGTTTTCTTTTATATTGAGGGCTGTATTTGCTTTGTTAGTTTGATTGTCCGCCCCCCCCTTTTTTTTTTAAATTAGGGATGGCTTTAGATTTTCATCTCAAGAAGCTGCTTCTAGTTTTGGTGATGATAGACTACTAATAGAAAAATTTATCGATAACCCTCGTCATATAGAAATCCAGGTTGGTACATCTTAAGATGCTTTCTTATTATGACTTAAAAAAAATCATTTCTTTCTTCCATTTAGAATGATTGTGAATTGTTCTGATATGCTTTAATAACTTCAGAATAGAAAATTTACATGAATTGATCACTTCCCTTGGGAATCTGGTATACTTCTCATCAAAGTGCCAGAATGTTGGTTAGCATAGGGAGGGATACAAAAATCCTGCAAAGAAACAGTTCCAAGCTGTCTGACCAAGCTATAAACATAGCATCTAGAGAGATTCATTCAGTCCCATTCTGAGACTGGGCCATGACAGGGCTTGCTTCCCTTTTTTTTTTTTTTTTTTTTTGAAGTGCTTGATCTGGACTCCTATCATTTCGATTCACCAAATGTCTGCATGGCTCACTGAGACAGACATTCTTCTAGGAGCTGCTAGTATAGAGATGAGTAAATAATTTTTTCTATTCAGATTAAGGTTTTAATCTAACTGCTAAAGTAGTTGTGGGGTGTGGATTTTAGCAAGACAAAAAAATTGGTTTTCTGAAATAACACGTGGAAGAAGACAGGGTCTCCTGAAGTTTTCATTTCTGTTAAGAATGTCTTCTGTTAAGAACCTTATGGCTGTGAATTGAATTAAAATTGATAAAATGTAAACACCAAATTTGAAATCCTCCTGAAGTTTAAGTATTGTTTTACTTATATTGAGAATTTATAGATATACTTATAGAATATATGTATATTCTATGTATATATAGAATATATAGAGAACAGAGAGCCACAAAGTTAAAATAATAGGTTATTTGCTGCCCTTGCCCTTTCCGATGAGGCATAATAAAAGTCTTCAATTTTGTCATTGTGGTTTTTTAAATTAATTATAATTTTACATAGCCTTTTTAAAGATTTTATTTATTTATTTGAGAGAGAGAGTGAGGGAGAGAGAGCACAAGCTGGCAGGGGGCAAAGGGAGAGGGAGGCACCGACCTCTCTCACCCCCCTCCCCTGGAGCCCAATGTGGGGCTTGATCCCAGGACCCTGAGATCATGACCTGAGCTGACAGCAGGTGCTTAACTGACTGAGCCACCCAAGTGCCCTAGATATTTTTTATGGGTAGAAGATCTTCATCTAGATCCTCCAGTTTTCCAGAGTGGGAAAAAATGTGCAAATATATCTAATCAGCACGTAGTCTTAAAACATTGAATGTAGTGTATTTCTGAAATTAGTGGGGTTTTTTGTTGTTGGTGGTGGTTTTTTGTTTTAGATATTCTGAAGTGAGATATCACATCTCTTCAGTAAAGTCCACAAATCTTAAGGGTACAACTCAATAAATTCCCATGCATGCATGTATAGCTAGCTGTATAGCAGCCATCCAGATCTGCATATAGCACATTTCTGTGACATCAGAAGATTTCTTCATACAGTTTCCCATTTGGTCCCTCCGCTTGGCCGCCAAAGTACCTCCTGTTCTAACACTACAGAGTATTTCTGCCTGTATTTAAATTTACATAGATGAAGTCATACAACGTATTTTGGTTATGTCTGACTTCTTTTATACAACATCATATCTTTGAGATTTTTCCATGAGGCTGTCTGTTACTGTTAACTCTAAAAAAATTGCTCAGTGATATTTCATTGTTTGAATACCCTGCAATTTACCCATTTTTCTGTTGGTGGATCATCAGGGTGTTTCCAGCTTTTTGATATCATGAATACATTGTTACGTCTTTTTACGGACATACACATATTTTTTTTAGATACACTGAGGAGAAGTATTATTGGATTATATGGTAATGTTATGTTTAGGTCTGGTAAATACTGTATTGCTCTGTGTGTGTGTGTGTGTGTGTGTGTGTGTGTGTGTTCAAAGTATGCTTCCCACCCAGCATGGGCTGGAACTCATGACCTTGAGATCAGGAAATATGCTTCACTGACTGAGCCAGCCAGGTGCCCCTCTCCTTTATGTTTTGGATATTAACCCTTATTATTAAACATAATTTGCAACATCTCCTCCCATTCAGTAGGTTACCTTTTTTCTTGTTGATGGTTTCCTTTGCTGTGCAAAAGGTTTTTAGTTTGGAGTAGTCCCAGTAGTTTATTTTTGCTTTTGTTTCCCTTGCTTTAGGGGACATATCTAGAAAAATGTTGCTGTGGTTGATGTCAGGGAAATTACTGCCTGTGTGTTCTCTTCTAGGATTTGTATGGTTTCAAGCCTCACATTTAAGTCTTTAATTCATTTGGAGTTTATTTTTGTGTATGGCGTTAGAAAGTGGTCCAGTTCTATTCTTTTAATGGAACTGTCCAGTTTTTCCAACACCATTAACTGAAGAGACTATCTTTTCCCCATTGTATAATCTTGTCTCCTTTGTCATATTTCTTGATATGCTGTTCTGTTGATGTATATGTCTGTTCTTTTGACGGTACCATACTGTTTTGATTACTGTAGCTTTGTAGTATATCTTGAAATCTGGGATTGTGATACTTTCAGCTTTGTTGTTCTTAAAATTGCCTTGGCTATTTGCGGTCGTTTGTGATTCATACAGATTTTAAGATTATTAGTTTTAGGTCTGTGGAGAATGCTGTTGGTATTTTGGTAGAGATTGCATGAAATCTGTAGATGGCTTAGAGTACTATGGATATTTAACAATATTCTTTCAGTCCACGAGCGTGGAATAGCTGTATATTTGTTTGAGTCATCTTCAGTCTCTTTTAACAGCGTTTTATAGTTTCCCGAGTGCGGGTCTTTCACCTCCTCGTTTAATTTTGTTCCTTGGTATTTTATTCTTCTTAGTGTAATTGTAAATGGAATTGTCTTCTTAATTTCTCTTTCTGCTACTTCATTATTGTATGGAAATGCAGCTGGTTTCTGTATATTAATTTTGTATCCTGCAACTTTACTGAATAAATAGAGATACAAAAGTGTAGGTGTTGAGTAGTCTCTTGGATATTTATTTAAGTCTGTAACTTAGGGGAGATATTTGGGCTGCCCTTTCTGTACGATTGTACAAGCAAAATTAATTTACCGCTTCTCTGTATTCCCCACCTGTTCCATATTTGTTAGATGACCATTGATTTTTATCTTGAATTGTCTGACTTTTTGAATAGACCAAGAAGGCAGTTGAAGGCAGTCAGTAGGTCTTATTCATTTGCTGGTCCCAGCAACCAGGCCATTGTCTTTGACATTGCTAATACTTGATAAGTGTTTGTCAGATTGTGTTAAGTAATTATAGATCTACATCAGCTTTTAGTTTATTTTCATTAGCTATCCTATATAATCTAGGTGATAATTTTAAACATAAGTGAAAGTGTCTCCTAGTAACTTAAATCGGTAACATAGGTATTTGCCATATCTGGTCTATGCTTGGAAGTTTTTGTTAAATTATTTTCCTCAGGTTTCATGTATTTAATTAAATATGAGGGAATTTGTGTTCATAATAAAGGATATACAATGAAAAGTGAGCATTCCTTTCACCTGTGTTCCAAGTCCCCTGGTCTCTGTCCCTAGAAGCAGGCACTGTTATATCCTGCTATTTTTTTACCTATTTTTCACATGCTGTGTCCTTTCTTATGCTAAGACTGCACTGGTGGTGGCAGTGGCACCACTCTGTGTGGTTTAACCCGTGTTTCTGCACCTGGGCACTCCTGGCATTTTGTGGGTTAGATCCAGGGTTACTAAATGGCTTGCATTTTGTGGACACCCTGTTATCTGTTATCATGAAGCTTTTTCCAGTAAGCAGTATATTTGGGAGATTTTTCCACATTGAGGGCCTGCACATTGTAAAAAGCTATATTAAAAGTAAAAGAAAACAGAACAAAACTCACGATGGGGTACTGTCTTACTGGCTCAGTCAGTGGAGCGTGACTCTTGGTCTCCAGGTTGTGAGTTCACACCCCACCCTGGGTATAGAGATTACTTAAAAAATAAAATCTTAAAAACAAAACAAAACAAAACTCATGAGGGATTTAAGTATTAACTTCCCTTAAAGGCACTCTTTATATCGTCTAGTCACTCAGTCTTTTTATTTCGTGGAATAAATCACTGTCAAATTATTTTTGTTGAGGGATGCTTAGGTGGCTCAGTTGGTTAAGTAGCCAATTATTTATTTTTTTTAAAGGTTTTATTTATTTATTTGTTAGAGAGAGAGAGAGAGAGCGCGAGCAAGCACAGGCAGACAGAGAAGCAGACAGAGGCAGAGGGAGAAGCAGGCTCCCTGCTGAGCAAGGAGCCTGATGTGGGACTCGATCCCAGAACACTGGGATCATGACCTGAGCTGAAGGCAGCCGCCCAACCAACTGAGCCACCCAGGTGCCCCGCCAAGTATTTATTTACTATGATTTTAAAAAATTTATGAGAGAGGATGAGCAGGGGGAGGGGCAGAGGGAGAGTGACAAGCAGACTCTCCCCTGGGCAGGGAACCTCTGTTGGGGGGTGGGGGGAGGACTCAGTCCCAGTACTCTAAGATCATGACCTGAGCCAAAGGCGTATGTTTAACTGACTGAGCAACCAGGGGCTCCATGCAGCTGACTCTTGATTTCTGCTCATGATCTCAGGGTCCTGGGCTCAACATCTGGGTCAGGCTCCATGCTCAGTGGGGAGTCGCCTTGAGGATTCTCTCTCCTCCTCACTCTGCCTCTCTACCTCCTTTAAAAATCTTTTTAAAGATTCATAAGTGAATCTTTAAAAATACTATTTTTGTTGAATGCTTAGGAAATAACATTTTTTTTTTTTCTTTTCGTAAGAGAGAGATTGCTCAAGGAATGGGGCAGTGGGAGAGAGAGAATCTTACACAGGCTCCACAGCCACTGGGGACAGTCTCACAACTCTGGGATCTTGACCCAAGCCAAAATCAAGTTGGTTGCTTAACCAGCTGAGCCACCCAGATGACCCCATGACAAGATTTTTTAAAAAAGAATTAGGAGACTAAGTGGACTTTAGGGACTTTAGGAGAAAACAAATATAATTCTATATATGAATCTAATATGTTATAGTTAGAAATATTTCTGAGAATTCTTGGGCATCATGGCTTTATTTCTTGGACACACAGTCTGCTTTCGGTTCCTTGTCAACTAGGATGAAAAGAAGTAGAATAAATTTAGTGTTAAAGTATTTTTTAGTGTTAAAGTGTTTTTTAGGCAGTACTTCATGCAGCCACCTTTGAGACTTAAAAATGAAATTGCAACTTTTTGGCATTTCATTACTGCAGTATTTCCCTTTGCTTGGAATCATTCTTGAGGTTTAGATAGGTTTTATTACTAAAAATTAAGTTTACATTCATATGTTAACTACTCATTTTATTGTTCACTATTGTTTACATGCTCTTTTTTTGGTTTTATATTTTTAGCACCATATATAATACTAAGATGATACATTGCTATTTATAACCCGTAAGGAAGAAAACTGACTTGCACAGAGAAGTTGCATAGCAATTCTCAGTTAAAATAATTGCCCAGGGGCGCCTGGGTGGCTCAGTGGGTTAAAGCCTCTGCTTTCAGCTCAGGTCATGATCCCGGAGTCCTGGAATCCAGAGCCCCGCATTGGGCTCTCTGCTCAGCAGAGAGAGAAGCCTCCTTCTCTCTCTGCCTGCCTCTCTGCCTACTTGTAATCTCTTGTCTGTCAAATAAATAAATAAATAAATAAAATCTTTAAAAAAAATTGTTGCCTAGCCTTTTGGCTTCTAGAATAGCCTTTACTTCTGTGAACTTAATATATGCATTCAGTAATATGTAACTACTCCTTAATCATGAAGATAGAGTAATCTATTCCTAGAAGCAAACATTCTGTGCAAAAATACTAACCAAGAGCATGCTTCAGGGTTACCAGATTTAGCTGAGAAGATACATGTTAAATTTGAATTTCAGATAAACAGTATTTTTTTTTAAAGTGGAAATATGTCCCAATAAGTATTTGGGACCTATTTTTATTAAGATTTTTTGTTGTTTATTTGAAATTCAAATTCACTGGTGCCAGGGTGGCTCAGTTGGTTAAGCCTCCAACTTTTGATTTCAGCTCAGGTCAGGATCTCAGGGCCGTGAGATTGAGCCGTGTGTCTGGCCCTGTGCTCAGTGGCAAGTGTGCTGGAGATTCTTTGTCTCTCCCTCTGCCCTGCCCCTACTCATGTGTGCACTCTCCCTAGAAATAAACAAACAAGTCTTTGAAATTCACATTCATCTGTGAATGTCCTGTTATTTTAGCTAGCAACTCCAGCTTATTTCTCAGTATTACAAATGGGAAAAATCATAGTGTGTTACATGTTAATACCAGACCTTTTGTCAGTTTCTATAACAAAAATAAAGCACAGTAAAAGCATCCTATATAAGAACAGAGTAATATTGGATGTAAATAAAATAGAATTTCCTGATCAACAGACACTTAATTATGTTAAAAACAAACAGGTGTTTGTAGTAACACAGTTTTCCTAAAGCACCACGGATATCTAGAATGTATATTCTCTTTCTTGACACTCCATGTCCTTCACAAAATCTGTACAATTGATGTTACATTCCCAATGTACTGAGTGAAATATCATGTGAGAATTTTTTCCTCAAGTCTTTCTAAAAGAGTTTAGTGAGTTTCGGGATTATAAATTATGTTTTCTTCTATTAACATCAACCAAAAGAGGAGCATAATTGAGAGGTACATGTGTTTTGGGGGGTTCGAGTGGTAAAAACCAAGGGGTGTTGCACAGTGGAAATGTTAATCGGACACACACTGGCGGTATGAGTGCGCAGGTGTTCAAACGGTATCACTCTGCCAGGTTTTAGGTGACCAACACGGGAGTGCTCTGTGGCTCAACGAAAGGGAATGCTCAGTTCAGCGAAGACATCAGAAAGTGGTGGAGGAAGCACCGAGGTAAGCGCCTCCCCAGTGGCCGCTCAGAATGGAGTGTTTCGTGGAGCGGACTTCTTCCCCATTGTATTGGTTGAAACTGCTTCAGTAGCGATTTGGTGGGATTGTCATGGTAGAGTCTATTAGTGAGTATTTTTATAATCAAGAATTTGTCACTCGGTTTTCCTCAGTCCTTCAGTGCATGACACGTGAGAGACTACTTGGGGGAAAAAGGGGGCTTTGTTAGAGGAGAGAGTTGGGTGGATAGCCGGCTATGACTTCATGAGCTTCTAGGTAGCCGGGACCCTGCTGGTGTTTCTGGGCTTGCCGAATGTCTGGGGATACATACCTTTAGGATCTTCTGTTGGTGAAGGCTTCATAAAATTGATCCTGAAGTTTTGAATTTATCCTACCTTCAGAGCATGGATTTTAGGAATTCCCTGATTTATCAGTTTTGAGTTCTTCTCCAAGTTACCTTTAGACTGTGTTTAGTGTAGCAGTTTCATGGAACTTCATTTCTAATTTGATGCTAGGTTGATATTTGTATACATTGTAGTTGCTCTGCATTCTTAAAAGTCCCCCAGTTGAATCTACGTTGTTATTTTTAATAATCAGGCGATAAAGAGGGTAGCCAGTTGTAATTCAGTCATACCAGTGTGCCTTGATATGTATGTATAATTTCTTTTTTTTTTTTTTAAAGATTTTATTTATTTATTTGACAGAAAGAGAGCGATCACAAGTAGGCAGAGAGGCAGACAGAGAGAGAGGGGGAAGCAGGCTCCCCACTGAGCAGAGAGACTGATGCGGGGCTCGATCCCAGGACACTGGGATCATGACCTGAGCCGAAGGCAGAGGCTCAACCCACTGAGCCACCCAGGCGCCCCCGTATGTATAATTTCTATAAAGAGTAGGTGTGAATGTGAGTGAATTTTTAAATTACAGGGTAATGGTCCAAAGCAAGCCCTGCTTTAATTATATTGGGTTTTAAACATATAGTATGGTGTGGTAGTTTTAAAACATGGTTCCCAAGTTTTTTGCCACTTCTCTTGATGAGCGGAGGTAGGGATCTTTGTATACCCTCCCTTGATTCTGTGCTCCGAGAATAGACTGCATGGGAGCAATGCTGTGTGCAGGCCTTAGGAAGCTGCCAGCTTCCATTTCCTGCCCCTTGGGGAACTCAGCTTGAAATCCAGTCACTGGGCGATGAAGAACAGCCCACTGCAGCATACGTGGGGCATGACCCTACCTCATGGCCCAACACCAGGATGTAAGGGGAAGGAGAAGAAAAGGCAAAAGGAATGTTGTACCTGTATGTTTAAGGAAGGGCCCCAGAACCTACAAGTGCTGATTCCTTGGTGGTGATCTGAAGTTAGGGACTTCGCTAGGGAAGTTGGGAAATGTCTTTTCAAAATGAAGTAACCATGTACTCTGCTAAAATTCTAGTTGTGTGGAAGCAGGGTACATTGCTGGTGGAACAGGATTATCTCTGACACACCACTTCTGTAGTTTTGTGTCTTCTTCTTATTCTGTCCAATGTAATTAACTTTTTCTTTTTAAACCCATTCAGGTTTTACCTGCGATAAAAATCTTTCACAGACTGGGAACCTTGAGCTATTATTTTGTTTCCTCTTTCTCTAGAAATAAAGTCTTTCATATGAACTCATCTATTAATTGAGAGAAAAAGAGGAAACTTTAAAGCAGTAGGGACAAAAACAAAAAGAAACCCCCAGATGAGAACTGGTCATTAATAGTGACTTGTTAGGTATTTGTATATTATTATTTGTAAAATCTTAAATAAGTGGAATATTCAGTTTTCAGTTTCTAGAATAGGAATTTACTGCTGTGTTTTGAGTGCCGTGATGAGGTCGCTTACAGCTCTGAGTGTTACTAGCAGAGTTTATGACAAGAGAAAGGACAAGGTCAGATAGTACAAAAATAGTTTTACTCCAGTGTCTTTGAGATTCTCCAAATATTATGATGTTAATTTTGGGGTTCGTTCTTTCTTTCTTCTTTTTTTCTTTTGGTATTAATTTTGTCAGTTATCATTGAAATGTCATCTATGCCTATATCCATTAGGTTGATGCAGAACTGTCATTTATGATAGGTAAATAAGATTCAGAATACCTAAGTTCAATGATTAATCCTAAACACCAAAAGGGACACGGTTAGGAGGTACACTTCCCACTCGTGAAGTATTCATGCCTCCCCCTCCCCCAGTCCAACCTGAAATCTATTCAGGGTTCTAGGTCTAGCCAGCAGTTTATGAAAAATAGAAATATAATGCAGATGTTAAAATGGTGTGCAACTCTGGGATTGAACTCAGATTGTGAGAAAGGAGAGGAAAAGGAGCAGATCCTTATCTTAGAAAAAGGGGATGAGAGCATTACAAGTTAAAAGAACTGTAAAGATGTAAAAATAAATAAGCGAATGGAGTGGCTGGACCTTATTTGAGTTCTGACTCAATGATACTACCTGAAAAAAATGGAAATGATAGGGAGATTTGAATACTAACTGGATATTAAATGCCATTAAGAAGTTCTGACTAATGTTTTAAGTGTAATTATGTTACAAATGTTAATAGAAACAGATATGGAAGTTTCTGTAGATGAAATGATATCTAATTTGGGATTTGATTTAAAATAAAATTTGTAAAAAACAAAAAACAGAAAACAGGTGGGTCTGGTTGAAAAGAAGATGTGTGGTGTAGACAAAACCGGCTGTGTATTAATAATTGTTCCACGTGGGAACCAGGTGCAGAGAAGTTTATTGTGCTCTTCCATAATAAAGATTCTATAAAAATCACCTAAACCTTGATCCATAAGGTTTAATCCATGAAGAGAAAAGTAATCAATGTTCTATTTCTTAGAGCCTTTCTTGCATAGAAGCAAAATATGTGAAAATACACAAATATTCTTTTTTTTTTTAGGGTTTATTGAAGACATTTGAGCTTTTTTTGCCTGCTGGAGGGTAATTTGATATCGTGAAACCAGAGTTTTGAGGATTCACTAGATGTACAGTCAGTTCTTATCACAGAGTCACTGCGAGCCCTGAATGAGTGAATACATAGGGGAAGTATGGAGTTAGTCCCGTGAGCCTCTAGTCAGGACGTTTTAATCAGTAGGTAACCCCGATGAAAACATCCTGACATACCCTTGTTTTATCTATGTTTCTGTTGAAAGCTGCCTTACTTAGTGCGTGTTGTTGATTCATTACTGAACTCCCCGTCCCGGTCAGGGCTTGCCTGATGGCAGCTCATCCAGCGCATGTGTTCTCCCTAAGGCGTGTCTCCCCACTTGAGCTTAGGGAAGTTCTGAATATAGATGTTATGTTCTACTGGTTGAAACAACTACTTGTGCTAAAATGGATGGAAATCGCACCGTCATGTGGAAAGTTCACATGCTAGTTTTATAAAAATCTGAAGCTGACTTATGTAAACATGTTAGGCTTGATAATACAAAAAGCCTGTGTTATAAACATATGTAAAGCATATGGTATAAAATCTTAAATTGATACAGATGATCGCATTTGAGTAGCCTTTAAGAAGAAAAAATTTTTTAAAAAAATTTATTTGACAGACAGAGATTACAAGTAGGCAGAGAGGCAGGCAGAGAGAGAGGAGGAAGCAGGCTCCCATTGAGTAGAGAGCCTGATGTGGGGCTCGATCCCAGGACCCTGAGACCATGACCCGAGCTGAAGGCAGAAGCTTTAACCAACTCAGCTACCCAGGGGCCCCGCCTTTAAGAAAATTTTTATATGGTGCATGCAAGAGGTGACTTTTGTTCAAAATGTTGATTACTCTTTCTGCATTCGTAGCATTTTTCTGGATTCGGAGACTCGAAGAGCAATGGGAGAACAAGCTGTAGCTCTTGCCAAAGCAGTGAAATATTCCTCTGCTGGGACCGTGGAATTCCTTGTGGACTCAAAGAAGAATTTTTATTTCTTGGAAATGAATACGAGACTCCAGGTAACTTTTTCATTCCTCACCTGGCCTCTTTACTTTCCCCTTCCTCTCCCACTCCTTTTTGTTTTTATGAAAGTCAAAAGTCCACCTTCATAAAGTGTTAAATAAAGATCTCATATTTTTATGCTTGTGCTAAGATATCTGTTGGGAATGACTGGTAAGTATCAGGTAGTTTAATGGTCAGTGTCTAGCCCTTCTGCCTCATTACTGTTAACACTCTATACTGGAAATTCCACTTTGGTTCTTTCACACCTCTCTTGATGACTTGTCTCAGTCAGGGGTTCATGTGCTATTAAGAGAACTGCTGTTAGATGTGATAAACAGAAGGGATTCCGTGCTTCCAGATCTCTGAAGGGATGGAGGAAGGAACAGTACCTAGAATGACTTACAGAAATGACACTCAGAACTCTACCCCTCAGCCTGGCTTCTAGAGGAGCTGCCCCCTCTGCCACGGGGCTGAGGCTGAGACGTCCAACAGCAGCTCTGAAACTGTTGACTTAGGGACGTGTTCCCTCTGCTCCAACCAAGGACTCTGGAGGACTCTGGAGGACTCGTGACTTTCCTTCCTTCTTGCCCTTTTCCTTTTATTTAAGTTGTAAACTAATAGACACATACAGAAAAGTACATAAAACACAAAAATGCATGTAAACATCAAGTGGATCTACAAGTCCCCAAATGCCAGCACTTCTTACCACCCCACCTGTCACCCGCTTCTCCTTCTAAGTGTTCCTCATCCATCCTCCTAGAGCTGTTTGCTGTTCTGAGTTCTAAATGCTTGCATTTCTGTATCATTTTTCCTTTTAATTATGCACACCTAAGCAATATGTAATTGTACTTGTTTTTTAACCTTTAAATCAGTGGGATCATGTAATATGCAGTTTTCTATACCTTGCTTTTTTCAGCATTATGCTTATAAGATTACGCTGTGGGGCTGGTTTTCATTTATTATGGCAGAATTTATGGTATCTAGATGCATTTGAAAGCAGTATTGTAAATATTTGTAGAGTTTAAGTTATTGTTCAAAACTTACGATACTTGTGTTTGAGATCACTTACTTAGCCTATAATTTATTGGTGTGAATATCTTTAGGAGTGACAGAATTTTGTCTTTTAGAGATTGATTTGATTTTGATTAAAATTAGTCCTTATAACAAAGAATATCTAATTAGATAATTAGCTGGGAAATTGTGTTTGTTATTAAAATGGAGACTTTATTATGCCATGATGGGAATACTAGTTTGTAATATGATTCTGAAGGTAATTGAGAGTGCTTATAAGACATTTGTATTTTATTCCAGACAAAAGAGCTACTAGATTGTTTAATTAGGGCACTTAGCAGAATTTACAGAATTAATAACCAGTACTGTTTTTAGGACACTTTATTACTGTGTTCGTGTGTGTGTGTGTGTGTGTTTGTTTTTGGTTTATCTATCTCAACCCATAAGCTTTTCTGAGTTTGTACCATTGTTGGTTTTGGTATAAGACCTCTGGAAGTTTGGATTTATATCAAATAATGCTATGCAGTTGGTCAAAATCATTAGATACTTAGGTTTACGTTTTATATCTTGGATGGTTGTCAGCAAGTTATGTTGTATACTTTCAAAAAAAGAGTATAAATAAATTTAAAGAAAAAATTAATTTCAAGAAGAGATTCATTTTATTATATCTGATAGTACCTCATTTTATGCTTTTTAATATCACGCTTGGATTCATTTGTGTCTCCCATTTAATGTTTTAATATTTCTTTACTGTGCATATATTTCCAGTGACCATAATCCTATTAGTTACCAGATAAATTAATTTTGATTTTCTAGAAGCATCTATGTGATGGGGGGGATATTTGGTGGTAGAGGCTATGACCGAAAGGGAGCGTGATTAAAGAACTTTGGATTTCATTGTGTTCAGAAAGCCATTCTTAAATATTTCAAAGACTTCTGATATTTAAATAACTCAAATGTTCTTTTAATAGTAGATTTTCTTTTTCAAATTTTTTTACTAACGTTAAATTATAATACTTAAGTCACATTTGCCAAATTCTTCATCTTCTCAGATATATGTTATCTCTAATTAGTGTTTCATTTTAAGCCTGGAGAGCTATAATTTTCTGTGTTCTTTTTTTGTTTTTTCCTTCCTTGAAATATCTTGATTGAGCTGTCACTTTTTCCAGCTTCAAAAGTTATACACTTTTTTCTGGTAACAGAAATATGAGTAGCATCTTTACTTTGCTTGGTATTTTTTTTAAGAGTGAAATTTGAAATACAAGTTTCTTCTTAAAGAGATGGAACACTGAGAAAGTCACCAGGTTTGGTGTATGGATACTTACTTGTTGACTGGTTTTGTTCTCAGTCTGGTTAAAATTTATTTATCAGAATTATTTATGCTGTCCTTACATATGTTTGTTTGTGTTCACAGTTGTTGGTTTTCTGTTTCTTATTGATAAAATTCAAGTGTTTCTGCCTTACAGGTCCCTTTTCACTGTGTCTTTCATCTTCCCCTCAGAGTCCTCTTTCCTGCCAGTGCCATTCTTGATGCACTAGTTAGGAGAGACTCCTTTCTTTCTTGAGTATGCCGTTCCGTTTGACCTCTGTGTGCCTTTATATGTTACTCCTTTTGCTCAAAATGTTCTCTTCATTTTCTGTCCTAGAAGCTCACATACATACCCACCCACACATACATATCGGTGTCTGTGTCACCTGTTTCCTTCCTTCTGCTTAGGAAAGGTGGGTAGGGAGTTGGGGAAATAACGCTACCAAAAATCATAGTTTTGTTAAAATGATATTTTAATTAACTAAATTATATGTAGTTTTGCTTGAATAATTTTAGTTTCTTATTGGATGATGAAACTAAGAATTGGCAATGTTTGGTAAAAAAGAGAAAAGAAATCCAAACATTTCAAAACCGTGTACAATGGAAAAGTAACTCTCCATACCACATTTTATCACAACCATTTGATTTTCCTCAAGAGGCAACTGTTTTACCTAACAGTGTGTCTTTTTTTTTTTTTTTTTAAGATTTATTTATTTATTTGACAAAGAGAGAGATCACAAGTAGGCAGAGGGGGAGGGGGAAGCAGGCTCCCCGCTGAGCAGAGAGCCCTATGCAGGGCTCGATCCCAGGACCCTGAGATCATGACCTGAGCCAAAGGCAGAGGCTTAACCCACTGAGCCACCCAGGCGCCCCAATAGTGTGTCTTTGGTAATGTTCCACACTTAACTTAAAGCATTGTCTTCTTCATTTTTATGATTTTTAATACTCAGTTGTAGATGTAATCCTGTAATTTCACCGGTTTCCCATTGGCAATTTTCCCAGTATTTTGCTATCGCAAATATTGGCAATTATGAATGACCCTTTATATCATGATTTTGCACATGTGGAAGTAGAATTTCTGGGGGAAACATGAATTTTAATAATTTAGTTATCAATGCCTTTTACTCCCTGGCCAAAAGGATCTTTGACTGCTGGTCTTTTTCTGATAGTGACAAATAATATATCATTTTCATTTTCCTTCTTATGAGTGAGGTTTAATTTTTCTTCATAGATTAACATTTCATTTTCTTTGAATTGGCCATTAGCTCCTTTGCCCTTTGGGTTTTCTTATTAAAGGTGTCATTTTTTTTTTAAGCAGTTAGCCATTTGTGGTATCATGAAGAAACGATGCTCCCTGAATATTTTTCACATTTCTACAGAGTTGTTAAGATAGAGTATGCTGGAGAGAGAGTCTAATTTTTCCTTAGAGCCATTTGTTGATGTTCCCCTTCTCACCTCAGAAAGATAGATGTACATTCTAGAGCCAAGTTTGCTTGCACGCCCATGCTTCCCCTCCACCGCTGCCCTCCCCCACAAAATAGAGGAAGGGCAAATAAAGCAGCAACTCTTACATAAGCTCTGAGTTTAATAGTTTTGGGCTTCCTCTCTTGTGCTTCTTACCCGCTGCATGCACAAGGGAATCAAATTGCCCCGCATGGAAATGAGGTGTGGGGAATAATGCTAAGATGTTCTGTGAGTAAGTAATTGGTTTCTTCTCCCATCCACAAGCCATTTCCTGGTAAGATTATCAAATAAATGTAGATTAAAAAAAACACCAAACCCAGATGTGATTTATTTTTCCTTCATCTGTTGCCTTTTCGACTTTGTATATTGTTTTTTCTTTCTATTTAGAAATTTTTTGTTTTTAAATCTTACAGTTGAATTTTAAATCTCTTATTTCTGGTGTTAAAACATACTTAGGCTTTTCCTACACATTCATAAATTAAACATTTTTCTTTCATGTTTTCTGTTAGTACTTATTGCATCATTCCTGGTGAAATTTTCATTCCATCTGGAATTTGATTTGATTTTTTAATTTAAAAAATGGCTACCTGACTGTCACAACCATTACTGAATAATTGTTCTTTTATGCAGTAATTAGAAATCATCTTAATTATATACTGAACTCCTATGTGTTCAGATCTGTTTATTTGACTGTTTTCTTTTTTTAACCTGGCTGTTTAATCATGTGCTAGTACCACACTATTTCAGGTGTTATATCTCTATGTTATAACACAGTATCCAGCAGGATTGTTCCTTTCTCATTACTCTTATTTTTCCATATGATGTTTTAGAATTAGCTTATTTCATTTATATTTAACCAAAGAAAAAGAGATTAAAAATGATGAAATTGCTGAAGCATTAGATAAATGTTTCTAATTTTCCACAAATAGTAATTCCTTAAAGATGTTCTTAATACTAAGAAAAATGGTTATTAAAACCATTTATATTTTTGTCATCATATTTCTTCATACTCCAGTTTGAGAGAATGTAGTGTTTCCCTTTTACAGAAATGAATGGAAATTGGCATATTTATATTTAATCCTGCTGTCTTTTCCCCTAACTCTTCATTTTACTATTTTTATTATTAGTTTTGTATTACTGTAACATGACTTTTCTTTAGGTCTGGCTTTACTAGTGTCTTCCCGGTTTGTGTTTTAAGTTGTTTTCATGGTCACCATCCGCATCTCACCGTAGCTCTGGGATTAATCGGTTCTTCATTTTGATTCATCTTAAGGTTGGGTGGTTCTTCTGTTTCTTTTTAAAATCAAGAACTTACTTTTGAGAGGTATCTGTGGGTAAAGTCTGTTCTGAGTTCTTAGATGGGTGATAAGCTTATCTTTGTAACTGATGAATTTTCACCTGGTTATGAAATCATGGGGTTTAGAACAGCTGAATTGGCATGTTCCTGGCCTTTTTTTTTTTTTTTTTTTTAAAGATTTTATTTATTTGTCAGAGAGAGAGGGAGAGAGAATGAGCACAGGTAGACAGAATGGCAGGCAGAGGCAGAGGGAGAAGCAGGCTCCCCACCAAGCAAGGAGCCCGATGTGGGACTCGATCCCAGGACGCTGGGATCATGACCTGAGCCGAAGGCAGCTGCTTAACCAACTGAGCCACCCAGGCGTCCCTGTTCCTGGCCTTTTGATCCAATAGCAACCCTTGAATAACTACCAAAACCCACCAAAAAAGGAAAAAAAAAAAACAATAGAAAAAGGAGAAGCGAGAAATCCCTAGAAAGGGAAGGCTCTTTAAAACGATATGTGTGGGGAGCTTTGGGCAGGGAACAGCCAGTGCTGCCAGGGAGGGAGGGAGAGGGAGGAGGAAAGCTCTTGCTGATCCTCTACCTTTGTTTAGGGACATTTATTGCCTCCGTCTCACAAGGGAGCTTAGTATTGATGGCTGTGACCAGTTTAAATTAATTTAGTTGATTCTTTTAATATTTTTTGTATCTTTTTAATCAGTGCATGTATATGGGTCTTTTCCCTTTTCCACTTTCTTCTGTTAGCTTCCCACCCTGCCACACCCACTGCACAATTGTACACTTCCGGTCTTCCTACTGCCACTCTGTCATGATTTGGGTGAGCTCAGTGTTTGGGATTTTATTATGATCACAGTGTGAATGCTATTCACAGCAGTCCTCTTGTCACCTAAGATTACTTTCACTTTCCTGAACCATTTTTTTCTTTACCACTAAAAATGATCTTTGCTTAGTTTTCAGTGTGTCTATCCCTGATTTATCCACAAACTTGTCTCATGTTTGAATATATTCAGGTACATTGAGTTTTCTGTCAATTTTGTCTTTTTGTAGAAATATTTGTTTCTTTTTTAACCTTCTAGAGTCTATACTGGTTGCCTTCTACTTTTGTATTTTGACTTTTTAGCTGAGATTTCCCTGCTTTGTCCTGAGGATTCCTTAAACAACTCTTTTTTGGATCTCTTTTTTCTTAGATTTTTGTCATGCATACTGTGGTTTAGTCCCCCTTTTCCTGGGATATCTGTAAGTAACTTCCTGAGAATGAATGCCCAGGAGCTAAATTATATGAGAATTAACATGAGTGCAGATGACTCTATTAACTTATTGGGGGAAAAAAACCCCAATAGTTTTTCTTGTGGTATAATCTGCAAATCGTAACATTCATCCGTTTTATCTAGCTAGCTTGCTAGCTTTCTTTGAATCTTTTTTTTTTTTTTTTAAATATTAGAGAATGAGAGCACACAAGCAGAAGAAGGGGGGGGGAGGTGCAGAGACTCTCAAATAGACTCTCTGCTGAGTACAGAGCCTGGGTGGAGGGTGGGGCTTGATCCCAGGACCTTGAGATCATGACCTGAGCTGAAACCAGGAGTCAGGTGCTCAACCAACTGAGTCACCCAAGTGCCTCACATTCATCCATTTTAAATAGACAAATGCAATAGACTAGGTGTTTGTATCCCTCCCAAACTCATATGTTAAAACATAAATTCCAAGGTGATGGTATTTGGAGGTGGGGCTTTAGGAAGGTGATTAGGTTATGAGGATGGAGCCCTCATGAGTGGAATTTGTGAACTCATGAAGACACTCCAGAGAGAAACCTTATCCCTTCTATTACGAGTGAGTGAGAAGACTGCCATCTGTGACCTAGGAAGTGACTCCTGCAAGACATTGAATTGGCTGGCACCTTGATCTTGGACTTTCCAGTCTGAGTATTGCAGGAAATAAATTTCTATTTTTTTTATAAGCCACCCAGTTCATGTTATTCTGTTCTAGCAGCTCAAATGGAAGAAGACAATAAATCAGTGATTTTAGTTAATACACAGAGTTGCTAACAGCAGAATCACAGAATAGAACATTTGCATTACCCATAAAGATACCTGTGTACATTAATAACAATAGTCCTTCCCTTTTTTATTTCTTTAATTTAATTTTCTTAAAGATTTTATTTATTTAACAGACAGAAATCACAAGTAGGCAGAGAGGCAGGCAGAGAGAGAGAGGGGAAGCAGGCTCCCTGCCGAGCAGAGAGCCTGATGGGGGGCTCAGTCCCAAGACCCTGGGATCATGACCTGAGCTGAAGGCAGAGGCTTTAACCCACTGAGACACCAAGGCGCCCCAGTCCTTCCCTTTTTTATATCTCTATTCCCAAGCAATTGTTAATTTACTTTCTGTTTTTATATTGGCCTTTTCTGGACATGCTGTATATATGAAATCAAACAATATTTAGTCGTTTGTGTTTGACTTAGCGTAATGCTTTTGAGGTTTATTTATGCTGTAATGCGCAGTAATCCATTCTTTTTTATTGCTGAGTGGAATTCCATTGTGTGGATGTCATATATTTTACTTATCTACTTACAAGTTGGTGAATATCTGAATTGTTTCTCCCTTTGGCTGTTAGGGATAATGTTCCTGTGAAGATTGACATGGAAGTCTTCGGACAAATTGTTTCATTTCTCTTGGGTAGATACATAGAGTGGAATTGTTGGGGGTGTGGTAAATTATGAAACTGTCCAACTGTTTCCCAGTTGGTGCATCATTTAATGTTTCTGTGAATAAGGTGTTAAGAGTTTAGTTTCTCCACATTTCTATATCCTCCTGAACAGTTTTTTTTAATTGTTTTTTTATGATAGCCGTTCCAGTGGATACTTAGTGCTCTCTTATTGTGGTTTTAATTTGCATTTCCCTAATGCTTAATGAAAACAGATCTCTCTTCTGTGCTCGTTTGGTCAGTCATATATCTCCTGTGGTTGCAGTGTCGAATGTCATTCTTTGCCTAGTTTTGAATTGCTTCAACTTCTTATCGAGCTTTAAGAATTCTTTATACATTCTTGATGCAGATATGCGGTTTGTAGATATTTTCTCCTAACCTGTGACTTACCTGTTTTCTTTACCTTTTTCCTTATTTATTTATTTATTTATTTTTGGCTTATCTTTTTCTTAATGGTATCCTTTGAAGCACAAAAGTTTTTATTGATAAAGTCCAATTTACCACATTTTTTTTTCCCCATTTATGGATTGTGTTTTTGGTGTCATACCTAAGTAATCTTTGTCTAACCCAAGGTCACAAAGACTTTCTCCTAAAATTTCCTTTAGAGTTTTGAGTATAGTATTCTGGATTGGAAATAACTCCTTTAGCATTTTGAAGGCTTTTTTTTTTTTTTTTGTATTCTTCTAGTTTTGACTTTTGATATTGAGATGTATTCTGATTCTTGATAGTTTGTTTAGTTTTTTTTTTTTCCCCCTCATCTAGAAATTTGTAAGTTCTTATTTTTATCTCTAGTTGTATCCAAAACTGCTGGTGGTCTACCAATTACTAGTAAGAAAAATTGCTTTTTTCTTTTAGTTTATTAACATTATAGCCTCTTGAGAACATTTTGCTCTACATTGCTGGAATAAATTTTAATTAGACCTAACGATTTTCCTTTTGTCATTTTACTGGATTATAATATAATGATTTACAGTTTTTACTTTTTAAAATACTGTCTTTACCAGATTTGAGTAATAAAGTTATATGTATTTTTTTAAGCTAACTGGGAATAGTATATAGGTAGGAATAGGCATTATCTGTTCCTTAAATATTAAAACTCAGATGTGAATCCATTTGTACTGGTATCTTTCTTAATAGTAGGTCTTTTTTTTTTTTTTAAGATTTTATTTATTTATTTGACAGAGAGAGTGCACAAGCAAGGGGAGCAGGAGAGGGAGAAGCAGGCTCCCCCCTAAGTAGGGAGCCCAGTGTGGGGGTTGATCCCAGAATCCTGGGATCATGACTTGAGCTGAAGGCAGTCATTTAAGCAACTGAGCCACTCAGATGCCCCTCTGTTGTAGATATTTTTTTAAAAAGATTTTTATTTATTTATTTGACAGAGATTATAAGTAGGCAGAGTGGCAGGCAGAGAGAGAGAGAAAGGGAAGCAGGCTCCCTGGTGAGCAGAGAGCCCGATGCGGGGCTCGGTCCCAAGACCCTGAGATCATGACCTGAGCCAAAGGCAGAGGCTCAACCCACTGAGCCACCCAGGTGGCCCCCCGTTGTAGATTTTTAAACATTGCTCTAATCCCTTCTGTGGTATACTTCCAGTATTTTGAGGCAATACAAATCAAGGTTTTTGAGGGTTATTGATTGTTTTATTCATATTCCTCTAGATTTCTTTCTTTTTTAATTGGATCTATTTGATTTAGAGATACA
Organism: Lontra canadensis; assembly: GCF_010015895.1. NCBI lineage: Eukaryota > Metazoa > Chordata > Mammalia > Carnivora > Mustelidae > Lontra > Lontra canadensis. The sequence continues at coordinate 10,811,618 of NW_022631067.1, read as the reverse complement.
TGAAGTTTTTATTATAATTAAAAAAAATAGCCTTTATTTCTCAGAGCAATTTTAGGTTTACGGAAAAATGAGAAGTAAGTACAAAGTGTTTCCATATACCATCCACTCTCAATTCCCCATTAGTAACATGTTGTCTTAGTATGGTATATACAACTGATGAAATTGAAAATGTTGAAATAATTATTGATGCAGTATTATAAATATTGATATAAATGTTGATGCAGTGTTATTAGTTCAAGTCCATAGTTTGCATTAGGGTTCATTCTTGGTGTTGTACATTCTGTGGGTTTTGACAAATGTATGATGATGACCTGTATCTACCATTAGGTATCATGCAGAGTATTCTCAGTGCCCTAAAAAGTCTTGGATTCCAGACCTCTTTGCATTTCTTTCCTTGGCCTTTTTCCCTTCTTTCTTATTTCTTTTTGCCCCTCTTTCCTTTCTTCCTTCTTTTTCTTCTTCCCTCTGTGTGTCCTTTTTTTGGTCCCTTTGACAGGTGGTAATCTTCAAACATAACAGAGGTACTAAGAGTAGGAAGTTTCATGTCCCATGAAACTGTAACCTTTCTTCATGTTTACATTGCCAGGATTGTTTTATGCACACCTTCTTTTCCTTTTGGCACTTTTAGCTGGAGTATTTTACAAGTTTCAGACATTATGTAATTTCATCTCTTGCTACTTCAGTGTACGTCTGTATTCATTATACAAGTTTTCCTTGCATTTTAAATATTTGCATATTTACCTATAAAATAATTCAATATGTATAGGTTTATGACTGTTCTATGTGAATTGTATACCTTTTATCATTATATAACATCTTCATCTTGTTCAAAGATTTTAATTTTAAATTCCAGCTTGAATCCTATCATGTTGCATATCCTTCCTTTTGTTTTATTTGCTTGTTTTACTTCAAAGCCTTCTTTATCACTTGTTTTGTGTTTCTTAAAGTTTAAATGAAAAAAGAACCAATCTGACACTCTTTCTTTTTGTATGAAAGTTTTGTCCTTGTAATTTTAAATACTTGATTTTATTTCATCTTTACTTGTATTTCAGTATTCCTTTTTTTCTGTTTTCCCCTTTTTTATTTGTTGCTTGAATTGCTAATTACTCTTGTTTCCCATTGGTAGATTGGAAATTTTCTTGTCCTTTAACATTATATTTATGTTCATCTTCCTGTTTAGACTGGCATTTTCAAATTAATACTTGTAAAGAAGCTCTAATTGCCCCAGCTTTCCAACACTGAAGATTTTCGGAGATCATCTCAGACCTCTAGGCTGTATTTGGATTTCCCTTGTAGTTGATCTCTTCTGCTTCCAGACTTGCTTTTCGCTTGTGTGTACAACAGGTTTCTCATTTCTGTATCTTCTCTCTTTCCCTTCTTTGAGAGTTCTGCCCTAGTTCATTGGTTTCATTAGCATTTTTTCATGATGTTTCCTCAGCTGGAATCTGTGGAGGCTATGCTTGAAAATGCCACATCCTCAAATATATTTCTTTAGTTTGAAGGGGAATGGTATTTTGATTCTAGGATTCTTGGGTTTCTGTTTTTCTTTCAGTAGTTGATACACTTGCTTGTTTTCTGGCTTCTAGTATTAAGTCTGAGGTCATTCTAATTAGTCTTCCATTATATCTAAAGTATTCTTGCTGTCTGAAAGGTGGCCCAGTTTCCTCTTGATCATTGGAACTCGGGCTTTTTTTTTTTTTTTTTTCCTTTTTTCTTTTTTTGGTCTCCACCAGGACATGCCTAGGTATGTGTTTATGTCCATAAATTCTGCCTTTTACTCTGGGTATTCTTTGAAGTGTACAGATATAAGTGTTTCTTCATTTCAGAGAAAGTTTCTTCTGTTAACTGTTTTCCTTTTTCTCATTTCCTTTTCTCTATTCACACTCTCCTTTGGGAATTCCTTTTATTGTGGGTTAGGTATACTGGACAAGCCCTCTGAAGTTTGTGTCTTCTTGCTCATGATTACTCTCATTTTGTATTTGTGTTCTGTTTTTTGAGGTTAGTTCTTTATGTTGCTCTTCCAGGCTACTAATTTGAGTTCTAATGGTGATCGTCTTCTCCTTAAAGTAATCAACCAGATTGCATAATTGGGAAATCATGTTATTTTATCCCAGAAAGTCTCCTTTCGTATGGGGGTATGTGTGCATGTATTGATACTCTTGAAGTTTCTACGTGCCCAGTTACTTTTTGGATGCATTCCCAACTACCCGCCCCCCCCGACCCCGCCCCAATCCTCAACTGCTTTGTTTCTCTTGGTGTCTATAGTCATTATTCTGAATGTAGCCCTGTCTCTGGTGGATAAGCCACCTGCCGTGGTTTTACTGTGGTTGATTTGGGTTCGGTACTGAGTGCTGTTTGGTATGATATTCAAAGTGGCAGCAGTCCTTCGAGGGGTTGGAGATACAGCCGTATCTGCCGCTGAGGTCAAGAAGAGCGTGTATCTCGGAACATTGACTTCATCTCAAGGGCAGAGTCTAGCTAATATATATTGACTACTTGGACTTCTTAGCAAAATGACAGGGGACTCTTGGAGCCTTAAAGTGACTGTTTTCAGGCCGCATGGATCTCCGTAGGCCAAGCTGTCCCCCTGACTTCTTTCACATCTTTCCCTGGAGATCTCTGAAGCTGGCCTCTGGGTTGCCCCCAGTCCATGAGAGGCAAGAGCTCATTACTTGTGATTGGCTCTCACTTTCCCCCAGATGTCCCCGTTTGCAATATACTGTGTCACTCACTCAGTCTGGGGGAATAGAGACCGTGGGATTTAGAGTGGAGAGGGGGTGAACCATGCTGGTTTTGCCATCTTCTCAAAGCAGAAATATTTAACCAGGGTTATCTGGGTGTCATTAATTAGCTTTGGGGGAGTCTGTGGACCCTCTGAAATTGGGTACATGCTTTTCTAGAGAGAAATTTAGTGAGGTTCTAGACCTTAAAATGGTTCAGAACAACCAGAGCTGATGAATGGGGAACTCCTTTAGTCATCGTTTTCATTAATTGCAACCATCCATATTTTGACTTAGTGCAAGTAAATCCTAGCTCTACTCCTTCCTAGTTGTATGACTATAAGGAAGTTCCTTAACTTTGCTGTGCCTCACTGTCCTCATCTATAAAGTGACAGTAACTGTAGTAAGTACTTTATAGGATTGTGAGCATTAACTGAGTTAATTCATTTAAAAATGCTCAGAAAAGTGCCTGGTTTAGACTGAGCACTCATTCTTCTTCCTGACTGTGAGAATCTCACCAGTAATATTCCACATGCCATGTTTGTTAAATACTGGTTAACATGTTTACTTTTACTGTTGTCATTATTAATAAAGCTTGCCAGTAGTCAGTTTTTTTTTTTCAGATGGCAAACTGAGCTATAAATTAATAACTTTCTTTTATTTTTCTTGTCAGTTAACTGCAAAATTATTGTTATGAATGAACAAACATACTTGCAATAAACAACTTTGAAAGACATCGTTTTATCATAAGGGTGTCTGTGTAAGAGTCTAAGAGAAAAATGGAGATGGAAGTCTTCTAAAATTGAAACTGATAGGTAAAAGTGTTAAATTCATAAGCTGTTTCTGCTTGGACCCTTGTCTTAAGATTAATGTTAGGACCCTCACTATATCTTTCCAAATTCGTGTGTGTGTGTGTGTGTGTCTGTGTGTGTCTGTGTGTGTGTATGTGTGATTGTTCATTTCCAAATGTAGGTTATGATTAGATTTTAGATATTTGGAAAAATAGCCTTTTTGTAGTCTTACAAAGATTATAAGCATTGGAACACTCTCAAGTAAGTAGAGAGGAATAACATCTTATCGTAGTTAATAGCCCAAGTGTGGTCATATTGCTGTTGCATATCCTTATGAACAGAGCTGAATTTCCCACCTTTGTTAGACCTTTGTCAGTTGCTTATATATGATTGCCACAGTGAAGAAGGAATCTACTTTTGCGATGGGATAGAAGAAAAAGTGCTATGAAATTGTTAAAATTCTATGGCAACCAGACGCCCCCATCAGATAATCCTGTACCATGTGGGATCTTTATATTCCAGAAGAATTTAGAAACTCTAAATTGATTCTTACCCTCTACTGTTTCACCTATTTGAAAATTAAGAATTATTGCAACCCATATTCTGGTTTCTTTGAGTTGACTGTAACTGAACAAATACCATGTTCCATTTTCAGAGTTGGAGCATTGATTGAAAGAATAATTGATAGGAGAAATTACAGAGAAATGGATTTGTGACTAATTCGTAAAACTGCTTTCTTGCCAGAAGGGGCATTTTAGATTTGGGCAGAAGTTGATTTTTTTGATTATTTTTAAAGTCACAGAGGCCAAGATTCTCAAACTGGGTTAAGTAAGCCAGAACTGGGATGTTCTGGAATATTCAATGCCAATATCCTAGGAAACTGAGAATACAAAGCAGGGTATATTAAACTTTCCCTTAATATTTATTGAGTCTTACTAAAAAGTGAAGGAAAGAAGTTTTTATGACATGATGTGAATAGGTAAAATTGTCAGATACTTTCAGTTAGGTTTTTGTTTTAAAGTGTGTTGTAAACTATTTTGGGTCTTTGAGTTCTGTACTCTGACCTAGATTTTAATTTTTCAAATTTGTTCCTGTATTAGTTTCCTAGAACTGCCATAACAACATACCACAGACAAGGTAGCTTAACCAACAGAAGCTTACTTTCTCACAGTTCTGGTGACTAGAGTCTAAAATGAAGACATTTGCAGGGTTGCTTTCTTCTGGAGCCCCTTCTCTTTGGCCTGCAGATGGCCATCATCCCCCTGTGTCTTCACATGGTCTGTCTGCTGTTCTGTGTGTTGTCTGTGTCCTAATCTCTTCTTTTAAGGACGTTAGTCATATTGGATCAGGGCCCATCCTAATGACCTCATTTTAACTTAAATGTCTCTTTAAAGACCCTATCTCCAAATACAGTCAAATTCAGAAGTACTAGGGGTTAGGGCTTAAACATAGGAATTGGGGAGGGTGGAACACAGTTCAGCTCATAACAGCTTCCTTACCCTTTCTTCATCTGATTATTTGTGTTGGGGTCAACAGGGAAGCTCTGTAAATAGAATCTGTTCAGTTTCCACTGCCACCCTTGAACATAGCCATTATTTTCAAGGTGAGTTTACAGGAATGGTATGTTGGGGCCTATTTCCCAATGTGCTTTTTATCTTTGAGTCCTGTGGATCAAAATCTAATAACTTTAGATCTTTATTTTGAAATCCTGTATTCTCGGGAGGTAGAGCTTCAGAATCTTAATAGGTAAATGTTAGATTCTGTTCTGGACAAAGCAGTTCTCTGAACTGAAAGAGCAGAACCAGAAATAATGGCATCAGTTACCCTTTCGGGCTGGAATAACAACAAACTGAATGGAGACCTGTTACTGCCAGATACCATTATGGAACTCAGTTTTATGTAACAGGACAACTGCTGTATAATTCAATAGGTCCTCGCACCTGAACTGCTTTGCTGAGTTGAGTTGAACACGTGCTGCTTACCAGAGGTGGCTTTCACGTTTCAAGCTTTGTTTATACATGTCGGTTTAGACATGGTGTATTTAATAAAATGTTATCTAAAATCATATTAATTTAAAATAACATTATTTGGATATTAAATATTCTTAATATTCGCTCACCATATACCTCTTGTTTGTATCTTCTTTGCCTTCCCTATAAAATGACAGTGGAATGTTGAGAAACAAGTTCATGCATTTGGAGGGGTTTTGTAAATTTCAGTGCCATTTGGATGTTAGTTACAGCCTGTTTGTTGGGTCTTCTAGCTTTGGGGACAGCTTCTGCCTTGATTGGGCAGTCGGGCCACTGTTCAGCAGCAGACAGTTACAGCCAAATATTCTTCCATTTAAGGATCTTCCAGTCCTTCTCATCACTGTCCTTCTCTGTTAATGGCCAAGTTTACACATTCATGTTCCGTCTGACTTCTCTCCACACTTTTTGTGACTTTTTTTTCTCTTTGGAACTTCCCTCAGTGTTAATTTTCATTGGAAGTTAACTTAAGTGTATAATTAGAATTTAACTGAATCTTGCTCCCCTGGAGGAAAACTTGCTTCTCACCTAGTTACCTGTTCTTAAAATCTTAGGAATTATTAGGTAAATAAACACAAAATATTTGCAAGTTTAAGTCAGAGAAAACCTATTGAATGAATTATCTGCTGTTTATTATTTTTATTTAACATAGTAGATTTTGAAGAGAAAATACTGATCAAATTGGATTATTTTTAATTGAAGATAAAACGATCAAATCAGTTATCTTTATTTGGTAATAGTTTATTATATGTAAAAACAAACTAGTGATGTTGCTTTAATTACTATTAACTTTTATGTGAAATTATTTCAGATGTAGAGAAAAATTGCAGAATGTTACAAAGATGTTCTGAACACCTTTGCCTAATATTTACGTTTGCTTTATCTGTTTTATCTGTGTCTCTCTTCTTTACCTGAAACATTCCAGAGTAAACTGCAGGCCTGGTGACCCTTTACTCCTGAAAATGTTTGTATTTCCTAAAAATAGGAAAATTCTTTTACATTACCACAGTACCGTTATCAAGATCAGGATATTAACATTTACATATACCTATCATCCAGTTTAGAGGTCATGTTCAGATTTCACCAGTTGTTCCATTAATGTCTTTTATAGTAAAAGAAACACATTTTCTGATTTGGGATCCTATATTACATTTACTTGTCATACCTCTTTCTTTCCATCGAGAACAGTTCCTTAGTCTTTTATTTTACTTATTTTGGAGGGGGGGCTCAACTATGGTCTTTACATTTTTTCAGGAGCACAGGCCCTTTACATTGTAGAATATCTCTCATTTTGCATTTGTCTGTTTTATCGTGATTGTGTCGAGGCCGTGCTCACTGCAAGTATTCTACAGGGAATGTTTTGTGCTTCTCTGAGCACCACACCGGAGAAGCATGATGTCTGTTCACGCCATAACTGCTGAGGTTCGTTTGGTTAAGGTGGTGTCTCTCACATTTCTTTACTGTAGAGTTACCACTTTTCCCTTTGTTGTCAATAAAGTATCTTATTGGGAGATACTTTGAGACTGGAAATGTCTCATTATACTTTCATCTACTAGTTGTAGATATTTCCTAGTTCGTATTTAGTGAGGAATAAGTCTAAAGATTACAATGGCAATGGCAGACACAATGCCAGAAAGATATGTTTTTCTAAGTTCATCACTTTGACGTTTTGAAGCAAAACCAGATTTACCTCACTGTTGCATTTGATAAACTCATTTATTTTTTGAGGTAAATACATTTAAAGCAACAAATACATGTGAAAACAGTAGCAAGAGGTCTAAACACAAACACTGATACTAGTGATAGCTTGATGGTGATCAAGAAGACAAAACTAAATTAAAATAGCAAATGAATTAATAAAAAGTTGGACGTTTGTGGCCATCTAATATAGGCATGTAGAACTATATATACTCACTGTCGCATGATTGTGTGTGATTGTATTCCATAATATGACCTTTCATGATTGTAGTTGTCTGCACCTGTTCGAACAAAAGACTCGTGGAAAGATAGAGGCATTGCCAGCACAGACTGATCAGCTATTGATAGATCTGCAGAGTGCACAGTCTTTGTCTTTGAGAGTTCGGAAATTCTGACTTGGGGCACCTGGGTGTCTCATGGGTTAAAGCCTCTGCCTTCAGCTCAGGTCATGATCCCAGGGTCCTGGGATTGAGACCCGAGAATCAGGCTCTCTGCTCAGCGGGGAGCCTGCTTCCCCCTCTCTCTCTGCTTGCCTCTCTGCCTATTTGTGATCTCTGCCAAATAAATAAATAAATAAAATTAAAAAAAATTTAAAAAAATGAAAAAAAAATTCTGACTTGTTTTGGGCTCTTCTTTTCTTTCTCTCTTTCTTTGTGGCTGGGGGTGAGGGTTAGGTCTTTTGTTGACTAAATCATAAGACTTATCTATTAGAATGTCAACATACTGATCTTCAAGTACAGAATCATATTATTTGGTGTATCCCTTATTCATACGCTTCTTGGAACTATCACCCATTTCTATTGGGTAAAAATTATATAATGTATGAAGCCAAGTTTTCAGAAATTTGTTTGGTGAGGATAGTCACAATAAGGGAATTCAGTTTTGTATTTTGAATGTTTAAGGCATCATTTCTAAAAGTGTGTTCCGTGGAATTCTCAACCCATAAGGGTATCCCATAGAAGGGGGAGTGTGTGGTTAAGTAGGCACCGTAGGATACCCTCCTCTTGAGAATCCCAAAGCATAGTAACTGATTAAGGAGTCTGAGGAGTCTTTCTTAAAAGTACATGTTTAATGTAGTTGAAGTCAATGTTTTCCAAATAGAAGTGACACAGAAACCTTGTTCCCCCCCCTCCCACATGACAGCCTTCAGAATACATGTTTAGTGGCATTAGACTTGTGTGGATTTTTCCTCCAGATGGAACAAGACAAACCATGAGCCTACCAAGACAGCCGTCTTTGACTCTCGTTCTTTGTATATCCTTTCTTTCCAGGTGGCTACCTCCATTTTCCAGTGGTCCTCCCTCCCTCCCTCCCTTTCTCCTTCTCTTTCTTTCTTTCTTTTCTTTTTTCTCCTTTTAAAGATATTTTTAAAACTTCTGTTGAATTATATTTTGGCCTGGGAGCTGTTTTGTCTCTTTGTATATCTCTGTTTTAATCTCTTAAGTATTGAGTTTGACTTGCAGAGGGGACCTGTTTCCGAGTTCTCAGAAATGGCGCTGTACATGGTTATTTAAACAATGTTATGCCTCCAAGATTCCTGGTGATAATAGTGCAGGGTCTAAAGGAAATGTTTCACACCATCCAGTTGAATAGCTTCAGAATTTTACTAAAATGTGTTTAGAAAGATTTCTTTAACAATATATGAACCTAAGTGGATATATTTTTTAAATTCTGCAAGTAATCATCTTGCCTTTAGCAGCTAGTTATTATTCTAGTTATCTACTTCATTATTTTATTTTGAAATGCTTGCAGCTCACTAATTTAGATGGTGAAATGTGCTATTTCTGTTCTATAATTCTAGGTTGTGGTTAAGTGGGTCCATTTTTGGATTCCATTCAATAATGGATCTAATGTACTTTTTTCTTACATGGTTACAGAGAAGTCTTCCAAGGCAAAACAGAGCCTTACAATGAATTTATATCTTTAAACTTTTATAATACTGTGCTTTATAGAAGACAACAGCTCATAATTATGTATCTGTTTATGTTTACTACATTTTTAAAAAGTTTATTATTATTATTATTATTTAGTAATGTCTACACCCAGTGTGGGGCTTAAACTCATGACCCTGAGGTCAAAGGTTGCATGCTGCACTGACTGAGCTGGCCAATTTACTACATGTTTTCATATACATTTTTCCTTGAGAATAGGAAGGTCGTACCATCTCTGGAGTGACCTCAATTCCAATCCTGCCTCTACCATTTACTGTAGGTGTGGCTCTGGATTTGCTGCTCATTTACTCTTTCAGTATTTATTTATTTGCCTAATGTATCGTGCATACTTTTCTTAGAAGGAGTTAATCATAGATTAGAGTTAAATCATTCACTTAACTTAAAAATTTTTTTTAACCTAATGAAGTGTGTGAATAGTATTGATACAAAGCCCTTGGCACACAGTAGGCACACTTTGAATAGAGTGGTAAGATGATTTCTCACACGAAATTTGTTTCTAGCAATAATAGATATGCTTAACACTTGTTCCTTTCTTTTTATATTTGTCATGTGGAACCTTGTTTCTCAAAAAACTATAGCTTGCCTTCAAAAATTTATTTTTTGAACTATCTAATAAGATCTTTATTTAGTGTCACATTTATTTTACAAAGGGTAGATGCTTATTTTAGTGATGATTTGTCATTAAAATTATGTCAAAATGTCTTAAAATGTTGTTGAAACTGTAAACAAACTCATAACACACACAGAGCTAATTATGGATGCCATCTGTTTATTTTTACAAAGCTTTTTTTTTTTTTTAAGACCATGGCATTGTCTACTTATGATAAGCTTCAAGATTATTATAATGACTAAGTCCTGTCCTTCAATTAGTGTAGTTGAAGATGGGAAGACATTTCTTTTGTTCATTGACCTTTTCTCATTTCAGAGTGTATGGAATTAGACATGTCACGATAAAGAGACTGTTACGAAGTGCATTTAGAACATGCTTAATTTTTATAAGAGAAGAAATCGGTATTAAAGCAGGATATGTGGCTGAGCTTATATTTAAATATCTAAAACTTACGCAGGGATTTCAGTGACAAACAGATCATCTGCTCTTTATCATTTTTATCATTGCCATAAGTGGCCTTCTTTTAGCTTTGTTAAGTTTAGGAACTTGTAAGCAATCAAATTCATAATGCTGTGTATCCCTGTTAGTATCCCTATACGCCAGTGCATGTTTTTGTACATGTGTGTCCCGTGTGTGGGTATGGAAGGCCCGGGATCCCCATGACAGCATCATCCAAGGTAGTTATCAGCAATTTGCTGAGAGAGCAGAGTGATTTCACTGGCTCTGTTTTGCTATTGTGCGTGCTCAGCACTCCCCATGTAAGTCTGAAGGGAAAACAACCTGCAGGATCCATCTGCTCCTTTCTGCTACGCTGCACTGATGGAAGAGTACGCTAATCTGGTTGCTTGTCAGGACAGGTTAGTGAAAGCATGAGCCTGGGTGAGACTCGGCTCGCCTTGTGCTTTGAAAGATCCTAAGCTGCCTCTGTGGGTGCCATGCTAAGTGTAGCAGAATAGCTTGATTATCTGCCATACGGAGGATTGCAGCTAAATACGTATTTTCGGACAGGAAGTAGTTTCAAAATTGAGAGTGTTAAACATGGCCAGACGACATCTAATGAAAAATGGAGACAAGTAATGCAGAGAGTTTACAAATACTTTTTAGGTGTTCCTTTTAAAAAAGTCATGCCTGGTATAGCTTGTGTTTAATTTTATTCTTTTGGTTTTGTAGTTCATTGTGATTGACTGTGAAATATAATTAACCTTATTTTACCTAGAAGTTGTTGAACTTTTTCTTGCTTATTTCTGTTTGCCTTTTCCCACACCTATTGACGGGCTCATATCGGCCTTGCAGGTTGAGCATCCTGTCACAGAATGCATTACCGGCCTGGACCTCGTCCAAGAAATGATCCGTGTTGCCAAGGGTTACCCTCTCAGACACAAACAAGCTGATATTCCCATCAATGGCTGGGCAGTCGAATGTCGGGTTTATGCTGAGGTAAAACGAATGATGTTGAGAGGAAGCATGGTGGTTGTGTCCCAAAGTCATGGGACCAGGTAGAGCTGAGCGGAAGGTGAAGTTAGGATTTCAAGAACTGGTGTCAAGTGTGTGCTTATGTAATAAAGAATCCAACTGGGACAAAGGGTAGATAGTTTTGAGGTAATTCAAAGTAGTTTTAAAAGATTGAGTTTAATTAAGTTCCATGTATTTTTTTCTGCATGGGAAAAATAGCTCCCAGTCAGTTTAAGAGGCAACAAAGCATTTGTTAAATGTTCTTGCTTTTGCTAAATATTCAGTATGCTTGAAGGGACTGCAGTTTTTGTTTTGTTTGCTTGTTTTCAAATCCCATTTGAAATAAACAGAAGCATTTATTTCTGTGTTTTTGTTTGTTTTGTGCTTTTTGGTTTTTAGAGCCCACCCTGGGTGCACACAAGTTGTTAATTCAGTACTTAAATTTTTGCAAGTTTGTTTTCTAATAATTTTGTCCCTTATGCTTACATGAAAGTAACAATTAAAATTTAAATTGCAAAGCTTTATTCATGATTTTAATTATGGCTCTTACTCCTAAACTGTCAGTCCAGTACTTTTATACTATTTTATAACTGTATTAATCATCAGATAATAAAGCAGTCAACATCTGAGAAGGCTTTTTTCAAGTGATTAAAATAATTCAAGGAAACATGTATACTATGTTCTACTTTTAGAACTCGAAGTTTGTCAAAACAAAAAGTAAATTACTAGTATCTGTGTCTAAGAATAGTGGAAATTGTTTTCCAGTGTTTTTTAAGGATATTGAGAATATACTTGGCTTGGTTATTCTTGCTTTTTATTATATTTTAAGTGGCATTGTTGGGACACTGAACTTATTTAGTATTTATTCTGATGATCCAAGCTATTTACAAATGGAGCACATGCAAAGTTTCTTTGAGGTCTTTATCTGAAGAACCAAAATTCTCCAGTTTTACCATATGTGAACTGTTTTGAGAGTAAGAAAAACAAGTATGTTAAGTGCACTACAGTTGTTCTGAACTGGGGGATGTTTTGATGTAGCGCCTAGGTTATTTTATTTTTGCCTGAAGCGTTCTAAGAAGATTTATAAAATGTTGGAATTTTACTAGTTTCAATAAAGTATGACTAAGGTCAGGCTAAATTCTGCTTACAGTTCTGTTTAATTTTTAAATACTTGTCTAAGTAGTCTAGAGTGAGATTAAGACAGTAATATTCTGAAATCTGTGATTTGGTAAATACTGTATGTTGAAAATAGATCTATAAATGCTTCTTCATTGTATAAATATTTAACCTTACTCTGCTGATTTATATTTCAAAGACTGTGCTTCCTTTTCTTTGAACTTTCAGGACCCCTACAAGTCCTTTGGCTTACCGTCCATTGGGAGATTGTCTCAGTATGAAGAACCAATACATCTACCTGGTGTAAGTCATTAAGCTGTAATACCAAGTGAGGGGGTAAAACCTTGATTTATGTCATACTTTTATGTTAAAGCATGTCATCACTGAAGGGTGTAAATTGAAGGACAAGTGGAATTCCTGGGGAATGACAGTTTTTTGTTGTTTTTAAAAAAATATTTTGTACTTTGTGATATGTAGGAAAGTCAGAATTCACTTCACAGGGGACGTCCAGAGACATCTGACTTGTAAATAAATGATAGTTTACAATGTTCCCAATTCTTTTGAGAATTGTACTGAAAAAGATCACAGAACCCTAAGAATGGGAAATGACTTTTCTGTATTACACTTTAATCTTTTCCCTAAATCTAATCCAGCTTCCCTGTATAGTGAGATGTCAAAAATTCAAGTACAAAATCAGCCCCTTAATGGAAACGGATTAAGGAAAACAAAGTGTGCCTCATCCTAGCAAGTGTCACGGACTTTAAGAAGTACATATTTGCACCAGTTAAAGAAAAGTGATCACGGTCTACATAATTCATAATTCTTCTATATTTAATAGCTGTTCTTTAAATAGTTTTTGCTGCATAAAAATAACAAGGACATACCCTTTTTCTTAATCAAGGTAATAAGTGCATATATATATGACATTATGTTAACTAGTGGATGACAAGGCTGTAACATCTGTGAATATGATTATTCAGTTTGATTACTGGCATGAAGATGGTAAAAGATTACAGGAAGGATTCTAAATTCAAAGATGTTATTGGATATGTGATTTATTTCACTTTTTAAATTGTTTTTGCCCATATGCGTTCTGAAGAGACTTGACCCTTTCTAGGCTGGGAGATTTCATGCTGTGTTCAAAGCCTGAAGGCGGAAAAAAAATTGTAAAGATTTAACAGGCACTATGTGACGTTAAATAGCAGATGAGAAAACAAGTATCATAGGGACATATCTAAACATTTTTTTAATCAAACAAAAAAGTATTAAATAAGAATTCGTAATGATTCCTCTAGTTGTTGGAAGTTTTCACCACGTTGTAATAGCTAACAACATGTCAAACATTTTGCCCTCGCAAGTTTTTGCAATTTGCAATTTTCAAACGTGAGACCTGTTGAAAGTACAAGTGTTAATGGACAAACTATACCCCCTACAGTCTTTGTCCCACCAAATCTTTCTTCAATTAATGCTGCAGCAGGAGTTTTATGTAATAACATTTGCGGTTGTGAGCCATCCATAGAAAGAAAAAACAATTAAAATGCCTTAAATGTTCTGCTTACTGCTGTTATTTGCTTGTGTGAATGTTGCATGTCAGCTAAATGGACCAAGGAATAGATAAAGTGATTGGGTGCGGGAGAGTGCACACCAAGCTTTGTCTATCATTATTGCTGGGAGCAATCAAATTGATGTCAGCAGGACAGTAGATGCGTTGACAGCTGTAATTATGTATCTCCATGGTGATCACTTTTGGCCTGTCATGGAGGCCCACAAGTCCCCTCCCTTGGAAGCATTTAATCAGATTGGGCTGTCACTTGTCAGGTAGACATGGCGGGCTGGGAGTTGGACTGAGGGGGAGAGGTGACTCCAGCATGAAGGGTGGGAGACGGCTGATAGTTTCACACGGTCCACCGTTGATACAGAAGAAAGACATTTAAATTATGCCAGAGCTTTCTGAGCGATGGCTTGGGACCCTCATACACAGGTGCCTGGGTGGTGGTGGTGGTGGGTGGTGGCTTTTCCTCCTTGCCTCTTTAGCTAGATCAGTCAGTTTGAACTTGGAAAACTCTTTTGGGCTGTTACCGTTTTTTGGTCACAAGAATACATACTTCAGGTTTAATTTACAGGTCGTACACTGCACATGCTTCTTTAAGCCTAAAATTTACTTACAGGGCATTGATGAAGATTTTTAAAAAATCTTTGATCACCACATTTGATAAACTTGTTATTTTCAGACGGCAGTTTTGTTCTTCTCAGAAATTTCGTTACCTTTTCATTTGACTTTATTCTTAAAACTTTTTGTGCCAAAGCTAAAATACATATTTTTGTGTAGCCTTTGTTTCCATAAAGGAAAGGCGACTTAGTTTGATTTTTACTTCACTGTTAGAAATTAGAAAAAGAAATAAAGCTATATAAGCAGGAAGTTATAAGTCAGAGTCTTTATGCTTTGTTATATTTTTAAATTAGAAATGTTGATTTGCTAATGAAATGTATTTGATTAGAGATGTGTTTTGATTATGTATTATATCTCTTGATTTTACCCTATGTATTTTTAGATTAAAATGACATACCTTCTATGATCATAATTTTAATGGAACACATGTTTATATCCAAGAGCCCTAGGTTACTTAACTTTTAGGAGGGTGGTGGTAAAGGTAACTACAATGTTAAATTATGAACTATAGAAGAAAGTAATAAATAATCTTTATTGTCTGTTATTTGACCAGTGGGGTGAACAGCAGAGTTCCACCCTACCCTTGTAGCAATTTATGTAGCAAATAGGATATATTTAAAGTCAAACATTGTAGGATTTGTACCAGTCTCAGTTTGAAATGCAGCTTCAGCAAGCATGTTCTGGTTTTAAATAATAATAAATGGTGGTAAAATGAGCTCTTTAACTTTTTGCTGCTAAAATTAAGAAAATGCAAGTTCAGAAGGCTCTTTTCTGTTATGTAAGTTGGTGGTCAGCTTCCGTTTGGGGGCTATTTGAATGTGGGGAGAGGGTAGATTATGATTTTATTGCTTTCACAGCTGTCCCATTAATTCTTTCCTAGTTTTTATAAACACTGTGAATTTCATAGAACTGAAGTATGTTTCCAGAAAATAGAAAGCCAAATATGTTTAAGTGTGCTGAGTGACTTTCATTTAAAATTATGATTTTCATGTATGAATGCGAATGTAAATAAAAATATCTATACTTTTTGTGTTTGCAAATACAGAAATAAAAGCACTCTGTGTATGTTACAATGTTATCTTCTAAAGCCTTACAAAGAGAATAATAGTAGTGTGAATTTTTTTTTAAGAGAACGAAACTGTGCTTTATCTTTTGATGTCACCTTATAATAAAGCCATCATCGTACCCTCATGTGGATATCCTAGACAAGAGGTTCTACATGCGGTCCCTTGATAATTGCCCAAATTAAAATATTAAAGGCCTAACAGCCGCTGTGTTGACCTTTTCCTGCCTTGCTGCAGACAGATGAGCTGCTGTTTATTAGGAAGTCTTCTTCCCACAGGTGAAGAGCTACGTGAGCTTCCGCTTTTCCCTTCCCACCCCTTTTACCATGTCGGGCATCAAAGTCCTGCTGTTCTAGCAGCTTCGATTAAATTCCTCTATCTTCAAGACCCCTAGGACATGCTTGACAGTCTTAAGTATTTTGATTAGGTTTTAAATACTTCAGATTCCAAAACTTAGGCACAATAATTTAATAAATATTTCATCCTCAGCAACTGCTCATTTTCAAAGTTTTACATGGCTAACCTCTGTGCCTTACTGCTGGTATCAAACTGAGAGAGGAAAACAAGAATCAGCGATGTACTAACTAACTTGTTGGCTGGTTAACAGCAATCAGGCTCTTCAAAAGAATATTTTGAACTTGTGCTGTTTTTTTTCCCCCCATGAAAATCACAAAATCGGAACTCTAATTGGGGCTGTGTCTTTACAAAGCAAAGCTATGAGAAAAGCTGTACAAACATTAAAGTCTCGGGGGACTAACAGTAACAGAAAAAAACATTGTACAGTTGAGAGGGTAAGGCAAAAAAGGAAAGTGTTACAGACATGAAAGCCACAGGACCAGCGTTCCTGGAGAGCTGATGAGCTGAGCTGCCGAGTCCTGCTGCCCGGCTTGACTGGGGTCCTCCCTGGGGCTCTCGGAAGGGTACAGTGGGGAGTGTGCCTAGAAGGGGCGCATCATTCATGCCACGCTTCAGTGGGAGGACCCCATCAGATAGCTACAAATGCATCCCCCGATAGTGCTGTATGAAGTATTATCACTGTTATTTTTTGAGGTTTCTTATCTTAGTTCCTTTGTTTAGTGGAAGAGCAAAAAAATACATTGTACTACATACAGCTCAAGACGATTTGGTCTCTATGTGGTTTAGATTGTTTTTCTGTTTTCTGGAAGCTGAACTGTTACTTGAGATTAAATTATCCATCTGTTCCTTCGAAATTAAAATTGTGAGAAAAATGGCTGCACAATATGAAGTTACTTTCATTTCTTTCTTTCTCCCAGGTCCGGGTTGACAGCGGCATCCAACCAGGAAGTGATATTAGCATTTATTATGATCCAATGATTTCAAAAGTTAGTTCAATTTCTTAATGACTTTGTTCATTTTTCTTCTGAAGAAGTGGAAGTATTTAATTTAAAAAAATCTGAAATTGAGCTGTTCTCTGAATCATGTGCTATGATTAAACAAGTAATTGTGCACTGATGGAAAAGTGAAAGCAGAGCAGATTTTTTTCCTCTGGAGAAATATCAGTACCATGTTACTTTTTAACACTCCCCAATCAAGTCAGTCATTGGCTCTTCCCGGTCAAATGGAATGATGATCCATTTCATTAGTTAACTATTAAATCGTTAGGTAACTAAGTTACCTAACCAGAGGCTCCAATGCAACTTGCATACAGTTAGGATGAATTAAGTTGTATTTGGTCATTCCTGAAAATTACCTGAGATAGAAGTATGAATGGCAGACCATTATCAAGGAGTTGGGGTGATAAATCCTGTTTTTTGGAGTACTTTTTACCATCTCTCTTCAGTTTTTATGAATCAGAAATTATTTGTGGGGATTGCACATAATTAAGGTTTATGTAAGAGTATAAGATGTCTTTTTGCCCACCTGTCTTTGGAATTTGACTTTACAGAATAATAACAATGCTTAAATTCTTACATCTTTTAAAATCTTTAGAATTGTAAGATATCATAAAATGTAGAATTTCTGACTACAGAATTTACTAAAAACCCTTTTTCAAGTTGATGTACTTACAGCATGCAAATCACTTTTTCTTTATCTTTTTTAACTTAATTTTTAACTAACATTATTAAAGTGAACTTTAGGTATTTTGTTTGTTAGAGACGTGCTGTTTAGTTTAAAAATAAAAAACAAATATTATAGATGGATTTTTAATAGATGTGGTTCCATTTTTGGTGAATACATTTCTGTTCAGAAACGTGACCCACAAATAAATTTTCAACCTGGCTTGATACTGAGGAACTGATGGAAGGCACTAAAGTAATTGCATACTACACATTGACTAACGTAATAATGAGAAAAATATTTTATGAATACTTGAGATCTTATTAGCAAGCAAATTAGTATAAAATGTTACTTATTGCTTGTATTTAATTGCTAATTTGGTTAAGATTCCTCTAAATAGGCACAAAATCATATAGAACAGGAAGACCCTTCTGATTTTCTAATACAAGAACCTTTTGCGTCTGGGTGTTACGTGTAAAAGCCAGCTAAGCGGGGTGTCAAACTTGAAAATGACGTTCTCGTAGGGAGAGAAAAAACAAATCTTGCCTACTCCTTCCCTATCCCAGACGTTCATATTTTATCCCAAATCATGTTTACATTTTGATACCTTCCCTTTTAAACATTTTATGATTGTTTTTATTATATTGTGATTGAGCTCAAAAAGCTCTTTTCTGTGATAGTGAGTGTAGGAGAAATGTCTGAAATAGCTTGATTTTCATATTTATTTAGTTTTAAAATTTTAATTGCCATACTTTATGTTACAAACTAAACCACGGTGAAGTTTCAAAAGATGTTCTGGGAAATCTCTTAGGAATTACTTTGATTTTTATTAGAATGCATTGTTTGACTTTTAGATAGATTGATAGATACCGATATAAATTGTTTTTTGTTTGTTTGCTTTTAGCTGATCACGTATGGTTCTGATAGAACTGAAGCACTGAAGAGAATGGAAGACGCGCTGGACAATTACGTAATTCGAGGTGAAAACAAACATTTGGGTCTTAATATTCTATATGGTGTCCAGTTTTAGAAAACAGCTTGAAGATACACTAGAGAATTCAGTAGAAAATATGCTTACTGTGTGTTTCAATAGAAATAAGAAAAACTTGAACTAAACTGATAGCCCTATACTTTATGTATATACTTTCAGTTATTTAATTAAACTTATGATTCATGACCTTTCATGACCTTTCCTAGATGAGCATTTAGTATTTTATGTACTGTATGGAAAATGGTTCTGTATTCTGAAGTCTATTATTGGCCAGTGCACCAAATTAGCTATTTACTGTCTTTTGTCATTGTCGATGATGTTTTGAAGGATGAAACTTGAAAATGTATAGAGATATAAAATATAGTGACATACAGTTGACTGACTTGGCAGTAGACGGTATAACCCTTTGTGTCTATAAGGGCAAATTATAAAATATTCTCTAGCAAATGCAGTTTTATTACCTCATGTACATATAGGTCAGTTCTAATGCTTAACAAAGTGTGATCCTACAAGCCTTGAGGATGTAAAGCAATAACTGACTTAGGAGCAACCATTTTACTTTTATATGTATATATAAAGGAATTTATCTTTAGGTGATCTCTACACCCAGTGTGGGGCTGAGCTTAAGATTTGTGTGCCTCACCAACTAAGCCAGTCAGGTCCCTCGCAGCCATTTTATTTAAATAATGAAAGCAAAGTTATACTTACTCCTCTTAAGGAGTAAATTACCTTATAATTTGTATTAGCAACTTTTCATTAGTTGTGAAAAGATCATTTCATTTTAGTCCAACATAAATTATCATCAGCTTCAGAATAATGGAGTTTAACATTGAATTTAAAGTGTAAAATACAAGTTCACTTTGAGTTATGAGTGAGTACTGGGTGTCTAAGTGCATTCCTTGGGAAGGACTGGCCTGGGTAGTTCTGCGCTTTTCTCACGGCTCATTAAAACAGTGGAGCTAGGAGGCTGGAGTTCGGAGGCTGAGGGGTTATAACAGTGGTGGCGTGTGATCACCTAGCCCCTATCTAGCCCATACAGAGCTTTATACGCTTTCAAAAGGATTCCCTTCAAGGGGACACAGCCTGTAAGTCAGAAGGCTTGGCGAGTAGACAGCAACTTTGTGTGAATTAGAAAACGTGCTCTTTTCTCAGGTGCGTTCAGCTGTGAAACTGAGAGCCCAGCTTAGCAGTGGAGCACATCAAACCCTTAACACTGCACCGTTGACCCAGTGCCTTTGTGCAGTAAACAGTTCATGCAGGTGTACAGTAGTGGCTCAGGACAATTAAGTGACTTCGTTTTGTTTTGTTTCGAGAATGTGAGCGGTGGGATGGCGTGCTGGCCGGTTGAGGGGAGGGGCAGGGCAGGAAGGAGAGGGAGAATCCCAAGCAGCTTCCTTGCTGACATGGGGTTCCATCTAATGACCCTGAAATCGCCAGCTGAGCCAAAAATTGAGAGTCCGATGCTTAACGGGCTGAGCCACCCAGCGGCCCCTCGTGACTCTTTTTACATAGCTACCTTCCTCTGCTCATTTTTGTCCATGGCGATTAGTAGGCATCCAGTCCTCACTTTGCCTCATTTTTTTTTTTTCCCTCTTGTTAGATCTGGAGAAACTTCTTACCTCCCTTTCCTTTTACTGTCAACTTTCTTTTCTTAACATTTGTTAACTAACAGGTAACAGTGATTCTATCTAATCTTATGTGCTAGTGATTCACCTTTGTCAATGGAAGGAAAACAGTCAGCTCTCAAGTGAACTCAGATGTAATAAAAAAAAAATCAGTAACATCGGTATCCAAAGCATGTACACATTTGAAAAATCCTCTTCACATTGTTTTTAGCTCATTCTCTAGTTCATTTTTAGCCTGAATTGTGGAGTAGTTACTATTTTTTTTTTTTTTTAACTCTGCCATGTTCCACCATAAGCAGCAGTTATATATTTTCTGTGTATATTGGTTAAGTAGGCCTGGAGGGGTCTGTTTTCCTTAGAAATTCTATCCCCCCCAAATGGGTGTTTGGAACACACATCTAATTTGGGTATGTGTTTTTCTCTATGTGTTTAACTATACACACAGAGACATGAACAGGTATTTGGGACTTTTACTCCCAGAGGCCTTTAAAGTATCTGTAAGAGTTTTCTAGATTCCTGCCCCCAACCAGTATTTTTGCAATTTTTTTTAAAAGTGTTTTTTTTTTTTTTTTTTTAAGATTTTAATTGTTTATTTGACAGAGAGAGAGATACAGTGAGAGAAGGAACACAAGCAGGGGGAGTGGGAGAGCTAGAAGCAGGCTTCCCCCTCAGCAGGGAGGCAGATGATGGCTTGCTCCCAGGACCCTGAGACCACGACCTGAGCCAAAGGCAGATGATTAACGACTGAGCCACCCAGGCACCCCGGTATCTTTGTAATTTTTATTGTGGTTGTTGAATTATTGGATTTTGGCTAATTTGGGTTATGCTCTAGTGAGCTTGAGTGGTAAATTCATGAATTTGAGATAGTCAATTTGAGTAAGAATATTTTGTCAAATCACATCTCTCTTAAACTTTGATGTAATGTAGTGGCATGGCACATGGACAGTTTGTCAGAATATTAGTGTTGTGTTCTACTATGGCTTCTGAAACGAATACTCTTTCATATTTATAGAATACACTTTCATGTTTTATATTTAAATGAATGTTTGCCACTAGTCATTACATGTTTATTTTATGTTTTAAAAAGATTTTATTGATTTACTTCTCAGAGAGAGACAGAGAGAAGGGGAGGAAGCACGAGCAGGGAGAGGTGCGGAGGGAAGAAGCCGACTCGCTGCTCGCAGGGAGCCTGATGCAAGGCTAGATCCTAGGGTTCCCAGGTTATGACCTGAGCCAAAGGCAGAGGCTTAACTGACTGTGCCACCCAGGCGCTCCTCGTTACTACATTTTTAAATGAAGTGACTTAAGTATGGAGTGGTAGTAGGCCTGCTGTTACTCTCCTAACTTTCTGTGTATCATATGTAAAATAAAATGTGTTTCATTGAGCAGATAGTTTTTTTCCAGGCTTAGTGTGAAATTTCTGCCTTTGGTTCACTGTGATACATACAATAGAAAGAAATCACACAGGTCTGGGTTCCTATCCTGTCCTGACACCATTTAGGAACTGTGATTTTTGTTCAGTTACTCTCTCTGAATCTCATACTCCACATTTAAAAATGGAGTGTTAGCCTCTGCCTTATAAGTTAATTAACTGAGATTAAGTATGGTTAAGAGATTAACTGAGGTTAAGTATATAAAAGGACTTGGCAAAGTAATAGCTCTGTAACTTCAGGTCCTACCTTCTTTTCTCCCTCTCTCATTACAATGATAAAACTACATATTTAAAGACCATATATCAGAAATTATTATCCGTCAGTTAGTGTGATACGTGAAACTGATGAAGCCATAGATAAACAATATTGAAAGTCCATTGTAGGCCGTTCTTGGTGCTGTGTCCTCCTTCTCTGCTTCTTCAAAGCATTTGCCATAACTGTAATTCAAATACTAGTTGTCTGACTAATTGCTAAATGTCAGATTATCTCATAAGAAAGTTAGGTGTGTGAGGGCAGTGATGGTGTTATCTTGTTTACTCATATATTACTAGTGCTTAGCAGTGCCTGACACATGGTAGGTGAGTAATATGTGTTGAATGAATTAATGAGTGAGTGATAATATCCCTATATCAAGGTGCTTCTAGTGAACTCGGAATGAAACAGACAGATAACATGAATTCATAGATGCCCTAATGGTGGAGTGAAAAAATACGGTGGAAATTGAGATGGGGGGCCCTTTTTCTCTCCTCACCTCTGTGTTTGGTTCTTTGAAAGCATGTGAACACTGCCTTAGGACTTATGGTGACTCGGTTGAGAGTACCTGCTTTGAGCAGCTCCTCAGGGTGACAGTATTTTTTAAAAGACTGAACTCACTGTGGAGGGAAAGTACAGGGGATGGGCACACTTGGGAGTATTTGGAGTGTGACTTGGTCTTATCCTTTGGGAAAGTGGCCTGGCATCGGATGTTCAAAGTGCATGCTCTTTGACCTACCTGTTCAGTCTTTAGGAATCTTATCCTATGAGTTAAAAGACCGAATTGTGCAGTGATGTTAATGAGGACATTTATGACAGCACTGGTTACAGTAGCCCACATACTAACCAATTGAGGTGTTCAGCAGATGGGTGGACTGAAGGAATTACTATGCATTTTCAGTGTAAATTACTGCTTAGCTGGTTCTTGAAGGCATGTCTATGCATATTGTCAGGTAGGAAGGCAATTTGCAGAGTGAGGTATGGTGCAGTCTGACGTTAGTTAAGCCAACTTTCCCATCCTACAGTATCTTTATCGTATTTGGATGATCATAGAGAAGGCTGTGGATGTATACACATCAGATCAAAACACATATATAGTTAGCTCAAAAGGTTTATCAGAAGTTTGTTTTCTCTTGATATATTGCTCACAGGCTTTTTATTTTAGGTATTTTCTTTCTTTCTTTCTTTCTTTCTTTCTTTCTTTCTTTCTTTTTCTTTTATAAAGATTTTATTTATTTATTTGACAGACAGAGATCACAAGTAGGCAGAGAGGCAGGCAGAGAGAGAGGAGGAAGCAGGCTCCCTGCTGAGCAGAGAGCCCGATGTGGGGCTTGATCCCAGGACCCTGAGATCATGACCTGAGCCGAAGGCAGAGGCTTTAACCCACTGAGCCACCCAGGCGCCCCTACTCACGTCTCTTTATTATCTTGCTCTTTTCCTTTTTGGATTTTGTATCATAAACTCTTCAGTAGAGTCCCAGGTAGCTGACTTGCAGAATGTCTCACATTCTAGATTGGAGGGTTCATTATTGGTCTGGTCAAGGCACTTGGGGAATGAGCTGGAGAGATGGGGGTTGCAGCTAGAACAAGCAATTTAGTTTGAATTGGTGATTTTGAATATGGTGTAGTTAACGAACCTTAGATGATTTCAGGGTGTGACTCTGGGACTACGTGGCTAAAGTAAGAGAATAGATTATTTGCAGTGAGATCCTAGGAGCTGAGTGGTGAGGATGTTGCCTGGGTCATCCACATAGGGTGACAGGAGTTAGGATCTGAAGGAAGGTCATGAGTCAGGTGACATAAAGTCTGCAGCAAATACTGGGTTATGACGAGGATGTTGGTAGGTGACAGGGAATTGGAGAAGATTTTTTGACCAGATAAAATAAACGTCAAGGAAGAAGAAGGTTCTCCAAGGATTAGAAGAGGTAATGTTCTAGAAATGGCTGTGGATCTCAAGGACGTATGTGAGGGTTGCTGGAGAAGTGAGGTTTTCATGTCCTGGGATGCTCTGTCCTCTTCTTATCTGAGGACCTTCATTGTTAGGCTGTAATCTAAGCAGTTGTAACAGTAAAAAATACAGTGACCTAGGAAAGATACAATTTAATTTCTCTGCCATGTCATAATCTCAAAAGGAGATTGTCAGGGGCTTAGATTCACAGCAGATGGTTTTCATTTGGGGGCCCCAAAGTGGCTGCTTTTATGCCCGTCATCCAGCCTCAGCAAAAGGTGGCAGGGAGAGTTCACACCATTTTTTTTCTTTTCAAGGTATAACCTAGAAAGTACCTTTATTTTAGTCCCCATTCTTTTGGCATTTAATCACACAGTCGTACATAGCTTCTGGGAACTTGGGAAATGTAATAGATGTTCAAGGCAGCCATATACTAAGCTAAAAAGTGGCGTTTCTTTTATTAAAGGAAAAAGAATAGATATTGGTGGATGACTGGGGAAGTGAAATATATATGTGTATGTGCTCATTTCTGGAAACACACACAAGAGCAGAACGAGTAAGATGGTGTACTTACAGGGTGTGGAGGGAGGATCAGGTAGAAATGTTTGGCAGATAGGAAACAAAGTACATGGAATGAAAAGGAGAGACTTCTTTGATTTCACTTTTAGAATTCTGACAATATTTCAAAATAAAATTATTAACGTTCTGGGGAAGAAATTCAAAATGGAGTACAACCAAACAAACGGATATACTGTATGAATAATCATGGTGATTGGGTGGGGAGGAGGGAGAGGAAAAAAAAAATCTAGCCTTAAATAACTGTTAGCCATATTTTGACTGGATACTCTCCAGCTAAATACAGCATTATAAACAAACATTAAACTCGGGTTAATAGGTTTGCGTGTCCTAGTTCATGGGTTAGCAGTTCTGAAACCAGTTTATGTATGTTCTGGGATTGAGGAAATAAATACATGGATTTTGGATAAGATGGCATTTCTCACTGTCTGAGAAAGAAGTTAAAGATGCGGAAATAGATGAGGATACAGTGAGTCTTGCGGTGTTGAGTTGAAACTGGGGGTATCTTTGTAAACTCGTGGTTTGTAACATAGATTGGAATGTAACTGTACAGATATGTTAGTGTGTGTCTGTGTATTTGTGTGTATATATATACATATTCTGGAGCTCAGGTTTTCTTTAGTATTACTGACATTTTGGGGTAGACAGTATTTTGTTGTGGGGGCTGTCCTTCACACTGTAGGGTGTTCATCACCACTCTTGGCCTGTACTCATTAAACGAGAGTAGCGTCCCGTCAGTTATGACAGCCAAGTATTTCCGGACACTGCCATATGTTATGCTGGAGGGGGGCAAATCACCCTCGACTGAGAACCACAGAGCGGTCATGGAAACATTGACACCCATAGCAATGAGCATACCAAGAACCCAGATCTTTTTTTTCCAATACCATTGTCTCATAAATGGAACCAGCACTCCATGGTAAAATGGCTGATTTCTGGAAGAGTGTTACGATGAGCCTGAAGCATCTTGTATGAGAAAGCAGTAAGTGCTCAATAATGATGATATGTCAGAAAGACACAGGAGCCAGCTCTCAGGGGTTCCCACTGGCCAGTCTGGGAAAACTTCAGCAACAAAATAAATAATGTTAGCAATGGGTTAAAGCCCGTTGTCATACTGGCATAAATAGGTAAGAAAGATAAAAGAGGGAAGAGGCACAGCTCTTTTCTACATTAGATTTTTAATTAGTGTAGAAAAATGCCTACTTGTGCCAAATTGTTTATTTAGGTAAGAATCATCAATGACAGTTGCTAAAATTAGTGGGTGAAAATATGAGCAACAGGTATTTGCATAGTTTCATAGTATATCCCCAGGAGATATTAATTAATTATAGTGGGAAATGAAATATCTTAAAAATGTACAGACCTAGCAGTTTACCCAAATGATCACAATTAGTATCACTGGTCGTGGGATATAGCAACATGATGTGCCTCTTGAGGTATGATGCGCTGAAAATAGCACATCGTTTCTGTGATGTTCTCCTCAAAACGTATAACCTGGATATAATCATGAGGAAACAGCAGACAGACCAAATTGGAAGACAGTGTATGAAATAAAGGGCTTGCACTCTTCAGAAGTGTCAAGGTCAAGAAACACAAAAGTGGATCAACCTTATCTAGATCAAAGGAAACCAAGGATATGTGACAACTAAATGCAGGATTAGTTCTGAACCAGAAAAAAAAAGTTTGTGTTTTGTAGTAAAGGTCATAAATGAGACAGTTGGTGAAATTTGAGTAAGGTTTGCAAATTAGATAATGATACTGTTATCAATGTTAATTTTCAGATCTGGTCATTGTACTGTGATTACATGAGAGGCTTACCTTGGTTTTAGGAAATACTGAAGTATGTAGAGGTAAAGTACATCCTGTTTTTGACTTACCCCACATGTTTAAGGAAAAGAAGTGTGCACGCACGTGTGTATGTAAAGAGGGAAAAAATGAATGATAAAACAAATGTGTTAACAGATGTTACAATAGGTGAATCTGGGTGAAGGATATACAGTAATACTTCATATTATTTTTGTGAATTTTTTATATTCTGCAGTTATTTTAAAAAAAAAAAGTTAAAAAGATAGATGAAGAGGAGCATGCGCCCCCTCCCCACAAAGCTAAGGAATTTCACTTAAGGAATAAAAACAGATGCGTTTGTGATTCTGTATGATTCATCTGATGAATTCTAATGGCTAGAGGGCTTAAAGAAATTGTTTTGTAAAGGACAGGAAAGGAAGGACAACTTACTGTCTTGTTGGCTAACCACTTAGTTGTTCAAATAATATTTTTTCTCCTAAGTTGATTGTGAGCTTTTGTTAACATAAAAAATCTTGAGAGCAGAAATGTAATTTGGTTAAAGTTAATTTCTGAGTCCCCATGAAATAAGCAGTGGCTTTTGGCCTCCGTTTGATCCTGGCCCTGTGTGCAGCTAATGTCTGGCCAGTGTTTTGGAAACAGCAGGTAGTCAGGAGAAAGCGGCTCCTAGGGGTCCTCTCTTCTGTGGGCCTGGTCGTGATTTCCCATACAGATGGGACCCCGTGAACTTTGGTAGGGGTCATTTTGAATTCCCTGTCTAAAACTCAGAGCCATAATTTTTATGAGTATGTGATTAATAATATCGTTGAAGTTATAAACTGTGTCTCAGAGTACCTCTGTGGCCGACTTCATGTTTGAACAAGGATCAGTTTAAAGAGCACTGTCTTTCCTGGGACAAGGAAAGAAAGTAAACTCCGTACAGAATGATAACTTTCAGATGTGTAGGCTATCTCTTAACAGTTCCATGATTTTTTTCCCCATCTATCTGCTCTCTTGAGCTTTTAGGAAAAGAAAACAGTTTTTTGATTAGTCCCCCATTTGGCTTTAGAACTAATTACTGTACAGTAGTCTTTGGAGTCAGTGGAGGCACCTAGATTTTGGTTGTCTGCCATTAGCCACTGTTTCATCTTCTAGTCCTTTGGAAAGAGAAACAGATAATGAGTGGGTTTTGCATAGTAACCAGTAATATTTTATTCAGAGAACATTTAAAGAGAAAGTGCTTTTGTGTAGTAATATTTTTCCTGAAGCCTCTTTTAGCAAGATAAAAGTCTGTTTTCATGCTCTATTTACTATTGAAGTAGAAAGATTTTTGAAAGTCTGGGCTTCATTTGTGTGCTTGAATGGCTCTGCTCTTTGATATCCAAAATGTAAATTAATATTTGCTTATAATAACTTTGACTTAATGTTTTCTAAAATCACTTATTTTTCAACTTTGAATGTGGAATAAAAGTGCAACGTACCATTTATCCTGTAAAACTGCATACATTTTAATTTTTCGACGTCTTCAGTCGCAAATTGATCCCTGGGTGTCAGAAAGCAATCTTATTTTTGTTCAGATGATCATTATTTCTGAAATCTTTGTTGGGGTTTCCTGAAGACAGTCTGATACCAGCTACTTAGGCATCGGCCTCACAGAGGAGCAAGAAAATTTATACTGTCACTAGGCTGTCACAGGAGAGCCTGTAAAGTCAAATATGAAATATGAGTCCAAACAGTATTATTTTTATTTAACTGAAGGACAAAAAGCCTTGGAGTTTACATTGCCCTTCTATGTAATTTACTATTTACACATAAACTAACAAATGAAAACATTCTGAAATATTAATTTGCACATAAGAATACTTTTTTTTGGAAATAAAATCCAGCTGCACCTTGATCTTCCAATTTTCATCTTTTCCAGCTCCTTCTTTAATATCATATTTTTTCCAAAACTTCAGTTATGGTGCAGGAGTAAGTTACACACGGCTGGCTTTGTCTTGCATTTCTCTCTTCCCCATCATGTATTCCTCCACGTGGACATCTGCCTCCACGCTTTCTATGTTCTGGGTGGCTCTGTGTCCTAATTGGCTTTCTCTTCTGATCTCTGACCCCTTGGACACCATCAGTCTCCTCTCCCAGTCTTCTCCAGTTTAACTTGTCCACAGTGAATCCGATGTTTTCCTCTCAACTTGTTTCTTTTCTGTGAAGTGGTGGTTTCTATCCTGTAGCACGCCAGAGCCAGAAGTGACTCATTGCCCCCACTTTTTTTTTTTTTAAATACAAGCTTTTATTTTATTATTTTTAAAAAAGATTTTATTTATTTGTGAGAGAGAGAGAGAGCGAGCACAAGCAGGCAGAGTGGCAGGCAGAGGCAGAGGGAGAAGCAGGCTCTCCACTGAGCAAGGAGCCCGATGTGGGACTCAATCCCAGGACCCTGGGATCATGAGCTGAAGGCAGCTGCTTAACCAACAGAGCCACCCAGGCAACGCACAAGATTCTATTTTTAAGCAATCTCTCTACTCCCAACATGGGGCTTGAACTTGAAACTCTGAGATCGGGAGTCACATGTTCTTTCCACTGCGCCAGCCAGGCAGCCCCGTCTCCCTCATTCTTGACATCCACTAAGTCGCCATGCCCTCTCAGCCTGTGAATCACTTTCAGACCCGCTGCTTTTCTCTGTCTGTGTTGCTCACAGCCTTGCTGTGGTGTGGGGGTGTGGTGGGGGGGGGTGGGGAGGGCCTTGCCGGTTTTCAGCAAGTCTCCTGCAGTTGTCAGCTAATGGTTTTTTCCATCTTCACTCCCTCCCCCTCCCCCGTGCCCTTCCCAGTAGCAGCCTGCATGATTCCTGGAGCTCAGACATGGTTGTACCTGCCCTGCTTCACCCATCCGGTTGCCCTCAAGAGAAGTAGAATCGTTGTATGGCTGTCAGGCCGGCACGTCGCTGTTGCGCTTCCACATACACCCTCTTTCCTTTGCTCATGCTCTTTGGCCATCGTGTACTTCCTTCAGTTTCCCCCACAGAAATACCTGGTGGTTTCCATTTGCTTTTGACAACAGTAAGAATTCTTTTTTTTTTTTTTTTTTTTTTTAAGATTTCATTTGTTTTAGAGAGAGAGCAAGCACCCATGTATGCACCCAAGAGCAGGGGAAGGGCAGAAGGGAGGGAGAGGGAGGGAACCTCATGCAGAATCAGAGCCCTGAGCGGGCAGCCTCTGTAGGGCTCCGTCCCAGGACCCTGAGATCATGACCTGAGCTGAAACCGAGAGTCCTGCAGTCCACTAACTGAGCCACGCAGGTGCCCTAACAACAGTGAGAATTCTTAACTATTTTAAGTTTCTTCTTGATAGTACCTGCCTTTGTGTCCTTCTGTGTCTTTCTCTGTTTCCTCTCCCAGCCGGGAAGTTTTGCCTTAAGTCTCTCCTACTTTCCTTTTCCTGGAAGGCCACATCTGTTGTTGCCAATGCATAGAAATCTCTCTGGTGAGCCATATCCTTTTCTTCTTCAAAAGTGCTTTAGTTTTGTCTGTTTGTAAAACATATAGCAGAAGGATTCCATTCCCTTTCATAGGAGTCTTTTATTTTAAATCTTTGCTTACTGAGTTCGTCTTTCTAAGCACTCTGAGCACATCATTTTCATTTAGCCAAATATCACCTGTAATATAGGCAGATGTCACATTTTTGCAATGATTTGTTAGTTATAATTGTGTCATCAGAAGTTTTTTACACCTTCCAATACTTTCCTCATAAAAATATGCATAATTGCAACAGACTTCTGACCGTTCGTTGTCAAAAACTGTCTAAGTCATTACCCACAGAGCAAGGCTGGGAAACTGTGCCTTTGTCCAGGGCATGTCCTGTGAATGGTACATACTAGATCATTGTCTATATGTAATAACTTCTTCCATGAAAGTTTAGCTATGGGAGGGGCATTAATATTTTAATTTGGAACTTTCTCTAAATGTTTTGAGGCAGTTTGAGTAGATTGCAGATTTTTTTTAAGATTTTATTTATTTATTTGACACACAGATCACAAGTAGGCAGAGAGGCAGGCAGAGGGAAAGGGGGAAGCAGGATCCCCACTGAGCAGAGAGCCTGATGCGGGGCTCAATCCCAGGACCCTGAGATCATGACCTGAGCCGAAGGCAGTCTTAACCCACTGAGCCACCCAGTTGCCCCCAGATTGTTTTTTTATAGAACTTTTAGTCATATGGTATCCTGAAGCAGGAATAGAGATGCTCTGTTTTGCACGTGGTTGCTAGCCAGCGTGGTCTAGCATGCAGCGATGCCTAGAGCAATGCCTAGTTGGATGTATTAAGTTGGTTGGCTCAGAGAGAGGAAATCAAATTGAAAGGTGTGCCCTTCTCCCCCCATATGTATACATTAGAGTTCAGGTTAACGTGCTGTAACAAAGATTCTCAAATACAGTGGTATTAATAAGATAGAAAATTATTTACTACTTTTTTTGGGGGGGGGCAGTGGGAGAGGGAGAGAGAATCTCAAGGAGGGTCCACTCCCAGCATAGAGCCCAACATGGGGCTCGATCTCACAACCCTGAGATATGACCTGGGCTGGAATTAGGAGTCAGATGCTTAACTGCCCGAGCTACTCCGGCGGCCCGAAAATTATTTACTTCTCATTTAACTCTCTGGGCTGGTCTGTGCTTAGGGGGCAAGTTTGTGTTCTGTAGTCATTCCAGGAGATACACCCCTTCCCCCTCCACACCCCTGTTGTGTTCCTGTGTTTCACCTTCATTTCCAGAGTGGCGTTCTTGCCGTATCAGGAAGCGCATAGGAGAAGGTAGGAAAGGAAGCCCAAGCAATTCTTTTCAAGTAAGCAAGGCTGGAGTTCGACGCTTTGCTCTACCTTCCCGCCCCTCCTCTAGGAATTAGTTTGTCAGGTCCAGCTGTAAGACACATGGGGTCCTTTTGTTCTCCTGCGGCTCTGTTACTGTGGAAAAAATGAAAAGGACATTTTAGGGGAAACCCACAGGCTGCTATAGTTTTCAACATATATTGCTGTTGTATTTTGTTTTATTAAACTTGAGATAAATGATTCAGTCTCTCTGAATCATGATGTTCTTTCTTTTAAATCTCTTTTCTGCTGCCATTTTCTTATTCTCTGACTCGTTACGGAAAGTTCCCCCAAAGCGGGCGCCATACTGTCGTTCAGTGTTGGCTCACACTGTCTTCCCTGTGATGCCTCATTGCATATGGGCAGTAGCCACAGAGTCAGTGTTGATAGGTAATAATTAATTCGCTCAGAGTATCGACATTGCTGAAAACCTTACAGCAAATGCGAGCAGCCCTTTTCCGGGAGGGGCCAGACAGTTAACAGCTCCGATTTTGTGGGTCACACGGTCGCTGTTACAGCTCCTTGACTCTTGTGGCACATACGTCGGCTGTGAACACTGCTGTATTCCAGAAACACTTGATTTATAAAAATAGGGGGTAGATGGGTTTGCAGGCTGAATTTTCTGACTGCTGCCTATTAGGATGGCTGTGTCCTGTCAATAAAGAGTTGTAAACTTGGAGGAATGGGACCCGTGCCGGATGGGAAACCAGAAGTTAGGGAGGAAGGTCGTCGCGGAGGCTGTGGGTGCGACGGGGCTGCCGTGGGATGTGTCTGTCCTGCATGAAAGGATGACAGCGAGCTCAACATTCATGTGCCAGTGCCAGTGGCTGGCATGGCCTCACGCATCACGTCCTTTGGACCTCATGATGAGAAAGTTGAATAGCTTCTGTTGCGACCACCATCTTAGAGATGAGGAAACTGCATCTTTGAGAGGCGAAGTAGCTTACCCAAGGTCGGGCGTAGATCTGGTGCGTGAGCTCGATGGTCTGATGCTTTGCTTCCTTTGGAATTATTTTCGTGAAAGTGAGCACTCTGTAAGATTGAATAGCAAGATCAGAATCAGGCTTTCTAGGTTTGTTTTGCAGCAGAACCGTGCAGATGAGGATGGTAAGGAAGTGGGGTGGAGAAGGTGGAAGGAATTAGCAAACCTCACGCTCTAGTCCTGCTCCTCTTGTGGAAGCCGGAGCGAATTCCTGCTTCCCCTGGGTTTGACAAGATCCCATCCTCCCTTTTTATTCCTATTTACATCTTTGTAATGGGTGTGACCAAAATCAGATACTCCCTTCCTGGAGTCCTGCTGTCTCACAGAACTTCCCCTATGCCCTTCGAATTGCTTCTTGTGGCAGTTTCCACAACTATCACAACCAACTGAACTTTGTAGGACTCCTTGTGTACTAGGCTCAGTGTTTCTGAGTTTCCTGTTGGATCACAAGCTTCTCTCCCTTTCCCTCCCCTTCTTTCTTTTCTTTCTCCTCCTCTACTACTGACGGAAGTATACTTGACATAACGGACTTCTCTGATGTAGTGTGTTCAGATTAATGAGTTTTGACATGTGTCCACCAGTGAAGCCATCACCACAGTCAAGCTACTGAATATTTCTATCACTTCCAGAAGTTTCTTCATTGCCTTTGCAATCCACTGTCTTTCTATGCCTATCCCAGTGCAACCAGGTGATCTGCTTTCTGTCACTGTAGGTTGTTGAGATTTTTCTGAAATTTTACATTAACAGACTCCTACAGTAGCCTTGTTAAATTCAGCATAGTTTGTGTATTTTATAAACATTTTTAAAAAGATTTTATTTATTTAATTGACAGATCACAATTAGAGTGGCAGGTGGGGGGTGGGGAAGCAGGCTCCCTGCTGAGCTGAGAGCCTGATGTGGGGCTCGATCCCAGGACCCTGAGATCATGACCTGAGCTGAAGGCGAGGTTTAACCCACTGAGCCACAAAAGGCGCCCTCATCCTTGCAAATTTTAGTAATTCATTTCTTTTTATTGCTAAATAGAATTCCATTGAATGGATAAATCACATTTTGCTAATTCATTCATCTAGTGACAGACATTTAGATGGTTTCCAGTTTTGACTATTGTAAATGAAGCTAATAATCTTGTGTGTAACTATTTTTATTTAACTTGGGCAAATATTCAGGAGGTACTAGTCTGAATCATATGTATGAGTATGTGTTTAACTTTCTAAGAACTTCCCAACAGTTTCAAAGTATTTGTGCCGTTTATCTCCCCACCCAGTGTGTGACACTTCTGTTGTCCCACATCCTCATTGACACACAACGCTATTTCTGTCTTTTAGCCACTTGAATTTGGTGTTTGGGGCATCTCATTGTATTTCTTTGATGATGGTGATGTGCGACAACTTTTCATTTGTGTATTTTCTTTTGTGAAATGTCCGTTCAGATCCTTTCCCCATTGTTACCCCTGTCATCTTACTATATTTTAAACATTTTTATATATTCCAGATGCAAGCTTTTTGTCTGGTGTTTGTGTTTTGAACATTTTCTGTCAGTCTGTGGCTTGCCATTTCATTTGCTTAACTGTATTCTTTGAAGCAGACTTTCAACTTTTGATAAAATATACTTTCTTTTTTTGCGGCTCATGGTTTTTGTGTACTACCCAAGAATCTGTTGCCTACCTCAAGATAATCAGAATTTTCTCCTGTATTTTCTGTAAGTCTTACAGTTTTAGGTTTTACACATTTGATTTGTGGTCAGTTTGAGTTAATTTTGGTGTATGGTCTGAGTTAGGGTTTTTCTTTTTTCCCCAAATGCGTATCTAGCTGTTTCGGTTTACTGAAAAGACATTAATTTCCCTCCTGAATTGACTCGGCAGCGTAAACTTCTTGAGTTTGCGTTTGCTGTTCTGTTGCTACCATAGCTTCAGACGTTTTTTGTTGTTACTTGAAGTCAAGGAGATGAATAGTCTTGTCTGGTTTCTGCTTGGTCATAAGACACGGATGATAAATTGCTGTAGATGGGAAGAGACTTTTAACCGACTCGTTCTCTAATCCAATCTGATACTGTTTTATTTTTAGGTGTTACACATAATATTGCATTACTCCGAGAGGTGATAATCAACTCACGCTTTATAGAAGGAGACATCAACACTAAATTTCTCTCTGATGTATATCCCGATGGCTTTAAAGGTTTGTATGCACTGAAGTATTTTACTGTGTTAAAGTTATTACTTTTATACCTTATTATCATGCATAATTTTTCTATTTTGGAATTAAGACTTTTAGCCCATACTGTACTTGATTTATTAACATAGAGTATCCTAGACTATTGACATTCGTGATTTTGAGTATTCATGAGTGACTCATGAATGTGCAAGAATCCATCATTTTGTTGAGTGAGGAATTCAACTATGTAGAATGTGGTATGAGTCCAGTGTTGAAGCCAAACATGTAGAAAGAACATTAGCCTACCTGACCTTCTGGTTTCTGAAGGCCAATTCAAATTTGTATTCCCTGCTTCTCCATTATATGGTGATATGCAGGAACTCTAATGATTAAAACTTTATGAAAATTAGCACCAAAAATTTCAGAATACAGCATGCTATTTAATGAAAATGAAGATGTTTAGGAAGATTATTGTTTTTTTTTTTTAAGATTTTATTTATTTATTAGACAGAGATCACAAGTAGGCAGAGAGGCAGGCAGAGAGAGAGGGGGAAGCAGGACCCCTGCCGAGCAGAGAGCCCGATGTGGGGCCCAATTCCAGGACCCCGGGATCACAACCCGAGCCGAAGGCAGAGGCTCTAACCGACTGAGCCACCCAGGTGCCCCAAGATTATTGTTTTTATTCGTAAAATGAAGCTTTTAATAAAGTTACAAGGGGAATGTGAAATTTAGCACTGTGGAGTTACCAGTGCGTGTTTCCAGTGGTAAAAAAGTTGCTCAAGTGAGAGACCGAGAAATCCCGTTAGTGAGCATTAAAAACGTGGTTAGTATGTGAGATAAAGAAACCAGCAGGTCTTCCATGTGACTTAATAGAAATGTTATTCAGGTAAAAGTCCGAAGTATGTACATATGTTTCCGATGAATTTGGGGATATTTGAAGATGAGATTTTCTTTCACAAATGACAAGTGTTATTTATATCCATTTAGAGTGCTTTAGTGTGTGAGATAACTCAGTTATATTAGGCACGGCGTATAAATTCAGGTCTGCTTCATGTATTAGGCTTTTGAAAACATTACAAAGCAGTTTCTTAGCTTAGATTTTACAGGACAGAGTTACTGGTTTGATTGTTCTTTTAAAACTTCAGTGTCAGAGAGTTTTATCATTAGTACCAAGGGAAATTAAAAATGATTTTTATTTGGGACCTTGAAAGAAAAAAAACTAATGAATAATATGTTCTTTTTCCTGAACTTTTGAATTTTTACAAATATATCCCTAATATGAACTATACAATTTTACACTTGTGTGATTAGTTCATTCAGATGTCTACTGCTGGTTCATGAAGTCAGGAACCACTTATGGTATTGCTTTTAAGTGTACATCTGGCAATTCCAACATAATAGTTACTAAGTGAATATTTAATGAATTAATGGTAAAAATCCTACTGATAGTATGGATGAGAAGGGACAACATTGGGTATATTACCTGCACATGCATCTAGATTACCAGTGTGTTCTGTTTTGATCCTAACATTCTGGCCTCTTGTCCTTTCTAAAGTTTTACTTAAAAGTTATAGTAAGTTGCAACGTAGACTCAGGATTTCTGTATGCTTTATTTTTTAAGTATATATTTTTAAAGATTTTATTTATTTGACCGAGAGAGACACAGTGAGAGAGGGAACATAAGCAGGGAGAGTGGGAGGAGAAGCAGGCTTCCCGCCGAGCAGGGAGCCTGATGCGGAGCTTGATCCCAGGACCCCAGGATCATGACCTGAGCTGAAGGCAGACGCTTAACGAGTGAGCCACACAGGCGCCCCTATCCATATGCTTTTATGTCTACCTGGCTCATGCATCGGTGAAGGTGATGTGTTACGAAACAGTGGGCAGAAGGAGACAACCAGGGAACACTTCAGGGAACTTTTAGAACAAACATATATGCAAATATATTTATGTGTACGTCTGTATTATACATATCCAGTGTTAGGTCTCATTACTGTGGAGAAGAAAATGAGGCATTTAGAATTTCTAAATTCTAAATATATGGGTTACTATGTACTGTACATTTGCAGTAGTACAAAATGTTCCATGTTCTTAAGAAAACTCAGAATTCTACTTAAAAACCTAATATTGCCATTTTCCAGGATAAACTTAATATCTTACATTTTTGTTTTGATAGGGTGTTACCAGCATGGACACTGTAATTCTCTTAATGCTCGTACGAGATAGGAACACACTTTTAAAAATCGTTATAAGTTGTTAGAAGGACCATTATTTAATCTCTGCCTTTATTTTACATGTGAAGAAACCAAAGCTCAGAGAGATTGATAAGGCAACATGGCCAGTAATATAATAAAGCCAGTAACTGAACTTAGAGTTTCCACTTCCTGTTTCGGTATTTCTTAAGTTCTGCTAGGATTCAAAATCCTAAATCATGAGGGGTTTTTAGAGTACGCTCTATGTTGTTGCTGCCTGTGAGCAGTTCAGAAATACACACCTAGCTCTGGCATTCTTAAAGTGGACCTCTTACTGTCTCCCATCATATTATTTTCATGTCCGTTCTTCTCTGAATGGCTGCTATCTCTTGTTCTTCATATCACTCTGTTTGCCTCTCCGTGTTTTTCCCTAGAGCAGGTATTTGATATATTAAACTGTATCATCTTTGATTGTTTGATATACGTGCCTGAAAGAGACAGCAGGAAGTGGCCACTGAAGTTAATCCAGGATCTTCTCCATATGTTTGAGGCCAGGTCATTTTGCCCCTTTGGGATTACCCGTCTGCTTCCCATCTGTCCAGCTATCCTAGGCACTGTTCACAGGCAAGTGCCTGTTTTTATGACTGCGTAAAAATTTTCTGTTATATATGTTTATTATCCCAATTTATTTGTAGACTAGGACAGTGTTACTTAAGGTTCTAAGGCTGACCTTTGGAATGACTCTGCTTAAAACTAAAACATAGGATACACAGGAATGTATTCTTGATATATACTTACTAGGTTCTGATGTTGAAAAGCTATTGTTCTTGGATTTTGGAAAATAAATGAAAATGGGGAGGATGATATTTTGATTTTGCAGTAAAGGGAAAATGAGGAAGAAAATATTTCAAGAACTATCATTTCAGTTGGCCTGGAATGAACATTTTAGACTCCTTTCTCTGCTGCCTTGCTACAGTTTAAGCTTTAGCCCCATCAAAGGAAATGAGCAGAATTATTTTTCTCTTCTGGAAAGTTGCATATCTTTAGTGAAAATTTGATTCAACACAAGTAATATACCATTAATTATACTTCTTTCTTTGCCGTTAAATTTAGTTCTGTATTTCTGTACCTTTAGAAGTGGTGTAACGAAATCAGTGAGTTTCGGTTTCGCAGGATATTATGCCTGGAGGGTCTTTTGGCTGAGTTAAGAGAGAAACTGGAAAGAAGAGTGTAAGAAAAATTGGGGCCAGAGGTTGGTGAGCCCAAGCAGGTGGGCAGTAAAAGCTCATGTCTTAGGGTCTAGCTTGTGATAGTGGTACTCTGATACTTGGACGGTTGTGTTGTCTTTGAGCATTCAGTCATTATGGGTACCTGGGTGGCTCAGTGGGTTAAGCCTCTGCCTTTGGCTCAGGTCATAATCTCAGGTTCCTGGGATCAAGTCCTGCAGCGGGCTCTCTGCTCGGCAGGGAGCCTGCTTCCTCCTCTCTCTCTCTCTCTCTCTCTCTCTCTCTCTCTCTGCCTGCCTCTCTGCCTGCTTGTGATCTCTGTCAAATAAATAAATAAAATATATTTTTAAAAAAAGAATTCAGCCATTAAAATCAATCAACAAATAATTGGTGTTGGCTCTCGAAGAAATTGAAAAACAAATAACATATTTTCCTTGCATTTAAGGAGCTTACATCACAAGAGAAGTACATACATAAAGAACTAACTACACTACAGGACAAAATAAGTGCTAAGTGAAGATAGAAGCAGAGCGTCTGGAGCATGGAGGGAATCAAGGATGAGTTCAAGGATTAGGTAGTGTTTAGACCATTGTAGCTCCTTTCCAAGGACTGTGTAAGGTCGCTGCTGCTCATCTCTGCCTCGTCTGTCCTTTCTCATGAGATGCTGGTAGTTTGAAATCAGCCTTGGAGAAAGTACTTACCACAAGGAAACTGGCAAATGCTGTAGGCTGGTGTGTTTCCTTTCCCTTCATACCCAGCTTGGTTGGTAATCATTTACCAGCAAACCGGTGCCCAATCCTTTGGCAAACAGAGCCATTAGGACAAAGGAGAAGGATCTGTAGGGTGGAAGACCTGGAGGAACCCCTGAGAACGGGAAGTGTTCTAGAACTCCTAAGGGAGTCAAATGACTGAGCTTACTGAAAAATAGTAAGAACAGTTAATTAAGGACATTAAATTAGAGGAGAAAGACTTTAATAAACTAAGAACTGTCATTTTTAGAAGTGTTCAGCAAAACAAAAGATGGGATGGACACTTCTAAGAACCAAATTAGTGACCCTAAGGAATAAATGGTAGTTTCTCAAAATATGTAGTAAAAAGGTATAGAGAAGGAAATAATGTGTGAAATCAGAGATGTGGAGAGCAGACCCAAGAGATTTTGTATGTACATAATAGTTTCATGAAGAGAAAATGGACAAATAAAGGAAGGTTAATTTAAAAAGAAGTAATAGGGGAGGTTTTTTTCTTTCTTTCTTTTTTTTTTTTCACTGTTCTTGAGAAAATCTTGAGGTATCATTGGAAAGATTTGCTGAGTTTCAGACAAGATTAATGATAATAAGTAGCTCTTAAAGGCATACCTAGAACAAAACATTTTTGAAGTTTTTAGAAAGAAAAAAGAAACACCAAGTCATATGTGGAGAATATAGACTGAAATCATCTTCAGACCCCATAAACTGAAAATGAGAAAATCTTAAAATATCTACTTTATTAGAAAGAACTTGACCCAAGAGTGCTATAACCAACTAACATATCCTTTGTTTCTTAGTTATGAAAAGAGATTTTAAAATAAAGATTCAGAAATAAATCATTATATATACCTTTTTGGGGGAAATAACCTGAAGAAAGTGCTTTAACCAATTTGAGTTAAAGATGACAGGATGCCTGTGTGGCTCAGTGGTTAAGAGTCTCCCTTTGGCTCAGGTTATGATCCCAGGGTTCTGGAATTGAGTCCTGCCTTGGGCTCCTTGCTCAGCAGGGAGCCTGCTTCTCCCACTGCCTACTGCTCCTCCTGTTTATTCTCTCTCTCTGACAAATAAATTAAAAAAAAAAAAAAAAAAAGGAGCTCCTGGGTGGCTCAGTCAGTTAAGCCTCTGCTTTTGGCTTAGGTCATGATCCCTAGGTCCTGGGATCAAGTCTCACATCAGATTCCCCACTTGGTAGGGAGTCGTCTTTGCCTGCTCTTCCCTCCCTCCCCCCATTCTCTCCTTCTCTGTCTCTCCCTTGCAAAAATAAATAAATAAAATCTTAAAATACATACACATTTTTCCCAACCACTGAATTGGCTTTATTATTTATTGTTTTTATTATTTATTTAATTTTAAGTAGGCTCCCCGCCCAACATGGGACTCGAACTCTTGACCCTAAGATTAAGAATCACATGCCCCACTGAGCCAACCAGGCACCTTTTTTTTTTTTTTAAATTTTTTTTTTTTTAATAAACATATATTTTTATCCCCAGGGGTACAGGTATGTGAATTGCCAGGTTTACACACTTCACAGCACTCACCATAGCACATACCCTCCCCAATGTCCATAACCCCACTCCTCTTCTCCCAACCTCCCAACCCCCATGAGCCAACCAGGCACCTTTGAATTTAGTCTTTTAAAAACGCAAGCCCATAAAGACAAAGAGGAGATAGCATTCTGGAAAATGAAGAGCCAAAAGATGATTTTTAACTGACTTAGCAACTTAAGAAAGTTGAATCCTAAGCTGACAATGTGAAAAACTGGGAAATAGCTCATTATCACCATGGAACCCTGCAGAAGTCTTAGCCACTATTAATTTCAGATACCTTGGGGAATTCCTATAGGCAAGATTCTTGTCTAAAATCTGTGGAAGATTTTCTCCATATTTCCTCCCTAACTCTTCAGAGGAGGGTGGCTCTTCTCCCCCCCTGGAAAAAGCTTTGAGATTTTTCTCCGTAGAGAATAAGATGCCCTCTTCCCAGGGACACCAGGCACGTTTGGACAGAGGATTGAGTCAGTGTGGACATACTGAATGTGGTGATGACTCCTCTCTCAACGATCATTCCCCACGTGGTTCACAACGTACTGGCAGGCAGGCACATACCCTCAGTCCCCATGCTAGAGTATCCTTCTCTGAGAAACCTAACCTGTCATAGATTACTACGGATCCGCCAACACACGAAGCCTACGTATGGAGCAAACGGCCAACGAAGCCACATCCCACAAAGGGGGGACATGCACGGCTCAGGATCAGGATATCTGTCATGATCATTTAAGACAACACTGGATGGGAAGGGAGGCACCAGATGACTGTTAAAAATAGATAACAGAACTAAAGCCACTTAAGAGAACACAGATCAGGCTTCTTAGAAACTGGGTCATGAACAGGGGACTGATAATGCCATGAGGTTTACAGAGGTATGTCACAGACCTTGGGGGTGCTGCTCTGTGATTTGACCTCCACGTGGTAACCACCAACTTAATGAGGAAGGCTGGGGGAACCTAGACATTATTTGGAGTTTGGGGCTCTTGTTTGAAATCCCCCCCACACACACCTATTCCCCGATCCCCACAAAGGCTAAGAAGGTGAGGACTAATGTGAAGAGGAAGTTCTCCTTTCTTTCTCAAGTATGTACTGAATCCATTAGGTTAAAGGTGGTGGTCTAGGGCCTCCGGATACTGGAAACTGTTTAAAAAAGACCAAGGCTTTTTAAATTAAGAGCTGCACCTTTTTCCAACCTGAGAATGCAGTAGAGATTTCAAGCTTTAATGCTCTTGAAGTATTCAAAAGATGGATTTGAGAAACTCTTAGAGCTCCTCTCAGCCTAGGGTTCTAACTTTTAAGTGGATGGGACTTGCTGCCGTTGAAGACATCTGCCACTAGAGTGTGAGGCTTTGTCTGTCCTGTATGCCATACTGGAGGTTCTGGCTGTTTCTGCGGCCTCACTGTTCAGGCCCCCCAGACTCCCAGGATCACGCTTGTGAATCTTCCCATCAGGATTGGCAGAGGTGAAAGGCAGGTGTCAGATTTCAGTGCTCTCTTGTTGACCTTGCCACTTGACAAAGGGATAGGAGGAATCAAGAAGTATTTAAATACACTTTGTCTACATCCTGAAGTTCTAGGTGCTTAGGATTCCTCGGTCAGCAGAAAGACTTGCCCTGTGTGGGGTTTTCATTGCTGGGAGTTAATAGGCAGCAGGTTTCTCAACCCCCTTCATCGAAACTTTGCAGGTTTTTCCAGATGCGAACCTGCTCACAAATGTCAGTGCAATGCGTTTGCCGTGGCTGATTCACGTAAAGCTGGGAATTGAATGCAGGCACGTCTCCATTCAGCACCAGAGTAGCACACAACTCCAGCCCCAGCTGCTGCCCTCTTGCCTGGACTCCGAACAGCCTTCTCACTGACCTCCTTCCTGCCACCAGTGCACTTTCCAGTTCATATTCACTCAGCAGCTGGGGTTCACTTACAGAACCAAATCACATCTTCCCCCTTACTTTAAAAGCCCTCAGGGCATGTATGGCTGCACAAATTGCAGTATATTCAGGTGAAAGACTGCTTCTCAACGTAAAAATGTTAGAAACTGCTGATTCATTACAAAACAGCAGTGAATCTCAAAAATATTTTTTTCAAAAGAAGCCAGACACAGAAGAGTCCATTTATATGAAACTAGAAAAGCATTTAGTTGCATGAAGCCAAGGAAAGCAGGTGTAGAGGTCTTGATTGGAGAGACTCACGGGAACATTTGGGAGTAGGGGAAAATTCCAAGTAGATGGTTGTGATGTTTATATGGGCACACAAATTTGTCAAAACTCTTGAATTGCATATTTAAAATGGACCCATTTTGTAGTAACTGGTACCTTGCAAATGGTACCTCGAAGTTATTGTATGCATACAATACATATGGTACCCCAAGTTAAAAAGAAAACCCTAACCTTGATAATGGTATCCATTGCAATTAGAATAAAATAAAAACTGCTGGCTTACCAAAAAAGTAATAAATGCTAGAAAGGTATTTGTTAAATATTCAGTCGCCTTTTCTAATTAAAATACACTCTGAAATCAAAATTAAACTAAATTTGACTAAAAACCAATTAAAAAACCAATGAAGTTTTAATGAAAACTAGTAACATAATTTTAAAGGAAATGCTATAAAATTTTCCCTTAAAGTCAGGAACAAATGAATTATGTAAAAGGACCATTATTATCAATCACTGTTTTAGAGGGTAAAAAGTCCAAAAAAAAAAAAAAGTTGGTTTAAATATTTTAAAAAGAAGAAATTTTTGGGGGGTGCCTGGGCAGCTCAGTCATTAAGCATCTGCCTTCGGCTCAGGTCATGATTCTGGGGTCCTGGGATCGAACCCCTCATTCTGCTCCCCGCTCAGCAGGCCTGTTTCTCCCTCTCTCACTCTCCCTGCTTGTGTTCCCTCTCTCCCTGTCTCTCTCTCTCTGTCAATAAATAAATAAAATCTTTAAAAAAAAAAAAAAGAAATTTTCTTTTTCTATATATAATTGTGTCCCTAGAAAACCCAGAAGATACTACTAAAAATTTCTAGAATAAAAGCACATTTGGCAAGGTCTGAATGCAACAAGATAAACATGCAAAGTTATGTCTGTCTCTGTTAGTAAGAGCCAGCTTGAAATGAAAATGGGAAAAAAACAGCCCTATTCAAATTAACTGAAGTATCTTGTAAAATGGTGGGGAGAAATTTAATAGGGAAGACATAGAACCTATTTGATTCTGTAAAGTATAAAATCTTGTCGAAGAAGAAGTAAGATGTGAACAGTTGGCAAAACATAGGAGTTACTGTTTGGGGATACAAACGTATAGGAATGCCGATCTTTCCCAAATCGATACAGAGATTTTATGTCATTTCAGTTAGATTCACAAGATCCACTACTTTAAGTGATTAAAAAGCTTATATGTATTCATATGTTTCTGAAAATAGCCAAGGTAATTATGAAAAATGATAAAATTGGCCCTCTTTGTATTAAAATGTATTGCCAAGCCAGTCTATCTAAACAGTACGATATGAAGTATGAGAATGGAAGTACTTGAAAACAGAAAACAGAAAAGTAAATAAATATGTCAGTGTAAGGAATAGAGAGCTCATAAACAGAAATAAGTATATGTAGGAATTTTTCCTCTTACTATTTATATGATATGTTAACCCCTTAATTTGTACCAAATACAATGAATCCCAGATAAAGATTAATTATAAAACATAAAACTGAGGAGTCTAGTCATTACCTAGAGATTGAAGTGATCTTTTTTTTTTTTTTAAAGATTTTATTTATTTATTTATTAGAAAGTAGGAATGTGCGTGGGGACTGGGCAGAAGGAGAAGGAGAAGCAGACTCCCTGCAAAGCAGGGAGCCCAACACAGGGCTCGATCCCAGAACCCTGAGATCATGACCTGAGCTGAAGACAGTTGCTTAACCAGCTGAGCCACACAGGCACCCCTGAAGTGATTTTTTAAATGAATACCAAAAAGGGTTTTTTTTGAGAGAGAGAAAGAGTGTACATGTACATGAGCAGTGGTGGGGGGACTGGGGATGGGAGGCAGGAGAGGCAGAGGGAGAGAATCCTAAGCAGTCTCTGCCCAGCGTGGAGTTTGATCTCAGGACTCTGAGATCACGACCTGAGCTGAGTCAAGAGTCCAGTGCTTAACTGATTGAGCCATGTGAGAGCCCCTCAAAAAGATTTCTAATGAAAACTAATGATGTGACAGTGTTATGTAAAATGTGGTGTCTCTGTGGCAAAATGCTAAGCCCTAAGTTAGCATTTTAAAAAAAATTTTAATTGGCCCATAAACTTGAAAGCTGTGTGAAAAAAAACTTTTCTTTTTAAATTATTATTGTGTTTTTTGGACTTCATATGTCAATTGCAAATTGTTGAAATTTTGCATTTGGACTTTTTGTAAGTTTAAAAAATTACTGTGTCTATATTATACCTTAGAACCTACAAAAATAGCAGATATATTTTTTAAAAACTAAAATAAGTTTTTTTATATATTACATACTAGTATATACCATAAGTATAATCTAATAATATCTTGTATTGAGCCATAGTATGATTACATAACCTCTAGCTGCAGACTATCGCCACATGGTTCTGATGCTAGATAAATCCCTTTACATTTGTAAATGTTACTGTTGTTAGAAAAGAACTAAAAAAGACTATCCTTCCATTTTTTTAGTTTGTGCAAAAGAAAGTGATTATGATAGTGAGAATCCTAATCTCTTACTAGAGATGGTTTGAGAAATAGATGTGTGAAGAACTTTGAAGGAACTCCAGGTGGTTAGCCTGGAGAATTGGAGACTCAT
The DNA here is from genome assembly GCF_010015895.1 of Lontra canadensis. Taxonomy (NCBI): domain Eukaryota; kingdom Metazoa; phylum Chordata; class Mammalia; order Carnivora; family Mustelidae; genus Lontra; species Lontra canadensis. The sequence continues at coordinate 10,766,927 of NW_022631067.1, read as the reverse complement.
TAATAAGGAACAGTCCAGCTGTCGTCAGTTCAGCCCACTTGAGCTCTAGGCACTGATTTATGTTTATTTGTTGACCGTGTCTGGCACAAAAGAGGTCACTTTTGTAGTTGGTAGGACATACCATATATTGATCACTCTGGTGAAAGAGCCAGATGATGGACTAATCCTTACCTCAGACCCAAGATTCAGTCAGGGACCATTTCTGCCTTGGACCAGCTTTCAGGTCCAAATGGTTAGGCTGGATTTGAGTCTAACCTCGTTAGAACAACATTTAGAACGTGTATTACCAGACATTAGGACCAGCTGGGTCAGAGATTTCGGCAAGGGAAAAACCAGAGGGGAAAGAGATGAAGAACATTCAGAAGGAGTCCGAAGTCAGAGCCAGGGCGGGCATGTCATGGGCTTGGGCGTCAGGCCATGAGAGGACAACAGGTTCTCAAGGCCCCTCTGATCTGAGATCAGGAGTAGCCTTATGCTGGAGCTCATTATCATAAGACTAGTCATGGCGGGCAGGGTTTATCTTTCAAGATTGGTAATGTGCAAGTGTAAGAAAGAATAGAATTAGAAGAATAGAATTATTTGGTGTTAGGTCAGATTGGAAAAGTTGCGTGGAAGTCACAGACAGTCTGACTCAGTATGAGAAGTAACTATCTAATGATTTAGAAATCTTTGAGTTTGTCGGTTTGCTGGCGTTGGAGTTTTAGAGATCCTAGATATGCACCTGGCAAACAGTACTGTAGAAGGTGCATTTGTACTGTGTAGAGGATGAAGTAGATCTTTGCTGTTTTTGTTTGTTTTATTAGAGAGCACGTGCATGCAAGCCTGGGGGCGGCATGAGTGGGGGACTTAGAGGGGCAGAAACGGAGGCAGAGGGAGAGAGAGAATCCTAAGCAGGCTCTGTGCCAGCACAGAGCTTGACATAGGCTCGATTATGAAAGTAGTTTTGACCTCGCAGGCCCTCAGAGGCTTTTGGGGACTCCCAGTAGTCCCCAGGCCACACGTTGAGAACTGCTCTTGTAGAGTGTATGTTGTGAGAAGACAGACCAAATTTTTGTAATCCTCATATAGGAGGATTATTGTGGGATCATATGAGATGTTTTCATCACCCCTTAAGTGTTCGGACAATCAGGAACTTCTCTAAGCCTGTAAGAGTGTGGTTTAATCAGGCCATTGAGGGTCTGTTACTGAACTAGTTGATAGATCCCACTTGGGGTTTTTTGTCTTATTTGAGAAATCTTGCTGCCTCTCCTCCCCCACTGCATGCCTGGTACAATACTAACCCCATAATAGATGTTTTATAAAATACTGATTTGCATGACTAACAGTTCTATAAGATAGAAGCACTAGATATTAACATGATGTATGTGATTGATTGATTGATTGATTGATTTCCCTAGGACACAAGTTAACAGAGAGTGAAAGAAACCAGTTATTGGCAATAGCATCATCATTGTTCGTGGCATTCCAATTAAGAGCACAACATTTTCAAGAACAGGAAAATTCAAGGTATGTTAGATCATTTAAAACAGCATAAGTGAAAGAAAAACACTGATAACCTAAGCAGCATGGGAACCAAGCATGGGAAATAGCTAATAAAAGATGGGACTGATCTTGGTTTTGAATCTTGTGTTTGGAGAAGTATAATACAATCACAATGTTTAAAAGTGATATTGTTTCTATTTCTTCAAATGATTTTTTCAAAATTCAGACAAAAAGGGGGTTTTTTTGGTCTCTAATTTGAACATTATTAGAGGTAGGAAGATGTTCTGAAACCTTATGGAATGTCTGTTTAAGTAATTTGTACTTATTTTTTCTGTTTTATACCTTCATTAATCTTGAACAAAGTTTTAAAAAGTGTTAGAATGCGAAAAATTAGGATCGAATCTGAGCAGTTAAAATACACATGTGTATAAGAAGCTCCTCTAAGATACCAGAAGGCATTAACACCGGGTTAAGTTAGCTATTTGTGAGCCCTAGAGATACTTTTTAGCTTCCTAGTAATGTAAGTGAGAGAGAAAACATGCTTTATAGCAAGGCAAGCAAAAACCAAGTCAGCATGACATTAATGCCTCTAAATGACAGGAGAATTTACTATGAATGTCTATGTCCTTGCCAGCATAATCCTGCTTTAGCAAGTATAGTCTGTTTCTTACTTGCTAGAGTGATGTTGTTGATAAAATTGTGTCACTTCAACTTTTCCATTCTTTCTGCTTTTCCACAAGAGGAAGAACAAAGATAAAAAGAGAAAAGATGGCAGGTGACTGAGCATCTCTGAAGAACACAGATCAGAAACTTAGGTTACCCTTGAAGAATTAGGTGGAAGAAAAGTAAATTGGGTTTGGGCTATTACATCTTAATGGCTAACTGGTTTTACTCGGAAAATCTTGGAGTAATTGGTACTCTTCATTTGTTCTCATTCTCAAGAGAACGTATTAGGAAGCTTAATGTATGATTTTTTTTTCACTTTTTTTAAATTGAAGTATAGTTGACACACGGTGTACCTTAGTTTCGGTGCACAACATGGTGATTGGACAGACCGCTCTCTACTTGACGTGATGCTCTCTGTCCACATAGTTACCATCTGTCACCATGTAACACTATTAGAGTACCACTGACTATGATTCATCTGCTGTACCCTTCCACAACTGGAAGCCCCTACCTCCTCCTCCCTTCCTCCCCTTCACCCATTTTGCCCATCCCCCTCCCCTAATCCCTTCCCTGTGGCAGCCACAGTTCTGTGTATTTGTGGGTCTGTTTCTGCTTTCTGTTTGTTTTGGTTTTTAGATTCCACACGTAAGTGAAATCACATGGTCTTTGTCTCACCTTTTTCACTTAGCATAATCTGTTCTAGGTCCACCCATGTTATCGCAGATGGCGAGATCCCATTCTTTTTTGTGGCTGAGTAATATTCACTCTCTCCCTCGTCTTCCCCCTGCCCCCCTCTCTCTGTGTATATAAATGAAGGAAACGGCGATTGTAAATGATGCTGCTGTAAATGTAGGGGTTTATATATCTTTTTGAATTAGTATTTTCATTTCCCTTGGATAAATACCCATTAGTGAAATAGCATATGATCTTTTTTAAAGTTATGATTTGCTGTCTAGGGAGAGATGAAAGGTGATAGAATATCAGTAAATTACTGAATGACTGGAAGGAGGAGGAAAATGGGCAGTAGAGCCATGAATCTGATTTTTTTCCCCCCCATAAAGTTGTGCTGACCAATGTGGTAGTCACTGGCCATGTGTACTTACTTGAATTAAAATTAAATTAAAATTTCAGTTTCTCGGGCATGTTCATTGCCACCATTTGTGTAGTCACCAGCCACATTTCTTCCTGTACTGTGGTTAATGGCTACTGGATTGAGTAGTAGAAAGAACCTTCCATAGTTATAGTTTATTTCCATCAAGCTCTGTTGGGACAGGGGTGTTTTGGAGGTACATGTGTGTCTAGCTTTTGTTTTAAAACCCGAATTGTACCTTGTTTTATTTTTTATTCTTTTGATAAATACAGTACTTGTATCTTGATTATCTTCAGATGTTATTGGGACCTTGATCATTTCTGAAGTCCTGAGTGTAGCTAATGAACTGGTTTGATCTTCAAGAAATGTATTCAAGTCATTTTCAGAGGGTGCTGACTTGCCACTAGGAAGAATCTGAAAAAGGTTTAAGAAGGAGAAGAATAAAACTTCCCTGTAATCCCACAAACTCTTCAGTAAGCACGTTTTCACATTTTGATGTATTCCCTTCTAAGTGTATATATGTGTGTCTGTTGATAGACACACATACATGTAGCATATATAAACCTTACATAGAGTCATATGGAGAATATAGTTTGAATTCTATTTTTTTATTTGTAATTTTATGTTGCAAATATATCTTATTCCCTAGTCTTTAGAAGCATATTTTTAATTTTCATTACAGAATTTAAAACATATGCATACTTTTGTTTTTCAAAGGGTATCACTGAGAAGATTATAAAACAGAGCAAATGGTAGAATGTATTCAGAGATATATAGATTTATATAAATAAGTATAGTTATGTATATAAGAGGCTTGAGTCTGTAGTATATAATTTTTAAAGTTCAAAAATAAGCCAGACACCCCAATAAAAAAATAGATCTTTCTTAAAGATGTTATATGAATGACAAGTTCATGAAAAAGTTGTTCAGCATTGTCAGTCACTAGGGAAATCCAAATTAAAATCACAGTGCTACACTAATACACACCAACTAAAATGTACATTAAGTGGTAAGTCGGTAAATAATTGTGATATATCCTTATAATGGAATACCATTTAGGAGTAAAATGGAAAGAAGTACTGATACATTCATCACGATGCAAAATTCTGAAAAATAAGTCACGTTGAGAGAAACTAGTTCGAGAAGACTATCTAATCTGTAATATTATTTAAAATTTCTAGTAAAGCAAACGTATAAAGACAGGAAGATGAGTGTTTCCCTAGGTGCAAGTGTTGATATCCCAGGATTACATCTTTATACATTCTGTGCCCCAAACCATAAACCAATAATTATTTTAAATGTATTAGTTTTAAATTATATAGAAAATAGAATGTGGAGTTTCAAGCCAGAGTTACCATAATACTAGGTTTTATCATTGTTCATGTGTTTGCCTTTACTGAGGGCCTTCCTTACTCACTTGGCTTCTTGGTACTGTCATTTCAGGCTTGCAGGACCACTGCCATTACCAGTTACTGTGGGGCAGGTCTAGTGTCACAGACTGCCTCAGCTTTTGTTTGTCTTGAAACGTCTTAATTTCCAGTTTTAATGTCTTAACCAAGTTTTGCTGTTAGGAATCTTGGCTGACAGTTTATTTTGGTTTCCTTTTTTCCTTTAACACTTTGAATATATCAGCCCACTACTGCCTCTGGCCTCCATAGTTTCTGAGGAAAATCTGACAGTCTCTTGAGAATCCATTGTATGTGATGATTTACTTCTCTCTTGCTACTTGCAAGATTTTCTCTTTATCTCTGGTTTTTCAAAGTTCGATTATAATGTGTCTTGATGTGGGTCTATGAGTTCATCTAACTTAGGATCCATTGAGATTCTTGAATTTTTTTTTTTTAAGGTTTATGTTTATATGAGAGAGAGGGAGAGCATGAGTGGAAGTAGACTCCGTGCTAAGCACAGAGCCCCACATGGGGCTTGATCTCAAGACCCTGAGACCATGAGCCGTGCCAAAATCAAGAGTTGGTTGCTTAACCCACCATACCACCCAGGTGCTCCAGGCTTCTTGAATGTTTCTGTTCATACCTGTCATCAAATTTGGGAAGTTTTCAGCGATTATTTAAATATTTTCTCTACCCCCTTTTCTCTCTCCTTCTGGGACCCCCATGATATGTACACTGGTCGGCTTTATGGTATCCCACAGGACACTTAGGCTCTGTTCACCTTTCTTTGATTTTTCTGTTCTTTATCATCGAGAATTTCTCTTGTCTCGTCTTCAAATTGGCTTATTCTTCTGTCTGCTCCAGTCTGCCTTTGACTTAGTGAGTTTTTCAGTTGCACTGTTCAGCTCTAGAATTTTTAAATTTCCATCTAGTTTTTAACTCTTTATTATTTTCATTTTGTTTACATATTGTTTTCCTGACTTTCTCTATCTCTTTAGTTTTTTGAGCATTTTTAGAAAGATTTTATTTATTAGACAGAGGGAGACAAATGAGAGTGAGAGAGAGTGACAGCGCGCTCAAGCAGGAGAAGCGGCAGGGAAAAGAGAAGGAGGCTCCCCACTGAGCAGGGAGCCCAACGCGGAGCTTGATCCCAGACCCTGGGATCATGACCTGAGCCGAATGTGGTAACTCTGGAACTCGTATTGTCCTCCTTCTCCAGGGTTTACTCTTTTGTTGTTGTTGTTAATTTCTGTTTATTTGTTGGGGGCTGTCTCTGTTTCAAGGATCAGCCTCAGGTATAAAGGGAAGGTCTTTTCAGGTATTTTCTGAGCATTTCCCTGTGCATGTGTGGTCACTTTCCAGTTTTTCTCATAAATGCAGCCATTTTTGAATGTCTTAGTCTTTAGTGTCTGGCTTCTGAAAGGGAAAAAAGCAAAAAATGGAAGAAAATGGGGGAACTGACCTTTTAAATCCCCTGGAAGTCACTTTAGCTAGAGGGCATGGGGCTCACAACAGTGGGAGAAGGCGCAGTAACAATGGCTACCGAACTTACTTTCTGTACGTCTGTGATGAGAACAGTAATCAGTTATCATAGCACAGGTCCCCAGTATTTGGAGGACAGGGTCCTTTTATTTTTGCCTACCTGGGCACCCACAAGCTGTGTGTAAGCTGCCCCAGGAGTATATGCACAGCTTCCTGCCGCTGGTTGGGGTCGGGGGATAAGTAGCTGCCGCTGGGCTAAGAGCTGAAATTGACCAAAATTTTTTGCAGTTTACCATCCACCTTTTCCCCTAAAATTGCAAGCCTTTGACTGGACTGGAATTCGAAACTAGTTATCAGAGAGATCCTGCCAGTGTCATCATCATCTAGGTGGAGAGACATTCCTGGTGCTTCCTAGTCCACCCATCATCCTAGAGTCATCCTCCTCTGTATATTACTGTTGCATTCATTACCCTTTTTTTTTTTTTAAATTTAAAAAAGATTTATTTATTTATTTTAGAGAGCATGCATGAGCGGGAGGAGCAGAGGGAGAGGGAGAGCAAGAGAGAGTCTCAGGCAGACTCCCCGCTGAGTGTAGAGGCTGTCGTGGGACTTGACTTGGAACATGATCTCACAACTCTGAGGTCACGACCTGCGCCGAAACCAAGGGTCCTCTGTTTAACAGACTGTGCCACCCAAGCATCCCTCATTACCCTTTAAAAGTTGGAAAAAATTACATTAATGATACAGATAGGATATATATAGGCCAAAAGTTCAGTTATATAGATAATTGTGCATGTCTTCCCTATATAACAATGATTTGGTTTTGGTGAGTTTATTTTCTGTGGAACTTACTTATTTAGTAAGCCAGCTTACTGTGAAATAGGTCCTATCCATGACAACAGAGATCTGGAACATCCAGCAAAATATATTGATTTATTTGACAGAGTATAATCTTACTTTTAGGCAAAGTGAATCTAAGTTATTTTTGCTTGTTTGCTGAAAAGGTCCCTGACATCAAAGCTGATGTTAGGTGATCGAATCTTTACACTTCACCTTAGGAGGGCTGTTTTCATGATTGGCTTGGGAATGGAGTCCAAGAGTCAGCCTCCAGGTGTGGCTGCACATGGCTCAGTCATGGTGTGCTCATGTAATGTTTATGCTTCCAAATCCAGTAGCCTGCAGCCCTTCCTTTGTGTGGCTTGTTTTGGCTGCTGATCTGATTTTCCCAGTATCTTTATGGATTTTACTCTTTCATCATTTATGACTTGGAAAAAGACACTGACGATATGTACCCATAGTATTTGTATAGTAAGAAGATAGTGCGTTTTAGGGGGGAAAAAAAAGTTAATGTCAGAAACAATAGCAATTTTTCTTAGGATAATGATAAATAAATTTGCTAAACAGTTTAGCATCAAGCACATGCTCATTATTCTAAAACACTACTGTTGACAGAAAGGAATCCTTGAAAGCGGTGTTAAACAATCACTTCATGTTATCTGAAGCTAAAGTGATTTTGTCAGTGTTGTGGTTGGATTTAATAATTTGTTGCAATAACAGATAATGATGAGAGGAAAAATTAGTCAGGGAAACAATTTATTCCCTTTTAGTGATCTTTCACTTAGTTTTGCTCAAGATGCCTGTTGTCTTTAGGTCCAGATGCCGTTGGCAGGTCAGGATTTACTTTTCTGAGCGAGGCCCTGGCATGTCCTCCTCTGCCATCGCAAGCTTCTCAGCTGCTAGTGAGAACACCTCGGGCTTTCTCTAAACTTCTCGACTTCTGCCGTTCTCCCTGTGATTTCGGCACCTGTTGCTCTCTTTTGTTAGATCTGGTAACTAAGGAAGGCGTCCTCCAGGCTTTAAGCTTCATCATTTATATTTCCTAATTCCATGATTATTACCTGTTCAGCTGCCTAATTTGTCCTGTAATGATTATTAGTTTTGGGAAGATCTGTGCCAACTTGCCTGGTGGTAGAATGGCTGGGGACCAAATCCCTTTCCCAGCAGAGGACTGTTTTGCATTTACTTACCTTGTCTGTTATAAGAAGTTGGCGGGGAGTATGGCTCAGAGTAAGCCCTTAACTCCTGATAAGGCATCAGTCCTCAAGGCTGAGCTACCCTGAGGTGGTTGTGGGGAGTGCTATCTGTTTTTATATATTAAAGCTATTTTAAGGTGTTTCAAAGTAAATGTTGATTCCATGGGTTTTATAAGAGTATTTTTTTTTTTTTTAACCGCAGGTACATGGTAAATTCATCAAAATTTCTTGGCTGCTTTTGCTTGTTTGCTTCATTTTCTTTCTTTACAAGTACTTTTCACCATTTCTCAGAGAACATGTTCATCAAATTGCTAAACACTTATGGGGCACCTGGGTGGCTTGGTTGGTTGAGCGGCCAGGTGAGTCCCTGGTCCTGGAATCAAGCCCCATGTCACGCTCTGTGCTCAGTGGGAGTCTGCTTGTCGATTCTCTGCCCCTGCCTCCCCACCTTTCCCCCAATCTTGATCTCTGTATCTTTCTCCCTCTCTCTAAAATAAATAAATAAATCTTTAAATTCCTAAACACTTCCATGTGAGCTATTGGGAAAATCAGCAACATCGAACTCTTTAATTCATTTGGAATTCACTTACATGTGGGTTATAAATGGGTTTCTTCATTGTGATTTCGCAACCTTTTATTTATAAAATATTCCAACCTATTCCTCAAAGTATTATCTCTTCATATGCCCAAGAATAGTAAGACAGAAATATACATGAGGGGTGCCTGGGTGGCTCAGTGGGTTAAGCCTCTCCCTTCAGTTCAGGTCGTGATCTCAGGGTCCTGGGATCCAGCCCCGCATCAGGCTCTCTGCTCAGCAGGGAGCCTGCTTCTCCCTCACTCTCTTTGCCTGCCTCTCTGCCTCCTTGTGATCTCTGTCTGTCAAATAAATAAGTAAAATCTTAAAACCAAAAAAAAAGGAAATATACATGAACGTCCTAGTCAGTTTGAGCCACTCTCAGAAGTTACCATAGACTGGGTGACTTAAATACCAGATGTTTATTTGTCACAGTCCTGGAGGTTGGAAGTCTGAAATCAGGGTGCTTCCCTGTCTGGGTTCCGGTGAGGGCTCCTTTCTAAATTGCTGAAAGTCCACTTTTTTATATCCTCACATGGTGGAAAGAGGGCAAGCTAGCTCTCTGGCCTCCTCTTACAAGGGCATAATCCTGTTCATGAATGTTCTCATGACCTAATACCTTCCAAAGCCCCCTCCTTCAGATAGCATCACAATGTGTGTTAGACTTCAACATAGGAGTTTTGGAATGAAGACACAAACATTCAGTCAGTAATAGTCAGTGTATACTTATGTACCTACTCTCTCTCCCTCCCTTTCCTCTCTCTTCTCTTTTCCCTGATGCTCTCCCTTCCCTTTCCCTTCTCTTTTCTTCTTTCTTTCATTTATGTGACTTGTGCATGTGTACAACCCCCCACCCATCTAAGTAGGTATATGTATGTTACATAAATATATTCTGTGGCTTAGTGGAAAGAGTTAGAAGCCTGGTATTTAGTTATAACTATACGTATATTTATTAGTAATGTGACCTTAGGTATGTTACTTTTCTGTAAGCTTAAGTAAAGTGGGAATAGTGTGTATTCTGTACTGTTTTATAAAGTTTTTGTGAGAATAATTCATCCTGTATAATGTTTTCAGTACCCAAATTCTTCTACCTAGTTTGTTATAAAGAAATAAAAAATGAATTCTATATGATAGTACAAAACCAAGGAAATGCTTTATGGATAAACAAAAACCATCAAGAATAAGAAATCCCTTTGTTTATATCAGATAGCTATAAATATGACAAGAAAGTAGAATTTGGGGTCTAATTCTCTTCATTGAAATAAATGAGATGTCTTGTATTACAGTCTAGCAAGTGGGACACCAGTAGGGTGTGTTTTTAATGTTACTTAGACAATTCTTTTTCTTTGTGTTTTTTTATTTTGCTTTTTCCTGTGAAAGATGTAAGTAAGGTTATATGAAGTACTTGTTTGTATTCTTTCCCCATTCTTTTGTAGTTTTCCTTTATTACACTAGTATTTCATATTTTAAATTTATTGTGTAGGGTGATACGAAGTTGAGATCTAATTTTACTTTTTCTTATATTTAACCAGTAGAATCAGTTCCATTGTTTTAAATTTTAATTCCAGTATAGTTAACATACATTGTTATATATGTTTCAGAAATACAATATAGTGATTCAACAATTCCATACATTACTCAGTGCTTGTCACGACAGTGTACTTAATCCCCTCCCCCCACCCACCTCCCCTCTTGTTCTTTATAGTTAAGAGTCTGTTTTTCAGTTTGTCTCTTTTTCTTTGTTTTGTTAGAATTAGTTCCATTTATTCACTTGTCTGTCCTTTCCTTATTGATTATAAGTGTTAAATTGATTCTATGCAAAATTCTTAAAATATATTATGGTCTAATTTCCAAATTTTTCTCTTTATTTTCATTTGTCATTCTCTCCTTATATTAATAATTTATTATTTTCTTCTAAAATTTATTGATCATTCTTCTAGCTGAGCTTTGAAGGTACTTTGATATTGGAATTGCCTTAAAGTTATAGTAAGTTTGTGTAGGATAGACATCAAACGTTGAAGTTTTTCAAAAAATATACGACTGTATTTATCAAAGTCTCTTTGTTTCCCTCATTAGAGCTTTATAATTTTTTATTGTTGATCTCTTGTTATTCTTAGTTTATGTCTTTGTGTCATTATTCTTAGGTGTTCATATGTTGTTTTATGGTTGGGATCTTTTTCTTATTTTTTTTTTTTTCTTATTTTTAACATGAGTACTTGGTAAAGAGAAGCTAATGATATTTGTTTTTCTTTTTTTTTTTTTTAATTGTAAAAAAAAGTCAGAATTTGCCATCTTAACCATTTTTAAATACACTGTATATTCATGTTAACTATATGCACACTGTTGTGCAGATCATCTCTGGAAGGTTTTCATCTTGAAGAACTGAAATTCCGCCCTCACTGAATGACTTCTGTTGTTTTCCCCTGGGCCCTTGGCAGCCACCGTTCTTTCTGTACTAGTTGCATTTCTTTTGTAATAACTCTTCTTCCTAAACTTAAAAACAAATCCATTATAATACTTTCTTACTTGACTTCAAGAGGGGCAAGCCTGTAACCTTCTGAATCGCTTGGGATGCTTCTGGGTAACAGAAACCCCTGTTCAGACTGACAGCAGTTCTCACCTCACAGTGAACAGGGAGCTCAGAGGGGAGAAAGGACCAAGCTCAGCAGGTTCATCTGCTGGTGCCACATTGTCTTAGCCTCCCTTTCTTCTCTCTGCGGCTCTTCCGTGAGGCTGTGCGGGATAGCTGTAGAAGTTCCAGGAGCAGATCTAGATAAGGTTCCGAGGATTATGTCTGTCTCTAAGTGAGGACACCCTTCCCAGCTGTTCCCCTACCAGTTACTTCACAGAAGTAAAACTCCTGCCCATTCCTAAGCCAGTCACTGCAGAGGGAATTGGATTATCATGACTGTCTTGAACTGATTTCCTGGTATGAAGCAGATGTTGAGTCATCAACTAAAGTGGCCACCACATTTTCCAGTTGCTCCAGGCCTTCCCCTCTGTGAGAGCTTCAGTGCGGTTTCATGTTTAAGAGCAAAGACCTCCGTGCCAGGGACTTGGATTTGCCCTGGTTCTGCCAGTCCCCAGCTATTATATTGTATCAGTTATTTAATTTATTTTGAACTCCATTTCCTCATCTGTAATGTGGAGATAATAGTAGTTCTTAAAGAGTTTTTGTCAATGTCCAATGACCTATAAAATACCCAGTATGCCCATTTAATTTTAGCTATCCTTGCCAATTTTCTTTTTTAGAATTCCTAATGACAAAGATTCTATTTCAAGGATAATGGCCATGATGCATGCTTGTTTTATTTTTAACTAACTGAAATGCATTGAGTGTTTCAGTATCAAGGTATATTAGCAATTGGTAAGAAATATTTTTTTTCCTGCATTAAGGATGTGTTCTTCCATTCCATTTTGAATAAGAGAGTCATACACAGATATTAAGAATAATCACATTTCTTTTAACATCATCTATTGATTATTGTGAGAGTTGAGTTAGAAAATTTAGATGATTTAGCAGGGAACAAGATGTTTTAAAAAAATCCTACCCGCACTGAGCTTACATTTAAGCAGACGGTAGATAGACAAAACAGGTCAGTAAGCTGTGTGATATGAGAATGATAATGATGATAAATATTTTGGTGATAAAACAGAGAAGGGCTATAGATTATCCTGGAGGTGGATGGTGGGGTAGTAGGAGTTTTAATTTGGATCCCAGGGAAGTGGATGGCAGGAAAGATTAGCAGGATGAGAAGATGAACTTCAGAGCAGAGATCTAGTGGAGGAAGGGAGCTAGTCACATGAAATTCTGGCAGAGGAACCTTCCTATTAGAGGAGGAAGCAAATGCAAAGCCGCACAGGTTGGGGTGTCTGGCTGGCTCAGTTGGTAGAACGCGTGGCTCTTGGTCTTTGAGTTATAAGTTCAAGGCCCATATTAGGTGTAGAGATTACTTAAAAATAAAGTCTTTGAGAAAACTCAAACAAAAAAACAATCCCAAAGGCCCCTGAGGTCCAAGTATGCCCCACTTGTCTGACAAATAGCAAGGAGGCCGATGTAATGAGAGGAGTTAGTAAGCTGCAGTAGTAGCACTGGTATTGGTTTGGGTCGACTGTGGGAAGGACTTGGGTTTTCAGTGAGTGAAATGGGGAGGTCTTGCTGAGTCTTGAGCAAAGAACTTGTACCGTATGTAGTAACAAGAGCGTTGTGGCTGCAGTGTTGTAAATGACTCTAAGGGGGAAAGAGGGGAAGCTGGGAAACTGGTTAGGCCTAGAGGTCCTAGGCCTGAGTCCTGGGACACTCCACGATAACAGGTCAGGAAGGTGAGGCAGATCCAGCAAGGGAGGCTAAGAAGGGACAGCAGAGAAGCTAGGCGGGAGAGTAGTCTGGGGTGAAGTTCAGAGGGCCAAGTGCAGAAAGGGTTCGAGGAGGCAGAAGCGTTCAACTGAAATACGGCCTATTTGAAGAATGACTGCTGACCATTGAAGTTAACAACGTGAAGGTCATAGGGGACCTTGACAAGGGCAGTGTTTGAGAATGTTGTGTGGGAAGTGGTGGTTCAAGGTGGATTTGAAGGGGGTTTGAGAACAAGTGAGAGGAGAGAAAGTTGGAGAGTGTAAGTTCCAGCAACTCTTAAAAGGATTCATTTGCTTTTTAAGATAGATGTACTTGTAATGTCTTATTTTGATTTTACAGAAAATGGGACATTCTGCTTGGAAGGATGTTGGTTGTCAACGTTTCTCTGAATTAAATGGTTTTTGGAAAAGTGGTTTTCAAAGACTCTACAACATTATAGCTTGAAAGACATGAGCATAGAATAGGAAACCATGTTCTTACAAAATTGATAAACCCAGAGAATTAGTGTCAATTAGGGAATGCGGAATGTCCCTGCAGTGCAGAGTGAGATTGTGTACCCCACATGTCTTAAAAACACTTCAGATGTGTACCAGGAGTTCTGTCTGGCTTATTTTATTTATGGCAGTCCCTCTCTTCAGTCAGTTTGGCTAGGAAAATTATATCATCTTTGGTTCTTTTGGCTCCTTCACGGGCACTGAAATGTCGGTGCTTGGCATGTGCAGCGGAACCGGCACTGAATGAGGCGGCCGGACTCAGGATTCTCGTCCCAGCCCCGCTCCCCAGTTTACAGGTGGCACAAGTCTCCATACAGACGCTTCAACTTTTGACTCCAGTTTCCTCCTCTGAGAAGTGGCGGTGCTGGATTGAATGACTCCTGACATCCCCCCCACCCCTTCCCAGCACTGATCTAAGTGAATTACATGAGGTCAAACAAGACCCTTTGACTCTCTGGTTTCTACTTAAAGCTTCTAGTACCTCTCTTGAGATTTCAGCAGAGGTGAAAGACTCCGAAAAAGGAACTCCTTCACTGTGGCCAATGATAACACTGATGAAAAGACTTTAGCCTGACAGGTTTTAAAACATGTCGTGTCCGCTTTTGGGGAGATTGCTCTGGGTGTGTGGAGTCAGTGTTTCACTATCCCTGGGAGCTGATCCCTGGGAGAATGTATCAGGGGCATTGACGGGGCTGCAGAGCCTGCCCTGGGTTTCACTCTTCACCAGAGTAGTGTAATGGAAAGGTACGTTCACCTGACTCATACTTGTATTTTCTTTCCTTCTCTGGTTTCTTGATAAAATAGAGAATCAATTTTGTAGTGATTTTTACCTAACACTTGCAATTATCTTTTTTTTTTTTTTTTTCTCTTCCTTCCTTTCCGGGTTGTAGATTTATAATTAACTCACCTGTTATTAAGTTTTCAGTTAGATAATCAAGGTTTGAGGTTTTAAAATACCGCAAGCATTGAAAGATAGCTGGGGAAAGAAGCAGAATAAACAGCCCCGTGAAAATAGTTGCCAGGGAGAAGCAATATTGCTGTACAGTAGTGGTTGGTTCCTTTACTTAAATGTCTCTGTGGAAAAGGACATAGCAGACTGTTAACACACTTACACCATCTCTGACAATAAAGGACAACGTTATACATACTTGTTTCATATATCCCCTCAGGTAAGCTGCTTCCTTATGGCCGTGGAGTCCTCCTAACTGACTGTGTAATTAAACCAGCAGTATTTTGCGTGTATGCGCACAAACACACACAGCCATAGTATGCCTTTGGAAGGGACCTGCTTTCATTTGAGCAGATCAGTCTCCCAAAAGCAACAAAAGGAGAAAATGTTAATTCAGTCATTAGCCTTTAAGCTTGCTTACCTTTTACTATCTGTCTCTGTTATGCTCTTTTTAGTTACTTAACATGAGTACGTCCTGGATGACTTGGACATCTATGTGATGTGGAGCACATAATACTAAGTGGCTAAGATGTCTTATTTATACATTTTTTTGCTAAATATTACATTTAAAAATACTTTTCCTTTGATTCCACTATAACAGCTGAATGGAAGACAGAATCGCCTCATTATTGCGGGAGAATTTCTCTGTTCCCTGCAATGATTCCAGAAGCTCTTGCACACTTCATCAGGGTTATTGTAATTCTTTGGCTGCAGGATATTTGGCAGCTGCTGCACCCCACTGGCAAATCCTATTCAGACTTGGTTTCCATTCACCACTGCCATTGGAGAATTGATTTCTCTCTCCTCTACTCTAACCTTTCCCAATTCATTTTGGATTGTTCAATGTGAAACATTTTAATTTCATATCATACAGCTATTCAGCTCACAATCCCTTTTTTAACCTGTCACCAGGGTAACAGCATAGCATGCTTTCTTTAGGCAATCAAGTTTTTATTTCACATGCTTAATGTTGCATTAAATGTTTGCATTTTGTTTAACCCCCCTTAAATACTTTGAACTCCAGATATGTTTTGTAGGATAATAAAATCCTTGATTTTTGAATTGAAACTAAGTCAACACCATCACTACATTCATAGTAAAATGTCAGATGATTAATTTACATAATTCAAAGATGATTAGTAGAAATCAAAGTTACTCGATCTGTGTAAGGCAATTTTCTGTAGGTAATGGAGGAATATTTGTGTATATTTGTGTTTTGCCTTGTTCCAAAAGAAGATTTAAAGGGGGTTTAGATTTGTCAGAGAAGTTTAAAAGGGCCATGGAATTGGTGCAAATAGAAAAATACATCTTTTGAAGACAAGACGATTTTTCAGTATAATGCTCTTTTCTCTATTTGTGTGTGTGTCTTTGTGCTTATATATATATATACTATAACGATCTGTGTATTTGATGATGGATGAGGGGATCCACCAGAATGAGATTAAGAGTTCTAGGAGGTTGATTTTGGCATTATGTTGATTACCAGCCATTTATACATTGACATGGCACACTCAGAGGTACTGTGAGTTTGGTTCTAGATGACCACAATAATGTATATCTCACAGTAAAGCTAGTCAAATTTTTTGGTTTCCCAGTGCATATAAAAGTTATGTTTACACTATACTGTAGTCAGGTGTGCAAAGCATTGTGTCTAAAGAAACTGTTTACACACCATACTTTAAATTACTTTGCCAAATAAATGCTCACCATCATATGAGCTTTCAGTGAGCTGTTTCATCACTGACCACAAATCACTGTAACAAATCTAATTAGGAAAAAGTTTGAAACATAGTGGTAATTACCAAAATGTGACAGAGACACAAAACAAGCAAATGGGAAAGTGGTGTTGATAGACTTGCTTGAAGCAGGGTTGCGACAAATGTTCAACTTGTTTTTTTTTTTTAAATGCAGTATCTGTGAAGTGTAATAAAGCAGAGCACAATAAAATGAGGTGTGCCTGTACTACTTTTTCTTTAAAAGAAATAATCTAATAATGATAGATTAGTAGAGATGAAAATGAATGTTTAGATCTTGATTCTTTGAATACACTTGAGTTTCTTTTTATAGAGCTACTTTCCATCTTTGTTCGAAATAAGAGTTATTGTGAAATTTGTTCTCAGTAAATTTTATGAAATTTGGAATATTCCAAGAAATACAAAGAAGTGTGTCAGAAAACAGAGATTAGTAATCCATGTTGTTTGAAAGCACTGTTAATTTAAAAAAAATTAGCATAGTAGCTCTAAGTATCCTAATGTTCCCTTATATAATCACTAAAGTTATTACATTAATCTCTAAGAGAAACATGGAATTAAGATGCCCATTTAAAAAAAAATTATGATTCAGAACTCTTTGGAATTTTTGACCTCTCACAGTGTGTCAGACTGATTTCATACCTTGAGTGCTCATGTGTAATGAATGGCTCTGAATCGAGGTAACATTGGTCTAAATGATCAGTGTCCTCACCTACCTCACAAAGGTCACTTTCTTTTGGTAAAACAAATCCCTGAATATATATTTTAATGATAATAACTTTTCACCTTCAGAATTAGAGTTAATAGATTATTCCAAAAGTAACAAATAACACTCCTTGTGATAAGTTGCTTGGGCTTAGAGTAATAACAATTCCTGCCCTTTAGGAAGCTTAAAATGGAAGGGGATAGGCAGACATTAAACAGAAAGTTGTCAGTTCTGAAGACTGCTAGAGGAGAAGTGCAGCTTGTCCTGGTGAGGGAGAGGAATCTCATTTTCAGGTTAGCCACATTATGTCAATGTCCAATTTTCAGTAAAATGTCATAAGACATGCAAAGAAAGTTGGAAGTTTGTTCCTTTTATAGGTTAAAAAATCAATAGAAACTGTCAAGGAAGTTGTGCTTTATTATGCAATAACCTAAAATAACCTGTTAAAAATATATTGAGAGGGGGCGCCTGGGTGGCTCAGTGGGTTAAAGCCTCTGCCTTTGGCTCAGGTCATGATCCCAGGGTCCTGGAATCGAGCCCCGCATCAGGCTCTCTGCTCAGCAGGGAGCCTGCTTCCACCTCTCTCTCTGCCTGCCTCTCTGCCTACTTGTGATCTCTGTCTGTCAAATAAATAAAAATAAAATCTTTAAAAAAAAAATATATATATATATATATATTGAGAGGACCAAAGGAAACGAGTTATAAAGAATTAAAGAACAGAATGACAGCCATGTCTCACTAAATAGAAAATATTGATAGAAATTAGAGAGATGGAAGTACAGTGCCTACAAGAAAAAAGTACACTAGAGAGGACTCAACAATAAGTTTAAGCTGTCAAAAGAAACCATCAGAAATTTTGAAAATATGTTAAGTGAGGTTATCTAGTGTGAAGAATAGATAGAAGAATGAGTAGGGCTTCAGAGACTCATGGGACACCATGACATGTACCAGCATGCATGCAGAGTCCCAGAAGGCCTAGAGAAAAACGATAAAGGGGTGGAAAGAATATTTAAAGAAATCAGAGCCAGGGGTACCTGGCTGGCTCAGTAGGTAGAGCATGTGACCCTTGATCTCAGGATCATGAGTTTGAGCTCCAATTTGGATGTAGAGCTTACTTAAAGTCAGAACAAAACACATTCCAAATTTCATGAAAAACATTAATTTATATACAAGAAGCTTGGTAAACTAGGAGAAGCTCAAAAAAGATCTCTGTCTACACACATCATTGGTCAAATTGTCAAAAACCAAACAGAATCTTAAAAGCAGCAAGAGAAGAAAAGACTCATCCTGTGAAAGGGACATTCACAATAGGATTAGGAGTTAACATCTCATCTAACATCTCATCAGAAACCATGGAGTCCTAAAGAGAATAGGATGGTATATATAAAGTGCTGAAGAAAAACAAAAACAAAAAAACAGAATGCCACCAAAGCATTTTATATCCGGCAAAACTACCATATAAAAATGAGGGACATTCCCAGGTAAATAACACCCAAGTAAAACAACACCCAAGAGGAATCTGTTGCTAGCAGACCTCCTCAATAAGACCTGCTCAACAAGAAATAAGAAATAGAGTTCTTCAGGGTGAAATGAAAGAACACTAAACAGAAACTAAAATACACATGAAGTAGTAAAGTGGTTAAAAATTACTACATCAGTAAACACAAAAGACCGTGGAAATGTATTTTTACTTTGTACATCTTTTTTCTTCTGATTTAAAAGATAACTGCATAATGGAGTAGTTATAATTCTAGGTTGATAGGTGCACAATATATACAGATGAAATTTGTATGACAATAGGACAGATGAAGGTAGAGGAAACAAGATATATTGGAGCAGATTTCCTGTATGATACTGCAGTTAAGTTAACGTTAGTCCAAACTGTGTTTAAATTAAGTAAGGTACTAATTGTAATCCCTAGTGTAACCACTAAGAAAATAGCTTTCAAAAATAGTAGATGAGGGGCTTATGGGTAAGTTCACTTGGCTAAGTGTCTGCCTTCAGCTTAGGTCACGATCCCAGGGTCCTAGGATTGAACCCCACATTGGGCTTCCTGCTCAGTGGGGAGCCTGCTTCTCCCTCTTCCACTCCTGCTTGTGCTCTCTCTCTCAGTGTCAAATGAATCTTTTTTTTGGTTTGTTTTTTAGGTAGTAAATGAAATATCAAGGGAATTTAAAGGGTACACTAGGAAAATACCTATTTAAACAAAAGAAAGCAGTAATGGAGGAATTGAAGAACAAAAAACACATGATATACAGAGCAAAAATAAAAGTGAGAGATACAAATCCCACTTGAGTGTATTAAATGTAAATGGATTAAGCATGCCCATCAAGGGGAGATATTGGCAGAGTGGATTAAAAAATAAGATCAAATTATATGCTTTCTACAATAGACATGCTTTATTATTATTTTTAAAGTTTTCCATCCATTTATTTAGTTTCCATCATGATAAGTGTACTCTTTACTCCCCGTTCCTCCACCCCCTCCCTTCTGGTAAACCAACAATAGTTAAGAGTCTTTCATTGGTTTGTCTCTGTTTTTCCCTTTGCTCATTATGATGTTTTGTTTCTTAAATTCCACATATGAATGAAACCATATGGTGTTTGTCTTTCTCTGACTTCACTTAGAATTATACTCTCTAGTGCCATCCATGTTGCTGAAAATGGCCAGATAAAAAAACAAGATCAAATTGAATGCGTTCTAGAATAGATACACTTTAGATACAAAGATATAATCAGTAGGTTGAAAATAAGAGAATAGGGTTATCAGACATATTTACAATACTAATTTTGTTACTACTAATGCTAATATCAGACAAAATAATTTTTTTAAAGATTTCACTTATTTATTTGACAGACAGAGATCATAAGTAGGCAGAGAGGCAGGCAGAGGGAGAGGGGGAAGCAGGCTCCCCCGCTGAGCAGAAACCCTGATGCGAGGCTTGATCCCAGGACCCTGAGATCATGACCTGAGCTGAAGGCAGAGGAAGGTGCCTGATGACAAAATAATTTTTAAAAGATTTTATTTATTCGTTGGCCAGAGCACAAGAGGGAGAGGAGAGGAAGAAGCAGTACCCCTGCCCCCTGTCCGCTGAGTGGGGAGCCTGTTGTGGGGCTTGATTCCAGAACCCTGGGATCAGGACCTGAGCCAAAGGCAGACATGCAACTGACTGAGCCACCCATGTGCCCCCAGACAAAATAATTTTAAGACAATTGTTATTGGAGACAGAGGGAGAATTTATAATGACACATGTGTCCATCAGAAAGCTATAAAAGTGGTGAACTAATTTATGTACAATAACACAATTGTAGACTGTTGTACCTCATTTTCAGTAATGGATATAGAATGATTGGACAAGATAACAAGGAAGTGGAAGACTTGAAAAACACAAACCAAATAGATCAGTACATTATCTATAGACCAATCCATGCAACAGCAGCAGAATATGCAACTTTAGGCAATTCAGAAATATGTGAAAATTAACCTAAATAATCAGTGGGTTAAAGGAGAAATTACAAGAGAAATTAGATTATATATTTTTTTTTTTTTTTAAAGATTTTATTTATTTATTTGACAGACAGAGATCACAAGTAGACGGAGAGTCAGGCAGAGAGAGAGAGGGAAGCAAGCAGGCTTCCTGCTGAGCAGAGAGCCCGATGCGGGACTCGATCCCAGGACCCTGAGATCATGACCTGAGCCGAAGGCAGCGGCTTAACCCACTGAGCCACCCAGGCGCCCCAGAAATTAGATTATATTTTGGAACGAATGATAACAAAAGCATAGTATTCAAAATCTTTGGGATGCATTGAAAGTAGTGTTTGGGGGGAAATTTAGAGCTATAAGCATATTTTAAGAAAGAAGAAAGACACCAATCACTTCATCTGCCATTGTAGGAAAATAGGAAAAGAGCAGGCTAAACCCAAAGCAAGCAGAGAGAAGGAAATACTAAAAATTCAAATGAAAATAAATGAAATAGAGAATATAAAAACAATAAAGGAAATTGGTGAAAACAGAATTTGGTTCTTGGGCAGATCAACAGAAATGCAAACCTTTAGGTAGACTGCCCAAGAGAAAAAGACTCCAGTTCAAACTGGTAATGAAAGAGGAGGTATGCATATGGACCTTATAGAAATTAAAAAGATTATAAGCTAATAACTTGAACAATTTTATGCCAACAAATGAGATAACTTATAAAATGGAGAAATTTCTGGGAAGATGCAAGCTACAGGCATGGAATCAAGAGGAAATAGAAAATCTGCATAGACGTGAAAGAGACTGAATCAGTCATCCCAAAACTTCCCAGAAAGAAGAGCCTGGGACTAGAAGGCTTCACTAGTGAATCAGTGAGATAGTTAGAAGAGAGTTAATGCCAATTCCTTGCAAACTCTCCCAAAAATAGAAAAGGGAAAAATTTGCAACTCATTCCATGAGAGCAGTATTACCACACTAAAATCAAATAAAGATGTTCTGCGAAAAGGAAACTAGAGACCAAAATCCCTCATAAATGTTAATGCAATAGTCCTCCACCAAATACAAACACATAGAAGCCAGGAATACATAAAATGATTATCCACTGTAGCCAGGTGAGCTTTGACTTAGGAATTCATAGTTGGTTTAACATCCAAAAATCAATCAATGTAATAAACCATACTAATAAAGGACAGAAATCACGGGATTATCTCAAATGCAGAAAAAAATTGGACAAAATCCAATAGCCTTTCCTGATAAAAACCACTCAAATGATTAGGAATAGAAGGGAACTTCCTCATCCTGACAAAGGCCATTTCTGAAAAACCTACAGCTGGCATTATATTTAATGGATATGACTGACTGTTTTCTCCCTAAGATCAGGAATAAGACAAGGATGTTTGTTAAATTTTTTGAGCATTGTATTGGAGTTCCTAGGCCACTTTGGCAAGAAAAATAAAAAGTGTTAAGATGGGGAAGAAGCAAAACTATTTCCAAATAACACGATCTTACATGTAGGAAGTCTTAAGGAATTTACAAAAAGATCTCTCTCCTCCCCCAGTTAAAACAGGGATTGGTTTATTTAAACCCATCAGAGCAATGGACAGCTTGGGTCTGTAGCAAGCATTGTGTTTTATAGCATAGGTCAGTAACTGTATATGAAAATAGACATGGCTACATACATTTTAACTGATCAGAGCACAACTTCTCAATGTTCAAGATAGAATAAACATTTCTGTTAAAGCAGTACCTTTGTGACATTTTTAACGTCAGTATTCCTCTCCTCTTTCATGCTCTCCTTCAGTAGAACCCACACCACCCTCATGATCCTTCTCAAGGGCAGCCATGTCCTCAGGGGCCCCCGAAAACTCTCCTTCCTCCATGCCCCCGCCACGTACCGGTGAACAGAGGCTCATGAGGCATACATCAGGTCGGACTTGTGGTCCAGGCGAGCCCAGGCCTCAGCGACAGCCGTGGTGTTGCTCGGCGTGCACATAGTTCGCTGGACTTTGGCCAGGTTTCCACCAGGTGCCACAATGGGAGGCTGGTGATTAATGCCCACTTTGAAGCCAGTGTATTAATCCATACACAGGATGGTACGCTTGTTCTTGATGGTGGCAAGGGCAGCAGTGACATCTTTGGGAACCTTGTCGCTGCAATACAACAGGCAGTAAGCCATGTCTTTACCATGGCGAGGGTCACATTTTGCTGGCTGGCTGGCTCAAGCGTGTATTGGTGATCTCTGCTACAGAAAGCTGTTCATGGTAGGCTTGCTGAGCAAAGGTGACAGGGACACAGGTAACTAGAGGGAATTGGATGCGCGGATGGGGCCCCAGGCTGCTCTGGAATGCTGTTTGATCAGCAATCAGGGCTTCAACTGTGAGGGATGCAGCGATGGAGGACAGTTGGACCTGTTAACATGTTTAGGTGAGTGTAGCTTGGACATCCAGTACTGACAGGTCAGTAATAACATGTCAGAGATGGGCTCGTTGTCTACCATGAAGGTACGGTCAGAGTGCTCGGAGAACTCTAGCGGGGACTTGTTGCCAAAATCGACTGAGAGATGTTCCATCAGAAGGCAGGTGAACCGGAACCGGTTCCCCCTCCAAAGCTGTGGAAAACCAGGAAGCCTTGAAGACCTGCACACTGGCCAGCCCTTTTCTGAATTTGGTCCAAGACAAGGTCAGTGATCTCCTCGCCAATGGTGTAGTGCCCTCTGGCATAGTTAGTGGCAGTGTCTTCCATGCCTGTGGTGAGCAGCTCAGGGTAGAGGAGCTGGAGGTGGGTGCCAGGGCAAACTTCATCATTGACTGGTTTCCAGGTCTACAGAAACAACTCTGGGTGCATGCTTGCTAGCACCCTTCCCCCTGAAGAAGGTGTTCTCCTCCCCCAGTGGTCTTGTCACTTGGCATCTGGCCATTGGGCTGAACGCTGTGTTTTTGGCAATAGAGCTCCCAGCAGGTGTTGCCCATCTGGACACCAGCCTGGCCGACATGGATAGAGATGCTTTCACGCCTGGTTGTTGCTTTGCAGCTGACGAGCAGATGGCGGAGAGGAAGAGGAAAGGTGGTTGCTTCTTACAGTGCGACTCTTAGGTGGTCGATAGGAGAGAACCTCAGGAATGCACAAAAATCTATTAGAACTAATGACTTTTTGCAAGGTTGCAAGATACAAGAATGATACGCGAATATCAGTTTTAGTTTTATACGGTACCAGTGTACAAACTGAAAAAGCAATTGATGAAACAATTTTACTTATGATAGCACCAAAGAGAATATAATACTTAAGCTTAAATTTTTAAAATAGAAGTACAAGACTTGTGTGCTGAAAACCAGAGAACAATTGTTGATATAAATTAAAGACAACTAAAATGAATAAGCTTCCCACATTCAGGGATCAGAAGACCTAAGATGGTAATACTACCCAACACAATGTACAGATTTTGTGCTGTCCTCTCACAATCTCAGCTGTATGTTTTGCCGAAATGGTCATCTGATTACAGAATTTGTGTGAAAGTGCAAGGGACTCAGCATAGCCAAAACAGTCTTGGAAAAGAACAAAACCAGGGAACTTCTTCCTGATCATGAAATTTGTTACAAAGCTGCGGTGATCAAGACGGTGTTGTATTGGTGTAAGGATAGATATGTTGATCAATGCAACAGAATGGAAGATCCAAACATGGTTAAACTATGGTCAGATGATTTCAACTGTCAATGAAGACAGCTTAGAGTATTTACATAAACTCTTGAATGCTGCTGGGGCAACTGGGTATCTTCAGGCAAAAGATCAAAGTCAGTCCCCTCCCTACACCACACACAAAAATGAACCTAAAAAGAAAAAAAATCACAGTTGTAAGAGCTTTGTTAACTTTCGGTTAGATGATGATTTCTTAATATAAGATGGCAGACGCACAAGAAATGAAAAAAACTTAAGGTGCTTTAAAGGGCACCATTAAGAAAGTGAAAAAACAACTAACAGAATAGGAGAAAATACTTGCAAAACTTGGAAATCATGTATTTGTTGTGAGAAGACTTTTGTCTAGAATATGTAAAGAACTCTTACAACTCAATAATAAAAAGAGCCCAGTTTAAGAAAGGGCAAAGGATATGAATAGAAATTTTTCCAAAGATGATATACAAATTACCATCAAACCCATGAAAACAGGCTCAGCATTATTGTCCTCAGGAAAATTCAAATCCAGACCACAGTTAGCTACTGCTTTATGCCTATGAGGGTGAGTGTGATAAGAAAGATGGACAATATTGAAGTGTTGGTGAGGACGGGGAGGAATCGGAACCCTCGTACATTGCTGGTAGGAACTTGATTAATTGATGGAAAGCCAGAAATAATTTGGCAGTTTCTCAAAATATATGACACAACTCCCTGACCCAGCTCTTCCAGGGTTATACCCATGGGAAATGAAATCCTATGTCCACACAAATGTTGTATATAAATATTCATACTCACATTCTTCATAATGAGTGAACAGAAACAACCCTAATGTTCCTGAAATGATAGATATATAGTATTAAGGAGAATGGGGTGTCTTTATAGAATGGAATATTTTTCAGTGACAAAAAAATAACATATTGACTCTTCCTACAGCATAGATGAAATTTGAAAACACTATGCTAAACGAAGGCATTGTAACAGACTGTAGCTTCTCTGATTCCACTTATGTGAAATATCTAGAATAAGCAAAGCTATAGAAATAGAAGGTACATTCATTAGTAGTGGTGTAGGGCTGTGGAGGTTGGGGGAGGGGAACATGGAGTGACTGCCAGAGGGTCCAAATTTTCCTTTTTGGAGTTACGAAAATGTTTTAAAGTTGCCTGGGATGATAGGTGCACAGCTCTCGATATACTAAGCACTGTTGAATTATGAAGTTTGGAAGGGTTAAATTTATGGTGTGTGAATTTTATGTCAGTAAAGCTGCTTAATATTTTAAAAACTTACTGTATTTTGTATCCAAGAACTTATTTTCCTATTAGCATAAAATAAGTTTTAATTTTAGGAATTAAAATGAGATGATGTATCTTCTAACAGGATGGAGTCTTCTTTAAGATTATTTCTTCTCGGGGCGTCTGGGTGGCTCAGTGGGTTAAAGCCTCTGCCTTCGGCTCAGGTCATGATCCCAGGGTCCTGGGATCGAGCCCCACATTGGGTTCTTTGCTCCGCAGGGGGCCTGCTTTCTCCTCTCTCTCTGCCTGCCTCTCTGTCTACTTATGATCGCTGTCTGTCAAATAAATAAATAAAATCTTAAAAAAAAAAGATGATTTCTTCTCATAAAGTGTTTATATGACTGCTCTCATTTAGTTACACGAATAAACTTTACAAGTGTAGGTGTCAGGTGTTCCTGGGCCACTACCTGGTTGGTAGAAATGGTACAAATATGTGAGCCAGTATTCTTCCATTCCTTATTTCCTCCTCTGCCTTTGGAGATCAATGATATAAAGTTAATATAAACTTAATCGGCCTGGAGAGGTTCCAGTTTCTGTAATGGTGGTATGGTTTATTTCTAACTTACCCTCCTCCCGATAGCAGTTACATGCTCTGGAGATCTACGGCTATTAGAAGGCTCTGGATAACAACTGAAACCAGTCAGAATTCAGACGGACTTCGAGCCTGTGTGGAAGGAAGCCACACTGGAGCTCGACCTGTGCATGGCACCTCCCCTGAGGTGGTCACCGTTGGGCGCGTGCATCCGAGCATGGCCAGAACTCAGGAGTTAACCACAGTCTTACTGACTTTACTCTGGAAGAATGATGCTCAGAATTGTAAGAACTGCTGAAAATTGAGCAGGGATATCATGCAAAACGAGAGCAACAGAGTGAGGAGTTCCGTATCTGAAGTTAGCTTCCCTTCAAAGGGATGGTTGACTCCTGAAATGTGCATAAAGACTTCAAGAATCCCAGGATGTGAATCCTGCTGGAATGCAGAAAGAACCGAGCTGAAATTTCACTTGCTGCCCACCAAGGAGATGGTAATGTTTGGAGTTTGAGCCTCACCAAATTTGAGGGGCTTGTAAATGCCTTGAGTTTTCCATGAAAACCCCAGAGGGACCGTGTCTTAGGGGAAACTCTTTGTTTCTGCAATAAAGACTTTTAGTGACTTCTGAATTTGGACTTTTAATTCCTGGAGAGCAAAACCAAATAGACCTCCTAGCAGAGCACAAAACTGAGTCTCCATGACTTCAGAGTGATCAGCTAGTAATTTAACTGCCTACTGTAATGAGAATCGGTACTTCCCAGGAGAAGATAACAGAAAAACACAGTGTCTACAACATTTCCACAGTCTGGGATCCAAAAAACAATTCACTTGACATACAGTTCAAGCATTAAAGTTGGCCCTTGGTCAAGTGAAAAAGCAGTCAGTAGAAGCCAACTGTGAGACTATAAGATGTGCATCACGGATAGGACTTTAGCACAGTTATTAAAATTATTGTCAGATATTAAAGATCAAAATGAGGGAGTTGATAGGGCATATAAGCATAGATCTGGAAACTAACAAATTACCAACTAGAAATTCTAGATCTAAAATGGTACTATCTCTGCAATGGAAAACTTGTAGGCAAGACTGCCAACTGTTGGTGTTAGCAGAAGGAAGAGTTGGTAAACTTGGAAGGATAGAGACTATATAGGCTGAATAGAAAAAGTACTTATTTTGCAAGTCTCTGTGACCTAAGTTGATAGGATTAGGAAGCCTAACTAATACCTATTTAGACATACAGAAGAAAGAAAAGACAGAAAATGGGGGAAAAAATCTGAAAAATACAGCGTTATCTCCTTAGATTGGAAACAGGACAGAGTTGGATTTTTTACTTTTATTCACCATGATGCTAGAGATCCTGGCCAGTATGATAGGAAATTAAAAAAAAGTCATGGAGATCAGAAACGGAGAAGTAAAGTCATTCCTCTTCACAGAGGAATTGTGTTTACATAGAAACCCTTAAGGAATCTGTGAAAGTTACTGGAATAAATTTAGCGGGGTTGCATGATAAGAAGTCAGTCAAATATAAATTGTGTTCCGATAAACTAGCAACACTGAAAAAATGACTACTAACAGTTTTATTTAATACAGCATGAACAACTTAGGCAAATACTTTAATAAATTAAATTCTAGATGGTCGGGGCACCTGGGTGGCTCAGTGGGTTAAAGCTTCTGCCTTCGGCTCAGGTCATGATCCCGGTGTCCTGGGATCGAGCCCCATATCGGGCTCTCTGCTCTGCAGGGAGCCTGCTTCTACCTCTCTATCTGTCTGCCTCTCTGCCTACTTGTGATCTCTGTGTCAAATAAATAAATAAAATCTTAAAAAAAAAAAAGAATACCCAATTAGTCAACAAACATTTGTTTAAAAAAAAAAATTCTAGATGGTCACTTGTCTGAGTACTAAGGCTTAGAAAAATAATAAGGCATAAGGATTAGGGAAAGGAAGCTTTCCCTGACAACTTAATAGGTTACCTAAGAAAGCTCTTAAGGAATCTATGATACACCACAAATAAAACTAAAACAAAAATAGGTATAATTATGGCAGAAGAGATCCAAGACTGCCACACTTGGCCCAGAGAAATTCAAAATGTAAAATAGATAAGAGCTATTATTTTCATAGGATAAAATACTGTTAAGTCATCAGCTCTCCCTCCATGAATGAAGAGATTCAGAGCAAGCCCAAACATAATCCCGTTAGGGTTGCTTTGGGGAGGATGGAGAAGAAACTGCCTGTGGGATTTGAAATTTGTATGGAAATGCAAGGGAGCTAGAATAGCTAATATTGTCTTACTGGTGGACAAAGCTGCAGAACTTGGTCTACAGATTTTCTTGAAACAACTAGATGAACCTACCTCTTCCTCTTTCCCATCACACAAGAAGATGATGAATCACAGGTCTACATGAATAAACCTCTAAAGGAAAATATGAATATATTTTCTGGGCCTTGATATAGTCAAAACAGTTCTTAGCAAGGACATAAAAGCACTGAATATAAAAGGGAAAATTCATATGTTTTTACAGCTATTAAAATTTTCCATTAACAGCAGAGATAGATGTTTGTTAAGACTAGAACCCTAGACACTGACAATACCGAATGCTTGTGAGAACCGCGGGAACTCTCGTTCATTGCTAATGGGAATGCAAGTGGTACAGCCATTTTGAAATACAGTTTAGCAGTTTTTTTATAAAACTAAACATCCTTTTACCATATGATCCGGTGATTGTACTCCTTAGTATTTAGCCAAATGAAATGAAAATGTTTCTGCACTGAAAGCTGCCTGTGAATGTTTATAGTAGCTTCACTCATCATTGCCAAAACGGAGAAGTAACCAAGACATCTCCTTCAATTAAGTGAATGGTTTAGTAAACCGTGGTACATCCAGGCAATGGACTTTAATTCAGCAATGAAGAACTATCAGCCATCAAGCCACAGAAAGACCTGGAGAAACCGTAAATACCTAATGCTAAGTGAGAGAGGCCAGTCTGAAGGTTGCATTCTGGCTCTACAACATTCTGGAAAAGGCAGAATGTTGGAGACAGTACAGATCAGCGGCTGCCAATGATCCGGGGGATGGAGGAAGGGTTAAGTAGGTAGCGCATAGGGAATTTTTATGATAAAACTACTCTATATGAGATCTTAATGGTAGAGACATGTCATTATACATTTGTTCAAACCTGTAGAATGTATAGCCCAGAGAATGAGTCCTAATGTAAACTGTGAACTTCAGTAAATACTAACGGATCAACATTGGCTCATCAGTTTTAAGAAATGTACCATAACAGTGCAGAATGTCAATAATAGGGATGCTGTATCTAGGGTGGGGTGAGGGAGGGTAGATATAGGAACTCTACTTCCTGCTCAATTTTCTGGAAAACCTAAAACTGCTCTTAAAAAAAAATTAAGTCCATTAGTTAAAAAAGAAAAAATCAACAAAAACTGCTGAAGGTAAGACATTGTTAAGAACATTTATAAACCATAGAGGGGGAGAAAGTATTCACAACACATAAATCTGACAGAAGCTTTCTAAAAAGGAATTCCCACAAATCAGTAAGACCAGTATCTTAATAAAAAATGGGCAAATTTTTTAATACAAGTGACCAATGAGACAAATGTTGAGGTCCCTAGTGTTATTTGTCGTAAGGGAAATGGTCATTAAACTGTAATGAACTATATTCTCAGCCACTGTCCTGGCTGGGAGTAGAAACCAACATGAAACAGCAAGATTATGGGGCAAGCTCCATTGCTGGGGATGGTATTGATATGTTTTAAGACCTTGTAACACGGGGTGGCAGTTTTTGTAAAATTAAACATATGTTTACCCCCATATGTCCACTCCTAAGAGTTTTTACCCACAAGGAGTCAAAACATCTGTCTTCAAAAAAGGCTCATACAAAGAATGTTTATAGCAGTTTTGTTCTTAAGTACCCCAAACTGGAAACAACCCACGTGTGCATCAGCAGAAGGACGAACTAGTTCTGGTATGCTTGTGCGACAGAGTACTACTTGGTGAGAAAAAAATGAACTGATCAATATGCGTGAACCTCAGAAACATTCCATGAGGCAAAGAAAAGCCACACATAAGAGTACCTGGTTTTGGTGTCTCTTTACATGAAACTTTAGTCTAATATGCAGTGAAACTACTGGGGGAAAGGGGCAGATTTCCTAGAAGGATAATGATGAACTACAGTTTTGAATTTCACTGTATATCAATTGTGTATTAATATATTAAAAAAAAAAACCAGGTTGGAATAATAGAAGAGGATTTCAGACATTGTATCGGGTTATAACGATTCATGGTAATAAATCTGACAGCGTTCATTTCCATGCACTAATCTGTGTTACACGTTTTATCTTATTTAATGAAATGTGGATAAAGTGTTCTTACCACTTTGGCCTCACTGATCAGGAAAGATACGAAGGAGGCTGAGTAACTTGAAGGTCACGTGGAGTCTATGGTCAGCCCAGTCTCAGGGCTTGCAGGGGTGGTGGTGAAACTCCATCGCCTTTCTTGACTAGTCATGCCCAGCGTTTAAATTGAGAACCCGAACCCTTTATTGGTGGCAGAAGAAATAAGGTTTGCATAATATTCTCTAAGATTATAAGTAATATTAGTATTCATTTCCTGATTCAGGTATCATGTGTGGTGGTGTCATTTGTAATGCTAATGATATCAAAGTCGGGGGTGTGCCGTCACGCTTTCTAGGCAGTGTTTTGTGATATATACTCTTCTACACAGCCTCCTGTCTTTGAATGTACACATTTTAAATTGCATATAGGCAGGATTCTGTTCCTCTACTATGACAATTTTAGCTTTGAAGAGGTTCTCTGAAAATGCTGCTTTTATCTTTCTTCTGCAGTGATGAACTTGAATGTTGGAATGTTGTAAGTTCTCACATAATACGGTTTAGATTTTTGTTTGCTTTGGCAGTAGACCTCTGCTTAAAATTCCTTTAATCTGTTCATTCCATGCTTTTTATATTCATTTTGATAGCTGATGGCTTTGTGAAGAATTTTATATGAATTTATCGAACTAATAAAACTTGTATTTGTAAATTCTTCTTCCATCCCAGTTGCTGAAAGTGAGTTTTTCAGCAAATTGCTGAATTTTTGCCTTTAGATTTTTTTTTTTCTCTCCTGGAGGAAATAAACAATTCATATGCTGAATCTAAAGTTTCATTAAAATTGCTTATGCCCCGTCTCAGGCATTTTAAGTGGGCCATCTGTCTAAACATCTCTCTCTTTTTTTTTCTGATCATTTCCTCGACTTATTCATGAACCATGGGAGGGCTCCTTTGTAGTCTCTATGTAACTGCTTCCATCTACCCCCACTGAATACATCTATGTGCTTGCATAACGTAGCTTTTCACCGTGCTGGCAATTCTCTGAACTTGGTTCAGATGAATGGCCCACTTTTCTGAAGGCCTTTTTCTTCCTGCAAAGATTTGTATGCAGAAGCTGACCTTTGTGGCCATGGAATGCAGCGTTATTATTCTTGATCATTTTACAGACCACCCACTGTTAAAGTTATGATCAAGGATTGCTTAATGATTCTTTGACCACTAACATTGTTTTAACTCAGTATTTCACTCTTAAATAGGTAATGACACCATTAAAAACCAGCTTTTCTGAGTGTCTCCTAATACGGTTTCAAGATGCTTATGATCCTTGATAACCAAAGATGCTGTGAGTGATGTTTACATAAATTTACCCTAAAACTTGACGTGTAGTAGCAATGGTGGGTTAGTAGCATTTACACTTTTTTTGAGTAAAATATTCTAGTAAGTTAAATGTTTTAGCAGTAAGTAACATTTGTGATAATCAGCTGGCTGTTTTTGCTATAAAATACAGAAAAATGTAGTTTTACTGAAAATACTCTTTCCGATTGGCTGATGGTAATCCGAGTGGACAGGTCTGGGTAAGGGCTGTTGTTTGACTTGCTTTGTGAGTTGCTGTTTATGTGAATTCCCTTTTCCTGGATTTTGAGGGTTTCGTTTGTTTTTTGAAGTCATAACTTCAATGATAATCAGCTTTGCAAGTAATTTATAAGCTGCACAGATGAAATTTATGATCAGGTGGCAGCCTCTTGCGGCGTGTAGTTCAGCAAAGAAGCTGTTTTCTGTGTACTGTTAGTCTCATGAGTTGTGTGAAACTTCAGGACCTTTTCTCTCCCTGCCCAGAGAGTTTATAAAAATCTGGGAGACTACTTTGGATTTAATGGATAAATTAACTCTTCTCTAAAATTTAAGATATCGCTGTAAAATCTAACTGGTACCATTAGAAGCGTGTTTGTGCTGGTGGGATTGATATCAGTGTTTCAGAGTGATCGTCACTACTATAGTTGCCCGGGATTTGCAGAAGTAGAGCGCACGGCCTCTCAGGTTGGCATGTGTGACCAGCTTTATTCATAGTTTATTGTAGTTTATTTCTGCCGCGGAGCTTACGGACCCGTATACTGAATATACATGCCAAACCCGTCCTTTGTATTTTAAAACCAAACAAAACGACTTTCAAACTTAGGTGGAGCCAGAAGGGATCTTACCCAGTTGTGTCTGTGGGAGAGTGAGCTTCTAAGGAGAATCCAAAGTGTGACCATTTTTCGCTCGTATTTCGTGGGCCTGCTTCGCCTCTTTCCCACAACCTCCTAACACGTCACCTAAAAAGATACGGTTTGAAAAGTGCCGCTGCAGGAGCTGTGTGCCCCGAAGAAGTAATAGCTTTACTGTCACCTCCCCAGCGCTGCGCCAGCTGTATTTCACAGGTGTGGACATTACGGTTCCAAAGGACTCAGGGAGGCCCGGCTGCATTGTTAGTAAGAGAAGGGGCTGAGATGAAACCTCGGGATTTCAACTCAAAAGAGCCTATGCTCTTTGCACAAGGTCCCTCTTGGGGTAGGTTAGAACATATATGAAACAGATGTGGATCAAAATAAGACAATGGAAAAATAAATAGTTAGGTTCTGAAGGGTGGCAGCTCTACCTCACCACCATCTGTGGGAAAATGCAGTCTGGCTTCCAACAGGATGTTGGGATGAACTCCCCAGCTCCGCCGGAAACAGAGGCTTGTTGCATAGCTAAAAAGGGTCTCCAGGTTTATTGGCAAGAGTTACCTCCTCCAGGCTACTGAGTTGTGAAAAATACTAAGCATGTAATACAGGTTAAGCAGAGGGGAGATGACTGAGGTTTGTACTATGATCAGTGCCTGTAGTTAGGGAACAGTTTAGGAGAGAGATGATGGCCCTGAAAAATCTGTTAGTTTGTGGAGCAGAAGGAATCCAGGGTTACCATGAAGGGCTTTCAGTTCTGGGGCTGGGGGAGGGGCAATGAGTGTTGGTCTAGGGTTGGGACTAATCAAAGTAATAAAAGTTACCATTCATATGCACTGCTTAATGTGGTCCTCAGCACATCAGTCTGATGCAGATGCCGTCGTAAGTCTGGTTTGATATATAAGGAGACTGAGCCATTGGTTGGCTCAAGGTCAGGACTAATTAATGGCAGGGCTGGGTTCTTTATCTGCTGCCTCAAGTCACGGGAGCCTGAGTGTGTGACCGCTGTGTTAGTTCTCTTGCTTGTTTTGGCCTGATCTGTGAAGTACTTTAAGGGTTTGGAGCAACCAGATACACAAGTCAGCGTAATCCGAAATAAAACTGGATACAAAGAGTGGGGCCTTAATTAAACAGGAAACTTGACTGGTAGGTAGGTTGGTTAAGATTTAACCCAATGTGAAGTAGAAAAGCATGGAACAATCCAGAGCAGGAGAGTTACATAATTATTTTGATAGGAAAGATTTAAGAAAGCAGTGTG
Source organism: Lontra canadensis (assembly GCF_010015895.1). NCBI lineage: Eukaryota > Metazoa > Chordata > Mammalia > Carnivora > Mustelidae > Lontra > Lontra canadensis. The sequence continues at coordinate 10,733,197 of NW_022631067.1, read as the reverse complement.
GCCGGTAATACTAGCGGTCAGGTTTTCTGTTGTGACAGTACCCCTGAAAAGGTCGGGTGTTATCCCCGTCTGCAGGTAAACAGAGGGAAGGCTAGTGAGGTCATCTGTAGAGTTCAAGAACATCCGGGTAGTAAGCCAGGAGCTTGGGGTCCATGCTGCTCTGGAGCGCACTCTGTCCCTTGGGTGACCCGGGCTCCCCTGGCAGTGCTCGGCCATAACAGGTGCTCCTCACATTCTACCCTGCGGACCCCTACCCCCCACCCTCCCCAGCCTGCACTGGGTCCTGGGGATGCAAAAATAAGGTCTGATCTTGGTCTTTTAGGAGCTCACAGGCCAGTGAGGGAGACCCACTTAGACAGATGCAAGGTGGAAGAGAGTCCAGCGCAGAGGTGGGGTTGACATAGAGGAGCGCTCTGCCCCACCACACTTTCCTCTCTCCTCGCCTCACTTCTGCCTCCGCCTCCTGGACGCTTCCCTGTTGTCCTTTCAAACCCTCCCGTGAGAAGCTCTATCCTCTGAACGCGTCCTCTTTAAACCGACAAAAAGGAATCCTCCATGTCTCTGCCTTGTGTATTAGTGGTGATTCACTGATGCATTTTTAAACTTTTCTGGAGTTTTAAAACATTTCTTCATCTTCAGAAAATAAACAGTGGGCCGAATACAAATGTTCGCCTAAATTACCCATCCTCCTCCGTTAGACATTGTGTCTAGAGATGATTTGATTATAATCATAGTTTATGTGACTGATTTTTTTTAATAGAATACACAGAGAATCATTTTGGACTTTGGGGGAGGGGGTTTTAAAACATAACCAACATTTTTTCAGAGTTATGACTTGAAACAGAATCTGGATACTACCTATTTAGTTCTTCAGAAATATTATTTTACATCTATAAATAATGAAAACACTCAGTATTTAAATTGGGTTAATTCAAAAATCGTTAAAATTTTGTTACTTTAAAAAATTGTGGGAAATGTTTACATTCTAAAAATGTTTTTGTCTCTGGCTGTCTGACCCAGTTTTTCTGGACCACATAATGTGCCTCATTGTCAGGAAAGACCTTTGTGTTAAGACTAGCATCACTGAAGTTGTATTCTTACCCAAACAAACAAAAAACCAAAACAAAATGAAAGGATACAAGGAGACTTTTGGAGGTGATGGATATGTCTATTACTTTAATTATGGTGATGGAAACACAAGTGAATAACTATATCCGAACTCACTAAATTGTATGTTAATTATATGCAGTTTTTTGGATAACAAGTATAACACAATAAACCTGGAAAAATAAGAGACGAATATTGTAAATTTTTAAAACCGCCTGGAACAGTAACCAAATATTGAAAAGAAATTAATATTGTAGAAAGTTCATTTTTGGAAGACTGTCACAATTAGGCAAAACAAAATCGAAGAAGAGATGATGATACTTGGAGTAGATGGAGGGACCACAGTTATCCCAGAATGATTGCTTTTCTCCTCAGAATGTCTGCATGTGTTTTATTTTCAGTTACTCCAGTTCAAACCTGAAAGGTTTTTTTCCAAGGATAAAATCTTTTAAAATAATGTTCTGAATTATGGTCTTTGGCTGTTTCACCCTGCACACTTAATGTCAAAGGAAACTCAGCTTACTAGGAGAATACTATAAAATGATTAACTCTTTCTTTTTTCCTACTTCAGAGTGCCTATTATTAAACCACAAGTGGCTAACTGGGAGCTCTCAGTAAAATTGCATGATGAAGTTCATACTGTCGTAGCATCAAACAGTGGGCCAACGTTCTCTGTGAGTTTTATTTCTTTATTATTATTTTTTTTTTGGCAGTCTTGAAATTATCTGTGAATATTTAAAGCAATTTTTTAACCTATTTAGCGGCTATCATCTTTTGAATCTGTAACATAGCTATGTGTTTGTCTCATCCTCTTTAGGAAGCTGAATGCCAGTGGCAGTTTTTGTTGTCTCACGTTAATTAGGAAATACACGTTCTGAGATTTAGGCACATTCTAAAACCACTTCCTGACACCTGATTCATTTTCCTTTTGTTATTGAGAAGTAATACTTCTGTTTTTGTGACAGAGAAGAGCATTTTTAAGTATAATTCCAAACATATGATAGCTGTGGTAGGTAATCATTCTTTTAAAACAAGTAATCTGAAGCCTATCTAGCATTTCTTGAGACATCATGTTGTGTGAGACATTCTTGAGGCTAAATTTACCTTGTGGTGACATTCCTTTTATTTCAAAGGAACTTGAACTTAAACCCCTTGGATGGTATCCATGATAGAACTGCTTTAGTTTAATTCTGGTCCGTACTGAACAACGTTACATTAAGATTTAGTATTTATACTGTGGTATGAATGATATGTTTAAATACTGTGATTTGAGATTGCCAGAAAAATACCGTGAAAGGTTAGCTCGCGTCCTTTTTTTTTTGCTTTCAGCATGAACCCACAGAAGCTGCTATGTAGTTAGTACAGTGAATATTTTATTAATCTACATTTCTCTTCTTGTGGCTAAGTTGTGATGAAATGTTATTTTGTTGTGTGGGAAAATCAAAAGATTTCAACAGGATATGAAAATTAATATAATTTCACAGAAATAAAACCTGGTGAGGCTGAGGTATATGGTGGCAGTTTTGTTTGTTTTTATGTAAACTCTACCCCCAAAGTGGGGCTCAGACTCTCCACCCTCAGGTGCAGAGTCCCATGCTCTACCAAATTCAGCCAGCCAGACACCCCCTGGTGGCATTTTCCTGATAGAAAATACCCCAAGTTAAGAGTTACAGAGAATTCGTTAATGCAGCATATCTTTATTATGTACCTACTGTGTGCTAGGTAAGTGCTAGACTGTTACACTGGAGAAGCTGACATTCTTATGTGGTCGTCAGTCACAGGCAAATGAGATTAACTCAGGAATTACGTGTAGTCTCCTTGGTTGTTTTTAAATTTTGTGATTCATTCGATAAGCCCAAATTCCTAAAGCATTTGTTCCTAAAAGGTATTTCAGTCCACTGTCTTGAAATGAAAATTATGGTGGTGGTAAACAATTATCTTACAGTGCGTTTTGGGACGGACTTATGGGATTCTTTACATTCCTCTTTTCTATATGATCATTTTAGAGAGTAGCTTCATAAGTAGAGATTTAAGTGTGCATCGGCTTGAGTAGCAAATTACATATACTGAAGTAAAGAGCATAAATATTATAGTGCAGCATTTTCCTTGGGGAAGGTTAACTTTTCAAAAATGTAGACTTAGCATAATTTTCAGTTCTGTACTGAGTCACCCTGAAGTGTTACTGTTCATCTGATCCTGCTGTATAGTGTTTTTCTAAGCAGTGCCTTGCCTTAGTAAGAAAACTGCTCGGATTACTTCTCAGAGCTGTTATTCTTTGTGCTTCTTTCCTAGTCCATGTTGAAAAACCAGAGACCATCAGCTCCAGTGGTGTCTTTGACTTTGCTGTAGAATTACCTCTTGTTTTACTTTTTAGCCCACGGGCACAGTAGGGCTGTTTAAAAAAAATATTCCCTTGAAAAGTTCCCTGGAAAATATCCACCTTGATATATAGTATCAATAACTACTACCCCTGTTTATTGGTTTTGCTACTCTCAGAAGCAGCAAACCTAACAAGAAGCAAGTACTCCTGACGGTGTGTACTTTTCTCCTAAGCACGTTGGACTGAGCTTCCCTTGACATCAGTCTTAGCGAAAAGAGTCAAGGTGAATAGTGTAGCCGAAGTAAAGGCTCATTGGTATGAAGTCTGTGATCGTGTGGAACCTCTGCTTTTTGGGTCTCAGGGGAAGAGCTGTGACTATTGGTTTTCTAGAACACCCACTGCCACATCAAGAAAAAGTTGAATTGTCCTAGAGATGACTGTCTAGGTTAATGATCCCATAAGTAGTACTGGTAAGGTTTTATGCCTGTAGTAATGCTTTGGCTATCCCACATTTTCAGAATGATTTTAATTACAAAAATTTAAATTATAAGATGTTTCTTTCAAATGAGGAAAGTACAGCAAATGTACAAATGTTCTATATGGTCTCTAATGAAAGAAAAAAATTCATAGTTACAGCGAAATCCCTTTTTTATGCAATCCCATTTTGCCCTTTTCCTCTCCAGAGGGGACAGCTATCCTACAGATGCTGTGTGTCCTCCTTGTACTCCTTGTTACACTTTCAGTGTGCATGTGTGTATTCTAAGAATAGTAAAAAAGTTGTAAAACTGTAAGTACTTAATGATACACTTGTAAAATTTTGAAATTCACAAAGCAAGAACAATTCCACTTACAGCAGCATCAAGAAAAATAAGACACTTAGGAATAAACTTAACCGTGGAGGAGAAAGACTTGTACATGAGCTACTACGCAATGTTGCTGAAAGAAACTGAAGAAGACACAAACATACGGAAAGTCCTCTTGTGTCCCTAGGTTGGAAGTCTTAATGTTGTTGTGATGTCAGTACTACCCAAAGCAGTTTATAGATTCAGTACGATCCCTATCAAAATCCCAACTGAAGGTTTACAGAGATAAAGAGATCATCTTTATCTTAAGAGAGGGACCCCAAATAGCCAGCACAGTTTTGAAAAAGAACAAAGTTGGAAAGCTCACACTTCTTGATTTTTAAAACTTAATACAAAACTATAGTAGTCAAAATGGTGTGGTACTGTCATAATACAGACACATAGACTGTTGGAATGGAACTGGGAGCCCAGAAATAAACCCTTGGATATATGGTCAAATGATTTTTGGTAGGAGTGCTGAGGCAACTCAATAGGGGAGAGGATAGTCTTTTCAATAAGTAGTAGTCAGTGGGGCGCCTGGGTGGTTCTGTTGTTAAGGGTCTGCCCTCGGCTTGGGTTGTGATCCCAGGGTCCTGGGATTGAACCCCTGCCTTGGACTCTGAAGGAAGCCTGCTTCTCCCTCTCCCGCTTGCCCTGCTTGTGTTCCCTCTCTCACTGTGTCTCTCTCTGTCAAATAAATAAGTAAAATCTTTAATAAACATATAAATAAATAGTAGTGGCGACAGTGTATATGTACATGCAAAAGAAAAAACTTAGATTCTTGCCTTACACTGTGTACAAGATTAACTCAAGATCTATCAAAGACCTAAATGTAAGAAGAAAACCTGGAAAAGTCTCATGACATTGGATTTGATGATAATTTCTTGCACGTGATGTTAAAAACCCAGGCAAGAAAAGAAACATAAGTTAGATTATATCAGAATTTAAAACTGGTGCATTGGGGCACCTGGGTGGCTCACCCAGTTAAGCTTCTGCCTTCAGCTCAGGTCATGAGCTTAGGGTTCTGGGATTGAGTCCCGCATCTGGCTCCCTGTTCCGCGGGGAGCCTGCTTCTCCCTCTCTCTCTGATGCTGTTCCCCCTGCTTGTGCTGTCTCTCTCTTTCTCAAATAAATAAATAAATAAATAAATCTTCAAAAAAGTAAAAAATAAACTGGTGCATCAGAGGTCCACAGCCAGCAACAGAGTGAAAAGGCAGTCCACAGATTGGGAGGAAATATTTGCATATATCTGACAAGGAGTTGTTATTCAGAATATACGGAGAACTCCAGTAATGAAACAGCAATAAAACCAAAAAACCAACCTGATTTTTAAAATGGGCAAAGAACTCTAATAAACATTTTTCTGCAAAGAAGGTACAGAGATGGCCGGTAAACACATGAAAATATGCTCAGCATCACTAATCATTAGGGAAATGCAAATCAGAACCAGGATTTGCAAATCTGATTGCAAACCAAATGCAAATCAGGACCACCAATTCAGAGTTCTTAAGATGGCTATGATAAAAAACAACACAAAATATAGTAAGTGTTGGTGAGGCTATGGAGACCTTGGGATCCCCATGCAGCTGTTGGTTGCAGTGTTAAATGGTGCTGCTGCTGGAAAAACAGTTTGGTGGTTCCTCAAAAATGAAAAGTAGAATTCCCGTATGAGCCAGCTGTACCACTGCTGGGTATTTACCCCAAAAGAATCCGAATCAGGGTCTTGAGGAGACATTTGCACACCCATGTTCAGCCGCATTGTTCCAATAGCTAAGAAGTAGAAGCAGCCCAAACGTCCAATGATGGAGAAGTAATAAACAAAATGTGGTGTTTACAGATCACAGAATATTACTCAGCTTTAAAAAGAAGAAATTCTCATACATGCTGCAAAATGAACGAACCTTGAGGACATTGTGCTCAGTGAGATAAGCCAGACACAAAAGGAGGGATACTGACTGATTCCAAATCCTACAGTATGCAGGGTGATTAAACTCATAGACAGAAAATGGAATGGTGATTGCCAGGGGCTGGGAGGAGTGGGGTGGGCAATGGGGAGTTCTTGTTTAAAGGACATAGAGTTTCAGTTTTGCAAGATGAAAGGATGGAGACGGCCAGTGGTGACTGATGCATAGCAAGGTGCATGTATTTCATACCACTGAACTGTACTTAGAAATGGGTAAGCTATTAAATTTTATGTTATATAAAAATTTTTAAAAAGACACAAACCAACACAGATTAGTATTTTTGATAAAATTTATAAACAGGAAGGATGAAACTGGAAACGAAGGAAGCATGGTAGAGGAAAAAGTGACGTGAAGGAGGGGTAGGTGGAGTGAAATTTTATGTTTTAGGTCTTTGGTTCTGAATATAAGGGTCAGAATGTATAGAAGAATTAAGTATAAAATCTCAACACGAAGTTGAAATATTATTTTGTTTTTTTGTTTTTGTTTTTTTAAGATTTTTATTTATTTATTTGACAGAGATCACAAGTAGGCAGAGAGGCAGGCAGAGAGAGAGGAAGAAGCAGGCTCCCTGCTGAGCAGAGAGCCCAACGCGAGGCTTGATCCCAGGACCCTGAGATCATGACCTGAGCCTAAGGCAGAGGCTTTAACCCACTGAGCCACCCAGGCGCCCCAATATTATTTTGCATAATAAGATGATAAACGTCAAAATACCAAAAACAAACTGAGTTTTACTTATGTTTATTTCACGATTCTCTTCTGGATTCCCAAGATATCATCTCTTCTCTTTTACTCTGCATAATGTGAAGCTGGTCAAAATAGTTCTTCTTTTTTTTTTTTTTTTTTTAAGATTTTATTTATTCGTCTGACAGACCGAGATCACAAGTAGGCAGAGAGGCAGGCAGAGAGAGAGAGGGGGAAACAGTCTCCCCGCTGAGCAGAAGCCCGATACGGGGCTTGATCCCAGGACCCTGGGATCATGACCTGAGCTGAAGGCAGAGGCTTTAACCCACTGAGCCACCCAGGCGCCCCAAAATAGTTCTTGATAGATGAAAAGGTTAATGCATTTGTTATCTTAAAGATGGTGGCATAAATTCACATTGAAGACAATTCACTTGGAAGAAAAATGTCAGAGCACTTCTGAAGTGAAGAAAATTTACTCAAGAATTCAGGCTTCCTAAAGACGAAAAAATGAGCACTGTACGTGCACTTAAAATTTTTTTTTTTTTGCCTGATACTTATGTTAACTACAAATAAGCAAAAATAATAAAGAACAGTTATAAATGATCCTTGATAGTGATTTAGATATCCTTTGTTACAGTGAGCCACTGATCGAAATATTTCTAAAGATCCTGTGAACTACTTAAGAATAACCAGAACTTAAAAAAAAAATAAAAATAAAAAATAACCAGAACTAATGAATTTCGGCATAGCAATGTAACTTTTGTTAATAGTTGAAAAGAAAAATGTAAATGATCAAAAGTAACATTTAGCATGGTCAAGGAAGATGAAAGTTGTTTTCATTAAACTGAAAAGTTTTTGCTTTTTTTTTTTATTTTCCTAAATGAGATTTTTATTATTTTTTTTGCTTCTTATGGAAAAGTCAAAACTTTCCTTTTGATAGCCATAAAATTTTACTGCATTTTTGAATTACAATCAGAATCTTTTCATTCTTCCAGTTGAAGTTATATATTGATAAAACTTATATTAAAAGTTAAATGGCAGAGATACACTCAAACAGCAGTTTTGTGCAGCAAAGCAACTATAACTGGTGAAAATTAGAAAAATCTGTATTGTAGGTGACACGTTGTTGTATGTAGAAAATCCTGAGAAATCCATTAAGGAAATATTACAGATAATAAGCAAGTTTAGGAAGGGTCTGGGATACAAAATAAATGCATAAAATCAGTTGCATTTCAAGTTACTTGCAATTGAACAATCCAAAAATAAAATTTTGAAAACAGTTCCATTTACAAGAGTATCAAAAGAATGAAGAACAAAAGAAGTACAAATTTATACTGTGAAAACCACAAACTATTGAAAAAGAAGTGAATGGAAATCCAAATACAAACAGAAAGCATCTCATATTCCTGAATTGAAAGACTTATTGTTAAGATGTCAGTATTTCCTAAATTGGTGTATACATACAATGCTGTTCCTTCCAGAATCCAAACTTTTTTTTCCAGAAAGTGCCATGCTGACACTAAAATTCATATGGAAACTTACAGGACCCTGACAGTAAAAGCAATCTTTAAGAATAAAGTTGGAGAACTCTATTTCCCTCTTCAAAACCTACCACAAAATTGTCTCATAGACAGTCTAGTACTTGTGTAGAGATACAGAAGTGAGAATCCAGAACTAAATCCCTGCATGTGTGTTCAAGTGATTCTTGACAAAATTACAGGAGTAATTCAATGAAGGAAAGAATAATCTTGGAATAATCTTGTCAGCAAATGGTGTTGGAACAAGTGGGTATCTAGATGTAAAAGAATAAAGTTGATCCCTATCTCATATTGAGTTAATACACCAAAATTAACCGAAAGGGGATAAAAGATCTAAATGTAAGAGATAAAACAATAAAACTCTTAGAAGAAACATAAGGATACATATTCATGACCTTGCACACGGCTGTAGTTTCTTAGATAGGACAAAAGCACAAGCCACAAAAGAAAAAATAGATAAGTTGGTCTTTGTCAAAATTAAAAACTGTGCTTCAAAGGATACTAACAAGAAATTGAAAAGACAGACCAGAGAATGAGAAAACATATTTGCAAATCATATATTCAGTAAAACACTTGTATATAGAATATGTAAAACTGGGGTGCCTGGGTGGCTCAGTTGGTTAAGTGTCTGATCCTTGATTTTGGCTCTGGTCATGATCTCAGGGTCATGAGATCGAACCCCATGTTAGGCTCCATGCTAGGTGCAGAGCCTGCTTAAGATTTTCTGTCTTCTTCTCCCTCTGTCGCCTTCCACTCTGCTCACACACACACTCTCTGCCCCTCTCTCTCTAAAAAACAAAACATAAAGAAAACGTAAATCTTAATAATAAAAAACCCCACAATATAAAAATGGCATTTTTTATCTGAATAGTCATTTCTCAAAAGAGTATTTACAGTTGTCAGTAAGCAAACACAAAGATGCTCAATATTGTTACTCATCAGGGAAATGCAGATCCAAACTACGCGGAGAGAGCCTCACAGCATTAGAATGATTGTGGTCAAATAGATAATAACAAGGGAATTAGGAGATGCACAGAAATTGGAGCCCTGGCACACTGGTGGTAGAAATGTAAAATGGTGCTGAGCCTTTGGAAAACAGCTTGGCCTTTCCTTAAAAGTTTAAACATCGGGGCGCCTGGGTTGCTCAGTGGGTTAAGGCCTCTGCCTTTGGCTCAGGTCATGATCCCAGGGTCCTGGGATCGACACCCGCATCTAGCCCCGCATCGGGCTCTCTGCTCGGCGGGGAGCCTGCTTCCTCCTCTCTCTCTCTGCCTGCCTCTCTGCCTACTTGTGATCTCTGTCTGTCAGACAAATAAATAAAATCTTTAAAAGTCTTAAAAAAAAAAGAACTATTTTGAGCCAAAGGCAGATGCTTAATGACTGAGCCTCCCAGGGACCCCAGTTTTGGGGGGGTTTTTTGAGAGTGAGAGAGAGGCACAGTGGAAGTGGGAAGTGGCAGAGGGAGAAGTAGAGAGAGAATCTTAAGTAGGCTCCGCTCCCAGCGCAGAGCCCATGGGGCGCTGAGAGGCTCTGTCTCACAACTGTGAGATCATGACCTGAGTCAAAATCTAGAGTTGGGGGGCGCCTGGGTGGCTCAGTGGATTAAAGCCTCTGCCTTCGGCTCAGGTCATGATCTTAGGCTCCTGGGATCAAGCCCCGCATCCGGCTCTCCACTCAGTGGGGAGCCTGCTTCCCTTTCTCTCTCTCTCTCTGCCTGCCTCTCTGCCTACTTGTGATCTCTGTCAAATAAATAAAATCTTTTAAAAAAAGAAACAAGAGAAGAATGTGTTTAAAAAAAAGAATCTAGAGTTGGATGCTTAACTGATTGAGACACAAGGGTGCCCCTGACTCAGTTCTTTCTTAAGTATTTAATCATGAATATTTAAACAAGTATTTTTAGACTTAGTTATATCCTTGTTACTATGGTGGATATGTTTTACCTCCTAAATATTTCAAATAATAAACTTTCCAATAATAGTTGCTGAGCTCTGAGCAACTCGAAGGTGAATTAAATGGGAATAGATATCCCTTTACCCTTTATACAAAATAATTTGATAACACCCCTCAAAGACCTTTAAAAATATTCATATTCTGTGGTCTACTGATTCCGCATCTAGAAATCTATCCCAGGGAAGCAATGAAAAATTGCTAGTGTGAACATGATATTATGTTGGAAAAAAGATGACTTAAAGGTAGCTTGCTTTGGAGATATCCATGTCCACAATCTCTAGTTGTTATGATAAAGGGAGACTTGGAAGTAATTAAAATGCTGTGATAAATGCTATACTAGAGGTTCCTTCAACCAGTTAAATCTCAGAGAAAGATTAAAACAAAAAAAGCTCTCAACCAGCTGGGGGGAAAGGAAGGGTCTCGGTGAAGGTGAAGGAGTTCTCCTTGGCGGAGATGACGAATGAGTAATAGCTTAGAACGTGATTATTATGGAAGTCACGATTTGCCTTGGAAATGGTGCTATAAATAGTCATGGTAGCAAGCTAAGTTTACTGAAAAAAATCAGAGACATCTTCTAGAGGTAACTTTGGTTCTTACTGTAGAAGTGTGTGCTTCCTTAATTTTTTGTTTTCCACACACGGAGTGAGGACGGGGTTCCCTGGTCTTGTTCCAGTTGCAGTGTTGTTTTTGATACCGAGTTTAGCCTCTTTGGAGGTATTTTCGTGAAGGAGCTGATTACTTTGGTCTGTAGTGAAGTGTGGCCTGTCCCGGGCGCTGTGGTAAGCGCCATGTACACCTTCTCTCTAAATGAGGCAGCAGGAAGACTGAAGGTGGGTGTTACCAGCCTGGCGTGGAGAGGGAGGCTCTGTCACAGAGCCTGTGAGCGTAGAATCTAAGAGAAAACCAAGGTCGGTGTGGTCCAAAGCCCATGCACTGGTACCTTTTAGTAACACAGAGTCGTTTTGCTAGACAAAATTCTGGGAAATAGTAGCACTGTCGTGGAAAATTACAAGGAATAGTGCACTTATTTCTAACCAGAATAATTCTGTCACAGGATACAAGGGTTTTCTTTGTGATGTGCTGAAAGTTAAAGCTACGGTTATACTGTTTAAGGAAGGTAGGACAAGAACACAAATAAAGCACAAAAATGTGCACAATATTATATGTACACGTACCCTGTGGTGAAAAGTACACAGTCAGGAATGCTTGGTTAGTAGAAGCTGTTAGGAAGCATTTTTAGTAGCTTATTACCTCTTGTAGATGTAAACATGTTTTTTGAATTGGCATTAAAATTCAAAATGTTGAATTTTAGCAGTGATTTTAGTTTTATCCAAGTTAGTAATAATATTCAAGAGCAATACAGGATTTAAGATAAATAAGATTTTGGATCTGAAAGAGTTTTCATTTTGGTTTCTTAACAATGTTTGGTTTGGTTGATGTAAAATTGTCTCATCTTCAGATGCCTGTGGTGGAGGGAGGGAAATGTTTTGTAGGATTCATATCATTGAAATTACCACCCTATAGTTTTCTTTCCAAACAGAGAAAATGGTGATGAACATAAGAATAAAAAATAATAATTACATATGGATGTATAATAAGAAATAATTACATACACATTGCCTGAGAATTTCTTACTCTACTATAGCTTACCCTTTTCCATTTGTTCTGCCGCCATGTATTTTGTTCTAGACGTCTTGACTAAGAAAACATCCCACCGGGGATGCCTGAGTGGCTCAGTCAGCTAAGTGTCTGCCTTTGGCTCAGGTCATAATCCTGGAGTCCTGGGATCGAGCACGGTGTCAGACTCCCTTGCTCACTGGGGAGTCTCCTTCTCTCTCTCTCTCTCTCTCTCTGTCAGTTGAATAAATAGAATCTTACAAAAAAGAAAGAAAAGATCCCACCAGTTTTTTTTTTTTTTTTTAAGATTTTGTTTTTAGGGGTGCCTGGGTGGCTCAATGGGTTAAGCCTCTGCCTTCGGCTCAGGTCATGATCTCAGGGTCCTGGGATCGAGCCCCGCCTAGGGCTCTCTGCTCAGCGGGGAACCTGCTTCCCCCTCTTTCTGCTTGCCTCTCTGCCTACTTGTGATCTCTGTCAAATAAATAAATAAAATTTTTAAAAAAGATTTTATTTTTAAGTAATCTCTACACTTACATGGAGGCTCAGACTTAATAACTCGACCTTTAAAACCCCGACATCAAGAGTCACATGCTCTAAGGACTGAGCCAGCCTGGCGCCACCCCCACCCCCCCACCATCAGAGGTATTTAGAGAGTACTTTTGCAAATATGGTTTTAAGTACATCTAGTAAAGTATTTTTATGGAAGATTTTCTTAAAAATTTAAGATTTAAATGAAGTTAGCATTTATCAACAAATAATTTTGTGCACAAAATCATATTTTCTTTATGTTTTCAATATGTATTTATACTTGAATTTTATATCATAGTCTCTGTTCCTTTTATCCCATTTTTGGAGTAGAAAGTAATGCCAAATCATCTAGTTACTGGAATTTCTATAGGGACATGGTAAGATCATGGTTCTTTTAAAGAAATAATTTTCAAATACTCTTCCTAGAATAAAATACAATATTATTCTTTCTTTCCTTTTGCCTGTATCTGTGGTCAATTTTTAGAGTAGACTCTTAATTTGAACATGAAAAAGACATCAGCAAACAAGGTCCCTTCACTTTTACATATGTGCCTACTGTAGGCTTTGTATTAAAAAATTATATATGGCTAAAGTGCACAGTAGACAGAAAACATTTTGGAAGTAGCATTTAAAAATGAATACCATAATACTCTTAGGTGCTTATAATAAAGGACTTTAATCCTAGTTAGAAAATTGATACATAGTACATGGTAAATGACAAAAATTGAGGTAAATTTTTGAAGTCATGCAATATTTTATATTTAATACTTAAAAATTGGGCACCTGGGTGACTCAGTCAGTTAAGCATCTGCCTTCAGCTGAGGTCATGATCCTGGGGTTTTGGGATGGAGCCCCGTGTTGGGCTCACTGCTTAGTGGGGAGTCTGCTTCTCCCTCTCCCCCTGCTCATGCTTGGTCCCTCAAATATGTAAATGAAATCTTAAAAAAAAAAAACTATAAAACTTTTTCTAAAAACAATTCAGTGTTATGATCATGTAAATTACATTTTTTATTAGATAATTTTTTCACTCAGACTTCCCCCTCCCCCCAGTTTTAAAAAGTATGCTAGACAAAGTAGCAAAAATATTATCCTATTGGAGAAAAATACTCTCTTAAATGAATTTTTTTTCAGAAAACATAATATCGTGTGAACATGAAATTCTTTCACTTTGGCAAAAACACTTGTTTTCTTGATAAAGTTATTTTTCCATTTGAGAAAAAATTGGGAAATAAGTTTATGCTTAAAAAATGTTAAATATTTCCAAAAATATAAAACCACCACAAGTAAAGCCAAGAAAGAAGCCAACCAACCAGAGGAGAAACTTGTCACTCCTTTGGTGACAAAAGGGAAATGTTCTAAATATATAAAGAACTCTTTAGATCAATATAAAAATGACCAAACTTCTAAGTGAAAAATGCTCACGTGGTTTATAGCAAAGGAAATATATAAATGGCTCCTACACATCTGAGAAAATAGGTCAATGAACACAGAGAAATTCAAGTTAAAATTATGACATAACCATTTTCCACCTGCATTTTGGCAAAGATGAAAAGCTTGATAATTCTCTAATGGCATAAGGTTATAGAGAAATAGTCCCACGTATGTTTATTGGTGGATGTACAAATGGAGACAGCCTCCAGGGAGAGCGGTTTGACAAAATGAATTTCTACTGCAGGATGTGTTCCCAGGTTGTAGATGTATTAGTATGTTCGTGGCAGTGTGGTTTGTAGGTAAAGGACTGGAGACCACTGGAATGCCCATCAAAGTGGAATAACCGAACAAAGCCCGATCATGAATTACTACATGGCCACCTAAAAGGTTCTGAACTTTCTCTGTATACTGATCTATCAAGTGACAAAAGCCTTGTGTTTTCATTGTGTAAAAAAGAACGTATGTGTTTGTTGTGCGTATGGAATATCTTTGGAGGGAGCCCCAAGACACCGATTAACCGTGGTTGCCTTTGAATTGGGGAGCTGGATGGCTGACCCCATGATGGAAGTGAGGTACATGCCTTACACTAGATGGCCCTTTAGTACTTTTTGAATTTTGAGCCTATTTAGTGTTACCTGTGTCCCTACCCTTGCCTCCCCCCAAAAAGATGGTTCAAAATTGTGCAGTGGAAGGGTCAGGAAGATATGCGACTCTTTAAATAGTGGAGTTTTAATAACCTGTCAGGAACCTCCTGGGATGCCTGTGGCATCCAGGGAAGCGGTCACATGGGCTGCTGGCTCCTTGAATGACAAGCTCTGGGGCTGCCCACGTAAGTCCACGAAGTACAGTTACCGAAGTGCCTTCAGCCAGCCCTCGCAGCTTGAAGGGAGTTGCTGGAGGTCACGCAGGCTAGGTGGAGAGATTGAGCTAGTAAGAATTAAGAGACTGGAAGAAGAGAAGGAAGGACGGTAACGTGGGTGAGAGAGAGGAAACTGAGTCAGAGAGATCTGGATGGCCCCTCCAACAGCTTTCTGTTTTTTCCTTCCTCACGCGTGTCCGCTGTGCAGAGGTTACTATCTAGAAGAGCCAGAGAGAGGTATGTCTTGCTGATAGCAAAAGGAGTGAAAACTCACTGCAGAAGTTTTGCTCAGGGTCCCAGAATTCATAGGAATCTGGTCGGTCCTGACATGTCAGTGGTGGAATGGAATTACTCTCTTCTCCTCTTGGGTTAAGGAAGAAGGCCCTCAAGTAACTCGCTTTGCAGTGTGACTTCTTTACCTGAAGCTAAAGAATATCCTTTCAAAGCCAACTCCAAAGGGAAAAAAAAAAAAAAACACACACACACAAAAAAGAGACCAACTCCTTCAGATCAGCTTGACATCTGATAGGAGGGGGTCAGGTAAATGAGGTCCTACAGAAATTGGAGAGTAACCTTGCACAGCTTGACCTGTTTATTTGCCAGACGCACCCTTGCTCAGTGCATAAGGCTCTGTACTTCTGAACCACAGGACTGAATTTTCATAAAAAAGGGAGGCTCCTGCCCATGTAATCTGGAAAATTGCTTGTCTAATTGGGTGCACAGTTGCACCTGGACCCTCTTGAGTGACTGTCATGTTGTGCTTAAGAGTCGAGGAACTTGTCATGTGACCAAATGAAGAAAACATTAGTTCTAAATCCAGTTGCTTTGGAAATGGAAAACACTGTATGGCGTTGGTTGTTATCATATTAGAGTTGGCGGATACTGCCACTAAGACTTTTGGTGATTTTTCGTATTATTTCCTGGTTTCAGCCACTTTCCAAAGCATTTTATTTAGAGTAAAACTGGAGTTTTACTCCAGACACCAGGCATCCAGGCTGTGTCAGTTCCACTTTATAAACTCATAAGTAATTCTCTGTAGTCTCATAGCCTGTGAAGGGCACTGCTGACATTTCTACCACAACAACTTCCTAAAAGTTACTTTATTCATTTTATGTTTCCGGCCCCTCCCTCTTACTTATCCATGGACAGTGAAGCGAACCGTTATGCGTGCCTTTGCTGAGTGACCCAGCCATGCGATGAATTCTTTTTTTTTTTTTTTTAAGATTTTAATTATTTATTTGACAGAGCGATCACAAGCAGGCAGAGAGGCAGGCAGAGACAGAGAGGGAAGCAGGCTCCCCGCCAAGCAGAGAGCCCGATGTGGGGCTCGATCCCAGGATCCTGAGATCATGACCCGAGCCGAAGGCAGATGCTTTAACCCACTGAGCCACCCAGGCACCCCCATGAGATGAATTCTGATCTGTTTAGGGTCTGTATACATTCATCCTCCCAGTTGTGATATAGTTTATCAGCTGCTCATTGAGCTCCTCCTCTACAACGTAGGTCCCGGCGAACCAATGGGAATCAAGACAGATGATGTTTCACTCCTCACGGAGGTTGTCTGTCTCTTGAGGGCGGCAAGGACAAAGGTGGGTCGGTTGAGTAGAACAGGGGAGCTGATTGGGATTTCGGACATGTTGTTGGCAGTGTTTGGGATAGACCCTTGCACGTGTTTACTAAGCCTTTGTATTAAGATCTTGTGTTTTAAGCAAGTATTTTATGAAGGTGGAAAGGTCAGTGATGCCAGTGAATATTAGGAAGTCACCAAAAAAGAAGAAAACTGAGGTGTGCCTGTTGGATTTAGCAGAAATAATTGATCATGAGGAGAGCAGTGCCTGAAGCAGGACGTGGGGAGGAGAGGGCTGGCAAGCTAATGATGGGCAAAGCGGACACACACGGTTCCCGGAGGGCCTTTTAAACCAGGAGTTTTGATTTTACTCGGAGGTGGTTCATTATCTCACCATCTCTTTTTAGAGCGTTTTATAAAGTCGGCTCTGGAAGAGGCCCTTGATCAAGAGTTTTTGAAAGCCTAAATTGTGTTCAAATTGATGTTTTATGAATTAATAGACTGTGTACCTTTGATCACCATTAGGAGTGAATAAATTTATCATACTTTTGGTCAACTCATTTTATATCAATTTCTTTTACTCACTGATTCTGGCATGAGAAGACTTTTTTTTTGGTTATTGTTTTGTGTTATCTTCATTCTTGTTTTTACATGGAGAAGCAGGAACAAGTTTTAGGTCCCTTAATAGTCACTTGCTATCATATCACAGTGTTTATTTTCTTCGTTACACTTATTGTAAACTTTAATTCTCTTTATTTCTTTGCCCAGTTGTGTAATTGCAGTCTCTTTATACTAACATCTAAGCTTTATAAAAATGAGGGCCGGGCCATGTTTACCACTTGTACTTCTCAGGAAATGTTGAGTGGGGGCAGGGTGAGGGAGGAGGGAGGGAAGGAAGGAAGGAAGGAAAAGGGGGTAGAGAGTTGAAAAATCACTCCCTGATAGTAGCATGAGGCTTCAGCTGATAAATTAGGATATTACATCTGTCACATGCCGGGTGATCTGCCCTGGTACTTGCCTTTTGTGTGCTCTCAAGCAATCAGTTACATAACAGGATATCAAATTCAGCCATTGTATTTGCCAGTTTAATTCGTTATGATTAAAGAAAAGACTGATTTCATTTCTTACAAATTCAGCATCTAGGAAATGTAATTCCAGGTATCAAGTTTAAGCTTACTTCATTTCAAAACTGAAAGTCATTCAGACTGGATTTATGTATGTAGTATAATTAAAACTATAGAATCACTGTAAGTATCATTAAAAGGGAGACAGTTCTTTTAATTCATTAATGGAATATTCTGAGGTTTAAAATTTAAGAGATTTTTATTTGCCATTGTTCTAATTACTAGATCAAATGCAGTGTTTTCTGGCCTTTCTCGTGATAACATGGCAAGCACGTTGTCCTTCCTATATGGGTCTGCAAAAAAGCGCCTCCAGAATGGGAGGGCCTACAACTGATTGCCTTTATATAAGGAAGTGTAAGGAAAGGTTAGAGTATCAGCTCGTTGTAGGGTAAACCAAACAGCCAACCAGCCCACCCCGGGGCACCTGGGTGGCACAGTCGATTGAGGGACAGACTCCTGGTTTCTGCTCAGGTCATGATCTCAGGGTTCTGAGACTGAGCCCTGCTTAGGGCTCCCTGTATAGTGCGGAATCTGCTTAAGGCTCTCACTGCCCTTCCTGCTCCCCCCCCACTCCGCCGCCCCATGTTTGTGCATGCTCTCTTTCTCTCAAATAAATAAAAATTTAAAAACAAAAGTAGTTTAAAAAAAAAACCCACAAAATCCCTGTCGTCGTCACAGTTTGGCTGTGCCATCTTTTGTGAGGTTCAGTCTTGTTTCTGGCTTAGGTTGGCCTGGGCTGTCTGGTTTGATGACACTCAGCTGGGCTTGGGTCTAGCCCGCCGGCCAACCTCAGCTTTTTCATAAAATGGGACGGGAGAATGGGAGGGCGAGTCATACCATGCAAACACATTTATAGTCTGATCTCAGCTGTGCACAAAGTGTATCTGCCCAGAGCAAAAGACATGGATGGCCAAGCCCATCATGAGTGTGGAGCAGTGTAGGCCTGCCACAGATGGGAGAAGGAGCTCAGTGATACCCAGCCGACCGTCGAGAGCTAGCTTGTGAAGAATATGGTGTCCCTGGGGTGCCTGGGTGGCTCAGTCATTAAGCATCTTGCCTTCGGCTCAGGTCCTGATTGCCTGGGATCAAGCCCCACATTGGGCTCCCTGCTCAGCAGGAAGCCTGCTTCTCCTTCTCCCTCTGCTTGTGCTCCCTCCATTGTCGGGTGCCTCTCTCCGTCAAATAAATACGTAAAATCTTTAAAATATATATATATGGCGTCCCTGCACTCTGGAACTTAACACAGTGAAGAACTTTGGCTTTGAACTTTATTTTTTAAATCCATTTTATTTTTCCTGTGATTATTGTACTCACCTGTATAATTAATAGGCTGAAAAATCTTTTCTTTAAGTGTTATTAGCAGGGTGCCTGGGTGGCTCAGTCTGTTAAGTGTCTGCCTTCGGCTCACGTCATGATCCCAGGGTCCTGAGATCAAGCCCCTCATTGGGTTTCCTGCTCAGAGGGACCCTGCTTCTCCCTGTCTTGCTGCTGCTCCCCCTGCTTATGTTTTCTCTCTCTCTCTCTCAAATAAATAAAATCTTTAAAAAAAAGTTATTAGCAGTAAAAGTGAATTTTTGTTTTGTATACTAAGTTTCAACAGCCAAGATTCAGTCTGTTTTTCGGTCTAGGAATGATGGATGTTTTCTAAAAGATCATTTCCTAAAGGACCATTTTAATGTCACTGATGTTAGTTACAGACTCAGATGAATCTTAATATACCATTAGGTGATTTTTGTTTTTGCTCACATAAGACTTTGCTGGAAAGCAAAAAAGAAAAACACACACCACTGATGTAACATCACTCAGAATATGCTTTGTGTAGCCTTTCGGGTCCTGTAGTAACAACCACCCTGAAATTGCAGGGACTTAGATTTGTTTCTTACACACACTGGATGTCCATTGTGTGTCTGTTGGGGTGTTTCCTAGTTGTGAGGCCCAGGATGCCATGCTCTTAGTTGCCCCAACAAAGGGAAGAAAGAGGACGGCTGTCATGCCCTAGTCCTAGAGTTTCGGCTTGCTTCCTTCTTTTCATTCCGCTGGCAAAAGCAGATCACGTGACTGTTCCCTCCGCTTTAGGTGATGAGAGATGTAGTCCTATCGTGTGCCCACATGAAGGAGAAAGGTTTACTACCACCTCCCAAGATACTGGGGTGGGGGGGAGAGAGGAAAAGCATTATTTTTGTTAGAAAGTTGCTTTTGAAGAAATAAAACATTTTTATGAGTCAGTCAGGTGCAGGATAAATATCCACTGCATATTTTGGTTGGAAGTTTTGAAAATCTTTGCACTAAAAAGTATGTATATCTTCAAATTTTAGATTTCATTAAATTTTCAGTGAAGTTGTTAGCAAAGTTTGCAACTTAAGAGGTTAACTGTTACATTACCAATGTGAAGTACCTTTTTACAGAATGTTACCTAATCATTGTTAGGACAAATAAAAAATATTTAGATTTATAAAATTAGGAAAAATTTTTTTAGGATACAAGAAGTTTGATTAATCTATTCTAATAATACTTCAGATTTCCTCAGGGCCTCAGGAAAAGCAAAGTAATAGGAAATTTTTTTTTGTTTTTAAGCAACAAAAGCAATTTATTTTTTATTTTTTTATTTTTTTAAAAGATTTTATTTATTTATTTGACAGAGATCACAAGTAGGCAGAGAGGCAGGCAGAAAGAGAGGAGGAAGCAGGCTCCCTGCTGAGCAGAGAGCCTGATGTGGGGCTTGATCCCAGGACCCTGGGATCATGACCTGAGCCGAAGGCAGAGGGTTTAACCCACTGAGCCACCCAGGCGCCCCAACAAAAGCAATTTTTTTAAAAGGCATTTGCCCTTTACCAAGAAGAACATGACTTCAGTCTCTTAAAAAGCAAAACTAGGGAACATTCAAGCTGATTAGTTTCATCTATGTGACTAGAAGAAGATAACCGAATTAATGTTATATTTGGACATAGATAAAAATCAACAGCTTGAATGATACCAAGAGATGACTTGACAGTGGAAACTGCAGATGTTCGATCACTAAATTCTACACCTGAAGCTAGTATGTGGCTTCACGTGAGGGAGCTGAAGCTCCGTGGAATGGCGTGTCCCTGCGATGGGAGGGCAGCTGGCCCGCTCAGATAGACATTCCATGGAGTGACATTCCCAACTTCCAACAGCTTTTTTTTTTTTTTTTAAGATTTTATTTATGTATTTGACAGACAGAGATCACAAGTAGGCAGAGAGGTAGGAGGAAGCAGGCTCTGCTGAGAAGGGAGCCCGATGTGGGGCTCCATCCCAGGACCCTGAGACCATGACCCGAGCCGAAGGCAGAGGCTTAACCCACTGAGCCACCCAGACGCCCCCCAATTTTTTATACTTAATCTTTCCAGCACTATAATTGGGACCCATTTGAATTAAATGTCTACTTTCTCCTGTAACTGATGTTTTTTTCAAGTTCTCACTCACATTCCAGTTAACATACAGTGGAATACTAGCTTCAGGTGTAGAATTTAGTGATCGAACACCTCATACAACTTGCAGTGCTCATCACTTGACAAGTGCATCCCGAGATCCGCATCCCCCCACGTCCCCTCTGGTGACCCTCAGTGTGTTCTCTCTAGTTAATAGTTTGTATAACTGATGTTTTTTAATGCTAAGATCAGCTTCATTTGTGGGTAATACCTATTACTGAATACAGATTCTTGAGTATATGATTCCAGGCAATATTTTAAATTAGATAATAATGTCATTATTTAGAAAAAGTATTTTTTTTTCTTTAATCGTTTTTCTCTTTCAGTAATACATCAGTGTGTATTTATTTCCAGAAATTATTCTCTGCTATGTAATGTCCTTTGAATTGAAATCTTTCCTTTGGACTTAATTTGCTAAACTGTCACGGTATGCCCCAAATTTTCTTGGAGTGAAAAAGGTAGTACAGAAGTGGGGCATTTGCATGTTTCTGTTCAGAGGCTTGTAATGAACGAACATGCTTATTCTTAGTCTCTGTGAACTGAGATGCGGTGATCAAGGCGTGGTGTTAGCTGGTTTCCTTCAGGCTGGTGTAGAGGGCCACGCTGCTCTGCCTGCTGGGTCCGCCGTGCAGTGACTGCCTTTCCCCGTAGCCTGGGCACAAAACTATTCCTTCCCCTCTGCTTACCTTCACTGCCTAACTTTAAATAATTCTGGGCTGAGTATGTAATTTTTTTGTTTTAATTACTCTTTTTGAGATATAATTGACAATAGTTCCTGGCATCTAACATAACGATTCAGTTTTTGTATGTACTAATGTATATGCAGCAAGCCCAGTTAACATCCATCCCCATGCATAGGTACATTTTTCTTTCTTGTGAAACTTGGAACATATGATACGGTATTAACTGTAGTCACTATGCTGTATATTACATCCACATGGCATATTTATTTTATAACTGGAAGTTTTTAACCTTCTGACCCCCTTCTCCCATGCTACCTACCCCTGGCAAGCACCAGTCCATTCATTGTATCTCTGACATTGTGTATGTGGTATTTCATCTTGTTTCACTTTGTTTTGTAAGATTCCACATTTAATGAGATCCTGTGATATTTGTCTTTCTTTGATTTATTTCACTTAGCGTAATGCATCAAGGTTCATCTGTGTCATCGCACATTGCAAGATTACTTCTTTTTTATGGCTGATTAATATTCTTCCTGTGTGTGTGCGCGCACATGCGTGCGCACGTGCGTGCACATGCACAGGTAAGCATGTGTGCATGGTACCCATTTTCTTTATCCATTCACCCATTGATGGACACTTGGGTTTTTCCCTTATCTTAATTATTGTGAATAATGCTGTAATGAACATGGAAGAACAGATACCTTTTTGAGTTAGTATTTTCATTTTCTTCAGATAAGTACCCAGAAGTCGTGTTGTTGGATCATACGGTAGTTTGTTTTTTAATTTTTTGAGGAACGCCCATACTGTTTTCTAGAAGTTACAAGTATTTAACTCCCCTAGACCAGCTCCCTAGACCAGACTGAGTGCCTCACCCAAGTTATTAGGTGAGCAAATCTAGAAGCCTCAGGTCCCCTAATGGCTGGTCCTTCTCTTTCTATTGGGTTTTCTTTTCTTTTTTTTTAATTTTATTATTATTTTTTTTTATTTGACAGAGATCACAGGTAGGCAGAGAGGCAGGCAGAGAGAGAGGAAGGAAAGCAGGCTCCCCGCCAAGCAGAGAGCCCGATGAGGAGCCCGATCCCAGGACCCTGGGACCATGACCTGACCCGAAAGCAGAGGCTTTAACCCACTGAGCCACCCAGGGGCCCCTCTATTGGGTTTTCTATAGTGAGAAGAAATTCAAGTTTAGCAACTGTGAGGATGGTGTTAATTTCGAAGAAAACTAACAAAAAGTTGAAGGATTGAATTTCTTCTATTTAGAGAACTTGTTGCCTACCCTCACATCTAATAGCGTTCCTTAAGAAAAAGATGTGATTGCTTAGTAGGATTATAAGAGCCCACTATAACCAAGTGCAGAAAGTTAAAAAGTCTTGGTAGGATAGACACTTAAGTCTACTTTATTATGGTGGGATAATATTCCTGATCTGACTATAACTTTCTTTTACCACTGTGTAGTCCAAATAATGGCTGTAAATGGAATATTTTTGTCAAATCAACGAGTTTTTAAACTTTTGAGCTCTTCTGCTGGCTTTTATTAAACTACTCAAGAGTCTTAACATCAGAATCCTGTGTCTTCCCCCACCCCCACCCCCACCCCCAGGAGAAAAGTTAACTGTGCAGCCATGGCTAATTTTTTTTTTTTATTAACTTTTTAACTAATTCCAGCCAACAAATACTTGAAACACTTGAAATATTGATGTATCTTCTCTGGTTTTGAGGGCTCATGAAAGATGTACAGAAATAGAGTTGGAGGCCGGGAAGAAATTTCATATAGAAGTAAAAATGTTCGGCCTTAACTCTGATTTTTTGGTAATGAAATCATGTAAACTCGTAACGTTACTCTTAGGGAGCTTTGTAGTCCATAAAAATAACATTGTCGTAGAGTCTCGATGTGCGTCATTTGTGACTGAGGGTTTTGATGTCTTTGCAGAAGGCAGACTAGTGCCTGCCTTTGAAATGTGTGAGGCGGTTTTCGGCGCGCTTTTCAGATGGATTTAATTAGCCCTTCCTGGGACTGGGTGTCCGCTGGTTGCAACCGAATTCTCATTTCATTCACCCATAACTAGAAACACCTCGCTTCAAACGGGCTTCTTCAAAGAAAGAGGGCTTTAGGGTTCTATGTTTTACGGCTGTTTGATGTTGGTTTCCCTTTAACTGAGAAGACCTTCTGTTTATACAACTGTTATTATTAAGAAAACACAGCTTTCTTTACCGAGGCTCCTTTTGTATCAGTGCTGGGTGTTGGGGGAAGTCTGAGATCTGGGGAATAGCTCTGGCGCTGTCAGACTGTTTGAGCAGCTGCGTGTTTGCATATTTTGCTTATGGGAGGCGTGAACCAAAATGGTGGCGTGAACCTGTAGACTCTATCTTCAAGGCCAAAATGGGAATGACAGCGTAAGGTGAGAACTGGTAACTGAACATGTTAGTAGGGCAGTTGTTTGAGAAGCTTACAACATGAACCACAAGACCAGAGCAAATCAACTAATGAGGGTTGCCATAATTCAAGTAGTAATCGTGTTCTGATTTACTCTCCCTACAGTGCATGGCTTGTGATGAGCTCTCAATGAAGACGCTGAGAGAATCAAAGCGTATTCTCCATAGTAAAGTTCTCTATTTAAAAAACTGTATCCTACTGGTAATATTTGGGGCCTTCACAAAATTATCCCTAAAGCTTCACATTTCATTAGAATAGTGACTTGGAGTTAGCCGGAAAATAATGCTTTTTCTTCTTTCTTCTCTCTTTTTTTTTTTTTTTTTTCCCCCAGCTAGTGTGTCTAGGGTCTGGCGTGCTTTGTCACGAAGGCCCCTTTATCTTCTGTGCCCACGATTCTAATTACATTTCAGGGGTTTGTGATCCCTCCCAGAATCCTGGTCATTCCTTGTATTTAGGATGAAGTGCTTCAGGGGCTTTCAGGCGGTTCACTCCTGGGCAGAGGTTTGCATTTCATCTCTACAAGTTTTTCTTGCTTTAGCATCCTGATTTGTTAAAAAAGAAAATCCTTAAACAAACAAAAAACCCCCCTCTTTAACTTACTACTTTTTTCTTTTTGTGGAAAGACAAATTAATTTAGACTATTCATGCTTAAGATTGTCCCATAGCCACAGATCACACTGAAAAAATGCATAGCAATATATGCCACAAGTTCTTTCGGTGTCTTGTTTCAGTATTTCTGCCTAGTTTCTTTGCCATAACCATTCTTTCCCATGTTATTCACCAGACCAGTTGCGAATTGATCTCTGTGTCTTTTATTACACGTTTGGTGACTTGTCACTATTTTGGAGGAAGTCCTAGTGTTAAAATTATGGTCGTGTGGATCAGGAATATTTCATTAAATTTAGTAAATTTAATAATTAAAATTATTATCGATGTGATTTATTTAAGTGTTCTCTTAAGGGTTCTGCCTTTAGTACAGTGTTAAATGGTTTCACAGTCTGTATTTCCTGCAGATGTTCTAAAAATCTCTGTAAAAATATAAAATGTCAAATACAAAGGACAGAACACTGAATTTTCTTTAATATCAATTTGCAAGACAACTTGTTAGGGAATCCTATTTGTAACATTTGGAGATAATAAGTAGCATGTTACAGTTATCACGTTTTCTCTAATGCAGACTGGGCCGTCTTATAAAAAAGAAACATCAGAAAAAAAAAAAAAGAAAAATCAGTCACATTGGATATAGGGGAACATAGGCAATCATTTTCTTCCTCCATGATTTTCAGTTATAGAAATTAACTGTTAGCATTTACTAACAGGTTTAGCTTGGGGCTAGGTAAGTGGGTGGTGGGGCATTACTAATGTAATACGGTATGGAAAACAGCTGTTTTCAAAGACAGATAAACCCCCTTACCAGTCACTTAGCAGTTACATAAGCATGGAGGGGTTCCCGAGTCTCTTCCAGCCGCTGCTGTGATAGGCCCCGGGACTCAGGAAAACCTAAAGCAGGAAGATGGATGGACTTCAGTTTCTGTACCAGTCCTGCCGTTGCTGGCTGTGCGATCAGTCCAAGTGCAAGCCTTCCTTTTCTAATGTACGACATAGGGTTAATGTTCTCCAGGGTCTTGTAGAAGTCAGATGAGAGAAGTGTATGTAATGTTTCGAGTACAGTGGCTGGCATCTAGTAAGCCCTCAAGAAACCATTTCCCCCTTACTGCCCCAATAGAGACAATGTGCTGTTCAAGAGAATCGAGAGTAACTTTTATGTTGCAAGCAGTTCTTTTCCATTGCATAAAAAATTTGTGAAAAGCTGTAAAGATAAGACTAAAAATTGATGTACACACACACATTGGCAAGACTTGTCAATATGGGGTAATATTCCAAGAGTCTCATATTCTTGGGTGGGATTTTAGTACTCATTTATTTTATGAAGCTCTTTTTGAGGCCAGAACAGAATACCTAGGGAGTAGTTACAGAGGTAATCCCTCACTACTTGGTGATTCGTCTTGGGGACATTTCGTCCAGTGAGACTCATAGGCCAGTGGCTGTGGTCCCCACCCTCCCTCAGGACTCCGTTGTGGTTTGATGGGTCAAAAAGCCTGCAGTTCCTCCTCCCCCCACTACCAGGCTTGCAGGGCTGAGGGGATTGGACTCTTTGGGGGATCTGTACCTTCTCCCCGTAGAGCCTTTGTTTTCTCCGTGGACTCTACTGATGTCTGTTAAAACTCCAGGCATCATGGAATCACCATACCAGTTGTTAGAGTGACCATTTTTTGCAAGAAAAAAAATACATACACACACACACACACACACACACACACAGTGTATATATATAAACATATATATATACACATGTGTATATATCTGTATTTATATATATATTTATTTATATATACACACACAGACACACACACACACACTTATATGTATACGTGTGTGAGTCTGTGTATATATATTGATCTTTGCTACTGGATTGTCCCTTCAAATGGATTTATCTCCAAATACCTAAAGTGGCTCAGTTGAGGTGTAATCAGATCATCCTGGGTTTGGATATGCTACTTTGCTAGTTTTGAAGCCTTGGGCAGTTATTTTAACTTCTCTGAGCCTCATGATGTGTCTTCCATAAAATGGGATTAAAAACCTCTCCATTGAGGTGCCTGAGTGGCTCAGTGGGTTAAAGCCTCTGCCTTCGGCTCTGGTCATGATCTCAGGGTCCTGGGATTGAGCCCTGCATAGGGCTCTCTGCTCAGTGGGGAGCCAGCTTCCTCCTCTCTCTCTGCCTGCCTCTCTGCCTACTTTTGATCTCTGTCAAATAAATAAATAAAATCTTGAAAAAAAATAAAAATAGGGGTGCCTGGGTGGCTCAGTGGGTTAAAGCCTCTGCCTTCGGCTCAGGTCATGATCCCAGGGTCCTGGGATTGAGCCCCAAATGGGGCTCTCTGCTCAGCGGGGAGCCTGCTTCCTCCTCTCTCTGTCTCTGCCTGCCTCTCTGCCTACTTGTGATCTCTGTCTGTCAAATAAAAAAAAAAAAAATCTTAAAAAAATAAATAAAAATAAAAATAAAAACCTCTCCATTGTAGGATTGCTCTGATAATTCAATGAGTTTAGTGCTTATTAAAATATCTGATTGATACTGGGCACTAAGTGCGTGTTCCCTTTTATTTAGTCTAATTTTTGTGATCAAGTGACAAAAGTTAGCTACAAAGAAAACCAAGGGGCATTCATAATCTGGGTATCCTTCTCTTCTGATTCAGTGTTTTCTTTTTAAGGTATTTTACTTCTAAGAAGGAAATTATAAAACAAACCATGCCTTTTGTTTCTAACCCAGTGTTTGAACCCCCCCCCAAAAGTAGATATTGCTTAAAATTTTAAAATTTGATGCAGATGACTTGGAGCACGGCTCTGCATGGGTATATTTGTGCTTAGCCATATTTATCATGCTAGTGTGATGGTGGCCATATATTGCTATTGCCCCATTTTGTCACTTGGCTTTCTATAAAAACCGCTGGCTGTGTTTGGATGTGTGATGTGTGGTTGTCATATGGAACAAGAGTAAGGAAACCAGCTGGGGATTAAACCCAGCACAATGCTCTATTGTAAATAACCATAGGCAAATTTGTGTGTAGCTACCAAATTCACCCAGTTGAACAAAAAGTGTTGTGTGTAGCTTTTAAAATTTAGTGATGGCAGGACGCCTGGGTGGCTCAGTTGGTTAAGCGGCTGCCTTTGGCTCAGGTCATGATCCCAGCATCCTGGGACTGAGTTCCACATCGGGCTCCTTGCTCAGCAGGGGGCCTGCTTCTCCCTCTGCCTCTGCCTGCCACTCTGTCTGCTTGTGCTCACTCTCGCTCCTCTCTCTCTCTGACAAATAAATAAATAAAATCTTAAAAAAAAAATTTAGTGATGGTTCTTTGAGAACTAGCTTAAATGTATCTCTTTAACAATACAGGTTCAGCATGATCAGTAGAAGAGTTGTTGCCTATTGTTTTTACATTCAGATATGAAACACAGTTGAGAAGAATTTGTGATTTGGTTTATGGCCAGCTCTTAAAACACCAAGAAGTGTAAGAGCGAGTGGTGATTGGCGAGATTGTTGGCAGTGGCTGTGGCATTCCGTTAGTTTATCAAAGACCAAGGAAAGGTCTGTTCTGTTGAAGTCCACACTCCTGCTTGGATGTCCCCATCCAGTAATGAATGCAGTAATGGATGTTTTAACCAAAAATTTGATCTAAATCAGGTCTTCTAGATTTAATCTATTCCTTTGGGTTTTAAATGATCATATTCATACCACACCACAGTCCACCCCAGCTTGAGAATTTTACCTCAACGGGGAGGTGTTTCCTCTTTGTTGAGGAGAGGACACCAGCTTGGAATGAAGTACGAGACCTATACTGACTTCCGGGGGGAGGATATTCTTGCTAGCAATCTGTGTGTATCATCTGCTTATTCAACCGTGTAAAACTTCAACAAGAGGAGGTAATTGCTTAGATTTCTTGATTTGAATTGTTCTACTATTTGGCACTGGGTGGAAAGAGGGAAAAAAATCATATTGAAAGCATTGTTCTGTTAATGAAGTTGCTTGTCCCTTTTTGTGCCGAATTTGGCAGGTAAAATTACCATTTATTCTACTTGCTAGAGCTGGAGAATAGATTGTTGAGGAAAAGTAGCAATTTAAGTAATGACACTAGATAGAATGTGCTACACTATATACATCTCCCGTACTTTTAGATATTGACACGCAATTTTTATTTCTCTTTAGTAGCGCACTTTGTGTTTAACCACTGTATTACTTCCAGTAGCTTTCATCAGCGACATGCAGTTCTCTTCGATTGTGAAATTTGAAAAAAATACTATGTTACTAATTATAACCCAAGTGTAGCATTTTGATCTGAGGTTAAAATAACGATTATATTTTGTTCTGGATATTTCAGAAGTATTGCCTGCATTTTATTTATGAACAATTACTTAAGAATTCAAAAGGAAAGATGAAATATACACTTTAATATGATAACGTGTAATTAATATCAGATTCCGGATGTCCATGATTTCTTCCATGTTAGTTACACTTTGTTCTTTTATACATGCTTTAATATTTGGCCAATTCTAAAAAGACAAATTTGAATCAAAAATCCTGTTCTAAATTGAGAAGTGTCTCATTCAAGATACGAATAGGTTTTTTTTTTTTTTAATAACCATGTGTTTTTTTTTTATTTTTTTTTAAAGATTTTATTTATTCATTTGACAGAGACACAGTGAGAGAGGGAACACAAGCAGGGGTAGTGGGAGAGGGAGAAGCAGCCTTCCCGCTGAGCAGGAAGCCCAATGCGGGGCTCCAACCCAGGACCCTGAGATTATGACCTGAGCTGAAGGCAGACGCTTAGCAACTGAGCCACCCAGGCACCCCAATAACCATGTGTTTAAATGATGCATACATTTAGCATTTGTGAAACTTTGAAGTAAATCTGTAATCCCCTATATTTATTGTAGATTCGATTCTCCCTAGTTATGAAACTTTGGGTTTTTAAAAAATTGTTACTGTTACAGTTTAAAATATAATGGCTAAACCTGCTCTTCTTCCAAAAATAAAAGAAATCCTCCGTAGAAACTTATCTGCAAAATACATGGGAAAAAAAAAAAAAAGCCAGTTGGTGTATTTGTAGACGTGCCAGTGTGAATGAAGAAAGAGAGTTTAGTGTTGCTGAAACTTGTAACTGTCGGCCACTTCTTTCTGCCCACTAAGCTAACTGGTAGGCAGGTGCACATGCTACAGAAGCGAACATCGCAATTGACACTAATTGGCATAGTTGTTGGCAGTCTTATCAGAAAGCAAAGGGCTGAATGGTTGAATGGGTTTAGAGAACTTGAATGATAATAAGCATTTTTATATGCATCTTGAATTACTTTTGTGACCCAGACTAACAGGAACACTTCATTCTGACCTCATCCTTCAATGAATAGAAATTATAGAAAGCACCATACGCAGTGTGTGATTACTGATTATTTTTCAGGTAACCTTTTACAGCTCTGCCTGCTCCGCTGCTCCCTGTCCACCTCCCCCTCCCCTTGGGCTCAGACACCAAAGTGTATGTGTGGAAGAAAAAGGAGATAGCTAACTATTGTTACTGAATATTAGATTAATTTTTTGATTGATTTGCCACCAAAAGCTTGGTGCAGGTCATAGTACTTTAGGCTCAACTTAAGAAAAAAATATATTGAATTTATGGATGAAAGAACGAGAAGTCTGGGATTGCTTCTAAATAGTCACAGAGTAGTGGGGATGGAGGAGAGACAGGATTAGCTTTAAGGGGAAAAGTTTTGAACAGGGGTGCTGGAACTATGGGGGTTATTAAGCTATTCTCGCTGTTGATGTACTTGTTTGAAATTTTCCGTAACAGAAGGGTTGTTCTTTTGTTTCTTTAATGTGCTAGTCATCTCACCCCTGCTTTGGTAAGGTCTTCTGTACTCACCAGTTCTTTCCCAGTACCTGCTTTTAAAATTGTTTCCTAGTTCCTTTTATCAAAAATGACCCTAAAATGAGAGTTGTATTACCTGAGGAACTAATCTGTGTGCTCGTATATAAATGAGTTAATTTCTAGGCAGTGAGCATTTTAATAGGAGCTTTCTAAAGATAGTTTCTTAATTGAAAGGAATGACTGTCTGTGTGGAATTTTTTGTCACTGGGCTGGATCTTGATGCTTATTCCGATAATGGCCCCTCACAGAAGGGATAACAATTTTAGGCTTTCCATAATGATTGATCTTAGCTTTTTTGCCCTAGAGGTAATGGTGTGTTTTTCTCCTATAGAAATATTTTCCATTAAGTATTTTTCTTTAGTTAAGAGAGGGCATGACTGTATTGTTTAGCTTATGTTTTTGGTCATGTAGGTATTTCTGTGTGTTTTGGTCCACTTTCCACCCCCAAATAATTTAGAATTACTAGTGTTAGAAATAAAGTCAAATCTTCGTTGGCTCAAAGGGCCGTTTTGCAAAGGGATGTCTGGGGAGGGGTGCTTACTCGAGGCTTTTGCTGGAAAGTTCAGTGCTGCAAGCAGTTACCCTCACCCTTCCTTCTGTCTACCGGGTATTACATAGATGAGTAATTTATGTAAATTTTGTACTCTACTGTTGAGCCAAGTCCCCTTGAGATTTATTATGATCAAGTAATAGTAAACTTTGTAGAAGGTGTTTGAAATGTCGATCCTTGGCTAGTAAGAGTTGGAGAAACCAAATTTTTCAGACTGTTGCGGCTTTTCCACCCTTCCGATCTGTCCTGAGAATTGACTTGAGTTGAGCCTGATTTCAAAGTATCATTGCTTAAAATACCTCAGTTTTTTTTTTTATAGCTTTCTAAGAAATTAAAATATAAAGGTGTCCGTATTTCTGTGTCGGCTCGTATCCTGGAGGTCCTCCGGAATGCACGCATGTGCTCGTTAATTTCTTGTGCTGTTTCTGGTCAGTGTCCACTTTTCCCTTTGTCCATAGCTTTTTCTTTGGCCGTGATAGGTGAATTATTTCTCGTAACTGCTATCCAGACTGATATATTACATTAGCCATACTGCTTTTCAAGGCTTCTGGAAAAGTGCCAGTTTTCCTGTCCTTTCCGTTTGGGAGCACAGTTTTAGGAATAATGGAATGGTCTTGCTTTGTTCGCAGTCATCAGAATGAAAAGGATTTATCTAACAATTTGAATAGATAATTTTATTTGTGTGGACATGAAAGTGAAACCTAGAAATGGGATAGAATTTTAAGTGGCATTTTTTATTTGTTTTGAAATTCTTTCTTTCTCTCTTTCTGTAAATGAGCTATGTTAAATTTGTGGGGGGGGGGGTGGGGTGTTCGTCTCTGATACACTAGATCCTGTGTAGATTTTGTAATCGTAAAAGGGCTTAATGGAGTGTATATATATGATTGGAATAACTTTAATCTGCTACTCTAAGCACATGAGGGTTTTTAAATGCAAGTATTAGCAACACTTCACAGGACAATATGACTAAAAATACTTTGGTTTAAAAATTTTTTTTAAAATTCAATTTAGTTTGGCTACTGTGGACATTGCTGCTATGAACATTGAGGTACATATGGCCCTTCTTTTCACTTTTCACTACATCTGTATCTTTGGAGGAAATACCCAGTAGTGCAATTGCAAGGCATAGGGTAGCTCTATTTTTAATTTTTTGAAGAATCTCTACTCTGTTTTCCAAAGTGGCTGCACCAGCTTGCATTCCCACCAACAGTGTAAGAGGGGGCTCCCCTTTCTCTGCATCCTCTCCAACACATGTTGTTTACTGTCTTGTTGATTTTGGCCATTCTAACTGGTGTAAGGTGGTATCTCAGTGTGGTTTTGGTTTGAATCTCCCTGATGGCTAATGATGATGAACATTTTTTCATGTGTCGAGATGCCCTTCAACAGACGAATGGATAAGGAAGATATGGTCCATATATCTCCATATATGGAGTATTATGCCTCCATCAGAAAGGATGAATACCCAACTTTTGTACCAGCATGGATGGGACTGGAAGAGATTATGCTGAGTGAAATAAGTCAAGCAGAGAGAGTCAATTATCATATGGTTTCACTTACTTGTGGAGCATAAGGAATAACTTGGAGGACATTAGGAGAAGGAAAGGAAAGGCGAATTGGAGGAAATTGGAGGGGGAGATGAGCCATGAGAGACTGTGGACTCCGAGAAACAAACTGAGGGTTTTAGAGGGGAGGGGGGATGGCGGTAGGGTGCGCCTGGTGGTAGGTATTAAGGAGGGCATGTATTGCATGGAGCACTGGGTATGGTGCATAAACAATGAATCTTGGAACATTGCATCAAAAAATGATGTATTTTATGGTGACTAACATTACACAATAAAAATAAATTCAGTTTAGTTAACATAGAGTACATTATTAGTTTCAGGGGTGGAATTTAGTGATTCATCAGTTGCATGTAACACCCAGTGCTCATTACCTCACGTGCCCTCCTTAATGCCCATCACCCAGTTACCCCTCCCCTCCTCCCCTCCAGCAACCCTCAGTTAGGGTTCCCTAGAGTTAAGAGTCTCGTGTGGTTTGCCTCCCTCTCTGTTTTTATCTTATTTTATTTTTCCTTCCCTTCCCCTATATTCATCTTTTGTTTCTTAAATTCCACGTATGAGTGAAATCATATGGTATTTGTCTCTTTCTGACTTACTTCACTTTGTATAATACCCTCTACTTCTATCTATGTTGTCGCAAATAAAAATACTTTTACTTAAAAGTTACTTTATTAGTCTTACCGAAAGCTGTCCTGGAGAGTTTCGAATGAGAACTATATTGTCAGTGGTCAGCAGTCTAAGATAAAAGCTACTTATCTGAATAACACACATTAAGGCTACATGAAAGCAGGTAATTTTGGTTTTGTCTGCTTTATGTTGTGATACTTAAAAAGCTTAGTTTTGGTAGCTCTAGCTACCAAATAAATATATAAATAAAAGTTGGGTTTTCTATCTCAGTGAATTTGATAATTTTTGTTTTTATGTATTTATTTGAGAGAGAGAGAGGGCATGAGAGTAGGGAGAGATCGGAGGGAGAAGCAGACTCGCCACTGAGCAGGGAGCCCGATGCGGACTTGATCCTGCGACTCCAGGATCATGACCGGAGCTGAAGGCAGTTGCTTAACCAATTGAGCCTCCCAGGCGTGCTGATAATTTTTATTTTTTAATACAATAGATACATGTCAAAGATCTGTCAGTCCTCAACATCAAAGCACCGTGCTAAGCTCTTCATGATGTACATGAAAGAAGAAGGCACTAATCTGCCCTCATGAGCTTCTGGTTTCGTTGGGAGGTTTTGAGATCAATACAGTACTGTTCTGTAATATAATGCATAATTTGTAATATAATGCATAGAGATTCAGAATGTTACAGAAAGTCAAAGAAAGACTCCATGTAGTAGAGCGTAAGACTAGAGGTGGTATAGGTGGGTTTGGAGGGTATGAGGCAGAAAGTCAGGAACAAACTTGACAGAGTAAGTAGCATATGGAGTAGGTAATGAAGAACGGATGGGAGGAGGCTGTTAGGCTGAGTTGACTATTTCAAGTTTAAATAGTAAGAATAAAAGGGTAAAGAGCTGGTGCACACTTGTCTCTAAGAGAAAGAGGGAAGAAAAAATCAGAATGGTTGCTAGGTTGACACCATTAATACTGAGGACCTTGAGGGCCCTGCTGAGAAGTTAAATTTTTATTTATTAAGCAACCAGAGGCCTAGGGAGATTTTGAGCTGAGGAAACTTGTGTGATAAAGCCACATCTTTAACTGCTCAGTGGAAGGAAATAGAATTGTTGTTAACTGCTGATTGGGCTTTGGGAAGGTTTTCCTTCTGGACGGGTTGCTAATAGGAAATGAAAGAGAAAGGGTTTGCCTTTGCTCAGTAGTTGATAAGAGAATTTGGGCAGATATGCTAGAGAAAAGTCAGCAATAGTGGGAAGAGAAAGAGAAAGGGTCAAAAAAGCAAAACTCAGTAATCGGAGTATTTTTAGAATGCGTCTGCTTCTCTCAACGCCACCTGGGAAATGAGTCCGTCTGTAAAGCGTCTCTGCCTGTGGCCACCTTGGCTTTGTAATTAATCACCGGTAGGGATTGAAATTCTTTGGTGCCAAGTATGGCTGTCCAAATAATTGGCCTGACCTGATAATCTATGTTTTTAAGCTTTTTACTGTGGAAACCCGAAGTATACACAAAATTGAAAGACAAGTACAATGAGTACCATGTGCTCTTCTCATTTTATCTATGTTCACCTTTTAAAAATTTCTGGAGTATTTTTAGACACATACCACGCATGCTATCAGTTGACGATTTTATTATTTTTTTGTTCGTTTGCTTGTTTTTAGTTTTTGGAGTACCGGGTCTTTCTGCGTCCCAAATTCCCAAACCCTTCTGCACTGATCATGTAACACACTGTTCCTTTTTTCTCCAAAGAGAAACCTCCTTTTTTTTTTTTTTTTGGAAATTCACATTAGTGTCAATCAGTTGACCTTTTTTTTTTTAAGATTTATTTATGTATTTGACAGACAGAGATTACAAGTAGGCAGAGAGGCAGGCAGAGAGAGAGAGGAGGAAGCAGGCTCCCCGCTGAGCAGAGAGCCGGATGCGGGGCTCAATCCCAGGATTCTGGGATTATGACGTGAGCCGAAGGCAGAGGCTTTAACCCACCGTTCCCCCCAGGTGCCCCTGACCTTTTTTATAGTTTAAGCAATATCACATTCTTTTTCTAATACACAGTTTCTGAATTACTGTGAAATATATTTAAGGAAGATTTTATATATATATTTACATACATATGGATGTTGGACAAACAAAAAAAAAAAGTGGCAGACTTATTAGTTAGGTGGATGGGTAGTAGAAGGCAGGTGTCTTACTGTCAGAGAAGGGAGTAACAGATACAGCACGGAGGATGGCTAGACTGTACCTAGCAGTGCTGGATGGTTAATGAGAAAGATCAGGGTAAACTCATGGTTTTTAGAGGTAGATTCAGAAACAGATGTAGATGCACATAGTACTTAATATGCCAGTAGGCTCACCTCTATGGTTATGGGACACATTGACCATGGACCTCGTGGTATGATGCTGAAGAAAGCCCAGTATCACTGTTGTATAGTTCCTGGTAAAAATGTATAATCATGAGGAAACATTCTTCTGAATTCAGGCATATTCTACAACGTAAATGATTTATACTCTTCAAAAAATGTCAAGGTCATGAGAATTAAGAAACTGATCCGGATCGACAGAGATCAGTGAGATGTGACTGCTAAGCGCAGGAGAATACATTAGATCTAGGATATGCGTAATGGGCATCACTGGGGCCATTTGTGGATATTTGAATACAGTTTGTGGATTTGATGGTAAAATTAGATCAGTATTAATGCACCGATTTTGTTGGTTATACTGTACAGAGGGCATCCGTGTTCTTAGGATTGCAGCTGGGCTATTAAGGGGCAATGGGACATAACTGGCAAAAATTGTTAACAACTAGAGAATCTGAGCTTGGGATACTGTTGCTGCAATTTTTATGTACATTTTTTAAAACAATTTATTTTAGAGAGCACGTGAATGGGGGGAGGGACAAAGGGAAAGGGAGAGAAAGAATCTTCAGACTCCCCGCTAAGTGTGGAACCTGACTTGGGGCTTGTTCTTACAACCCTGACAAGATCATGACCAGAGCTAAAATCAAGAGTTGGCACTTAACCACCTGAACCACCCAGGCGCCCCAATTTTTTATGTACATTCAAAATTACTTCACACAAGAAAGAACAATGTAAAAGGAAATACTTTCCCAGACCATTCATTAGAATGATAGAAACGGATAGTACTGTTTTCCTGTAAGAAGCAATGAAAAAATTGTGGAGACTCTGTAAGCCTTACCTTGTACCAGTACAGTTACGCCAGTGTTTTATAGAGCTGATAAGAGATCCTACTGCCTCGTTCCAAGTGTGCCTTTTGAAAAACTGTGATCACCTTAATATATAGATTTTTACCAGGGTTTTTCTTGAGATATAATTGGGGCTTACAGAGTAAAAGGCTGGTTGTTACTATATCCAGTGGGGGGATTTGGCAAGTAATTCTTGGGCATCAATTCCAGTATCTCACTTCTTACCATGACAAAAAAGTTTTATTGTTCATGCTTAGAAAACATTCTATTATTAGATCTGTAATTCATGAGCAGTTTTAAGGACATAAAATACATCCTGGTTTTTTTTGGGGGGGATGCAACAAATTTACTAGTACAATTTTAAAATTCAAGCATAAAACTACCAAATATATGTTATTGCTATTGTAGTAAAAGAAAGATAATAAATATCTCTGTATATGTATTAGTAATAATATCACCAGTGGCCACAGGAGCTGAGAAGAGAGTGCAGGACTGGGGGTAATCCTCGGTAGGTAGGATCATAGAAGATAGAATATCAAATATATTTGTTGTTGGCCTGGAGAAATGAACAATTAGGGTCAGTCGTGTTTCTAAGGGTAGAATTAGAGTGCACAGTCACAGATGAGATAAAGGAGGTAGGATTAGGAAATGGCACGTCACCGTTGCAGCGCAGGGGAATGTAGGATGAAGAAGGACTTAGACATTGCTGTGAAAGCAGTACAGCCCACTTAAGTCTTGTGTGAGTAAACCGGTAACTAACGTCCTGGGATCTCATTGTGAGGGGCATCTCTGGTAGCGAAATGCACCAGAAAAGCAAAAGAAATACTAGTAGAAATTAAAAGGATAAAAATGGAGGAGATATGAATGGAAGAACAAGCAAAAGTAGGCCTGTTGAAAAATGGATCCAGAATAATCGTTATTGTGGGGGGAGGACATAGTATCAGTATATTGAACGTCCACCAACAGCCAGCATTTGCTGAGGGCTTATTACGTGCCTGGTACTGGTCTCAGTGCTTGACTTTGTTCCTCAGAACCACTCCATGAGCACAGACTTAACACATGAGGACACAGAGACATGAACAGTTAGGCAGCTTGTAAACCCGAGGTTCAAATACAGGCATACTGACTGTTGACAAAAAACCATGAGGAACTGTGGACTCTGAGAAACAAACAGGGTTTTGGAGGGTTTGGGGGTGGGAGGTTGGGTGAGCTGGTGGTGGGGATTATGGAGGGCACGTATTGCACGGAGCACTAGGTGTGGTGCATAAACAATGAATTATGGAACACTGAAAAGAAATTAAAAAAAATGTAAAAAACCACAAATCTACAGAGAGAATGCAAAATTCTGCCATAATTTCGTAGACTGAGTAGAAGAAAAGGCAGTTTCACTTGCTCCTTATGTTAAGCTCATCTACCTACAGTTATTCACTAAGGTGTGATGTAATTTACAGTATTAACTGCAGAGAATGACCTTATCACACCAATCCAAAAGAAACTACTACTATAATTAAAATGTGGGCAAAATAATGTAGGATTTTTTTTAAAAAACCATACAACTGAAATTACAGTTACTGATCAATTAATGAGGCGATAATTAAAGAGAAACTGGTCACCCTGGCTGATTGTAGACCAGTACCTAAAATTTGTCTTTGTAATTCATATCCTTTGAAATATATTTAATTACATTTATAACACATGCATATTTAATACAGTCTTTTGTGACAGATTAACAGATCTTCACCATCACTGTGTCTAATCCCTTTTGATGTTTTTGTCATTATTACGTTATCTATTTGGGAGAGAAATAAAAGACTGTTTCCAGGGCAATAGTGGTAAAGAAGAAACTTATGAAAATGGTTGTCTCCTTTTGTTTTCAGAAAACAAGCATCTCATTTCTCTCTGGAAGGGCAGTAGAGGTATCATGACTATATTTTGGAATAAGAAAATGTTTTAGTAAATAGGGGAGCAGGATAAAGAAAACCTACCCTTTCTGTGTCATTTTAAGATCTGTATTAAGGTTGTCCTGTAGTTTATATTAGAATGTTAGGAATCATTATTAAAGTTGAACAAGAATGTTTGAGTTATTTTTGTCATGTTTTACCTGAGAAATTAACGTCGAAGCCAGTAACTTAGCAAAGTTATTGGATGTAAATTTTAGGAAAGTTATGTGCTTCTTATTGTCAACATTTTAACTTCAGAACTTTTTTTTAAAGAAGTTTATTTGTGGGGCGCCTGGGTGGCTCAGTGGATTAAAGCCTCTGCCTTCGGCTCAGGTTATGATCCCAGGGTCCTGGGATCGAGCCCCGCATCAGGCTCTCTGCTCCAGGGGGAGCCTGCTTCTCTCTCTCTCTCTGCCTGCATCTCTGCCTACTTGTGATCTCTATCAAATAAATAAATAAAATCTTTAAAAAAAAAAAAGTTTATTTGTG
The DNA here is from genome assembly GCF_010015895.1 of Lontra canadensis. Taxonomy (NCBI): domain Eukaryota; kingdom Metazoa; phylum Chordata; class Mammalia; order Carnivora; family Mustelidae; genus Lontra; species Lontra canadensis. Next base: position 10,694,282 of record NW_022631067.1, on the reverse strand, counting down.
TTTCACCTATCCAGCGGGAGTGTGTGTAGAGGTCAGTGAACTATAGTGATGGTGGATGGTGGTAATATCCCATGTATTTAACCGCATGGTCTACAGATTTCTTTGTTATTAGGGAGTGTTGGATAGACCTCATCGATTTGATACACAATTGAATAATATTTTTGTTAGCAGTAATTAAGAGATAAGAACCAAAAAGAACCAGTAAGCATCTTTATCTCCTGAATAGTCTTCTTTAAGGTACAAATAAGCTATGAGTTTCTGCTACAGACAAGCATTGTACCTTCGTATTTACAGGTGTTACTTTTGCTTTTGACATGTGGATTTCAGTGAAGTACTCAGAATTGCAAGATAATTGCTTCTGTTGCTTCTATAATTTATATGGTTCTTTAATTTCTTTATATGTGTAATAGGAGGAGAGGGTTGGGTTGGAGTATGTTTTTCTAGGATCCTTTCCAGCCTAATAGCCAAATCAGAAAACCGCAGATCTTTTTCCACGTTCTGTGCGGACTGATAATTTTTAAGGTAGGCTATGAAAGGGCAGACTAGTTATTCCTTTCTGGAAATTAGCTATAGCTTGATCAACAAATCCTTTTTATCCTTCATATTGTTTTCAGAAATAAAAGCAAAATATATGATCAAAGTCTTTTTTAAGTAGTGGAATGAACACCTTGATTTTTATCTTAGATCTAATTCTGCACAATATTAGTCTTAACATTTGATGACAAAAAAGAATTTGTGTATAACCAAAAAGAAGAATTGTATGGTGAATCAGAAACACTTTTTACAGGCTGTATCTTCCCAAATTTTTATTATTTTTGGAAAAGCTTTTTGGCAAATACTTTGTTTTGTAAGTTTTTACATTCCTACCTTTGAAAAAACTCAGCTAGCAGGTGCTTGCTGTAATAGAAGTTATAATATTTTAACTGTGTCATGAGGTACCTCTGAGGAAGTGCTTTTTTTGTTTTTTAATGGTAAAGGATGTAAGTAATCTCTCACAAACGTCAAATTAATTTTGGGTGTGTACTTTCTTTTTCCCTTATGATTACGTAGATAGGAAAATTGAATGTTCCAAACAACTCATGGAAAATATTCCACATCAACATTATTTGTACCATAAATACAGTTAAACGTTTTTAATGGAGTACAGAGTTACCAGTAGACTGTTAAATATGAGAAATGCTTTCTTGGAATAGGAAAGAAACCATGTTTTTGAAGTGGTGTTTTAAACATCATAAACATTCTTATGAATAACTTAACTGAAGTTATGCTCTTTAGGTGGGGGAAACTTGGCAGAAAATAGTGTGTATTAAGATGGATTGCGTGAATTCTATCTGCTGTAGCCTTGTGCTGCTTAATTTGAACTTAAAATATCCGTACTTTAAATAGAACGTAATCTTTAAATGATTATAGAATGCTGAGACATATGATGGTCTCCTACTGAAGATTGCAGCACTACACATCTTTTTTGGAGTTTATACTCTCCAGAAGCAGGCAGGACCTTTATTTGGTCATTCTCACACTGTTGTTTTTTCCCCGTTTACCTCTGATTTTTGTAAATGATTGGGTTTATATTCACCAGATACCGTTCTGCCTGTAGTGCGGAGAACCAAGTGGCGGTACCGAAAAATACATACAGAGGGCTAGTCTCTTGCGGTGGTCCAGGCGAGAGGCAGTAGCAGGTGCTACGCTGCGGGGTGAGGGTGGGGTGCTTGTGCTAAGGGTAGAGGGAAGAGGGGCCTTTGGAAAGCCTCCCTGGTTATCCACGCTCTTCCGCACAATCTCTCTACTCCTCTCTGCCCTTTCCACTGTGGCCTCTGTGTCTCTTGCTTTATCATCAACAAACTGCCCTGTGTTCTCAGACATTTTCTCTGAATGTTCTGCTGCTCACTTGCCTTCACAGAAACCTGGTGGTGGTTTTTTCCCATAACACATGCACCTCTGAGATGGGAAGTGAGTTGTGTCCCCTAGTACCATTCTAGACCATGTTCCCCTCCCTCTTGTTCTTTGAAGTTCATGCTATATCACTACCTCCCCTCCGTGGCAACCTCCAAGTTTCCTCCCCTGCATTTGAAGGCTAGCGATCAGTTTGTGGTCTCTCTGCCTCAGGACTACCATGAGGGCTTGTATTTTCTCTCCATCCATGGATCCCACTCCCATTTTTCCATTCTTTATCCAGCTTAGATATCCTGGCCAATAATTACAGTAATTCGCTTACACATACTCTTAACTTCCGTCATTCCCAAACTTAGAGGAACTCGGCGTCCCAGTTTCTTTATTCCTGCATTCCTGAGGTATTTCCTCAGGGCAAATACCTGAGCATTGCTGGACAAAACCACGTACAAAAGGCAGATTCATGTCATTATACGCGCACGAGGTCCCACTGTGGCTGAGTACCCGACCCTGGGAGGCAGTTCTGCTGCTTTTCTGATAAGCTCATCCCTCTCCCTTTTCTTCGTGATTGTTTCATGACCTCTGTATTCAAACTTTCCACTTTCCTTCCCCAGTTTATACTACTCCTGAGTATCCCGCTCTTCCCCACGACCCATGGTTGGGACCCAGTCACCGTAATTTTCATTTTTATTTTCTCTGATTTGTTCTCCAAACTGTAGCTAGACTCATCTTTCAAAAAGACACAGCTGACCATGGCACTCTCCATTTGGAATCCTTTAGAGCTTCTCGTCACTCCTCCTCTCCAACGTGCCATGCTCGCCTTTGTTTTCTGTGCTCTGCGCACTGGTTTCATACAAACTAAGCTCTTCTTGCCTCTGGGATTTTTATTTTTACACGAGATTCCCTCTGGGATATCCCCTCTGGACATTCCCACCTACCCACCACTACCGACCAGTTTCTCTACTCACTCTTCAGATCTTGGCTTAAATATCACCTCGTCCCAAAAGGTCTTCTTTCCTGCTGAGAAGTAAGCAGTAGTCAGAATTAGGAAGAAAGTATACAATTGCTGAAGATTTGTGACCTTTCAGAATACAGTTTTAGCAAATAGATTGTAGGAGGTTGTGGGAGAAGTTACTTGATAGGAAAATAGGCATAGAGCATTTGTTCTAGGGCCTGTTAGAGAAAAGAAGGAAAGGAGCAGTTTGGTGGTTGGAGGGCATAGTGGGTCAGGTGCCCATCTGTGAAAGTATAGGTGTTCAGTACGTGTGCGAGGCAGAGGGGAAATGCCTGGTGTGTGAGATATCAGCAAAGGAAAGAAGGTTCAGTGATGCCAAAAAATCAGAGGACTTATGTCTCGTGGCTTCAGTTTTGGTAAAGAAAAGACGACGTCGTCTGCCAAGAGTGTGGGTCAGAATTAATATGATAACTAATTTAACTTCGGTGCACTTGAGTCCTGGGTCTCTTTAAACTACAGGCACGAAATCTTTATGTCTGGGTTAGTGTTTCTAAACAGAGATGTTGTAACTTTGGTTTGTTAAATAGAGTTTTATAGTAATTTAAAATATTCTAGTGTTTTCATAGTGCTTAGAACATTTCCACAATATTGTCTGCCTTGAAAGGGATAAAATTTTATTTCTGTCATTTGTCATTTTACTCTTGGTCTATTTTTATTTTTAATCCCCACACTGAATTTGACTTAAATTGTTAGCTCTTATTGCTTGTCAAAGGAAAGATCTTAAAAATCTCCTTCCCCAAACAGAGGTGTTTGAGCAAAACAAAGTCCCTTTCTAATATTGGAACTTGCCATGTCAGAAATTAACGAAGTGTATCTTAAATAAAAGGCCTTCACAACCATAAAACCATAGAATTTTAGCCTAGAAACGATCTTCAGCGTTGCTGTTGTTCCAGTCCCTCATTTCTCGATAAACAAGAGTTGATGCAGAGGGATTGTCTAAAATACATTATCAGATTGGGTGTTGGAGATGAATTTGACAAATCTGTGACCAGAGAAATTGCAATGAGTATTGGTGTGTTAACCAAAATGAAGAAGGGAAGCTGTTATGTATCGTGTGCTTGTTAGTGAAAGGTATAAAGTAAATACTGACTTCGTGCTGCCATGAGAGAGAAGAATAGGCCCTTACACTTCTCCTCGCTTCTGTAGTTTTGAATACATATCATATAGATACAGAACGAAATTGTAAAAGTATGAATAGATTTGCAGTAAAAGGCAAGCCTGCCTTCTCTCCCTGTCCTGCAGTCCCTCTGTTCCTCATATATTTATCTAGAGGTACTCTATACATTTAAAAAACACAGGTTTGTTTTTTTTTCCCTTAACAAACGATAGCATACTCTGTATGATCTTCTGTAATTTCTTGGGTATGGTTTCATATCAGTATATAGAGAGATGCCTCCTTTTTAAAAAAGGGGTGCTAAGTTCTCTTATATGCTACAAGATATGTTGATATGATACATTTTAAGGACATGTTGGCTGGGTATAAAATTGGGGGGCAATGTTTTCCTTTTTAGTACTTAGGCCATATTGCCCTGTAGTTTTATGTATCAGTTTTGCCCTTGAGATATTAGGCTGACCTGAGGTTTTTTCCTTGCTTGTGCCTGCTTTCTTATTTTTCCCTAAATACCCACATAAAACTGTCTTTCTTCCTAAGGTTCCATAAACAACATCATTCCACAAATTCGAGGTTTTATTTATTTTCAAAAGTTTTATCCCATCATATCTTTGAACTTTCATTTATTCTTTTTTCTTTATAAGCCTTTTTGAAAAAGTCATTCGTATATTCTTTGGATCCATTTCTCCCTCCTCCATATCTGTTGTCTTCTCTATAAATTTTTATATTGCTAGTCTTGTCTGTTTTGTTTTATATGGTATCTCCACGTCCTTGTCTTTCTTTGTAGTCTCATTGATTCTATTTTTGGTTGCTTCTTAAGGTGGCTTTTATCTTTATAATGTTATTTTTCTCTCTTTTTTTTTTTTTTTCTGAGTTCTACCAGCTTGATTTTCATTTCCTTCTGTTGTTGTATGATCTCTTCTTTGAACCTTTGTTTTTCTTCTTTGAGCTCATTTTTTAAAAGAGGAGTCATATTTCCTATGGTTATCTTTGAGACTTTGCAGAATTATTTATCTGAACTCTTCCTGTGTTTCTCCGAGTAGTTCTTCTTGTGTTATAGTACTCTTAATTTACCTTTTTCTCTTGATAAAAATATGTTTTACAAATTGGATATGAAGATCCAGCATTGGTTACTTTCCGATCGTTATGTGCAGGAGGGTCGTTGGCTGTGTATAAGCATGGTCAGCCTGAGCTTTTCCTTGTTAGGCCTGTTAGTCTAATGCCCTTTCATCAAATCTGTTATTTCCATTGTCCTAGATTTCACTTTCCATTAGGTTCTGGCATAGAAAAGATAGGGTGGTGCTTTATGTCAGGTTCTCAGTGCTGTAATAGTGAAATGCCACTTCCACTCCACACCTGCTGCTTCACACCCCCCCCCCCCGCTGAAGAATTAGGTGTAGATAATACACATGGCATAGTAACAAGAATTCTTCAGGTCAGTCTGCTCCGATCTTTCCTAAGGTATTAAAATGTCCAAATTCCCTGCCTCTCCTAATAGCCTATCCTTACATCTGGATTTCACTCATCTCGTGAAAGCATCAATAGTATCATTGCATCTTCTGTCCTGAATTATGTTTCTTGGTGAAAGCTGTTTATGGCTTGAGGCCTGAGAAGACACATGATGGTTTACAGAATGTTCTCTTCTCACATTTAAAATTTGCAGATATGCTTCAGAGATAATGATTTGGAGCTCTGATAACTTCCTTGCTTCAGTTATATAGTGACGTCATGAAATTATGCTCATTACTTCCCAGGTGTGCAAGGAGATATGTCTGTCATGTAATCTTCCTCAGAAGCCTTCTGCCTTTAGTAAGGGGTGAGGGGAAGGAAACACTTTAGTTTTTTGGTTTTTGTTTTTTAAGAATTTTTAAAAAATATTTAATTAATTTATTTATTTGACAGAGAGAGCAAGAGAGCACAAGCAAGGGGAGCAGTAGAGGGAAAAGCAGATGTCCTGCAGGGCAGGGAGCCCAACGTGGGGCTCGATCCCAGGACCCGGGGATCATGACTTGAACCGAAGTCCGATGCTTAACTATCTGAGCCACCCAGGCACCCCAACACTTTGGTTTCAGAAGTGTCTTTCAGATACCATGGTGTTTCGGGTTTCTTTCCCTTACTCCAGCTACCCCCGTGGTGTGGAATTTGGGTGCAGGTAAAAGGGGCCTTTAGGTATATGGTTGGACTCACCTCATAACTGTAGAGGTGGGGAGGAGAACTCAGACCCTCAGTGTCTTTACAAGGCTGTAAGGACCTGGACCCATGACTGTCAGGTGCTCTTTCATCCCCTTTGTCATGGAAGAGGCCTTTGCCACCCATAGTCCTGCTTGCTGTTTGCCTATAGACATAGATCCCTCGTACTATGTTGTCTTTATCCTGACCCAGACTTTGTCATTTCACTAAGCTAGGTAAAAACTTCTGGACTCCTAACATGATGTGTTTGGGTCATCTATCCAGCTTCCTCCTCCATTCATGCTACCCTTTTGATCACACACCATGCCAGGAATGCCATGACACCAAGCCTACAGTCTCTCCTAGATGATGTTCCAGAAGTAGACCTTCAGCTTAGATATTTTTAGGGTACCTGATACCTTTCGGGATGTTTTCACATATCTCACATATCTCTCCCCATTTCTACTCCCCTACATGTTCCCAGGGGTCCACGTGAAAGGAAATGGGGAGGTCTCTGATCCCTGGTCTCTGATACTTTCATCTTCTTTCTGTGTCTTTCCTTCATGTAATCGATAGGACTTGAAGAGGACCACCCCCCCCCGCCATGTTTCTGTCCAGAAGGAAAGCTCCTTCTGTCTTTCTTCCCAAATTAACATTCACATCCACTCATCCAATAGCAGAGGATGCGGGGAGAGAAATTAATTTATCAGTAAGGGAAGATAAAGTTAGTTTAAAAATGCCATTTTCAGTTTGGGAAGAGGCAGACTTTCTTCCCTCTGTTTTTGTTTTTAAAATCATTTTATTTTATTTTATTAAAGATTTATGTATTTGAAAGAGAGCAAGCAGAAAGGAGGGGCTGAGGCAGAGGGAGAGGGAGAGATAGAGTCTTAAGCAGATTCACTGCTGAATGCAGAGCCCGCTGTGGGGCTTGATCTCAAGCCCCCGAGATCATGACCTAAGCCAAAATCAAGTCAGATGCTTAACTGACTGAACCACCCTGTTTTTGTTTTTAAAAGTCAGATTTATTGAGGTATAAATTAATAAAACATTTACTCTTTAATTTATGGTTTGAGTTTTGACAAATCGGTATAGTCCTGTAATCACCATCAGAAATAAGATTTAGAACATATCCATCACCCCATAGAGTTCCCTCATGCCCTTTCCTAGTCAAGCATATCCTCATACCCGAAGTCGCTAGGAACTGCCAACCTGATTTCTGCCTTTTCCAGAATGTTCTGTAGGTGGAATCATACTCATGTTCTATATGTCCTTTTGTGTGTCCACCTTCTTTCACTTAGCATAATGCTTTTGAGATGCTTATTGCTCATTTTTGTTGTGTGGATATACCATATTTGTCCATTATAATTGGTTCATTGGACTTTTGGTTTTTTTCCAGTTTGAGGTGAATGTAAACTTTCTGTGTGTATATATTCTGCTGTTGTAAACGAGCTTCCGTGAACATTCGTGAGCACTCTGGATTTTACATATGTCTTCTCTTCTCTGGGGTTTTCTAGAGCAGGTCTGCTATTTGGCATTCCTACCCACGATGTGTAAAGGTTTCAGTTGTTCCACGTGTTTGCTAGCTCTTAGTATTATCACTCCTTTTCATTTTAGCCATTCTGGGGGGGGGGTAGTGCTATTTCATTATAATTTTGTTTTTTCCTAATGACCAATCAGTGATGTGCTTGTCACCCATCTCTCTTCCTTGACGAAATGTCTGGTCAAATCTTTCGACCATTTTTAAAGAAATTCAGTTGGTTTTCTTATTGACTTATAAAGGAAATTTGTTTATAGATTTTAGATTCAAGGCCTTTACCAGATGCGTGTTTTGCAAATATTTTCTCCTACCCTGTGGTTCAACTTCCCATTTCTTAACAATGTCTTTCTAATTTGTAACTTTGAGGAAGCCTAATTTATCAATTTTTTTCTTGTAGGATTTGTATTTCTTATGTCCTAAGAAATCTTTGCATCTTCTAATTCATGAACATGATGTCTATATATATCTATCTGTTTTTTAGGTCTTTAATTTCTCATGAAATAGTGCTTCTGATTTTTTTAAAAAATGAAACCCCTCCTTATCTGTTTTCATCTGTCACTTGTTTTTTAACAGCTTTATTGAGACATAATTCACACACCCATACTATTTATTCATTTAAATTGTACAATTCAGTGGCATGCAGTAAGTTCCCGGAGCCGAGCAACCATCACCACAGTCACTTTTAGAACATTTTCATCGTACCAGGTAGAAAGCCTGCACGCCATAGCTGTCACCCTTCAATCCTTCCATGCATCCCCACAGCCCCCGCCCCAAGGCAACCACTTACCTGTTTTCTCTCGGTATGGATTTTTCTCTTCTGAGCATTTCATTATAAACGGAACTACGTAATGTGTGGTCTCCTGTGATTGGCTTTTTAGTCAGCATTTTTTCGAGCTTCAGCCACATAAGTAGCATGTACCAGCATTTCATTCTTTTTTATTACCAACTGATAGTCTGTTACATGGGTGTGTCGCATTTTATTTCCACGTTCATAAAAATTCTTTTCTTAGGCTGTAGTAAATTGGTTTCTCTTCTACAGGATTTGAGTGAATTCATTTGTTTTTCCTCAATTCCCCCTGATAAGCCCTAAAGATGACAATTACAGTTTCATTCTGTCACCCTTGTTGATTTAAAATTAGTATCAAATACAAATTTTAAGTGCTTATCAGTAAAAATCTTTCCATACAGCCTTTAAATTTCTTTTTTTTAAAAATAAAACTTTTATAATTCTAACCTTTTAAATTTAGAAGCTATGTCAAAGCAAATATTTTTCCCAGTTTTAAAAGGTATTTTTAGCACTTAATATTTGTAAAACTCTTATCTGTTGGGAGCTTTTTTGGGAAATCTTTCATTACATAAGGAGATACTTAATTTGCTAAATAGATAATTTTAAAATGTATATTTTGATGCTTCTCAGATCTTTATCATCTAGTGTTTTAATAGTAAATAATTTATGAGATAGTATGATTATCCGACCTTATTTTTAAAACTCATTTAAAGATGGTGGAACCATTAGGGATAGGAGAAGGGAGAAAATATTTAGGACCTACGTGCCAGGAATATCGGTAGACCTTTTATATGCTAACTTCTTTAATCTTACAGCAACCTTTGGATAGCTATTTTTACTCTATTTTAGTTTGGTAACTAAGGTTCAGAGAGGGTAAATGCTCCAGTTTAGTAAGCAGCTCTGAGTAAAACAGCAATGTTAGGTGAGACCCAAGCCATTCCTTCTTCCTACTTACTGAGCTGTGCCCTGTGGACACAGAGGCCACTGAACCCGGAAGCACAAGCGAGTGCATCACGTCTATCCCACTGGTATTTTGTGACGTGGCCAGCAGCACATCTTAGCTTCTAGACTGTATGACCGCACCATTGCCGGACATCTATGTATGCAAAGTCCATTAGATGCCGATGGGCACACTTGTTCTTCTAAACGGTAACATCTGTGTGCCTCTTAGTAAGTATTAAGAGAGAGTAAAGGAATCGTTAGGTATCATGTGTCTTGACTTTGCTGCTGCTTTATTTTGAACCTTGGGCAAACTCACATATCCCTTTGTTAGGTTTTTACCATAGAGTTAAAATGATACTGATATTTTCTCTCAGTTCTCATATGTAAGAGTTGGGGAATCAGTGAGTGAAAAGGAAGCAGTAACTAACAATACTTTTTATTTTAATGTAGCTTTGCTTTTTTTTTTCTTTCAGTTACTTTTATATTATTTATTTGGAAATTAGAAGTTTTCTCTTAGCAGTATCTGTTTTAAAAGATTATGGGGTTTTTTTTTTGGCATTGTCATAAATTGATGGAATTAGTCATTTGTGAGCGACAAAAATGTGACAGAACTTTTGCAAAGTTCAAATGGACTTTTAATATTCAACACCAAAGAATTTTGCCTAATTAAAGCTTCTGTTTAATGAAGATAACAGTGTATAGTCCTTCATTAAAATGAACACAGAAAAAGTTCTTTCTTGGTCCTTGGAGAGGATATTATATGCAAGCCCTGATGTGTGGGTTGCAAAATGTCACTGGAATTTATATGCATTACTTGTCTAATTGCAGTAAATGTAGCATGTCCAGATAGGTTTAGAGTTAGAAGGCTGTTTGTTACTTACTGGAAAGCGCTTGAAACCTCAGTACCCAGAGGCAGCTGTGCCCAGGTCCTTCCCCGCTCCCCAGAGATGGCTAAGGAGACTCCTGTTGGCCCCTGTCTTTCATGGCGGGAGCAGTAAACATGACAGGTTGTTTGGGAGCCATCTGTTTAGAATGGCTGCTGCTTTGTATGCGGCAGTGAACTTGAGATCAGTTTTCTGTCTTTCTTCCTGGTAACAGTCTTATTTGGTGTCACAACAGGTGGAAGTTGATGGGTCGAAACTAAATGTGACCGGCACGTGGAACCTGGCTTCACCCTTATTGTCTGTCAACGTCGATGGCACTCAGAGGACGATACAGGTAAACGTTCTGACGGTTTACTTCGAGGGGTCCTGCAAGTCCAGAATCCTTACCAGCAGCTGCCTTTAGGTTAATTCTGACAGTTACAGTAGGGGAGGCTGCATATTATGCATCTCCTACATTTATGATGGAAAACATTTTTTCTTTCTTTGGAGAATCTTGAGGCAAGTCTTCAGAGGAATCAATATTTTCTTTTTCCCGGCATCCGGGAAGGCTAGTGAATTAATACTTACTATATACTTTGTTGTAAATGAAGCACCCTGTGCGCTTTTCCAAAAATATTAGAAGATAGCCATTTTTGTTGCCATTGTGGGTTTTTAGTTATAAAATATGATTTGTTACCTTCCTTTTCATGTGATTGAGATCATATAGAGCTGGATCAGGAGAAATGTGAGCTGTGTATTGATTTGCCAGAACACATTGATGCCTTTTAAAAATTGAGTAATCTCAATTTATTAACCTTTATTTTCCCTCCAAAGTAAGATTTCTTGCATCGAGGAAATGACTTGAAATCCAGAATTGATTGAATGTTCTTTGTCATCAGTGACCTCCATTTTAAAGGAGCTATGAAAAGAGATTCTGCCAAAGTTTCTTCATCTGACCTCATAGTTGAATTTTAGAGTACCAGGGAAAACAAAACAAAACAAAGAACACTGTGTAACATGTGGTGATCACATGCAAATAAAAATCACACCCCCCCATAGGATTAAATAATGCTTATTCTTTCTGTTGTTTTTTTAACAAAAATATTTTTATGTTGTCCTAACTTGATTTTGCACAGGAAACTGATCTTTAGAACCTAGAGACATCAAGAGACTCACAGATAAAGACTTCTGTATGTCAGATTCTTATATATACCTCTATTAGAGAGGGAGGTATTCCAGAAACCTCCAGTAAATATTTGATGACTAAACTAATTTCTAAGCCAGGCTTAATTGGCATATTATCTTTATGGGTCTAAGAAATATGGAATTCTCAGTAACGAGCTATATATTTTGACTTTGGTTTTGTAACTTGGCCCAGTATATTTTTTCTCTCTCCATTTTCTTTCATATTCTAATGATGAGGTTGAACACTTTGAGACCCTTGGAAAAAATATCATTGCATAATTTCACATTATGTAGATGCATTTATTTTGTCTTCAAAAAACCTGGGTTTGTCATACTTGTTTATGTTCAGTTGAATGTGCTCTGCACTGAGCATGCTGTGGCCAGACATGCGTGTTCCGGTCAGGGGACACAGTATGATGATCTAGCAGTGAGCAGAGATCTGGGAAGTCCTGCTGTCCAAATTGGTGTATCATGATATTTTCAGTTTCCTTCTCAGTGACTGCAGGTAGGTAACTTGATGGCACTTTTATACGGAGAGTTAGTTCTGGCTATGTTAATACTGGATATGTACTTAGAATAATTCCCAGAAATATTTTCCCTGTCATTGGGAGAGTGTTCAATAAATCCCTTCTCATTCTTTCTAAGTTCTTTGCTTTTAAAAAAGGCGTTAATCTGAACTCAGTGACCCCCTCAAGGCAGGACCACCCCCCCCAACTCTTTGGAAAGGTCATTGCTTCCAGTTAAGTACTATTTCATTGGAAGGAAATAAACTCAGAAAGGTATAAATGGTATACTGGATAAAAACCAAACAAACTCATTTACCTTAAAAAAAAGAAAAAAGAAGGCGAGGAAACTTTCTGAGGAAAGTTCTTCCTTCCTAATGTTCACTTGCTATGAGCATTAGCATTTATTCACTTGTTAGGAACATTAGCTGACTTTTTTAATCTCCAAAACATAACGTGGTCCCCGTGAAATTAATAACATAATGGGAATAAATACTACACGGTACTTACTGCGTATCGGGAGCAGTTCTGAGCACAGTGCAATTATATTCATTTCCTCTTCACAGCAACTGTATGAAGTAGGTACTATTATTGGCACTTTCGTAAATGAGGCCCTTGAGGCTCAGAGAAGGTAAGTGACTTGCTCAAGGTCACATGGCTGGTAGCAGGTAGAGCTGGGATTTAGTTCTGAGCAGACATGCTCTGGGACTGAAGCTGTTAAGCGTCCAGCTCTGCCGAGGCAGTCTTAGTGGCTGTTCTGTGATTACCTTCCTAGGAGGAGGCTGAGCAGAAATTCGAACCTTGGCAGGGTGACCCCAGAGTATGTGCTTCTAACCACTGCGCTATATAGTACTTCTTGGTTTTCTCCATTAGAGTTCTTCAAATAATAATTTACCTTTCATTCATGGTTTAAACCAGTGATGCTCAAACTTTGGTGTGCTTCAGAATTACCCAGAAGGCTTGATAAAGTTCAGATGGCTGGACCCATCCCTGGAGTTTGCTCCAGTTCAGTTGGTCTGGGCTTGGTGTGCATTTCTAGTAAGTTCCCAGGTAAAGCGCCTGCTGCTGGGCCAGAGCAAGCCGTCTGAGAACCACGGCTTCCAGCCTTTGCAGTCGGAGAACAAGCTGGGTATCCTGAGCAAAAAAGTGAAGTGGGTAGGAGCCAAGTCATTTGAAGCCTTGCTGATGATGCAGCGTGGCCTCCGCTTTATCCTTGGCCGGTGGATCCGTGGACGAGTGTTCCCAGAGGAAGTGATGGTCTGGAGAGTGTCGGAGTTTCGGAAGAGCTCGGTTCAAGCTGCATTGTGGAGAGAGGATGGAAGGAAAGTGAGATTGAACGTGGGGAGAGAAGTTAGGGCCTGTTCCAGAAACAGGAGGGGAATCATCTTCTCTCCGAATGTCTTCCGTCCAGACAAGAGCGTTTGTGGTGAAGGGATTTGAAGAGACAGGAGAATGAATGGTGGCTTCACAGTGTTCTTTGTAGCTGTGTCTTCCGCTTGCCGTGAGCCCGGGCAGATCGTCAGTGTTTGTGCCCTGCTCCCTTTCCTCGGCGCTGACTTCCTGGGCTGAGTTGCCCAAGCCTTTCAGCTCAGTACCTGCAAACAAATAGCTGTGAAAATGCTACCGTGTGTTTCAAAGAAGAACTACGGGGTGGATATGACCACAAGTGTTTTTCAGGTGATTTTATAGTAATAATGACTGGGTTTTTTCCTCCTGGATTTTTGTGCTTACTTTTAAACTTTTCCTTACTAAATATTTTATGTACACAAATATGTATTAATTTGTATAAAAGCTAAAGAACACAACAAAAACCCGATTATTTACCATCCGGATTAAACAAGGAAACATTCCCAGTACTACTGCCTTTCCTCTGTGCTCTTTTTTAATTAAATCCTTCATCCTGCCCCCTAGAGGTAACTACCATCTCAATTTTTAAATTGCACTTTAAGTACATTTTAAATGCATCTCTCTCTTCGTCTTCTGTAGGAATGTTACATATACATACTGTAAACAGTATGTTGTTAGCTTTTGAGTTTACATCATTGGCACCGTACTCTCTCTCTGCTTCTATGAGTTGTTTATGTTTGTGAGGTTGGTCATTGGATGTATGTAGCTTTCTTTATTTCCATGCTATATGTTATTAAGTCATGTTAATATACCACAATTTATTCTTTCTCTCCTAGGTAGATGTTGTGTTACTTATTTTGTTTTCAGAACAAACACTGCTTCTATGAATGTTTCTCTCTGTGTTTCTTCTTGAAATAAGAGTTTCTTCAAGGAATATGCAAATAGAACAGCTGGTTGCAGGGACTGTATTCTTAATCCTGCCCAGTAATGCTGAAGGGTTTTTCCTCTGTGGCTGTACCAATATACGTGTCTACCAACAGTGCTGCTATCAAGAATATGAATAATAAGAAAACCTAATTGTACACTTACTGTGTCAGGCACTGAGTTTTCTATACAATTCATCTGTATCAAAGTATTTAATCCTCACACCAATCCAATGTACTAGTGTTATCCTGCATTTTGCAGTTGGGGAAACTGAGGCTTTAAAAATACTAAATTGCTCAACCAGAGCATTCTGCTAATAAATAGAAGAGCCAGGATTTGGACCTGGAACAATTTAACAATTTGGCTTCACATCCTAGGTAACTCTTGGTATCCCGACTACTTAAGTTTTTCCTGACTGGTGGGTTTAAGTGGTATCTCTTTGTAATTTAACATATATTGGTTAGTAATGACAATGAGCATTTAAAAAATATATTTATTGGCACTCCTGTTTTCTCTTCTGCAAACTGCTTGTTCATGGCTTTTGCCCTTTTTTTTTTTTTGGAGTATTTTTTTTTCTTATTGATTCATAAAAGTTCTTATTTTTGTGAATCCTGATCCTCTGTTAGTGGCTCATGTAGTAAATCTATGTTTAATATTTTAGGTACCACTATACTGTTTTCCACAGTGGCTGTACCATTTTATAGTCCTACCAGCATTGTGCAGGGATTCCAATTTCTGCACATATTCACCAATGCTTGTCCCCCTCCCCCCGGTGGTTTTGTTCTAGTATAACAATACTAATGGGTGTGAAGTGGTACCTTATTGTAGAACAAGATTCATTTAGATAGTTATTGAGAAAACATTCTGAGTACTTCCTAATAATTGGCCTTCCTTTATCTTTTTTTTTTTTTTTCTTTTTTCTTAACCAGGTAACCACTTTACTGCACAGATGGAACTTTTCTAGTGCAAGTAGAAGAAACTTTTTTTTTTTAAATTTATTTACAACTCTTCTTTCAAACCCATTTTCTCAGCTTATTCTTTCCTCACCTGCATAAAATCATAAACAGTTCTATCATATAGTTACTACAAGGGAGTTTGCAATCAGTTTTCTACTTGGGAGAAGGTGTGTTTATTTTTTTTTTTTTAATTTTTTATTTATTTGAGAGAGAGTGAGAGAGATAGAGTGCATAGAGGGAAAGGCAGAGGGAGAAAGAGACTCCCTGCAGAGCAGAGAGCCTGATGTGGGGCTCCATCCCAGGATCCTGAGATCATGACCTACCCAAAGGCAGATGCTTAATGGACTGAGCCACTCAGGCACTCCAGGAGGGAGTGTGTTTGAAAATCTAGTTCATTGTAATGTCAAAACTGATATAACCTCTCTTCCTGTCCTCAGTTCCTCCTCAAGACAGAAATTTTTTGGGAAAGATGAGAGTATTGTTGGTTTCTTCTCTCTTGCTTTATATCCTCTCTCACTTCTTACTTGCCATCTGGGTTCTCTCCAAAGTTGCAGTTTAGGGTAAGGAGGGGAGGAACATGGTAGGAAGAACTTGAATGACCTAGGCTAATGTAACCTGTCATTCATTATTCTGGGGGCATGGCAAACATCTAAAGTTGGCTGGTGTCTTCAAGGATGCTTTTTGTGGCTTTGGGAGAATTTCTCACCTGTTGAACCTTAAAGCCTGTTCTGTCTTTTCCAGTTGACTGTGTCCCCCTGATTCTCATCCTTCCAGATTTTCCTGTTGAGCAGAGTCTCTCATAATGACCCAGGCGGGGCCTCTTCTGCACAGTCCACATTGGGACACAAGAAATAATCATCAGTGCATGCCTCATCATACTCTTCTCTCTGTTTTGTCACCAAAACAATTTAGTCTTATGTACATGTCCCTCAAAATCCAGGCGATGCACGGAAAGCCAAGTGATTCTCTTAAAATGCCTTTCCCTTAAAAGTGTTCAACCTTGAGTTCTTAGCTTAACAATTCAGCCTCCACTGATTAATTTTTAATTTCTTTCATATTCTTTTGAGGTGGGAGATGGGCAGTTGTTGGTTTTGTAGTTCTTAGCATGTTCTACTAGGTAGCTAGTCCAGCTTCTTACTTAAGAAAATGTGAGTGCTTAGCACCTGTTTAGTTGTATTACTGAATCCCTGTGGCTACATGAAAAGTAGCAGTTAGCGTCTTTATCTGACTAGATGATAAAATAGTTGGGTAGAAAGCAAATCTTTGCTTTAGGAATTAGCTCCCTATTCATCCAATCAAATTCAGTCGTATCACATTATTTACTTTCCTGGTTTTCATTGGTAAACCTCACGAGCTTAATATTATCCATTTCTTTCTTTCTTTTTTAAGGTTATGTTTATTTATTTGCCAGAGAGGGAACACGAGCAGGGGAACAGGGAGAGGGAGAAACAGGCTTCTGCTGAGCAAACAGTCTGACGCAGGGCTTGATCCCAGGACACTGGGATCATGACCTGAGCCAAAGGCAGACGCTAAACGGCTGAGCCACCAAGATGCCCCTATCCATTAATTTCTTTAAAAAATAAACTCTAATTTGGCGTGTACCATCATTTGGATAATGAATGTCATAGATTACTAACTTCCTTTAAGTGATCAAAGTTTTCAGTTTCGATTAACCCTTCAGTTAGCACTGCCCTGCTGACCTCCTGGCATGTGGAAAGGCTCAGCCACCAAACGGATGAGCGGGTGAGTGCATGGATAGTCCTCTTGCATTTTGTAATTTCAGAAATAAATCTGCCTTGGGCCCCTGGGTGGCTTTGTCTGCTGAGCATCCGACTCTTGGTTTCAGCTCAGACAGTGACCCAGGGTTGTGGGCTCGAGCCCTGTATCGGGCTCCACTCAGCGTGGAGTCAGCTTCTGCTCCCCACCCCCCGCTATGTGCTCCCTCCCTTGCTCTCTCTCAAATAAATGAGTAAATAAAATCAACAAAACAAATCTGCCTCTTCTGTACTTTCCAAGATTTAGATTTTATTTCTCCAAGACTGCATTGATCTAGACTTTGTTCATATGACAGCCTTCTTAGCTGTTCATCAATTCTCTTTAATTCCCAACTTTCTGATAGTTGCAGAATCTGTTCTCTATTAGAGAACATGGCAGCTTGATCTCTCCGGCTATAGAACCACCATAGTTCTTGTGAGAGCGAAGACCGACTCCCAAAAGTATTGTGCAAACCAAGCACATTTCTTTCCAGTCAAGGAAATACCTTATTTTCCTACGCTGTTTAAGGCCAGTAGTACCCCCTGTTGATAGGTATAGAAAAAGGTTCAGTTCAGACTGTCCCTGATTTCCTCTCTCAGAGGTTTGTGCACCCATTGCTTGAGCTCTCTCTTCCCCAGCATCACTAATAACTCATGGTTCAGCTGAGTCTACTGCACAACCTCTTAACTTGTGGCTGCTTTAAGTCTTTTTCTTTTCTGACGTCTAGAAAGTCGTATTCATGGACAAAAATTCTAATCATTGTTAATAACTTTAAGTGTAGAGCTAGTGATACGTGTATCTGAAAGGAGGAGTACCCTGTATTTTGACATGAAGTGATTTATACTGAAGAATGAGCACATAAACATCAAAAACTCTTGAAGATACTTCTAGGTCCTTGAGAATTTTTATAAGCTTTTAATCTATTTATTTATATAATAATTAAACCAAGTTTTCCTCAGATAGTCAAGGAAAATAAAATGAGAGTATTTCATATTTCCTTTTTTTGTTGTTGTTGTTGGTTATATACCAGTATTTTTCTATTATTTCCATTGCAAATGGAGAGTCCATCAGTAATGATGTTTATAAAATAGATCTTAGGGGTATGATCTGAAAACCTACAATCATTTCTTATTTCTGTTGTGGGAAGGTATAATCTCATTTTCAAATTACCAGTTTAAAAAGTTACAGAACGGAGCGGCATTGTCCAATAGAAATCTAATGAACCATATATACGCAATTTTAAGTTTCTTAGTAGCCACCCTAAGAAAGTAAAAACAACTGAGATTAATTTCACTAATCCATGTTGTTTAACTCAGTATATTCAAAATGTTAGCATTTCAAGATGAAATAATACAAAAAATTATTAATGTGATACCAGAACAACACATATGCCTGGCGTGCATATATACCCATAACAGCTTAGAAGCAACAGAACTATGAATGTGAAATGCAGTCATACCAGAACTAGGAAATTGTGTGTAAAGAAAATTATATCCCACAGAGTCTATGTTTAAATTACTTAATATTTTTAAAAGATTTTATTTATTTATTTGAGAGAGGGAGCATGAGAGAGAGAGAGCATGAGTGGGGGAGGGTCAGAGGGAGAAGCAGACTCTCCGCCCAGCAGGGAGCCCAGTGCCGGACTCCACCCCCATCCCCAGACTCCGGGACCAGGACTTGAGCCAAAGACTGTCACTTAACCAACTGAGCCACCCAGGCGCCCTAAATTACTTAATATTAAATAAAATGGAAAATTTAATTTCTCAGTCGCAGTAGTCACATTCCAAGTCCTCAGTAGACACAGGTGGTTAGCGGTTCGCTTACAAAAGAAACCTGTCGTAAATAAGAGAGTGCTCCTAGAAGAAAAACATACTGGTTTTTTTGTGCTCCCCTATGTGTCAACCGCAGTTTTTGCTTTCATCATTTAAAATTAGGAGTAGATGAATTAAATTCATTTTTAAGCAGAAGATGAATTTATCCTCTAGTTGACGAACTTTTCACATTTTATTTTAGTCGTGTAACAGAACTTAGCACTACTTGGAATACGCCGGATGATTCCCCGCCTACAGCATATAATAAAGTGTTAGAACAAAAGATTTGCCATGTTTTGTAGGTGTAGAGCTCGCCGCATTGTCTCCACACACCCTAGCACCTCTGTAGCTCGGAACAGGCTGCTCAAATAGAATTTTATTTTATTTTATTTTATTTTATTTTATTTTATTTTAATTTCTGTGACTATACTTTGTTTCTATGCAGCATTCTTTTTGACCTTGAAAGAGGCTCTTCAGTTTTACTCTGAACAACTCAAATAGTTCTTCCATTTCTTACGGTGTAATTTGTCTGCTGGGATTTAATGTGTTGCTTCTTGCCAGCATTTTACATACTAGATTTTCATTTCGCGTGGTCACGTTGTTTGAACATTTGCAAGCAGAGCTGCCGCCTGCTATTGGCCTGTTTCTTTGTGTGGCATGATTTCTTCTATCCACCTGCTCACAGCAGGTTGTCTACAGGCCTGAAGAGTAGCTAAATACTTTTGAAAATATCTTGCGATCCTGCTAAGGTTTAACAGTCTCTGTATTTGTGTGATGTGAAGCTATTCATGATGTACCTTTGAAGGCTTTTCCTCTTTTTATTTCTCATATTCTTTCTTAACCATTTTCAAGAGAAGATAAATTTATGATAAATAACAGTGCAAAGCTGACTGCAGCACTGGTGCGTTCTACGATGAATAGGTTATTGATACTCAGCTAAGTGGAACTAATTTTCTATGTTAAAGCAGACACATTGGGAATAGTGTCACGGGAATGTCATGTTATTTACTGCAGAATGCCAGATTAAATGGATTATTTGTGCACTGATTGCGATGTTAAATAGATTACATAACATGATAACTTAAAATGCTCAGTGGGCCTGTGTGATATAGAATATTATATATAAGCACATGAATATGGTAGAGCTGTAGTTGTGTTTGCAGATTGAATAACTGTGATATGTTTGCAAATGCTTGTCTACCCAGAGTTTGAATAGATTTTTAAGTTTTTAATTTTTCTCTTTTTTTTTTTGAGGAAAATGAATTGCGTCTCGTACCTCTTGAGTAAGGGATGTTGAAAAGAAGCTATTTTCTTATTTTTAAAGTTTTTTAGATGAAAGCAACGCTCACATCCTCTGGGAAGATACTTTTGTTATAATCCTTATAAATGTGCATAGATGCTAACGTAAATATTTTAATAATATTTTAATTAGAAAATTAAATAAGTGGCTTATGTGTTTGCTTATACTTTGCCAGTATCAAAAAAAAAAAGTGGCTCTGGAAGCGATCTTCTGTTTTTAGTCCCAAAATAAATGTTTTCCGTGTTTTTCAGCTGTTTCTCCCCATCCCCTTAGAAGTAATTAGCTGTTATTTTGTACTATGTGCATATGATTACTCTAGAGTTATCAAATGTAATATGAAACCATCTATTTAGGACGTATAGGATATATAAATATATAACTTTGTAAGTGGAGGTTGGTATTTTTTTCCAAAGAAGTAGGAAATGAGAGAGTAATTATTAACCATCTCCTTTTCACATTCCTGAAAACATCAATTACAGTTACACATCTTAGAAACAAGCCCACCAGGAGAACAGAAATAACTCCTTTCACTATGCTTCGAAAAATTTAATCACAATTTAACAGCTGGGATGTATTTACAACTATAATTTAAAATATTAATTTCGACACCTCTACCTGCTTTTTGTAATGGAGTCCCAGAAGCTAAGCAGTTTTCTTGTCTCTAGTGGCACTGGTTTTATGATTTGGAGCTGCTTTTAAAAATTTACTATAATGGGAAAATGTCATTCTGCGTCTCCCCTTGCTCCTCCCCCCATGTATTTTTTTTCTCCTCTACTATCTGTTTACTAGAAAATGATATTTTAGTAGCTGCCAGAAGGAGAGAATTTTGAATAGTATAAACACCGATTGTGTAAATGTGGAAAAGAATGCAAGCAGCTGCCGCGGAGAGCGATAAGACAAATCCCGTAGTAATTGGCCTTTACCGCACGTTATCGTGCCGGATATCAGCGAGGGGAAAAAGAAAACTATTACTATTTCTTCCTCTTACTGTTCAGTGAGATTACTTTTTAAAGGTGAAATTGCCTCTGATTTCATTATCCCAGAAAGATATTTTTGGAGAATTATTTTGTGAATGTTTTGCTTTTTTTGAGTGAACGGCCTTTGCTAATTTTCTATGAATTTGATTCCCGCAAATCCTGAAGTCGTTTCAGTAATCAAAGTCTTAATTCTTGAATATTCTTTCTTTAAAGAAAAAAAAGGGTGTATGTTTTGTAAATGTTGGAGCAGAGTATCAAAATAACAACAGAAGGAGTTTTTATCTAGCTCTAAATTGCTACTTAAACTAGGAAAAGGGGTAAAAAAAACACTTGGAGAAAATTTTTGAATAAGGATGGGGTATGTTTCATGAAAATAAAAGTTAATTTTGATTTTATTTTACTTTCTGTTACTGGCTTGTCAAATGTTCAGTTCATGTTTGTTTTGGCATGTCTCCGACTCTTTGTAAGCTCTGATACTTTGTTCTTTGTGAATTCTAAAACCTAATTGTCTTCATCATGAACTGTGGGAAAATTGTATATTCCTGGTTTTTGTATAGAGATAAATTCTAGTTTGAATGAAATTTTATTTCTCCATTTTTTATTATATCAGTCCTTATTGCTGAGCTGTGTCAGGTTTGGGCAGTTCTCTTTTTACCTCCTCTCTCCCCCTCACTCTCCTATCCACCCCCCCACAACATGTACAACATTTACAATGGGGATGTAGATACCAAACGTGTAAACACATGAGTAAGGTAATTTGAGCACTAAGAAGGTCGATAAAGGCTATAAGATAGGGTACTTCATAGAAAGTACCTGAAGGGGGTAGCTTTAGCAAGGGTGGCTGGAAAGTTGTTTCTTTTTTTTTTTTTTTTTTAATATTTTATTTATTTATTTGAGAGAGACACAGTGAGAGAGAGCATGAGCGAGGAGAAGGTCAGAGAGAGAAGCAGACTCCCCGTGGAGCTGGGAGCCCTATGCGGGACTCGATCCCGGGACTCCGGGGTCATGACCTGAGCCGAAGGCAGTCGTCCAACCAACTGAGCCACCCAGGCGTCCCTGGAAAGTTGTTTCTGAACAGCTTACATTGAGTTGAGACCTAGGAGAAGGGGGCAGCCACGTAAAAATTTAGGGGGTAAAATTCCCAAGTTGCAGGAATGGCAAGTGCAAAGGCTCTGAGACAGGCACAAGCTTGGTTTGTGCAGAGGCCCAAAGGAAGGGCCAGCATCTTCAGTATAGCTTAGGAGAGTAAAAGATAGGCAGGGACTAGATTGTATTAGGGGTCTTTGTAGGTCAAAAAGTTTGGGTTTTATTCAGTTCCTACTGTGAACCTTTTGAAGGGTTTTGAATAGAAGAATGATGCGATGTGATTTAAAATCACTGCTGTGAGGAGGCTAGACTATAGGGGACCAGTGGTGGGATTAAGTGAATGTTTGTTTGATCCCTGTAGTGGGCCAGGTGAAAGCTCCTGATGGCCGAGACCAGGAGTCGGCCAAATCCAGCCCATGGCCTGTTTCTGTATGGCTCCCAAGTTGAGTGGTTATTACATTTTTAAATGGTTGGAAAAAATTTGCAAGAAGAATAGCGATTCATGACACATGGAAAGTATGTGACATTTAGATTCCAGTGGCCGTAAATACAGTTTTAGTGGCTGCATTGATTTGTTATTTGCTATGATTGCTTCTGGAATTTGTAAGTAGAACCCTAATACCCTGGTTTTTCCCTATCACATAGCAGTTCAGAGGCTTAGCAGTGGTAAAGTTTGTTGTGATGTTTTTGAGCTCAGAACCAAGATTTAAATTTTTCCGAACAAGAACAACTACCCTCAGCCGCTGTTATCAAACATCGAATGGCTTTGAAAATTAGCTTGTGCTGCAGATTTGATGTTTGTTAATGAACTCAACCTAAAATTGCAAGACAAAACAGTACTTACATGCAAAATTTATACTGTGGTAAGACCATTTTGATAAGTAATGTTCGAATTACAGCTAATGTCAAGCTGCTTTTTACACTTCCCAGGCTGTCAAAAGATTAAAACAAGAAGTGAACTGCAGTTTCAGCAGCGTTTTTCAAACTTCCATACAAGAGCAAAGGAAATGTCCATATTTACCATCTCATTGTGCAGGCGAGCTCTTCCACCTAGCCTAGAATCGGAAGTGACCCCAACTGCAGTGTACGGTGAGCCTGAAGGCACTTATCAGGAGAGGAATCGTAACAGAATCCTGTAAATGCCCTCCAAGCAATGAGTGTGCTTAAGGAAAGCCCTGTGCCTGTGGCTTCTTGTCCGTATTTAGCAGAACCTGTCTGTGGCGAGAAGGTATTGTCAAAGGTGTAACAGCAGGGCCCCTGGGTGGCTCGTTGGTTAAACATGTGCCTTTGGCTCAGGTCATGATCGCAGGGTCCTGGGATGGAGCCCCAGTTCAGGCTCCCTGCTCGACAGGGTGCCCGCTTCTTCCTCTCCCTCTGCCGCTCCCCCTTGCTTGTGGTCATGCGCACGCTCTATTTCTCAAATAAATAAAATCTTCAAAAGCAATAAGGTGAAAGAGATAAAATTGCATTGCAGATCAGCATTAACGGATGCATATTTGCTTGCCATTGATTTTGATGACAGAGAACACTAACCTTGAGCCCCAATTAAATAGAATTTTATCCCTAAATAAGAGGATTCCATTTTCCTTATTAGTGTTACCAAAAAATTGTGCTTAGGTATTACTATAGTTTGAATGTTGTCCAAAAAATTGTGAAAATCTGTTTTCTTTCTTGTTCTGTAAGTAACTACCGCATATCCTCAATTTTGCCTCAGAAAGCCTAAAACATTGACCTCATGGCCCTTTACAGAAAGAGTTCATCAAGCCTTGGCTTAGACTAAGGTGGTAGCAGGCAAGATGGTAAGAATTGAGCTACTTTGCATTTATTTGGGCGGGAAGGCAGAAAAGATGGACGGATCAGATGCCCGGTATGAATGAAGACTAGGCAGCTGGGTGATGGATGGCGGTGGTTACGAAGATGGGAGGTAGCGGAGGAACAGTGTTGGGGAGGCAAATCCATAGTCCTGTTTGGACTTCGTAGGTTTAATGTGCACGTTAGATACCCACGTGTCGAGGTCCAGCTAACAGTTGTCTCTGTGAGTCTTGAACTCATAGGGCAAATGGGAATTGCAAACATACATCCCATAGTCATAAGTCTGTAGATTTTCTCTCAAAACATGGATCTGCCACATATAAAAGGAACTTACACCATACATAAAGATGTACTTAATTGGATTAAAGACCTAAATGTTACACCTAAAACCATAAAACTCTAGAAGGTGGAGGCCAAAAGCTTCATGACACTGGACTTGGGAATGATTTCTTGGATACAACACCAAAGTCATAGGCAACAAAGGAAACATAAATGGGACTACATCAGACTTCAGAATGTCTGTGCATCAGAGGTCACGAACAACAGAGTGTATGGGAGAAAAAATTTGCAAATCCTGTATCTGTTCAGGGGTTAATATCCAGAATTTATAAAGAACTACAACTTAACAACAAGAAGACAAACCTTATCTACCTACCTACCTATCTGTTTATAAAGATTTATTTATTTAGGGACGCCTGGGTGGCCCAGATGGTTAAGGATCTGCCTTTGGCTCAGGTCATGATCCTGGGGTCCTGGAATAGAGCCCTGCTTAATGAGGAGTGTGCTTCTCTCTTCCTCTGCCCCTCCCCCACCATTTCTGCGCATGTGTGTGCGCGGCCGCGCGCACGCTCTCTCTCTCAAATGAATCTTTTTAAATATAAGATTTATTTATTTATTTTAGAAAGGGAATGTGTGAGCAGGGAGAGTGAGGGCCAGAGGGAGAGGGAAAGAGAGAGAATCCCCAGCAGAGTCCCCACTGAGGAGCCCCAACCTGGGACTCAGTCCCAGGACCCTGAGATCATGACCCAAGCTGAAATAAGAATCTGAAAAATCAAGAGTCATAAGCTTTACTGACTGAGCAACCCAGGTGCCCCCCAAATTAACCTGATTTGAAATTGAACAAAGGACTTAAATGGTCTTTTCTCCAATGGTGATATACAGACAGGCAATAAACATACAGTAATTTGCTCAACGTTACTCATCATCATAGCAGTGTAAATCAAAATGACAATGAGGTAGCATTCCACATCCTTTAGGATGGCTACTACCCCCCCCCCAAAAAAATAACACCAGAAAATAACAAGTGTTGGTGAGAACATGGAGAAAGTGGAATCCTTGTGCAGTGTTGGTAGAATTGTGAAATGGTACAACTTACATGGAGAATAGTATGAGGGTTCCTCAGAAAATTTAAAAATAGTACTTAGTGGCCCAGCAGCCTCACTTCTAGATCTATATTGGAGAGAACTGAAAGCAGGTCTTAAAGAGTTACTTGAATACCCAGTTGAATGCAACATTATTTAGAAGAGCTAGGAGGTCAAAGCAACTAAAATGTCCATCTCAGATTCATGGATAAGCAAAATGCAGTATATACATACACTGGGATAATACTCAGCCAAAAAGAGAAAGAAATCCTGTCACATGAGGACATGCTGAGTGCAGACAACCAACGACAAATACTATATGTGTCCGCTTATATGAGGCACCTAAAGCAGTCAGATTCCTTGAAACATAAGGTAAAGTGGTGGTTACCAGGGTCTGTTGGGAGGGACAAAGGGGCAGTTGTTTAGTGGGTACCAAATTTCAGATTTTCAAAATGAGAAGGTTCTGAAGGTCTGCTGCACAACATAAATACACCTTACACACTGAACTGAGTACTTACGAATGGTTAAAATGGTAAACTGTGTTGTGTTTTTTTAACCACACCCTCCAAAAATCTATTAGTTGAAAAAAACCACAGGAGCCAAGCAATTTTAAAAAAGAAACAAAAAGCTTTCTGCCCGTGGACGCCGCCGAGTAAGCATCGTTAAAGTCTCCCCTCCCACCGCCGTCATGTCTAAGTCAGAGTCTCCTAAAGAGCCTGAACAGCTGCGGAAGCTCTTCATCGGAGGTCTGAGCTTTGAAACAACCGATGAGAGTCTGAGGAGCCATTTTGAGCAATGGGGAACACTTACGGACTGTGTGGTAATGAGAGACCCAAACACCAAGCGCTCCAGAGGCTTTGGGTTTGTCACATATGCCACTGTGGAGGAGGTGGATGCAGCCATGAATGCAAGGCCACACAAGGTGGATGGAAGAGTTGTGGAACCAAAGAGGGCTGTCTCAAGAGAAGATTCTCAAAGACCTGGTGCCCACTTAACTGTGAAAAAGATTTTTGTTGGTGGCATTAAAGAAGACACTGAAGAACATCATCTAAGAGATTATTTCGAACAGTATGGGAAAATCGAAGTGATTGAGATCATGACTGACCGAGGCAATGGCAAAAAGAGGGGTTTTGCTTTTGTAACATTTGATGACCATGATTCTGTAGACAAGATTGTCATTCAAAAATACCATACTGTGAATGGCCACAACTGTGAAGTAAGGAAAGCGCTCTCTAAGCAAGAGATGGCTAGTGCTTCATCCAGCCAAAGAGGTCGAAGTGGTTCTGGAAACTTTGGTGGTGGTCGTGGAGGTGGTTTTGGTGGGAATGACAACTTTGGTCGCGGAGGAAACTTCAGTGGTCGAGGTGGCTTTGGTGGCAGTCGAGGTGGTGGTGGATATGGTGGCAGTGGGGATGGCTATAACGGATTTGGTAATGATGGAAGCAACTTTGGAGGTGGCGGAAGCTATAATGATTTTGGCAATTACAACAATCAATCCTCAAATTTTGGACCCATGAAAGGAGGCAATTTTGGAGGCAGAAGCTCTGGCCCTTATGGTGGTGGAGGCCAGTACTTCGCCAAACCACGAAACCAAGGTGGCTATGGTGGTTCCAGCAGCAGCAGCAGCTACGGCAGTGGCAGAAGGTTTTAATTACTGCCAGGAAACAAAGCTTAGCAGGAGAGGAGAGCCAGAGAAGTGACAGGGAAGCTACAGGTTACAACAGATTTGTGAACTCAGCCAAGCACAGTGGTGGCAGGGCCTAGCTGCTACAAAGAAGACATGTTTTAGACAATACTCATGTGTATGGGCAAAAAAAACTCGAGGACTGTATTTGTGACTAATTGTATAACAGGTTATTTTAGTTTCTGTTCTGTGGAAAGTGTAAAGCATTCCAACAAAGGGTTTTAATGTAGATTTTTTTTTTGCACCCATGCTGTTGATTGCTAAATGTAATAGTCTGATCATGACGCTGAATAAATGTGTCTTTTTTTTTAAAAAAAAAAAAAAAAAAAAAGAAACAAAAAGTTGGAAGAATTATACGGCCTGATTCCAAGAATAATTATGAAACAGCAGCATCAGGACAGTATGGTATTGGTAAAGAGATCTGTAGAACAGAATGAAGTATGGAAGTAGACCTAGACACAGGTGGTCAGTCGATTATTGGCAAAGATGCTAAGGAATTTTAAACTAAGTGACTAAAATGAACTCATTTATTAGAGAGCAGATCAGTGGTTGCCTGGGGGCATTGACCAAGATTGGACTGTGAAAGGGCGGGAAGAACATACTGGGGGTGGTGGAGATGTTCTGCATGTTGATTTTGGAGGTGGTTTCTCAAAATTGTAGAAAGTCATTGAATTCTGTACTTTAAATGGAATGCAGTCTTTTGTACCTAAGTCATGCTTCAGAGTAGTTGATTTATTTTAAGATGGGCGTGGGGGTTGGGGGGAAGCATGGATGTGGGTGAGATGACACAGGGAAAGAAAGTAAACGAGAAAGAGGAGAGAGCTGAGGACTGGGCTTCCTGGAGCTCATTCAGTTTCTGCAGGTAGAAATTGAATGAGGAGACGAAGAAGGCTAAGAAAGAACTGCCAGGGAGGTAGGACCAAAACCAGGGGCATGGATATCCTTGAATTCAGTGAAAGAATTGTGTTTGGGAAAGAGAATCATTGGCAGTTCATAGCATAACATTGCTGGAGAAGATGAGGACAAAGCCTACTACTGATAGGGAAGGCAATGTGGAAATCGTACATGATCTTGATGAGAAGGCCTACAGACAATGGGGGAAAACACATGGGAACAGGTTCAAAGGAGAATGGAAAGGGACAACGTAGAGACCATGAAGAGAGACAACTTTTTAAGAAGGCTGGCTTTGAAGGGTAAAGGGGACAGTAGCTGGAGGGAAATGGCTATGGAATTTTTTTTTTTTTATTCTTTGCATTTTATTTGTTGAAGGAATGGGATCGTTTGTTCTGTACAGTTTTCCACTGTCAGAACTGAGCTGATTGCATCCCAGTGGTGTGGCTTAACATGTCCTCCATCCTTTGTTTTCTATAAATTGATAGGTGGACCTAGAGGTGTAATCAGATTTGGGTGCCATTATCTTCAGCGAGACTGAATCGTGCCTCTGTAAGAGACACTCTCTGGTCGCCCCTCCCTTGATGCTCAAGCTTCGGTCAATAAATTCATCAAGGTTTACAAAACGATGTTCCAATATTGTCATTTTTTGTTCATTTACCAGGATTCATTCTTTTAAGAGAAACTCTACCTCAACACCTTCTTAGGTTATCCAGGACTGCAGTTTTCATAGAAAAGATAAATGCTAGACCCTTTCTCTTGACTTTGCAATTTCCAGAGAGTTGGTTCCCTATTATTCTCCAAAAGTGACTAAAGGCGGGTGTTTTGTTTTTGTTTCTGGTATCCATTTTGAACTCATGGGATCAAACATACCTGGTCTGCTTCAATCCATCGCAGCTATAATCCTTATTGACGGTCAGACTTCGCCAGCTCTGGCCAGGGAATTTTTTCAGTCCTTCTAACGTGGCCCCAGTCTTTGATAGCTCCGCTGCTTTCTGGTGTGACACAATACAGCAGCCTCATTTCTACCCCAAACCCAGGATCAGCCGTTCTGCCGAGAAACCTTGATTTCTTGAAGTGGGAAGTGGGAAGTGGTATTTGTAGACAACATTTGGGGGACTAGGGATGTTTGTTACCCCGGGCCTCCTCAGTGTTTCTGTGGAAGATTCAAAAACTCTGCTACCGCCGCTATCTTCCCAGAATCCAACAGCCACACTTTCAATCAGAAAATTTCTCACTCTGAACAGCTGTTAGGATTAAGTGTGTTGCTGCATGATAGAAGTGATTAATTGAGCTGATTCTGTTCTGGTAAATACGGACAGGATTCTGGATCTGTCCCTCAGGCTTCTGAGGAAGGAAGATTTAACTGCTGTTGGGTTGAGTCCTAAGTTTGTAGTAATGGCGATGCTTTCACTGAGTATTTTCCTCACTGCTCTTAAAGTACCAGCAGCAGGGAGGTCAGCGGATCATTGGACTACCTGTCCTCAGTCTGCGTCATTCTACAGCACTTTCCCTAAGTTTTTCACAGCCATACCTTGAACTCTCCCAGCAAAACTTCCCCAAGATGGTCGAAGATTGAGAGATATGTAGGTCACTCTGGTCTTTCATAGTATGGAAAAATTTCAGAATTCTTGAAGATTGATTTTTTATTTTCATTTCTGTGGCACTGACTTGCATGCTGTTGGGATTAAGGAGGAAGTGGAAGAAATAGTCCTTGTCCTTAAAAGAGCTCACCCCTAAGTGCTGATCGGGTCTGAGATTGTGGTGCACAGCAGAGCTGTCCCAACCCTGCACAACTGCTGGGGTTAGCATTCTTCTTCTTCTGTTGCAGTGTAGGCAAATTACTTTTATATCGCTGCATCTTTAATTTCCTCATAAATAAAACAAAATGTAGATTTTGAGGTCCATTTGCCCTCCAAATTCTAAGTTTCTGTGAACAAAACAGGCTTAGTTCTGCTTTGGGGTTCACCTCTATCTAGCCTTTGAGCCCCCCACCCCCCACCCCCCTAGTGATTGCCACCTGCTGCATTTTCCTTGGTTTTCCAGCCCAGCTCCCCACCCCCCATTCCTCTGTATCCTCAACCTTACATTAGACCATCAGTCTTTCTAAAACAACCATGTTACTCCCCAGTTTTTAAGTATAAGAACCTGGTTAAGTGTGAACTCTGTGCAAGATGGGACTGGGCTCTGTAATTCCTTCTCAGTTTTCCTTTCCTACCCCTTCACTCTATTAACCAAACCGATCTCTGGCCATATGAGATGATTCACCATGCCTTAAACTCACCATGCTTTTTCTTCAGCTGAAATTTGCATACACTGGCCCATCTGACCAAAAGTGTTTCATTTATTTTCCTTTTGGAGAATGTCTGCTCATTTTTTAGTACCCAGCTCTTCTGTGTATCTGTAAGTCTTCCTTAACCTTTCTGGGCATCTAGCTGGTCTGGCCTCTTATCCATTAATACTTAGCACATTTTGTACTATGGATATATCATACTGAGTTATCATTTATTTCTGCACTGTACCACACACACCACGCTGAGTGTGCTGGTCAGACTGCGGTTGTGCTGAGTCACCGGGGCAGGACTTGTGGGTGAGGTGACCATCTTCTTGTCTTGGTGCATTAATCCACTTTCCTTCTGACTGATCTAACTTCCCTCAATCAAGGAACTGGGGCCTGAGCTGGAATTCTGGAGATTTTCTCTGGGTTCTAGGACTTGAGTGATCTTAAAACTAGCGTTGGTAAACCTACACTTTTTTAAAAAAGGAATAAAGTTAGCATATTTCTATTATAGTCCATGACAGGAAGCCCTCCCTCCAAGGCTACATCTGGGAACTTAAAAAAAAAAAAAAAAGCCCACAGCTACTTAGTTAGAACTGCTTAATTTTTTTGTGGAGTCTTTGAAGCCGTTGAACCCTTTCTGAGTCGCCCAGAAAGAAAGAATTTTGAAAAACAGGTTAAGAATGAACAGAGCAATTTTATGGGTGAGAATTATCTGGGGAAAAATAAAAGTATGATTTACTTCCAGTGAACTATTTAGTTATCTATTTATAGCAAGCTAAAAATCAAGCAAGATACACATAAGTCATATTGTATTCACTTTGAGCTTTTCTATTTACAAATACTTGCATAACATAGAGGTTATGTTTGTTTTCAGTAGTCTCTGGATGAAGAATTGTGGTGTCCTCTTGTTATTTTAAACAAATGCTAACTTTTTATGACAGGTTTATTGAGATAGAATTCACATACCACACAGTTCACCCAAAGTGCACAAGTCAATGTTTTTTACTCTGGTCCCAGAGTTGTGCAACCATTTCCACAATCAACTAACAGAACATTCTCACCAACGTGGAAAGAAACCCCATACTAATTAGCAGGCATTTCTCATTTCCTCCCAGTCCTTGTCCCTCAGGCAGCTACCCTTCCTTCCTCCCTTCTTCCCTTCCTCCCTTTTCTTTCTTCTCTTTTTCCTCCCTTCCTTTCTAAAAGGAATTTGATCTGTGCTTTATACCCGGTTTTTCTTAAAGTTTGGTAAAAGTACAACCACTCCCATGCTGTGTCAATGCTTCAAATGATCGATAAGTAAATTATCATTAGATTGAAAACACAAGTTCTTTAGGAAGTCGCTTACTTTTGTATAGAGACTATTATCCAAGAAGAATAATAGGATAAGTTAAGAGTTCAGACTTACTGGATAGGACTTGACTTCTGGGCTTCAGAAAGTTGTGGAACCTCTTCATGAAGAAATTTTTCTTTTTCCCCCTAGACTTACTGGCTTTAACGTGGGCTTGCTTCTCCAGTCTCAGTCAGATGGAATGCCCCACGTAAAGCATGGCGAAAAATCATTTCTTACTGTCTCTGTTACTTAGGTACTAAGGAATAGACTTCTTGAACTTGTGCTAGATAATTCTTCCAAAGATGTCTCTTACCAAAGCCATGAGGTCTTAGCTTTTTCTTGAGCAGTCTGAAGAAGCCTTAGGGCATCTTCTCTTTCCTTGGATAGCTTTATCTAATGCATCTATACAATCTGCTGCCCTTTCTTACTGTTCCAGACTTGGCACTGGCAATCTCCGATGCTTGGCACCCTGCTCGAGAGTTAGGAGCACGTTTCTTTTTTCAGTAGGACAGCCAGAGTTTATGTATATCTTCATTACTTTTGCTCCTAATTGTTGAGAGGTCTGTGAAGCTCCACCTTACCTTCCCCTCCCCCACCCCACCCTCATTTTCTTAGGGAATCAAGAAATTCCTTCAGTCCTTTCCTTGACAAGTGGTATAAAGTAATCTACGCTAATGAAAAGATGTGACATTTTGTGTGTTCTTAGGCAGCCTATGCTAGCCCAGGAAGTTGTGACGACCGGGAAGTCTCTAGGGCAGGTGCGGGTCTTCTGCCTAGGACCGTCAGACTGTGTTAATCTACTTCCTGTCTCTGTGGATTTGCCATTCTGGACATTTCATGTACAGTGGAGTCCTATAATATGTGGTCCTTTGTGACGGCCTTCTGTTGTCACACATGTCAGTACTGTCTTCCTTTTTATGGCCGAACAATATTCCATTGTGTGAATATAACAGATTTCGTTTACCCGTGTACCAGTTAATGGACATTTAGATTATTTGGTTATTAGGAATAATGATGCTATGAACATTCATGTACACATTTTTGTGTGGATATGAATTCATTATACACTTTTTTTTTTTTTCCAGTGCCTTTCTCGAGAAGCAGGTGGAAACATGAGCATTCAGTTTCTTGGTACAGTGGTAAGTATGAAAGGATTATTATTTTGTATATTCACAAAATTACAGAGGAAAAAAAGCATCCAACTAGCTTTAGCCCTTGTATTTGAACTTGTCTTCATCATGGTTTTATTTTGCTATTACCAATCACACCAATGAGGTATGATCAAACAATACAGTACCTTATTGTTTTATTTAGCATTTCTCTGTGTACTGCCTATGTGATTTGAACATTTCTCCATGTATTCATTTGCTGTATATCATTGATAATCTGTAAAATGTCTGTTTACGTTTTTTTGGGTACCTTGCTCAGGTTGGGAATTCACGTTGGGTATTTCTGTTTGCTCTATGAGTTTATTGAGAATATCAGAGGAGAGGCCTGTGGCTTGGATCAGAAGAGTCGTGATTTTGTAGCCATTGTGATATGAAGCACATTAATATGTGCATTTCTAGTTCACACGTGTATAAAGGCATGTACAGTTTATGTATTGCAGCATATATGGTAGTATATGTGTAGGCACTGGACTAATGTTACATAAATTTTAAGTGTTGCCCCTGAGATTTATAGTTATTTTTGTTTTTCTGATCAATAAGTTGTTCCTTGCTTTTTTTAATTTAAAATTTTAAATATTATTTCAGTGCATGTCCTAAGAAATTAGGGTTCTCCAAAGAAAGAGAACCAGCAGGACAAGTTTGTGGGGTCGGGGGTGGGGAGAGGAGGCAAGTCCAAAATCTGCACAGTAGACCAGGAAGTAGTTGGAGTTCAAGTCCAAAGACCGTGTACTTGTAGTATTCTTTCTTGCTTGGGAGGTCAGTCTTTTTTCTTGATTTGATTGAATTATGCCCTCCCAGATTATGGGGGGGGGATCTGCTTTACCCAGGGTCTACTGATTAAATGTTAATTTGAAAAATACCTTCATACAAATATCTAGAATAACGTTTGGCCAAAAATCTGGATACTGTGGCCTAGCCAAGTTGACACATAAAATTTACCATCACAGAAGTATACACATCCCATCCTCTAGAGGCATTTATATTATTAGCAATAGATATGTAGGCACACCTTGGAGATATTGTGAGTTTGGTTCCAGACCATGGCAAGAAAGCCTATGTTGCAGGAAAATGAGTCAGATGAATTTTTTGGTTTCCCAGTGCATATAAAAGTAATGTTTGCACTACAATGTAGTCTCTTAAGTATGCAAACCATTATGTCTAAAAACACAGTGCACATACCTTAATTTAAAAGCATTGTATTGCTAGGGGTGCCTGGCTGGCTCAGTCAGAGAAGCATGTGACTCTTGATTTCAGGGTTGTGAGCAAGAGCTCCATGTTGGATGTAGTGAGTACTAGAAATAAACAAACTATTAAAAAATAAAAATGAAAATACTCTATTGCTATAAAATGCTAATCATCATCTGAGCTTTCAGTGAATTATAGTCACTGATCACAGGTCACAGCAATACAGTAATAATAAAGTATAGTCATAATATGAGAGTTTGAAATATTGTAAGAATTAACCAAAATGTGATTTGGAGACGGGAAGTGAGCAAATGCTGTTGGAAAAATGGCGCCAATAGGTTTGCTCAGTGCAGGTTTGCTCAGTGCTGGTTTGCCACAAACTTTGAATCTTTAAAAACAAAAAACAAAAACCCATAGTATCTGCAACACACAATGAAGCAAAGCCAAACAGAATGTGGCGTGCCCATGTTCTTCTAGAAATAGAATCACAGAACTTTTCATGCAACAGGTTGTGGGTACTTCTGTGTCTGCACTCACTCTCTCCTTGGATTCTAATAGAGTTCACCATGTCATGTATTGAAAACTGAGCTCTCTCCACAGGCAAAACCCACAAACAAAACAAAGCGTTTCTCTTGCAGTTTTTTCCTGTCTTGGAAAATGGCTACACGAGCTAAAAGCCCGTGTTCTCCTTCTACCACTTCTCTCTTCTCCCACTTCCACTGCCCCCAGCTGGACCGAAGCCTTCCTCATCACTCGTCTGAAATACAGCAGTCATCTTCCCAGCTCTGCCCCTGCTCCGTGGCCTGCTGTTAACTTAACCGTCAACTTGATCCTTTAAAACTATCAGTCAGGTCAGCTGGCCGTGTTACTCTTCTTCACACATGTCGGGCACACACCGCAGGGGCTCCTCATCTGGCTTTCCTCCTCCAGGACTGTTTGCCACCCCCCCCCCCGACCCCCGACACCTGCACAGAAGTTTCTCTCACTTTCTTCAAGCCTTTACACAACAGCCACCGCCTCAGGGACGGCTTCCTGGCCACACCATTTGAAAGTTGGACCACCTTTCCTCCGCTCTGTTCTTTTTCTTCAGCGGTTATCACTATTTGACATACTTTCCTTTCAACACATTTTGCTTTTTTGAACAACTTGTTTCTTGGCCGGCTTTCACTTGAATGAACTAAGCTCCGGGAGCACAGGGCTCTTGCCTGGTGTGTCCACTGCTCTCGCCCCGATCTCAGAACCGGGCCTTGGGCCTCGCAGGCACTCAGCGAATGCTTGTCGAGTGAATTCGTGACATTGGCAAGCATGGGACCCAAGGATTAGACCTAAAAAAGAAGAAAGCAAACACAGAAACAGACGGGGAAAGGGAAAAGCATAGGGGCCTTAGCAATGAATCCGTCTATCTCAGACAAGGAGCTTGCATCAGAAAAGAGAGCTCAGTTTGCCAAGGGTCCACAGCTAGTTGGTGCGCAGAGCAAACAAGGGGGCTCCAATTTCTCTTTCTTTTCGTCCACTTCAAGGCCCCTAAACTATGGTAGGAAACGCACACACACACACACACACACACACACACACACTCACAAAAAACAGACCTGTTTATATAGCGGATACCCTTCCCCCAGCCCCGCCCAACATAGGTGACCTGCTAACAAACCCCAAAGATTTTTCCACATTGTTTATGGAGTTTGTACAGAGAGGGAGTGTCAGAGTTTAGAGTCATTTCTAAGTCCTGTAAAATTCTGCATCACAGCGGTTGGGATGGCCACTGCGGTTTGTTACAATGCATCTGTATGCGTGTTCTCTTAGCAATAATAGATCAGTATGGAAGAGAGAAAGCAAAGGTTTTGCGACAATGGGACTGCGAGGACGGATGCACGGTGATTTACAGCTAGCGCGTGCTGCTTCAATCCTCATTTTCTAAAGCAGGTTCAGTTTCCAGAGCTTGCAGTCCGGAAGAGCACTAGCAGGTCACTTGGTAAAGGAAAGACTTCTCAAACACACTTTGTCTTTGTGAGAATCCTTGTAGAATTTTCCATACGGGTTGGCTTTGGAATATTGTTAAACATGACATTCAATGTTCAAAAAAGAGTTTAATTTTAAGAAGGACTTCTGTAGCATCCATAAAGTTAAACAATGTTATTATTTCAATTCAGAAAAGGTACAGACTTCAAAATAAGTAATTTAATTCATTTTTTACACACTTTGAACTTTAAAAACTACCATTTGGTTATTTACCAATAAAATAAATCCCTATTAAAATTAGATTTTATTAGATATAGAAATATTAAATACGATATAAAATGTTATAAATATACTTTACATATTGGTAATATGTGTAAAATAACATAAAATATTTGTCAGTCACAAAGAGTAATGATAAAGTAAAGACCTGTATACCCACTAGAATTTTTCTAAAAAAAAAACCACAAAAGTCATCATTAACTCTGAGGTTTACTATGTGCTCCTTCTTAATCCTATCTGTCAGATATTCTCTCTCTCCCCTTCTCAGAGAGCGTCTTCCTAATTTTTAAAACTCCTTTTCTTTAAAATTTTCCCACATAAATGCATCCTTAAATATTAAACAATTAAGCTTTGCATGCTTTTAAGCTTGACATGCATGGGAGTATATTCAATAGTCGCATATGACTTGGTCGTTTGGCTCCTTGGTCTGGGTGAGGTCACCTCCACTGTTGATGGCCCCCCAGTGGTCTCTAGTGTCTTGGCTCTAACTCCATGCTACCCTAAACATTTATGTCCACGAGCACATGATCCTGATTGCATATGTGCCAGAGGTTCGGTAGGGCCGACGAGCATCGAGTATGTGGCGAATGAGTTCACTTGGTTCCACATTTTCACCAGTACCTGCTGTCATCAGACTTGTTCATATTTGCCGGTATCAGTAGTGTCCTCATTGTGGTTTTAATTAACCTCCTCACCATTAAGGAAGTAGAACATATTTTTCTGCATTTAGTCTGTTCCTCTTTCTGTGCAGTGAGACTGGATACATGCATGAGTTTAGTCTCTTTATGTCATTTGCACTTTTAATAAGGCACCGTGAATTGGGTCAGACCACATGAGTAGCTCCAACCAGGAGCTGTGAATGGAAATGACTATCAAGAACTGTGGAAGGTTGGGGCATCTGGGTAGCTCAGTGGGTTAAGCCTCTGCCTTTGGCTCAGGGTCCTGGGATGGAGCCCCACATCAGGATCTCTGCTCAGCAGGGAGCCTGCTTCCCCTCACCCCCTGCCTGCCTCTCTGCCTACTTGTGTTCTCTCTCTCTCTGTCAAATAAATAAAATCTTAAAAACAAAACAAAACTGTGGAGGGTCTGAGATTTTACCCTACTTGGAGCTGAGAGCCCCCTAGAGTCATGGATGCTGGTAGAAGAGACAAGACTCCGGGGTCAGAAATGAAGGATGGTTTATTACAACAGTAGCGGTAGCCAGAATATCATTATTATTTTTTTTTAAGATTTTATTTATTTATATGACAGAGAGAGATCACAAGCAGGCAGAGAGGCAGGCAGAGAAAGAGAAGGAAGCAGGCTCCCCGCTGAGCAGAGAGCCCGATGCAGGGCTCGATCCTAGGACCCTGAGATCATGACCCGAGCTGAAGTCAGCGGCTTAACCCACTGAGCCACTCCGGTTCCCCCAGGATATCATTATTTTTGCGCCATTTTCCTGAGCTCTGGTTCCCACAGGGTGGTGTGAGGAGGGCGGGAGGACACCTGCTCACACAGTGGGTTGTGGTACGGTAGAGGAGCCTGAGTCTAGTTCAGAGAACCCCGAGCTTCTATATGGGCAGTAAGCATGCCTTTCCTTTGTTCTGAGGGAGACATTGTCTCTGTCTTTGTATAGCAAACAGCCTTGAAAAAATAGTCCAGAATGAAGGATAGTCAGTGCCGTGCTCACGAGTAGTAGAAGAGAAGCATGAGAGACCTATGGAGAATTGTTTCCTTACAGTGATGTCTTGCACTTCTGATCAGGGACAGCCAAGAGCAGGAGTGAGCTCCCTAGGTCCCCGTACCTACTTGCCTGCTTGTTGAGTCCCTAGTAGCATGGGTCCCTGGGGAAGGCTGGAGCCTGGGCACTGTACTGGACTGTGATTTCAGTGTTATTTTTAAAGCCTAACCTAGCTTATCCTAACACCCTTCAGGTCATGATCCCAGGGTCCTGGGATTGGGTCTGATGTCAGGCTCCCTGCTCAGCAGGGAACCTGCTTCTCCTTCAGCGCCTCCCCCCTGCTCATGCTCTCTCTCTCAAAAAAAAACCCTTTTAAAAAATTGTTAAGCAGTATTTTTATATAATGAAAAGCAAACTCTTCTGAATTAGTAGGAAGCACTGAGATGAAATTTGTGCCTCTGTGCTTTAGAGGAGCGTATTGGACTTGGCTGTAGGTACGAATTCAGATCATCCGCATTTTAACCTTTAGTAGCTATCAGTTTCATTACTGTGCCCAATATGTAGGATATAGGACTGTATTTGTTTCCTAGGGTTGCCACCACAAATTACCACGCATTGGGTGGCTTCAAACAACAGAATCGTGTTCTGAGAGTTTAGGAGATGAGATGTCTGAAATCAGGGTGTGGGTAGGCTTGGCTCCTCCTGGAGGTGCTCCCAGAGAATCGGCTTCATGTGTCTCTCCCAGCTTCTGGTCTTTGGGGCACTGTTGCTCTTTTTTGGCTTGTAACTTCATCTTTCCCGTCTCTCCTTCTGTCCTCACATGGCTTTCTTCGCCAGGTCTGTGTATATTCAGTCGGAGAAATCTGAGCACACCCGTCGCTGGAAATCTCCGCACCCGTATGTAGTAAGACCTCTTCTTAGCTAATTACATTGGCGGAGACCCTCTTCACAAACGAGGTCACATTCCGAAATACCAGCTGGACATGAATTTTGGATGGCAGTGTTCAACCCAGTGTACACTCTACATAGATGGGCATGAACGCGTATTTGACATGTAGGAAAAGTTGAAAACCAACTCAGGTATTTATCTGAAAGTATATTTTATAAACGGAGCGTCATTCCTTATTCATATCTGACTTGCGTACTGCCGTCTGCTTTCCCAAGGATTTTCTTACCTGTTACCATCACTTCTGCCCCACTCTCAAACATGCAGAAACACCGATAGGGGCATGCCTCACTTTCAGAAGACAGGGTGAGCCTTGGCAGTTTAAATGACTGTTCTGTGCTGAGAACTGGCGGGGAAACAGGATGCAAAACCAGGCCTCTGTGACTTGGAGGTAGAGCTGTTCACCATCAGAGCGCCTTAAAAACAGATCACTTTACTGTGTGGTCCAGTTTTTGCCATAACTGCTAAGGACGAGTATTTTAGTTCAGGCCGCTCTGACAAAATACCATAGACTGGGTGGTTTAAACAGCAGGCTTTTATTTCTAACAGTTCTAGAGCCGTATAAGTTCGAGATCAAGGTGCCAGCAGATTTGGTTCCTGGTGAAGGCCCTCCTCCCGGCTTGAAGGTGGCCAACTAAGAGTTGTGTCCGCACACGGCAGACAATGCTGGGCTGTCCTCTCTTTTATTTTTTATTTTTTTAAAGCTTTCATTTTAATTCCAGTTAATTAACATAGTGTTGCATTAGTTTCAGGTGTACCACATAGTGGTTTCATCTTTCTTCTCTTTTATAAGGCACTGATCCCGTCATGAGCGCCCCCACTTTCTCGACCTCATCTAAACCAGCTACCTCCCAAACTACTCATATACAAATAACATCATATTGGGGGTTGTTCAAGCTTAGGTGAGGGACACAAACATATAATCCATAATAGACACCATATATGCCAGTATATTTGCTAAGCTACACATCCCAGAATTTTTCCAAGATATATGTACCTATTAAAAATTGTCTGAGTTTTGTTCTATTTGCATGTTTTTGATGAAGCTGTGAATTTGTGTACATCAGATAGCATAAGCTCACAAAGAAATGGAGGAAGTCAGTGTTTTACTTAACTGGAATTACTTACTTGAATCATGCTTTATTTATTTTTTAAAAAATATTTATTTATTTATTTATTTGACAGAGAGCAAAGTAGGCAGAGGGGCAGGCAGAGGAAGAGGGAGAGGCAGGCTCCCCGCTGAGCAGAGACCCCGATATGGGACCTGATCCCAGGACCCTGAGATCATGACCCCAGCTGAAGGCAGACACCAAACCAACGAACCACCCAGGCGCCCTTTGAACTTTGCTTTACCATTAGGATGAATATTTTCTTAATTGATTTTAATGCAGAAGTTACCATTTTATTCCAAAGTTTTGTTTTGTAATTATTGTTTATGTTTAATATCTAAAGTACCATTATTTTTTAAGTACTATAATATTAAATGTATCTCACCAAGACTATTTTTTTCCTTGTGAAAACAATGCATATTGCCCCAAAGCAAAAATAAGCTTAGAGTACAATAAAGAGCTTCTTCATAGATGTGCTATTGGCATTTGCCCAAGGACTCTTGAGGAACTATCAAATTATATGTCTTTGAAGCTTAGCCAGAGATCTTAATGAAACCAAATCATGCTGAAGTTCTTAAAGCTAATTTAAATCTCAAATTGTACATTTTAAATTAAGTTTTTATTGATAATAAATATACTTTATTTCTTATTAGCCTTGAAAGCTTGAGTGATAATATCAGTAGAATAAACATGTTTTACAAAGATTTACCATTAAGAATGCTATTAATATGACCCTTGATACGCCAGCACAATTAGATTTCAAAGTAAGCGTTTACGAAGTAACAGCGATTAATGACAACCATCGAAAACAATTTTGAACTCCATCAGTTTAACTCAGGAGGGTAAACTTAATATGATAATTCGTCTCGTTGAATTGTATCAGCTTAGCAGGAAAGTATGTAAATATGTGACCCTTACCTAGTTTCTAAATGGATGCTGTGCTGATAGATTTATCAGTTCCATTAAAGAACTTTGGGGAACTTTGGAATTTCAGCAATTGTTCCCTTGGAGGCTGAAAACCCAACCTGATCTCATACTGGGACCATTCTGGTCTGCATATTTCCATAATTTGCCTTCGCTACTAATATGACAGCAAGACACAAATAACTGTTTCTAATAATATCAGATGGAGTTGTGGAGGACAGCATTTTAATGTAGTAAAAGACCTCCCTGCGGGGTTGTTATTGCTACTATAGAACAGCAGCTACACAGTTGCAACTGTAGTCTCTTAATTGATTCGTTTAATTAGCACGAGCTGAAGCTTAGGCTGTATCTTGTCATCTGATAACATAGGATCCAGAATCTGCATTATTCATATTTATAGACGTAGAAACATCATCTGAAAGTTCTCCATCTTCTGAAAACTCACATACAGATATGGAATTTTGATAGAGTAAACTCCCATTTGTTTGAACTCCAAATAATTGGAAAATGAAAAGAACTGTGTGTGTTACTGTTTTTCTGCATCTTTACTCTTGAGAAGGAAATGATGTCATACAGTTTGGGGTTATTATTGTCTTCCAAAAATAAACTTCCAGGGAATTTGTTCAGTCTTGTATCCCTTATGACTTCGGAAGCAGCCCCTCTGTTTAGATCGTGTCCGACTCCTGTAATCTCCATCTGCCGTGTCTCCCTTCTGTAGCCCATCCCTTTCTCTGATATGTGTTAGTGGGGTTTGGGGAGTGAATGATGACTTATAGGGGTTTCAGAAATGCTTGTCCGTGTCCCAGCCTGCATTTGCAGCCACCCCAAGCACACTGGCTTGGGCTTTTCATTTGTGTCCACCGCTTGACTGAATTGCCCCCTTGGGATTTGCTCCCCTGCCCAGCTGCACCGCTCTCGATTTCCTTGGATGGGGAAAACTGGGGGGAGATGGGAAGTGTCTGGCATAAAACCCCAGAGCCTTCATCAGAGGACCACTTCTGTCCCATCTACACAGGGCTCCACCTGCACTGGGTCATGTTCTCTTTATTCCTGATCCTTTTCCTGTCCAGCCATAGGCATCAGGTGGAGGCCCCGGAGCAGACATTCTGTAGGGGGTTGATGAGTCAGTCTCTCTGTTCTTTTTTCGTTCTTTTCTTTTTTTAAAGATTTTATTTATTTATATAACAGACAAAGGTCACAAGTAGGCAGAGAAACAGGCAGCGAGAGGGGGGAAAACAGGCTCCCTGCTGAGCAGAGAGCCCGATGAGGGGCTCTATCCCAGGACCCTGAGATCATGACCTAAGCCGAAGGCAGAAGCTTAACCCACTGAGCCACCCAGGCGCCCTTTTTTTTTTTTTTTTTTTTTTTTTAAGAGATGGAGAGACAGAGGCAATGGAGGGGCAGAGGAAGAGGGATAATCTTAGGCAGGCTCCATGCCCAGCACAGAGCCTGACTTGGGGCTGAGACCTTGACCTGAGCTGAAATCGTGTTTGGACCCTTACCCCACTGAGTCACCCATGTGTCCCCCAAGTCTCTCTGTTCTTTAGATACATTTTACATACTACAGAAAAGTATTTCTATAGCATTCTATCTTGCCTTTTCCCCACATATGCAAAATTCCAGCCAAAATGTCCCTAAAATAAGATTTTAGGAAATGGCATTTAAATGTAATCTTACTCTTGAACATTGTTTTCATGGAGACACATGTTCTGCGTATCATGTGGCCAACCCAAGAACAAACCTTTGGGAGGTAACTAAGTTTTACTTTTCCAGCCTTTCAAATTGGCATGCTGTATATAATAGGGAAGTGCAATTATTAATATCCCATTATGTTATGCACTTTGCACAAAACTTTTAAAGAAATCACACACTGCCTGCTGTACTGTGTGCTAGGAAGTGTCCTGGATGAATGTGATTTGGTCTCTTCCCTTAAGCAGTGTGCTGGCTCCAGGTAAATGCAAACCGGCATCATAGGTACACGTTAAGTGCCAAGATGGGTCACGTACAGGCTGAGAGCAGCAGAGGAAAGCGTACATCTAGAAGCTTCCTTTTTCTGATTCAAAGACTGAGACCGTATGTCCAGAAGCTGTGCTCTGCGATGAAAGTAGAGAAAGCAAAGGAAATAAAATAAATGAAGGCACGGAGGCTTTGAGGGTGCCCAGATGTTTAAGGACAAGCAGATTACCTGCTCAAGGGTGGCAGGTGCGGCTAGAATGGCAGAAGCTAGGTCATGCGGGGCCATGCCAGGGAGATGGGACCTTATTCTCTAGACTTGGAAGGATTTGAAAGAAGAGAGGTGTGGTTTGTTTTGTGCTGATTTTAAAGGGAACTTGTGGGAACAAATGAAGAAGAGGGTGGCTTTGAGAGCCTCTAGGAGGACGCGGGGTCCAGTTCTATGTGTCAGGCAGAGTTGAAGCTGGTTTTGAGATTTCCAGATGTGGTCACTGATTCAGCCTGAGGGAGAAATACAGGAAGAGGAGGAGAATTATACCAGAGTAAAGGTGGGATAGGTGATGAGTTGGATTTTTGACTGTTTTAAGTTTGAGGAGACATCACTGATGTCAGGACATTTCGAGTCCTGAGATGAGGAAGACGATTAAGCGCGAGCATGTAACTTGGCGCATGGTCAGCAAGTAGATGTGAGATCTGAGGCCTGAGGTGGTTGAGATAGCCCAGGAGGATGGGATGGTGAAGACGGAGAGGAATGGCCCAGATTAGACCCCCCGGGAAATGTCCACATCTGAGGAGGAGGCTCCGAGTCTCTCTAATATTCTTAAAATGACACTATCTATTGTCTAAATCATTTATATTATATGTGGCTATTAGAAAGCAGTTTAGTTTTAGTTTAGTTCAGTAACCTCAGTCATGATTGCACAGTATCCTAGGGTGTCACTAATTATTTCAAAGTATCTCAAAAGCCTGCTGCCATCTGCCAGAGATCCTTAAAATAAAATTAATTTTATTTTTTAATTTTCTTAATAAAATTAATTTTAATGAATAACATCACGCATTACATTTTTGCATGATGCTTTAGGGTTTTAGAATGCTTATTCGATGCCACTTTCTAAGACAGGTAAGCCATACAGCAGCTTAGACTTCATTTTAAAGGCACATAACACTCTGAAAGTCAGTTAAAAATATTTGCTATTACCGAGTTACATGTTCACAAGAAACTTCCAGAAACCACTACCAGGATGTTAGTGGATATTGGGGTGGGCTGGGATAAGGGACAGAATGCTATTAAATAAAGCTTGATTCCCTGAGTGTGAATCTCCTGCTTTTACCTCCTTTGTGAATTTGAGCAAGTTACTTAACCTCTCTGGTCCTCAGTATTTTTTTTTTTTATCAGCAGGACATCTATTTTAATGGGAGTGCTGAGGGTTGAAGAAGGAAGTATTTCTAGGTGTTTGACATATAGTAGCTCAACTACTATTATAGCCCCCCATATTTAATACACTTTCCATTCACTTCATTTTGCCTTGCAGTTTTTCCTTCCT
This sequence comes from Lontra canadensis, assembly GCF_010015895.1. Classification (NCBI taxonomy): domain Eukaryota; kingdom Metazoa; phylum Chordata; class Mammalia; order Carnivora; family Mustelidae; genus Lontra; species Lontra canadensis. The sequence continues at coordinate 10,650,031 of NW_022631067.1, read as the reverse complement.
TTTTCATGTTTACCTGGAGACATGCTAGCATCTGAATTTCTACTGTCCATTGAGATCATACCGGTGCTCAGTCTGCAGAAGAAAAATATTTCTCTTTTATATGGAAAGTCTAATTATTGTTCTTAAAGGTTGTGACCATTCACCTCTCACAGTTAATATACCAGTTGTCATTCAATGCTAGATATAAGGCACGTATTTAAAACTGTACTTGTGGCAGCCAGATGCTTAAGAACATCCACTTCCTTAAAGAGTAAGAAGGTTTCCCACAGACAGTCTTGACTGGGGAAATCTGGAGTTTGGAAGACAAAATACTTCTGATACATCATTATTTTATGGTGGTGCTCAAGGGCTCTCTGTCTTAGACTGGCCTCACTTGGAAGGGATGCTGTTCGGGGTAGGCCCTCTAAGGCCACTGAGGCGTAGTGCTCTGTGTTGCTGATTCCATATTTATAACTGATTCCTTATTTATAAATTATTTGATCGTTGCTATTTAACTTATGGTGAGAATGATTCGGGAACAGCAACTCTTTTCTCATAAAATCAAAGTCTGTCAGTGGTTGTCAAACTTGAGCATATGTAAGAATTGCCAGGAAAGCTTGGTAAAAATGCAAATTTCCAGGCTCCTTTCTCAGCAAAGCTTATCCCCTAGGTCCCAGGTGAGACTTACAGATCTGCATTTGTATAAATAGTTGAAAATACACCAGGAGTAGGATTTAGAATCCATTTTGACACTTCATGGTAGGATTAGTTTCTAGTTTAGGAAATGGATACCCAAAACACATTAAATTGCTGGTGTTACGAGTCCAGTGTAAGATTGATATTCTGGATATTTCTTATGACAATGAGAGGGTATTGATTATTTGAGTTGATTAGTGTATACATTCATAATACTTATCTTTTTTAACCGGGGAGGGACACCATAGAACCAGAAGTCCAATTAAATCCATAGTATCAACTCTGTGTCTTAAGTTGTATAACCATTGGACAGTGATTTTTTTTTTTTAAAGTAAGTAGACTCTACACCCTGCAGGGAGCCCAGTGTGGGGCTCAGACTCAACAACCCTGAGACCAAGACCTGAGCTGAAATCAAGACTCAGATGCTCAACTGACTGTACCACCCCGGTGTCTCAGACAGCGATCATTTTTATTTTTGGCCTAGAGTGGGATTTTTCAACCTCAGGGGTAATGACATTTGGGACCAGGTAATTCTTCACTCTAGGAGGCTGCGCTGGGCTTTATGGGATGGTTAGCAGCGTTGCTGGTCTCTGTTCACTCGACGCCAGAGCGCCTCTCCAGATAGAAGAGCCCAGACTGTCTCCAGACATCGCCAGGTGACCAGATCTCCCCCACCCCAACACCCAATGTCAGAGCCAGTGGCTTAGAGTACATGTAACAGTTGGGGTTTCAGAGTTTTCTTTCCCATTTCACTAAGTGTAATGTTCTAGAGAGGAAATCTCTAGAACAGATGTGACACTCTTCAGTGGCCTGAAGCTTACGAAATCTTACATCCTCACCTGCTCAAGTGCCTCATGCAGAGAGAACGATCAGCCACTTTGGCCAGCCTCGTGTGTGACTTGCTTGAGCGACATTTCTAACCGTCCGCTGTGGAGGTGGGTACGGGGGTTCCTCCTCCTCAGATCCTTGCGTCCATCTGCCGCAGGCGGCTGTTCGCGGACGTCATTTGTGTACTTGCAGTCTGTCTATTTGGGTCTTTTTTTTTTTTTTTAACTATTTACCAAGGACAGTTCCCCAAAGACCCTCACGTGCCGAGTCCGCAGGGAGGGCACCGAAGGACGCTCTTACCTCAGAAGCTGCCGCCCTCTCTGTGGGCCGCCATCTTGTTCAAGTCCCGCGCTCTCCCGGCGAGGCCGGCGAGCAGCGCCGCGGCGCCTCCTCACGCTGGCCTCCGGAAGAGAAGGTCTGGATCTCTCCCCGCCGGCATCTAGCGCGCAGCCCCGTGAAGTTTGTGGCGCCTCCGGCCCCCTCCCCCCCACACACGTGGGGGACGTACCTGGCAGAGGGCGCGGCAGGACGTGTGAGCGTCGCGGGGTCGCCGGTAGGTCCGGCGCGGGTGTCTGAGGAGGGGCTTTCCCGAGCGGCCGGATGAGTCGTGTGCGGTGAATCCTCCAGACTGTGGGGACGGCTGAGGCAGTCATTCCGGTGTCAGCGCCGATCGCCCCGGGACATCGCCAGGCCTGGGGCGGGGGCGGGGGGGGAGCACGTGAGCCTGCGAAGCGCGCGTGGTGGAAGTCGAGCCCGATTTCAGGACAGGGACGCGGAGAGCGCGGAAGCTTGCGCCGCCGCCCGCGGGGTACGCGGTGTCCCCGATCTCCACACACCCCCCCCCCGCCAGACCAGGGAGACCCTCGTGCCCGCCACTAGACCGTCGGCAGAAGCCCCGTTCTACAGACGAGGCCGCGCCTCCTTGTACAGTGACAAATGCGTCCTTAGCTCCGTGTGGCTCGTAGGCTCGGGGCAGCGACAGGATTCAAACCCACATCTGCTGACAAGCCCCGGCTTCCTTCACACGGCGCCTGGGTGGTTCGGGCATAGGTCGTCTTAGTGGCCCTCTGCACGGCCTCGTTACCCCGACGGCCTGGCGGGGAGCAGCTCGCCTCTGTGCGAGCAGGGCCTGGGGGGCACGTACCGACCCTCCAATGCGGTGTTTGAACTTAGGGACCAACCGCTTGATGGGGCAGAGTGCTAACAGGGCAGGGTCCTCTGCCTCCTCCGTGACTTACCGGTGTTCAGGGAGGAAATGTTCTTTTTATTTATTTATTTATTTATTTATTTATTTATTTATTTTTAAAGATTTTTATTTATTTATTTATTTGACAGATCACAAGTAGGCAGAGAGGCAGGCAGAGGGAGTTGGGGGGAAGCAGGCTCCCCACTGAGCAGAGAGCCCGATCTGGGGCTCGATCCCAGGACCCTCAGATCATGACCTGAGCCAAAGGCAGAGGCTTAACCCCCTGAGACACCCAGGTGCGCCGGAATGTTCTTTTTTTTTTTTTTTTTTAACAAAAGGTAATATTTATGCAAGTCATCATTCCAGATACTAAACATAGATTAAGACTGCAATTTGATTGAAAGTCTTTCCCCTCAGAATGTAAGAAACCCCTGGCTGATAATTTAGGTGGTGAGATTGCCGAATACACGTTTTGAAGTGTGTTGTGAGAGATTAATTGTTCTCGCTCAAGTGTTTAACCCCCTGCGCCCTCCACTGTTTTATTCAGTCAAAGCGCGAGCCCCCTTGAGGGATTTATGGGAATATCGGGTAGTTTTTGAAATAAAAGTGCCCCACGGTATTTTGCAGCATCACAAGTCTGGACTAGTGGTTCTCAACCCTGGAGGGTTTTGCTTCTCAGGGGACCCGTGGCAGTGTCTGGAGACATTTTGGTGGCTGTAAGTGGTGGGCTGCTCCTGGAACCCAGCGCGAAGATTTCCTACAACTTGTAGCGAGCCTCACCAGGGACATTTATGAACATCTTGCAGTAAAGATACCGCCCCTACGGGAGAATTACCCGACCTAAAATCCCAGTAGTGCCGAAGTTGAGAGTCTGAGTCGAGGCAGTAATTATGGAGGAGCCTAGAAGCTTCTGTGGCCATCTCGCCAACCTTTCACAAAGTTGTCTGATGCCTGGCAAGCTTACATGTCCCCATGTCCCCACAGCTGTCCCACCCTACTTGTTCTGGATTTCCTCACCCAGCCCTCGTTTGTAAACCGAAGAAACTGCTGGCGTCTTGATCACGTACAGGAAGAACCGGGCCCCAAGTCCATGGGTGTCCGTGTATCGTTTTTGCTGTCTTGCCCTAATTTGATGACTCTGTGTATGCACTTGTCTCTTCACAAGCTTCCGACTGACGTGTCATCCCTCTACATGAGATTTTCTCGTAATGAGGGTCTGCAGTTACCACCCAAAGGACCGTGATATTGTTTTCTTCTGTTCTTGATTGTGTCTGCATTTCATTTCAGAAAAAGCTGACGTTTTTACATCTCGAGCTTGTCCATCAGAGTTTGCTTGTTGCATCATCTCTGTTTATGCTGCAGCTCCTCAGAGGGAAAGATCAATTAGATGTTGTGGTCTCAATATATCAATTTGTTGAAAATAAACCTATATAAATACATGCTGTGGGCTCCGTGTGTGCGCGCAGCGTGTGGACGCGTGCCACAAAGCCCGGGCCTTCCTCGCGGCAGCTCTCGTGGTTTGAAGGCCGGGTTGTGAGCAGGTGAGTGCGGCGTTGGGGTGGGAGTTCCTTGGCCTCGAGCCTCTGGGCACCCCCCGCACTGCGTGGCCTGCATTCTGGCCTTCGGTGGTTCCGCAGATCTGCTCTTCCCTAGGCAGGGTGCTCGGAAATGTCCCTGCGGGTTTTTAATTGATGGAGGTAATTGAGTGCCGATGCAGAGGTTAATGCTGTTGCAAGGATTACTTATATTTCCCAAGAGGAGGGGGCACCCCGCACCACACAGGGCACTGGAAAAGGAGCCACGGGGAATGCGTGGACAGGAGCCTTTATTGGGGTTTCCACAGGCAGGCGAGGTAGGGCAGCGTAAATGATTTGAGACTGCTCGTTTGAATGTCAGTGGGCTTTGGGCTTTAGGGGGTGGTCTCCGGCTGGCTGATACCTGGCCCTGGGATGAGTTAGGGCAGGGTAAATACTAGTTTGGCCTGTGAGCTAGATAGAAGGAATGGCTAGCTTGCAAAGGAAAGGCATGCTCCCAAGTTCTTCACTCTCTTTAGGAGGAGTTCGCCAGCTCTCGGAGGGGCCGTCTCTCCCCAAATCTGCAAGACCTCCAGGAGGTCAAAACAGCTTAAGAAATAGGAGGGGAGAAAATGCCGCTATGAATACACAGAGAACGTGGAAATAATCAGATTCAAGGGAACTGACCTACGGTAACTAAACTCAGACTGACATCTAGGGGCGCCTGGGTGGCTCAGTCGTTAAGCGTCTACCTTCGGCTCAGATCATGGTTCCGGGATCCTGGGATTGAGCCATCATTGGGCTCTCTGTCCGCAGGAAGCCTGCTTGCTTTTCCCTCTCCCACACCCCCTGCTTGTGTTCCCTCTCTCGCTATGTCTCTCCCCGTCAAGTAAATATATAAAATCTTAAAAAAAAAGGGGGGCGTACTTGGGTGCCTTATACCTCTGCCTTCAGCTCGGGTCATGATCTCAGGGTCCTGGGATCAAGGCCCACATCGGGCTCTCTGCTCTGTGGGGAACCTACCCCCCCCCCGCCTGTTTGTGACCTCTCTGTCAAACAAATAAATAAATAAATCTTAAAAAAAAAAAAAAAAAGAAAAAAGAAAAGACATCCAACCCAGAGGATGTGTTTATTAATTTGAGATGAGGTTTTGTTTTTGTTTTTTGAGGTGAGGAATATTTTTTCCCATGACCAAATCTTCTAAGTCTGTTCTCTGGAACATCAGCTGAATGGTGGTATCAGAATAATTAGGAAGGCTGGTTAGGCAGAAATATTTCAAAACTGGTCCGTGTCATTAGGGCAGAGAGAGGCCTGGTGTACCTGTGCTGTGCTGAGACCTGGCAAGTCACCTCTGACTTTCAGCAAGAACAGCCTTCAGTGTCCCCGTCTGTGTCCCCTCTGTGCCTCAGGGCTGCGGCGACTTAAACAATAGCATGGACTATAAACTATATAAACTATATAAACTATATAAACTATATAAACTATAGAACCATAGTCTGGCATCCCTTACACTGACACTCAGGTTCCTTTGCTGGGAATTGTGACTGTCCCCCAACTCTTTGGTGCTGCACTGTCACAGATGGTTGGTTTTAGCACTTCTGCACCGAGCTTTACAAGGGCAGCTCTTATAGAAGTTCCTAAGAATTTTCCATGTCTTAGGTAAGCAGCCCCTTGCCCCACCCAGGGAGTCCGTATACTCAGAAGAAACATTTCATGGGAAGAGCCCTGAGAGATCTCATTTTAGCCCCAGTAATGCTTTAAACTGATGGTATGACCTTCCGGAACCTTTGTTTTCTTTGTTGTACAATGAAAGGTTGGGGTTCGTGACCCCTGAGGTCTTCCCCCGCCCTGGCCTGCTCTGAGAATGATTACATTTGTCACAATACGGGGTTTGCTTCACTACAACACACCACACATGCGTCTTATTATCACTGTCTTGTGATTTTCTTGAGTTTTTCAGCCTCATCTGGGGAAACAGTGTTAGCTTATCGCATGATACTGTGTCCTGTCACTTAATTTCAGGGGACAGCACATTGTGTTGGCTCAGGCTCAGTGCTAATAGTCAAGATTATATGTTCTGCTTACTGTGACTTTTTTGTGGTTTCCGGGGAAAAAATGCAGATGCTTTTCAATTATTCCAAGGGAATTTTGATTAACCCCCTGGGTAGAAATCTCTGTACCACCTGCCACGGAGAAGCGAGTTTTATTGAACAGAAGGTATAGAATTGAATTGCTCATATTTGTTTTCCTTCTAGTGCCTATAGCATTATTTCAAACTAAAGCATTTTAATAAATATTTAATAAATATCTGTCTAAAATAGGTTGAAACTGTTAGATACTAAGCCTCTTTTGTTCTTCAATTTCAAATGCAGATAAGCTAATTTGACTTTTAAGTGGAATCTTCAAATTAAAGACTCATTTTTCTTTTCTGTATGTAAATAGTAGTTATTTTTGACTGATGTAATTAGAGTCCTGCTTACATCATAATTCCAAGTATCAGACCCTGGAAACAATTTGCTTATGTTTATTGCAGTGTCACTATTTTTGTTTTTCTTGTAGCTATTTTGCATGTTCACTACTTGCCTCTCTTGTATTCCCATTTTTACCTTTTGCCTGTGGCCAGAAGATGTCAAGTTTTTGATTTATAGAGCATTTTCAAATGGCTCACTCTCAGGCCTTTTTACTGAAGGGCGCCTGGCTGGCTCAGTCAGTGGAGCCTTTGACTCTTGATCTTAAGAGTTGTGAGTTTAAGTCCCACATTGGGCGTATTTAAAAAATAAATAAATAAAAGTTTTATTGAGATGCAATTCACATTCTACACAAATCACCCATTTGAAGTGTACAGTTCAGTGGTTTTTAATCTGTTCACAGGGCTGTGCAACCCTTAGTCCATTTGAGAGCATTTTCATCAACCTAGAAAGAAGCCTCTTTCCCTTTGGGAGATGACCCCCCCCCCCCAATTCTCCTTCAACTCTGCCAGCCCCTGGCAGCCTCTTATCTTTCCACCTGTGTGTATTTGCTTATTGTGGACATTGCATATAAAGGAAAACATGTACGTGATGTTTTGTGACTGGCTTCTTCCACTTGGCATCGTGTTCTCAGGGGCTTCTCTCTCCCATACCTTCCAGTAGCTCATTTTTTGCCCAGTAACATTCCAGTGTATGGATCTACCACAGTTGGTGTATCCGTTCCTCAGGTTGGATGTCCGGTTGTTTCCATCTTCTTAGCTATTACAAATAACACTGCTGTGAACATTCCTGTACAAATTTTTGTGTGGACATATGTCTTCATTTTTCTGGAATGGATACCTCCAAGAGGGAATTCTGAGTCATATGGCAACTCTATGTTTAACTTTTTGAGGAGCTGCCAGGTGGTTTTCGGAAGCACCTGCCCCATCTTAATGTTCCCACTAGCAAAACGTGAGTCATTTATTTTTTGCAACATCCTTGCCAGCATGTCCTTATCATTATTGTTATTGAGGTATAATTGACATAGGGCACTGTGTTAGTTTCAGGTAGGCAGTATTTGTATATATTGTGAAGTGGTCACCACAGTAAGTCTAGTTAACATCCGATGTTTTTCTTTCTGATTTCTAGCCACCTAGCAGGTGTAAAGATAAGACTCATTTTTAAATAATCTCTGTGTAGGAATCCTTCTTTTCTCTAGAACTCCTAATTCAAAAATAGCCCAGTGTGTTAGTTGTGTTTTTTGTTTTTTTAAAAAACAAACTTAACCCTAATGAAGCAACAAAGAACATACATTTTAGTTATTGTGTATTTTCTATTGCATTGTTGTCTCTTCCTTCTTCAAATAAAATGTTTTTGATATTAAGCAAGCAGTTCCTTTCAATTTCCCTGGCCTTTTTTTTTTTTTTTTTTTTTTTAAATGGTAGCACACACTGTGCAGGAAGGTCATTACACAGAGAGGAAAAAAAGATTGATCAGCATTGAAGAGAAAGTTAATGCTGTTTGCAAAATTTTTTAATAGGTATGTTGTAACATTTTGAAATTTAAACCCAGCTAATATTTTTTGCACATTACTGGGCAGTTTCCTTTTTTGCCTATGAATTGATATTTTGCTTTGGGAACTAAGATAGTGAAAATATCAAGCTTCAAATACTTTGATTCCTTAGTCATTTAATCCCTTAGTCATTAGATAGTAATTCTGTTCCTGTAGACCACCTACATGTGTTTGTAAGGGATATAATAACTGACACTGTATTTAATTAGCACTAAAATTGTGTAGAAGGAAAAACATATTAAGTATCTTTACGAGTCACTAGTTCAAAATTAGTGGAAGCTGGGAAGAAAAAGTCCTGTCTACGCACCATTGTTATTTTGCCTAGCCATGGAAGTTTGTGGTTCGTTCATTCATTCATTCACTTATTCATTCATTCAGCAAGTATATGTTGGTGCATAGTAGGTGCCAAACAATGTTCCAGGTCCTGGGGAGATGGACTAATTGATACAGGACAGAGTATAAATCACAAATAAGCATCCAGAGGCAACCAGCTGATATATACAAGTATTACAAGCTGATGCAGTAAGTATGGATTTTCCTCCATTTAGAACAGGGGCTACGTGCTGAGAAACGTGTCCTCAGTTGACAATATTGTACGTGGAAAATGCATTTAATACACCTAACCTTCTGAACACCATGGCTCAGCCTGGCCTACGTTAAGTGAGCTCAGAACGCTTACGTTAGCCTACATTTGGGCAAAATCATCTAACACAAGGCTTGTTTTACAATAAGGTGTTGACCATCCCATGCAATGTATTGAATGCTGTACTGAAAGTGAAAACGTGGCCATATGGGGGCAGAGGGGTTGTCAGCATATGGCGGTTTACCCTTGTGATCCTATGGGATCCGCCTGGGAGCTGTGCTGCTGCCGCTGCCCAGCATCACCAGAGAGGATCACACCCCCTCTCGCTAGCCTGGGAAAGATCCAAATTCCAGTTCAAAGTGTGGTTTCTACTGAATGCATATCGTTTCAAGCCATCATAAATTCGAAAAATCGTATGAGACCATCATAGGTCAGGGACTGTCTATATAAATTCATATGCCCGCAAAATCACCTTTCTCAGCTTCCCGTAGCAGAACAGAAGGACACTGAGGTCGGTTCTCAGAGTTCCCAGGTGAGGGCGGGGGCAGGGAAGCTGAGTAAAGAGAGAGCTGAAGACTGGATTCTGAAGTTTGTCCCTTTATTCTCCCTTTTTAAAGTAAATGCCATTTTTTGGTTTTGCGGTCCTTTCTTGCATTTCTTTGGGGTTTTGACTGCCTGACCGCAAAGCAGGTACCTTTAGATACTACTCTGTAAAATACATTTTTAAAAAGCAGAGTTTTTGTATTTCCCTCCTGTTTGTCTGCAGAAAGCAATTTGCTTGCTGATAATGGGGAGGTCCTGCATGTTGGGGGCTGGGGGGGGCATAGGAAACCTCTCTATTTTCCACTTCATTTTGCTTAAACCTAAAAAACTTTTAAAACATAAACTCTGTTATTTAAAAATGTAATTCACAGAGTAATGTCTAAAGGCACCTGCTTTACAGTCAGGCAGACAGACACTTACTTATTGGCTGTTTGATCTTAGCCTTACTTACTCTCTCTGAGCCCAGCTTCCTGGTTTGTAAAATGAGAGCAATAAGTCCGTCTGTTGGGAGAATTAAGTGAGAGAATGTGTATGTGCCACTTATGTAATTCTTGGCACAAAGCAATCACTCAATAAACTTAACCAGCCCTTGGAAATATATTTCACATCAAGGACTAAACTTTTATTCACCTTTATGAGACATCCTGGGAACTTCCTAGTGGCTGTGGTTGCTTCCTGAGGACAACCTTACAGATCTAGAGACTGTAACTCAGCGTCAAGTGCTCTGGTTCTTCATTCTACTATGAACATTACTTACCATTCTGTCTTTTCCCCTGAAATATCTGACTTGGGGTTGCCTCAGATAACCTGTCAGTGGGGTAGAGCCTTCCTGCAACCGGCATGGTGGAGAATGGAGGTGGCCATGGTGGAGATGAGGGGGGAGGGGTGTTGGTGAAGGGAGAGGGAGAAACCAGAGGGGATGCAGAGTCAAAGGAGAGATGGTTTTCTCACTGGGAATGACTCAAGCTTGTTTTTGACTGAAGACAAGGAGCCAGTGGAGAGGAAAACAGTGTAGTTGATGAGGCAGGGTCATAGTTGTTAAAGGAAAGAGTAGAGAACAGGCCAGAGGTTCAAGTGTAATGTCTAATGGTGAACAGGGGGAGCACTTCCTCCCTCAGCTAGGGGGACAGAGCTAAGGATGGGTGCAAATCGAGGAAAACTGGAGGGGTGGTAGGCTGTCTGGGCAGCCCAGGGGGGCTTTTTTTCTTTGTGAAAATGTTCATCCATTCAGTAAGAGTTACTCTGTTGACATAACAGAGTAACTGTTTTAACTGTTTTTCTATTTTAAAAGACCAGTGGGAGCACAAGTTAATTTCATCTGACACTCTTTAGAGTGAAAATACATACCATTTTTAAAGCTATGTACCTTAGGTGCTATTATTATGTTTATTATCTAATGTTTCTTAATAAAAGAATTAACAAAAAAATGACTAAATCATCCAAATTTGACTTTTTTACTATCATCATATTTGGCTTACTCAACACTCAACATCCCTGAAGGTCAGCAAGAGATGAATCTGCCCTAGACTGGTCTTTTCCTGCATTCATCACTTAAAAAAAAGAAAAAAAGAAAGAAAAAGGAAGAGAGAAAGAAAGAACGAACGAACAGTGAGAACAAGCCATCTTTTACTTTTATAATTTTTAATCCATCATTAAAAGTACAACTTGCTTTATGATCTAAAGAAATATCTAAGTCTTTATATTAGGAACAAAAGTGAGCCTTTCAGGAAAAAGGGAGGAGAGCTTAATCTGCATTAGCCTTTTGATGTATTTCTAGATTTTGAAAAGCTTCCCGCCGTTCCCAGCCACACTGAGACAGACCCAGTCGTATGTCCAGCATTGACACTGTCCTCTCTCTTCTCAGCACACACCACGCTAGAGAGTGGGCCTTTCGGGAGCGGGCCAGGCTTCTGCCATCAGCGGTGTGTTACCGGGGCCAGTTGGGAATTTCATGGCTCATTAGACTTCCGGGGGAAGACGGCTAAGTTCATCATTGGTTTGGAAGCATAAACCATATCACCCTTTGCTTTTCTTTGGAACATTTCTTTCAAATGTGACTGTCACCGGTGCATTTGGTGGTCTTTACTGGGAGAGCAGTGGGAGAATCCTTGCTAAAGAAAGGCCTATCAGTCTATAGCTATGAAGTAGGGGTTGTGGTAGATGTTTGCTTTTAAAAATAAAAAATGAAACCCCATTGTTTGAATTCTTGCCGTTTTTACTCCTTTGATTTCATTTCTTGTAACCTAGTTTTCAACTTGGGAAAAGTTCTGAACATCATAAGGCAATTTCTTAGAAGCACACTTTCTTACGTTGCGTGGTGGAAAGTGATGGGTTCGTGTCTCTTTGTAATGCTCTATTCATGGACATTTTTGCCAAAGGAGTGCTTCGTGCCAGCTAGATTCATAGATGGAAGAAAACAATCTGGGTTTCAGTTTCACAAAAGGAAAAACAAAACCTCAGAGGAACAGGAAACAATTCGTTAGCAGTAGGCCACTGTGCAGAGAAGGATAACCTGCCTTCAAAGATTTTTGTTTCGAGCGCTGTAATTTAATGTTTAATAAATAGTTTACTTCAAAGGACCTCACTACAAGAAAATAGGCAGCTTTCCTGCTATTCTTGTTCCCTGGTTCAGTTTTACTATAAGTAGCTCATATCCGGTCCTCTGTGGTCTCAGGTGGTCGTTTGTGTTTATGATCCTAACACTGAAATGTGAAGAATTGTGGCCCTATTTAAAGTCAGTAGCAAAGCCACAGTGTTCTGCAGGAACTGAGCGAGGCCCTCCTGAAACCCTTGACCTCTGACCCATCTGAAGGATAGTGCTCAGATGCTGTAAGTGGTGGCATTGGATTATGTCCTCCAAAAATAGAAGACAACTAAGGAATAGAAAAACCCATCAACACGCACCTAAAGTTTTTGATGTATTGTGAGGACGCCTGTGCTCCCATTCTAAACTTCTAAACAGTATGTATGTTCCATATCCTTGAGATGAAAGCCTGAGGTTCAAAGGTCACGGAAGATGTTTGAATTTTTCTTTCTTCCTGTGGATATATTTGGCCTATGTAGACTTTGAGAGCCCACTATATTTTTTTCCCGATAGTTTTTTCCCTATAGTTCCAGATAATAGGTAGACAGATGGAACTCAGAAGCAACTGACGGAACTCCTAAAGCAACTATTATTTACAATTTTTTCACTATGAATCTTAACCCAGCAGTGTATTGGGTTTAGGTGGAGCCTGACTGTATCCACTGTGAAATGTTTCTCCTGTGATTCTGGTGACTACTTCTATAAAACCGTGGTCGTAAACTCTTGTTCGTATGGTTTTGTTTTGCGTATTCTTTGTTGCTAACTGTGGGATGCAGAAGAGGACCTAGGGCCATTCTTAGAAACACAGGCTTGAAATATTTTTACACTGGCTTACACCTCTTTGCATTCCTGTTCCTCTCATTCTCTCTCTGTTCAGAACCAAAGAGAAAGCATCACTCTAAGATCCAGCAGTTGAAACACAGAGCTTGAGGGGCTAGAGGAGGGGAAAGGGAGCGAGTGGGTGTATAGAAGGGAGAAACGATCCCATCCCACTGCTTTCATGGTAGAGGAAAAGGTTTATGGATTGAGCCTGTGTTTCCGCATTAGCCACATTGTTCTTTAAAGCACTGGCTAGTAGAGCCATCTCATTTTCTCCAGCTCCTTCTTGGGTATTTACCCAGATCATTCTGGCAGCTCTGGTGGGGAAGAGAGGTGCACTGTCAGTCCTGGGTGTTGTTTCTGAGACCCATATTGAACTTGAACGCAGATGACTCAACCTTACTATAACAGCCATTTACACATCATCAGTTCATGTGTACCAAGCTTTTCTAGGGTTTAGGTATTCGGGTCAATTCTTTTAGAGAAATCCGTTCACACCAATATCCAGTATGAGTAACTTGTAATAGGAGATTCTCCAAGAGAGTTAGATATACTCCTCTTCAATGTGGCCACCCGAACTCTAGGAATTTATCATGAGGAATTGTTTTAATTAGGTTCTTCGCTTGTGGGAGATTTCATTCAAGTTTCCCAAACTTATTACCAGGTTGTATATACAGAAACCTTGGGGAAAGGCCAATTGTCCAGGCTCTAGGGGATGCATTAACTGGTGGTTTTCTAGGCCTGGGGTAGCTCAGATCATAATGAGATTATGAGAGCTAACATACATTGAGCGCTTAGTATGTATAAAGCATTTTAGTTTATCTTCTCATTAAATCTTTGATGAGGTAAATAATGAGGTAGATATCATTTGTGTTTTTGAGATGAAGGATTTGAGATATACAGATATTAATCTTTCCAAGGTCATGTCCCCAGAGTCAGAAACACAGCTTAACCTGAAGGCCTTCTGATGGCAAAGCTGTGACCAGAAGCCCATCAAGACCAGCTTCTGGACCCTTCTCACTGGAGTGCACCCCCATTAACGTGACTGAGTGCCTCTGCAGAGGTCTGCCTCTGTCCATCTGTGGCTTTCAGTTCTTCTGCTGAGTACAGTTTCTGCCTCATAACTGAGGACTGCATATGGCAGATTGACATGGATCATGGCCTCATCAGCCATTTTCCAAATCATGCTCTCCCTGGAGGCTGCCTCACTCCAAGAGAGAGAATCGAACTAGTCCATCTCATCTTCTCTCCCCTAGATGTATAGTGGATCACTGGATTATCGAAGTTTGCTGGCTTTTAGTCCCATCAGGCAACACCAGGGAGAGAAGGTGGGACGCACATTGCCACCTAGGATGACTTGGACGGGAAGGGTTCTCACACTGAAGTCCATGATGGGAACTGATTGGATGTGCTCCTCAAAATATATGCCTGTGATATTCATCACAGTGTTGTTTATGTTAAATAATTAGAAACTACTATCCTGTCCATCAACAGGGGTTTGATTAAAGAAATCAAGGCATTCCTTATGGTAGAACATTAAAATGCAGCCATTAAAATTACGATTAGGTCAGTGTTTATGAACATGGAAAGATGCGATGTGAACTATACTGACATGAAAAAATAAGGTTAAAGTTCTATATATATATATATATATATGTATATATATGAGATATATACATATATATATATATATGAGATACTATTTTATTTCAAAAACACAAACTTAAAAGGTGGGATCCAGGAGTATTAATAGTTGCTTAATTTGTATAAGATCTTCTTCATGCTCTTCTGTTAACATCTTTTTTCTTTTTTTAAGATTTATGTATTTGAGACAGAGAGAGAGAAATGGAGAGAGATTATGTGTGGAGAGTTGCAGAGGGAGAGACTCTTAAGGCAGACTCCCCACTCAGCGCAGAGCCTGACACAGGGCTCAATCCTGTTACCCTGAGACCATGACCCAAGCCAAAACCAAGAGTCAGATGCTCAACCGAGCCACCCAGGCACCCCAACATCTGATTTTTTTAATAATGAATATACTTTACATACATATTCAGCAGCAGCATATTTGAAAAACATGTCAAGGTACAGAAGTTGTACTAATTAAAAGCAGCTGAAAGTATTGATTATCGAGGAGAAAATATAGGGGCTACAAATACAATTAATTACTTTTACCTGTATCATGCAACAAATTAAGGGTACAGGGTGGGGGGACTTAATAATAGAGCAGCATTATTTGCGTGTTATATGCAACTGATAAATCGTAGAACGCTAACATAAAAAACTACCGATGTACTATATATTGACTAACTGAACATCGTAAAAAAAAAAGAAAAAGAAAATAGAGTACCTTTATCACTAAAGAGCTGAAACAAGAAAACTACATTTCTTTAATAGGGTAACACTCTAGATACTCTGGGGGTATCTCCCCATAGAATTTGTTATTTTTTTTTTTTTAATGTTTTATTTATTTATTTGACAGACAGAGATCACAAGTAGGCAGAGAGGCAGGCAGAGGGAGAGGAGGAAGCAGGCTCCCCGCTGAGCAGAGAGCCCGATTCGGGGCTCAATCCCAGGACTCTGGGATCATGACCTGAGCCGAAGGCAGAGGCTTTAACCCATTGAGCCACCCAGGCGCCCCTAGAATTTGTTTTTAATTTAACCTGGAGTAACTAGGAAAAACTTGAAAATCACTGAGAGGATGATATTTTTTTAAGTTCATGACTTGAAGTTTATTGACTCTTAGTTTACATAGAATTCTAAGAATTAGCTAATTCTAATAATTTGCAGGGAATTCTAGGAATTAGTTGATCTCAAAATTCAGGACAATTTTGCCAAGCAATGTGAATGGTAGTGCTTCAAAAAAGAAATTCTATTTCAGATAATTTGGGAAAAGGTCGGTTAAATTAAATACCCTTTTAAGGTAACCTCTACTCTCAGTGTAGGGCTCAAACTCATTGACCCCAAGATCAAGAGTCACATGCCATACAGCCTGACCCAGCCAGGTGCCCCTAAATAACGTTGTTGTTGTTGTTGTTGTTGTTGTTGTTTTAAACAGTGTTTTCTTACCTCCGGACTTCTTAGTCTTCACTAGATTTATGTTCCCTTTGCGTGTTCAGGACAGAATATGGAATGCAGTAGTAGTTCTTGAACTGACCTTGACTGCTAATTTCCCTTTTTTTCACTGAGTATGTATTAGCTTTTCCCAGAATTCATTTCATAGAGTAATATAGGAGATGCTGCCTTGGGAACTTTTATTTTTTGTTTATTTTTATTTATTTATTTTTAAGTAATCTCTGCCCTCCAACATGGGGCTTGAACTCACAACCCTGAGATCAAGAGTTGCACGCTCTTCTAAATGAGCCAGCCAGGCGCCCCATGCCTTTGGATCTCTTAAACTAGGAGTTAGAAGGGAGCAGGACAGTACAGAGGACTGAGAAACAGAAATGATAGCTGAAAGGTCAATAACTTGGAAGAAGGCCCCCTCCAAAAAAGTCCCCTACAAAACTATACTCTTACGGGAAGGATATTAGCATGTGACTTACAGGGACCTGTCCTAACTTAAATAAGTGAAATTATGTTCTCTATATTGTACTTCTGTAAGGAGTAGTCACATAGCACATTTTAGAAAGGTGACCACATGCGAGTGTTTCAAATAATAGGTATTTTTGAAATAGTTGTTTTTTTTTAAATTGGTTTACTTAATAATTTTATAAATTTAAAGACTACTCGTAAGAAGCAAAAACACTGACAAGCGAGTTAACATAAACTCTGAGTTAACGTATGATGTGTGAAACCCAAAAGATACATTGCCATCTGCCCTTTATAGACAAATGTCCACCTCTGGCCCTGATGATCACTTGTAGATAGTTGGATGTGCAAACTAATTTTACCTTCTCCTTTTTGTTCTCTAGCACATACACACATGCATGTGTATGTGTGTGCATATATGCCTATATTCTAGGATATTGTAAAATGTCGAGTGTTTCAAATAACATTGTTAACCAAGAGTGGATGGAAACACCAGCCAAACTTTTTCATTATATTTACTGTGTCAAGAACAAAAGGCACCGGATGATTGAGAAGATACTCTTATTCAGGCTCTTACGAGAGGAAGAATGTTTATTGAGGAATGTCTTAAAGAAAAGGAAGAACCATACCTGTTTCACGTGCAGAGAGCAGTGGCAGATAAGAAAGCGAGCATTTAAGATTTTTGAAAGTGGAGGAGTGAATAATATGGTGTGTCGCCTACTGTCCAGGACCCCATTATACTCCCAGAACATTGTCTCTCCCAGGACTGCATTCACCTTTAACTTTCCTATGACGTGGTTAGGTCATGGGTGCTCATCTAAGCAATGTTAACTTTTTGTTCCCATAGCCCTGTAGCTAGTACAGCTAATTTAATCTTGTCATAGAAAATGCCATCTCTGAAATGACCAGCCCCATAGGATACTGCTGCTGTCCGGGCGTGTCTGTCGACGACACACTATAATCCTAGCATGATGTAGGCTCCCTTGTCTTTTGTGTGTCTTTTGTGGGATGATTACCTTTAAGGTGGAGTGTGGGTTTTTTTTGGTTTTGGGTTTTGTTTTGTTTTGTTTTGTTTTTTCGTTTTGGTTTTGGTTTTTAGTTTGTAAAGGCTGTGAAAAAAATATTTGTAAGGCAGGTAGAGATCTCAGTATTCTTTGCAGTGTACTTGCTTCTCATGTATGACGACACAACTAAAGAAAATTCCTTGTACTGCTATGCTGTCCAGTTTGTTGGGTTAATCTGGGAGATAGTGTCAGTGACCTGGAATTGTGCCAACTTCCAATTAGCACGCTGTGTAGCCACTGGTGTCATTTTAAAAGTAATTACCGCAAGGAAAAAAAAAAAGTAATTACTAGAGATTTTCTCATCTACCCTGAACGTAGCATATGTGTTTCTAATCCCATACATTATTGCTTTCATCTAAAAGGAAAATTTTCTTTAGGCTTTTGTGATTAAAAAATGTTAAACTTATCTTTATATAATTTGTGAGTTCTAGAAAAATTGTAAAAATAGTACAGTTAGGAATGTCCATATAATTTCACTGATTCCCCAAATTACCATTTTATTATGGTGGGCTTTATTGTGTGTTGTCCCCCACTCCCATGATTATTTTCTCTACACCATTTTAGTAAGTTGCTGATAACTTACCTTTTTTTTTTTTTTTCAAATATATTTATTTTAGAGACAGAGTGAACAAGTTCTGGGAGGGGTAGAGGGAGAGGGAAAAAGAAACTCCAGCAAACTCCCCACTTGGAGCCCAACTTGGGGCTTGATCTCAAGACCCAGAGATCATGACCTGAGCCAGAACCAAGAGTTGGATGCTCAACTGACTGGGCCACCCAGCGGCCCCACTGACAAGGCAGCATTTCCTTATTAACCACAGTGCAGAAAAGTAACATTGGTACAGTACTACTGTCTACTTTCAAAGCTTTTCAGATTTTACCAGTTTTCCTACTAACATCTTTTATAGCAAATGAAATTCTTTTTTCTGGTCCAGACTCTAATTCCGAGTCACGCATTGCATTTACTTTTCATGTTCTTTTATTATGCTTTAGTCTAGAATAGTTCCTTTGTCTTCGTCTTTCATGACCTTTATGTTTTGTTTTTTTAAGACAGGACTTTTGTCAAATGGATCTCAATTTAGGTTTGTCTGGCGTTTTCTCATAATTAGATTAAGTTACAAATTATTCTTTAAAGATTTTATTTATTCATTTGAGAGAGAGCGAGCCAGAACATGAGCAGGGCAGAGGGAGAGGGAGAAGTAGGCTTCACACTGAGCAGGAAACCCGATGCGGGGCTTGATCCCAGGACCCAGAAATCATGACCAAAGGCAGATGATTAAGTGACTGAGCCACCCGGGTGCCCCAAGTTACACATTTTTTAGTAGGAGTACCATAGAACTGTGTTGTGTCCTCAGTGTGTTCTATAGGGAGGCACATGTTTCTCTTTGTCCCATTAATGGGGATATTACTTTGATTACTTGGTTAAAGTGGAGTTTCTCTGCTATTAAAGTTGCTATGTTTCGGGCGCCTGGGTGGTTCGGTTGGTTAAGCGGCTGCCTTCAGCTCAGGTCATGATCCCAGGGTCCTGGGATCAAGCCCAGCGTCGGGCTCCCTGCTCAGTGGGAAGCCTGCTTCTCCCTTTTCTTCTGCCTCTCCCCCCATTCTCTCTCTCTCTCTCTCTCAGATAAATAAAATATTTTAAAAAGAATGACTGTGTTTCCTTTTTCTGCTTGTCTGGTAAAGGAAATAGATATTTAAACTGGTAATTTCAATACAGTATGGTAGGTGAGACAGCCAGGGCGCCGTGGGAGCCAGTGGAGTTCCCTGACCTGATGACACCTCAGTGGTGACTTAGGGAATGATTGTGAGCTGGCCAACCAAAGAAAACTGGGGAGGATATTCTAGAAGGATCCAAAACCATGAACATAGTCATGGAGTCATAAAAAGGCATGCTGTGTTTAGGATACCACAGTGGTTGGCAACTTGAGTTCGAAGATTGAGTTCTCTGACTATGGAATCCTAAGAGAAATCTGAGTGTATGAGGTCTCATGGGAAGCCAGAAGCAGAGGTCATGCTCGCTCACAGGATTTGGGGGGTCTCTTTTGTCTCTGAATTCTATAGTCTTCTCTCCCCTAATTAACAGAGCCAAACGTAGCAGAAAAGTGGGGCATTAGAGGGAAAATCACAGTATTTGATAGTCATACAAGTTAAATCATCAGGGGGTACAATTTATTTTATTGCACTGGAAATTGATTTCCTTCTCATAGAAGATAATTATCTTTGCAGAAAATTATGTCACTTTTTTCTCTCGTTTTTGGAGTGTAAAAATTATTGAAAATAAAAAGGAAAAATGTGCAAATAAAAAGTCAACCCAAACCTGGCTTTGCAATATATACCCAAGAAGCCTGCTTTTCTTTGGCTTTAGTAAGAAGTTAAAACTGTGGAATGTTGAGTGAGCGTAGCCTCTCTGTGCTCTTTGGCACTTAGCCAATTTAAAATTTTGACTTTTAGTGGCAGCATGTTGCTAACTTACCCAGGTGTGGGGTAGCAGATCCATTCGGACTGGCCAGGACTTTCCCAGGCTCCTGTCAAGAAACTGCGGTAATTCTCTAAGAGTCTTCAAATTAAATTCATGTCAAGACATTTCCTTTGCTCTGTCAGCGAGGCCATCTTTGCAAGGTGAACATTAGTGATACCATGAGCAAGAAAAGGGTTATGAACTTCTGTCTAAATTTTATTGATGTCCAGGCAAAAATATATTTTCGAAAGAATTCCTTGAGATTTCCAAGACCCTATAAATTTCTTTCTAAGAGTAACTGCCAGGTGCGAGGCTCACAGAATCTTGTTCTTCAGCATTGGAACTTTTTTTTTTTTTTAAAGATTTTATTTATTTATTTGACAGAGACACAGTGAGAGGGGAACAAAAGCAGAGAGAGAGGAAGAGGCAGGCTTCCTGCTGGGCAGGGAGCCTGATGTGGGGCTCGATCGGGGATCACGACCTGAGCCGAAGGCAGACGCTTAACAATGAGCCACCTAGGCGTCCCGTCATTGGACCTTTTCATAGTTATCTGCTTTTTGCATCTTCTTGCTTGGGCAGAGGCATGGAGAGCTTGGGCAAACTCATTATGATTACTTTTCCTTTTTTTATGCACAATATTGACAGTCTTGTAGGTCCTGGACCCTGGGATCCCTACGTCATGGAGGTTTTTACTATGTATTGGAGAAGACAGTACAATGGCAGCCCCAAAGCAGTTAGCATCATCTATACTCGAAACTAAAGAGCCTTCTGAACAGAATGCTTTACAACATCCACGTGACAAACCATATTCTTTGAAGTGAGTTAAAATTTACATAACCTAAAATTAACAATTAACCACTTTTAAATGTCTTATGACATTTAAAAGGTACTAATGGTGGGGTTCCTGGGTGGCTCAGTCGGTTAAGTGTCTGCCTCTCTCTTTCTCTCTCATCAGTTAATTAGTTAATTAAAAACATACTAACAGCACTTAATATATTCACAAGGCTGTCGCCTCTCTCTAGTTCCAACACATTGTTGTCAGCCCATAGGGAAACTCTATAACCCTTAGCCATCACTCCTCCTTCCCCTCTCTCCACAGCCTGTGGCAGCCACTAGTCTATGTTCTGTGTCTGGATTTTCCCATTCTAGATGTTTCATATCAGTGGAATCATAGAACATGTGACTTTTGTGTTTGGCTCCCTTCACTTAGCGTAATAGTTTGTGTGGCTCACCTGTTGTCACACGTCTCTGTACGTCGTTCCTTCTTACGGCTGAATAATACTCCACTACCAAGAGTGTTCTTTTTTTTTTTTAATTTTTTTTAATGATTTTATTTATTTATTTGAGAGAGAGAGAGAGAGCATGAGAGGAGAGAGATCAGCGGGAGAAGCAGACTCCCCGCCGAGCAGGGAGTCTGATGTGGGACTCGATCCCAGGACTCCAGGATCATGACCTGAACCGAAGGCAGTTGCCCAACCAACTAAGCCACCCAGGCGTCCCACACTACCAAGAGTGTTCTTAAAGTATGTTTTAAAGTGGGCTCCTCCCCACTGAACTGTTTCGGAGAGAGATTTCTAGGATTGGAGCAGTTTCGAGAGCCAGCTCTGTTTTGTTAACAAATGTTTCTATAGTAAAGAAAAATTTTGTATTCTGCCCTCCAATCTTGTCCAAACCTTTTAACAACGCATTGACTCATTTCTCTGGTTGTGAGAACTTGGCCGTGACAGCCGACAAGACTTGAATCAGCCTTGTGGGCAAAATCCCTGTTGTCAGTTCATGCCGTCATGGAAAACTGTGAGTTGGGGTGACAGGAGGAGGCTTTTCCACCTGTTACAGGTGGAAATCAAAGATGTGCAGTCTTTGCACAGAACGGTGTTTCTGTCCATTGCTCAGCATGGAACTGCTTCACCTTTTCTAAATACCAGCAGCCTTTGCTGCTCCCGCAAAAGGACTAGATGTCAGCATCAGTGTTCACATACCGTAAAACCAGAGCTTATTGCCCTGGGAGAGTTTCACTCCACTGGGGTGTTGGGCAGAGAGAGATGGCTTATCAGTCCCTTCTGCAGGATAAATAAGATGTTAGTGAAATATTCGTAATTCCGATGTTGGTGACTTTTAATATTTGACAAAGAAACTCTTCCCACTTTTTTCTTCTGGGCCAGGAATCACTGTTTCTAGGCCACGCGGCCTCATCCCTGCCTTCCTGGTACAGTTTGACCTCTTTTATTTGGCGCGGTAATAGGCAACCCTCAAGACAGACATTTATGTTGGGATGAGTAATATTTTCTTAAAATTCATTTCAGCCTTTCATGCCGTGCCTTCTCATGATAAAGAGTGTGGGTTGCCACGAAGACCAAAGCTCATGTGAACTTTGACATACGTTCTGATATAAACAAATCTTAAGTATATTTGACCTTAAAAATAAAGCTTTTTCTTTCACAGATGACAGTTTTCAAAACAACACAGAAGAAGCCAAGAAAAACACTATTTTGTGTTTCTGGTTTGTAGGGTAATGAGACTTTTCTGGAGGTGTTAGTATTTGTCTCCAACATAAGAGTCTCTAGAGTTTTGAAGAACATTCAGTTAAATTACGCTTCTGGCATTCAGGTAGAATGAATAACAGACTTTTCTTTTTCTTCTTAAGATAAGATGAACAGGGGGCGCCTGGGTAGCTCAGTGAGTTGAGTCTCTGCCTTCAGCTCAGGTCATTATCTCAGGAGCCTGGGATGGAGCCCGCATCTGGCTCTCTGCTCAGCGGGGAGCCTGCTTCCCCTCTCTCTGCCTGCCTCTCTGCCTACTTGTGATCTCTCTCTCTGTCAAATAAATGAATAAAATCTTTAAAAAAAAAAAAAAAGATGAACAGTATTTGAATGCCATCATCAAATCACTCCAGCTCTGAGCTTAGTTGAAGTAGCAAATCTGACAAGAATGGAGTCCCACTGTCCAGGAAAGGAGCTAAACAATTCTGGTGCAGCTCCTTTTCTCCTGGGACCATCTTCAGATTGGGGCGATTCGTTTTAAAATGAATGGAGTTTCCAGACTCTCCATGTTCTAAGAGGAGTGTAGAAAGGTTGAAAGTCACATCGGAGTCAAACTGGTTGAGTGTATAATTTCCTCTTGCAGATGCCAGACCAAAGGCAGTAGTGATCTAGTACTTACCTTTGCTGTCATTTATTGAGACTAGAATTCTCCTTGGGATATATTATAATTTCTTTAATATTAAAGTTTCTTTTCAAGGGATTTATACTTAATAAGTTTGTGTAATAACGTATGCATTCCATTTGAAATTACCTTGCCAACTTTTCTAAGACTTTTTAGCTTCCCCATAGTTTTTAATAAACCAAGAGATCAAATGAATACTCCCCCAGTTGCCCAGATATTGGGTGGTTATGGCTGGTTTCAGCCCATCTGCAATCTGTAAACATCGAAAGAGACCCCCACTCTGGAAGATGCTTTGAGCCCAGTTGTGTTCTCCAGCTTTGGAAGGTTACCTGTAGAACCAGAGACGCCTTCAATCTATTTTAGCATGTTCCTTTCCTTGATCTTACCCTTTACATAGTGTGTGTGATCTCATTCAGGGAGAGCAACATTGGGGTCAGATAAGAACTAAAGAGAGTAACTCCTGATGGCGAACACTCCCCAAATTTAGTGAAACTGGAAAGTTTCAAGTTAGCTAGAAGATTGTGGAAGCGATTTTTAAGTACACATGCCATAAAATACAATAATTATGCGGAAGCCCGCCTGAAGACTCTTATCCCATTTACATCTATGTCAGTCCCAGCAATATGTTTAAACTACTCACAAAGATTTCATGAGACATGAGACATAGCCACCAGTCCAAGCTATTTTTCTTGCTGTCAAAATTTGCCAAGATAATAAACCATTCAGTAAGCCAAGGTAGAATTAAAGTATTATAATACTGATAACTCCGTGAAGACCTATTTTAATTAAACCAGCAAACTTAATTAATCTAGTTTTAATATTGAGTAGTTTTCCAGACCAAGTAAACCTAGAAAGCATTTAGGTGTGTGATACCTCTGAGAACTTTAGGAATACTTAATATATAAGTGCTTAATTTTAAGCCAATTAATTTTAGAGCACTTCACAAATTAATTTTGGCAATAGTATCCAGAGGTAGAGAAATCTGACACATCTGTAGCATAATATACAGACAAACATAAACCTACAAAGGCATACAAATCTTACAGTTTTCATTTTCAAATTTTAGTCATGCAACAGGTCCAATGATGCAGCACTTACTCATTTATAAAAGTGCAGTTGGATCCAAATTATGTTTCTGGCACATGAAATATATTAAGGTCTTCTGCTCAGATGGCTAAAGATTTTAATATTTCTGGAGAAGACATTTAAGATTTTTCAGTATAGCCTGTTTTCCAGATAGCTTTCCCTTTCCACTGCCTCCCTTCTTTTCCAACCCTTCTGATGAGAAGCATCTCCAATGGCTCTTACATCCTAGAGAAGATAGAGGTAGAAAATCTGCATTACAAAGGTACATAGAAAGTATCCAACTTTTCTTCAAAGAGTTTTGGGGTATTCCTGCCAATAATCAGAGGTCTAGGGTGATTACTGTTTAAATTTTTCCTTTCTTTAAGTACAAGACAATTCCGTTTCCAATGTCCTGATCTTCTATGGCACCTAGAATGAATAGGGGAGGTTTGAGTTGCTTTTAGAGCCACGTTTCTGGTTTTCTAGAGATTCCTAAGACAGCACAGTTGTTTCTAATGCTCCAGAGAACCGGATTGCAGCCTGAATGTCAAGAGACTGACCTGCTCATCCAGTTAAATTATCTTCAGTTTGCTTCTTTGTTTCGTGGAGAAGATTTCCATTCCAGCTAAGGTGGGAATGAAAAGATTTCTGTGTTGTAGAACTTCAGGGTTTAACACATTATGTCTTTTAAAAGCCTATGTAAAATGTTTTATTTATTTTTTTTTAAGATTTTATTTATTTATTTGATAGAGAGATACAACGAGACAGGGAATACAAGCAGGGGGAGTAGGAGAGGGAAGCAGGGAGCCTGATGCGGGGCTTGATCCCAGGACGACGCCAGGATCATGACCTGAGCCGAAGGCAGATGCTTAACAACTGAGCCACCCAGGTGCCCCATATAAAATGTTTTTAAAAGGACTCTGGGGGTGCCTGGATGGCTCATTTGGTTGGGCGGCTGCATTTGGCTCTGGTCCTGATCCCAGGGTCCGGAGTCAAGTCCCACATCGGAATCTTTGCTCGGCGGGGAGTCTGTTTCTCCCTCTGTCTCTGCTGCTCCCCTGCTTGTGCTCTTTCCCTCTCTCTCTCTCAAATAAATAAATAAAATGCTAAAAAGAAGAAAAAAAGGACTTTGGATGCTCTCCTCTCTGAAAGCATAATTCAAGATTGGCTTTTATCAGGACCTAACCATTAGTTTCCAGCTGATCATTTGTAGGCAGGCCAAGGAGAAATTTGGCTATTTCCTCTGTGAAGGGAGAGTTGTGAATGGCTACTAATCTTCCTAATCCCTTTGTAAATTTGGTAGGATCTTCTGAAAGTGGAGGTCAGGAGCTTTATAATTGAAAAAATCTGTTGCTGTCCAAGGGACATGAATTCTTTGCATTGGGGGGCCCAAGGGCCATCTGCAGAGAACATTGTATGCAAAGGCCTGGAGCCAGCAGAGCCCAATGCCTGAGTCCCGGAAAGAGGAGTTGTCAGAGACAGCAGAGCTATTCTGCAGGCTGTCACAGGTGCTTCTGCTAAGTAACCTGCCCGGCTCTTGGTATTTCCATGAGAGACCTGCAAACCCCGGGCTTGGAGATCAGGCCATAGTGCTCTCTATGAATCCCGTAAAGAGAGGGAAGTTAGACAGGCAGCTGGATGTTTAGGTGATTTTCTAAGGAAGTTGGAGGAGTTTCGGGGTCTAAGGGAATTTGTTGGGGTGTTAGAGCTGGATTTTGAGAAAGAGGAGGGGTTTAGACCAGGGGCCCAGAGATCCAAAACAACTTCCAGAGGGTCGGGACAGGGAGTTGGGGGTATAGGGGTAGATACGAGGATGGAGAAAGGGAATTTATGTTAGATGTGGACTCAAATTATTGTCCTAAATCTAATTTCTGTTCTTTTTTTTTTTTTAAGATTTTATTTATTATTTGACGGAGATCACAAATAGGCAGAGAGGCAGGCAGAGAGAGAGAGGGGAAAGGAGGCTCCACACTGAGCAGAGAGCCCGATGCATGCGGGGCTCCATCCCAGGACCCTGGAGTCATGACCTGAGCCAAAGGCAGAGGCTTTAACCCACTGAGCTACCCAGGCGCCCCTAATTTCTATTCTTCTTCCTTTTTTTTTTTAAAGGGAGTCCCAAAGGCTAGTTGTTACACTCCTTCGTGTCCTTTTTTAAATTATTTATTTATTTATTTATTTATTTATTTATTTTTTAAAGATTTTATTTATTTATTTGACAGACAGAGATCACAAGTAGGCAGAAAGGCAGGCAGAGAGAGAGGAGGAAGCAGGCTCCCTGCAGAGCAGAGAGGCTGATACGGGGCTCGATCCCAGGATCCTGGGACCATGACCTGAGCTGAAGGCAGAGGCTTTAACCCACTGAGCCACCCAGGCACCCCGCGTGTCCTTTTTTTAATGTGATCTTTTCGTAGGTACCAACATGACCATTATTTAGGATGATATTTATTTAAAAACATACAGAAGGGTATCCAGTTCAAAGGATCCATCATCTGCCTGCCATTGGGAAGTAGAATCTTATTTTAAACCTCAATAACAGCTCACACCCATAAGCCTTTTGACGGCTTAACCCTGACTTCCTTCAGAGCTGTCCCCTCAGGAGAGTCCAAGAGCTGCAGCCCTTACAAGTCTAGAAGCTCACTCCTGGGGTTCGCTTCAGAAAGCAGACTTCATTGTCACAGGCCATAAGATTGGTGAAGTGTAAACAGTGTCTCTGGTTTCCCTCAAGAATGTGAGACGCCTTTAGTCACAGACCTACTCACCTGTGATGCAGGGCAGATGCTTCTAGAATGGAATTTCTCCAGCAGAGGTTGAGGGACCAGCACCCCTCATGACAGACTCCTCCGTGAGCTGGCACAGTTGGATAAAGGGAATGCTGATGACAGTCCCAAGTCGGGACTGTAACCTGTCCTCTGACCCTCTGGCTATCACTGCCTCCCATGACCCCCTCTTGCTGTTGGACCACAGTCTCGTCAGCTGCCTGCAAAATGCATCGTCTGACTCGTGGGGCCGCGGAGATTATTCTTGCTGGTCACAAAGCCAAACTCCCAAGACACAGAAGACAAAAAGAAAACCGCTTCTGGTTTTTCTTGCATGCACATTAACAGCGGGGGCCAAGCCTTGGGTCTCAGAGCCAGATGAATACCGAAGAGGGATGTGCCATTGGGTTGGGGAAATGTGTAGTGTCTCACCGGGTGCCTCCCTGCACAGAAGTTATCTCGAGGTTGGTGGGTGACCCAGTGTTAATCTAACCCATGATGTGTCTGCTTCTAACACGAGAGTCTGAGTTAGGTGGCACGTGCTCTTAAGAGCTTTGTAGGGTTCCACCCGTCCCCACCAGTTTTGCAGCTTTTGGCTTCCAAGATGTCTCCTGGGAACGAACTTTACCTTGTGTGCACATTAACACATAGCAGAGCTGGTCTAAATGGATGCTGGTTTGGTGAGGACATTGAACTCGCCAGTCTGTGCGGCTGGTAGAACGGCAGGTTATTAGGGCACATACCTGCGTTCTGCCCTGTGATCTTCCTTCTTACAGACAGATGACCCGTCCGACAGTGTAAAACAGTTGACCCTCTCTGGGAGGAAAAGGATCAATAGAAACCAAGAGTACTCACAACAGATCTTTACCGGAGTTGCTGTACTCAAGGAACTAGTTCCGTAAATGTTTTCTCGTGCTACTCTAAATTTAGAAAACCAAGAAAGGACTCTCAACACTGTGTTCCGTGGGGTGACTGACGTGGTAAGAGCCCTTACCTCCCGCTGTCTCCATGCTGGATCTCTCTGCCGCCGTGGCCCTGAAGCCGGCAGGGTCCTGCCAGAGAAGGCACCTCTGTGGTCGCCAGGACTGTAGGGTGGGCAAATTTTTCCTTCTGCCTTTCTAGGTTCTTTGGTGGATCTAGTAGTTCGGTGGACAAAAGACAGATTAACAGGAGGAAAACAGAAGTTTGATAACACCTATACCTCCTGTATATATGGGAGAAACCCAGGAAAACTGAGTAACTCCCCGAGGTGGCCAGAGCCCTCATTTTACTCCCCTCTCAGCTAATGACAAAGGAAAATGTTGGGGCAGGGGCTTGAGTTATGCGGGGGGGGGGGGGGGGGGGTCACAGGAACAGCCTGGGGAGCAAGAGTAATATTATGCATATCTAAGTCATTGCCTTTTCTGTTGATAAGTTGCTAGAGATTTAACCACTGTGTTGTAACCTGAAACCAATGCAATGTGTCAACTCTACTTAAAAAGTTTCTAGAGACTTCGAGTCATCCCCCTCTTTCTGGTACAGGGAAGGAGATACACTTTCAAATGGATATTTCCCTTATAGATGTGAACATTGCTTACCAAAGAGTATTAACTTCCACTCAGTTTTTAGAGTTTCACTTGTCTCTGACGTCTCTTGAAAATAACCAGCTTCAAATAGTCCCCATGCCAAAGAGACACAGTTTGGAGTGGCAGATTCTACTGTCCTTTACTGTCCTTTCTCCTGTTGCCTCACATGGCCTTCCTCTGTGTGTAGGCACTTCTGGGATGTCTTCCTCTTCTTCTAAGGGCTCAGTACTATTGCATTAGAACTACCCTATGACCTCATTCAACTTTAGTTTCCTCCTTAAAGACCCTGTGTCCACATATAGCCACACAGGGGGTCAGAGCTCCAACACACAAATTTTGGGGAGACAAAATGTCTCTCAGACATGTCACGCAGAAGATTTTTCCACCCAGAGCAAGAATGAAAGAAGCCTTCTTTAACAGTTCATAACAACATAACAAGAGTCATGATAGTACCATTCACTGGGCGCTTTGTGGGCTGGGGGTTGTGCCAGACAGTTTACATCTGTTATCTCATGCAAATAGTAAAATAAGTCTACAGTTATAGTATACAGGAAATTCTAGTTAACTAACTAGAATTTAAATAAAAATTTGAAAAAATTTTTTTACCACAACTAAAAAAATTCTACAAGACCGCAGTATTCTCCCCCATTTAACAGATAAGGAAATCAGGCTAGAAAGTGAGGCAACATACTACAGGCAACACAAATGTCAGGATCTGAACCCATTTTATATATTTTTTATTTTTTATTAATATATAATGTATTATTTGTTTTGGGGGTACAGGTCTGTGAATCATAAGTCTTACACAATTCACAGCACTCACAATAGCACATACCCTCCCCAGTGTCCGTCATTCCGCCACCCTCTCCCTCCCGCCCCCAGCAACTCTCAGTTTGTTTCCTGAGATTAAGAGTCTCTTACGGTTTGTCTCCCTCCCGATCCCATCTTGTTTCATTTTTCCCTCCCTTCCCCCCATGACCCCTCACCCTCCTTTTCAAATTCCTCATATTGGAGAGATCATATGATAATTGTCTTTCTCTGATTGACTTACTTTTGGTCAGTATAATACCCTCTAGTTCCTTCCACGTTGTTGCAAATGGCAAGATTTCATTTTTTTTTTAATGGCTGCATAGTATTATTGCACTGTGTGTATATATGTATTCCATTGTATATATATACACACAAACACACACCACATCTTCTTTATCCATTCATCTGTTGATGGACATCTAGGTTCTTTCCATAGTTCGGCTATTGTGGACATTGCTGCTATAAACATTCGGGTGCACATGCCCCTTCAGATCACTACATTTGTATCTTCAGGGTAGGAACCCAGTAGTGCGATTGCTGGGTCGTAGGGTAGCTCTGTTTTCAACTTTTTGAGGAGCCTCTGTACTGTTTTCCAGAGTGGCTGCACCAGCTTGCATTCCCACCAAGACTGTAGGAGGGTTCCCCTTTCTCTGCATCCTCACCAACACCTGTCATTTCCTGACTTGTTAATTTTAGCCATTCTGTCTGGTGTGAGTTGGTATCTCATTGTGGTTTTGATTTGTATTTCCCTGGTGCTGAGTGATGTGGAGCACTTTTTCATGTGTCTGTTGGCCATTTGGGTATCTTCTTTGTAGAAATGTCTGTTCATGTCTTCTGCCCATCTCTTGATTGGATTATTTGTTCTTTGGTGTTGAGTTTGATAAGTTCTTTATAGATTTTGGATACTAGCCTTTTATCTGGTATGTCATTCGCAAATATTTTCTCCCATTTTGTCGATTGTCTTTTGGTTTTGTTGACTGTTTCCTTTGCTGTGCAAAAGCTTTTGATCGTGATGAAGACCTAGTAGTTCATTTTTGCTCTTGCTTCCCTTGCCTTTGGGCCTTTGCCCTTGCCTTCTTCTAGGAAGAAGTCGCCATGGCTGAGGTTGAACAGGTTGCTGCCTGTGTTCTCAAGGATTTCGATGGAATCCTGTCTCACATTGAGGTCTTTCATCCATTTTGAGTCTGTTTTTTGTGTGTGGTATAAGGAAACGGTCCAGTTTGATTCTTTGCATGTGGCTGTCCAATTTTCCCAACACCATTTGTTGAAGAGACTGTCTTTTTTCCACTGGACATTCTTTCTCCTGCTTTGTTGAAGATTAGTTGACCAGAGAGTTGAAGGTCCATTTCCAGGCTCTCTATTCTGTTCCATTGATCTATGTGCCTGTTTTTGTACCAGTACCTTGCTGTCTTGATGATTACAGCTTTGTAATAGAGCTTAAAGTCCGGAATTGTGATGCTGCCATCTTTGGTTTTCTTTTTCAACATTCCTCTGGCTATTCATGGTCTTTCCTGGTTCCATATAAATTTTAGGATTATTTGTTCCATTTCTTCGAAAAAAGTTGATGGTATTTTGATAGGGATTGCATTAAATGTGTAGATTGCTCTAGGTAGCATAGACATTTTCATGATACTTGTTCTTCCAAACCATGAACATAGAATGTTTTTCCATTTCTTTGTGTCTTCCTCAATTTCTTTCATGAGTACTTTATAGTTTTCTGAGTACAGATTCTTTGCCTCTTTGGTTAGGTTTATTCCTAGGTATCTTATGGTTTTGGGTGCAATTGTAAATGGGATCGACTCCTTAGTTTTTCTTTCTTCTGTCTGCTTTTGGTGTATAGAAATGCAACTGATTTCTGTGCATCGATTTTATATCCTGACACTTTACAGAATTCCTGCAGGAGTTCTAGCAGTTTTGGGGTGGAGTCTTTTGGGTTTTCCACATAAAGTATCATATCATCTGCAGAGAGTGAGAGTTTGACTTCTTTGCCGTTATGGATGCCTTTTATTTCTTTTTGTTGTCTGATTACTGAGACTCGGACTTCTAGTACTATGTTGAATAGCAGTGGTGATAGTGGATAGCCCTGCCATCGAACCCATTTTAGAGAGTACTAACCCTATACTCAAAATTTCTTATGTTTATCAGTGATTAGCGTGTATGAAGAAAGACCATGTCACGCAGAAGATTTTTCCACCCAAAGCAAGAATGAAAGAAGCATTCTTGAACGGCGTGATGCTTGGCTGAGTCTAGGGAAAGAAAGGCTTCTCACTGGACGTGAGCTAAAATCCCCACTATAGACAGAATGTTTATGTCTCCCTCCCCCCAGATTCGTATGTTGAAACCTAGCTCCCAGATGGTGGTATTTGAGGGGGAGCCTTTGGGATTAGTGCCTTTATAAAAGGGACCCTAGAGAGATCCTTTGTCCCTTCTCCCATGTGGGGACACAGCAAAAAAGATGGTCTGTGAACCGGGGAGTAGGCTCTTAGCAGACATGGATTCTGCCGGGCCTTTAATCTTAGACTTCCCGGCCTTCGTAACTGTGGGAGATAAAAATTTGTCCTTCATGAGCCACCCAGCCATGGTTTTCTGTTATAGCAGCCCAGAGGGTCTAAGAAGGCCCCCCTGGAAAGGCTGTTCCTATAGTGGAGAAGGGCAGCTGCCGTCCACACTTCTCAAGTGTGGCCCCAGATCAGCAGTTTCAGCATTTCCTGGGAACTCGTTAGAAATATAAGCCCCAACCCAGTCGTGAATCAGAGACTCTCGAGGTGGGGCTCAGCATTCTGTTTGAACCAGCCCCTTGGGCGAGCTTTGATGCTTTTGGTTGGAGAACCACCGCTCGTGCTGTCTCAGCGGAGAGCACTGCTGAAGAGCGTCCAATGCCCCCTTCTGCTGAGTCCGTATTTACCCGACAACCAGGGACCACAGTTTGCGTACCCGCCTACATTTAGGGGATGTGCTGCTTCCCTTTACGAGGATCTTTCTGATTGGAAATACGCTGGGTTTTACACAGGAATTTCTTGTAGGCTGGCAGAGCAGATCCATCCAGCTGAGAATGACCCATTCTGTGCTATAGAGAAAATCCAGTTTCTGAGACTGAAAGTGAAGCCTGACTCTGCTCAGGGGTGGGGAGATTGGAGGGTTCCCTAAGGTAGATGCCTCAGAGCGAGGTGGCCCAGCAGCAGCCCTCCTGCCCCACCCCTCCCTGGGCTCTCTCTTTCCTGTCCCTGCAATCCAGAGGAAGGAATTACAGGTCAGCAAAGAAGAGCTGCTAGTCAGCGCCCCTCATCTTTGCATCATGGGCACAAGCGAACTGTTGCCTTCCTAGCCTTATTTCATGGACTGCGGAGTGTTATTTAGTGGTATTTGTAAAAGTGGTAGGTGTTTTTCAATTTGATTTGACAGCTATCAGGAATAAGTCCGTAGGGAAATGATCCAAACTTCTAGGACCAAAAGCTTTTGGCAATTTCTTTTGGCATTCCCAGCCTTCTAGATGCAGACAGTCACAGAGTGGTTACTGTTTATAAAGTTAAGAGAGCTTTCTGTTTATTGGTACGAGTATTAGTATTTGGGTGAAGGACGACTTCTAGGAAATTCTTATGGAGTCATTGCAACCAGGCTCAGTTATCGGTTCCATCCAGATACCAAGTCATGCTGTTGTGGATAATTAGAGAAAATGAGAACAAAGTTGAGAAAAGTACAGGGAGATCGAGCAGACGGCAGAGTGCGTGAGTTGTCAGCGCAGCCTTGGGAAGGAGGGTTGGAGAAGCCGAGGGGAAACATACCCAAGGACTTCTTACATTTACAACTGGGCTTTATAATCCTTGGGGAGAAGGGAGTTCAACCCTGGTGAAGAGGTGCCGACAGGGCCACGTGGGGCTCCTTTTCTACCTTCTGGAGTTGTCATGGCAGAGTCTATGTATTGTGGGGTCTGGGAACAAGATGGGTACATGGGGGATTTTCCCTCTACTTCAGATGAGCTAAGCATGTAAAAAGAAAAATAAGTTACCTAGATTTCTTCCTGTGTTTAGAAGTTCATCCCTGTGTTTAAAAGCTTATAGTGAGTCAAAGATGTTGAATGGCAAAATATCATGGATTTCCCCCTTTGAAAATAAAGGGGCTTCCCTTTTGTATTTGTAAAAGTAGATATGTGTGTTTATGTTTTTATAGATCTTTGTGAATAGAAGATTTATAATACAAATTATTTCATGACTTCAGGGGAATCAGATTGGAGGGGGGATTATTAGCTTGTTTTATATACCTCTTTATTGTAGGACTGGTACAAGCCTTTAACTATTGTTGACTCCATAAAATACATCTTAAATTTTATAAGAACTTTGAAGCCTTACTCACAAACTCAGTTCCCAGTTCTCTCTCTCTCATAAATCTCTCAATTTCCTCAAATATGAATTCTGCCATGAGAAATTAGAAACATAGACCCTAAATCTGGGGAAAGATTCTGATAGATAGCATGGATATGGCAAAATTTCCAGGCAAGCAAACACCCACGAGAATTGAATGGAAGGCCAATTTATCAGGCTAAGGATGTTATCAGTGGAAATTCCAAATGAGAAGAATGAGGCGTGAAAAGTAAGTTCTGTGTTTGCATGTGCTTCAGAGAGAGATTTAGATCTTTATGATTTGATGACTTCTGGACCCACCCATTGCAGCCTCCAGCATCTCAGAAAATATGCCCAAGAATTCTAATGGCAGAATTTAGACTTAAGGAATGCTGTGATTTGTAATAACAACTATATGTTTGTTCTTCGTCCCATTCCTCAGTCCCTTGGACTTCCCTAAGGGAGAGGAGTGAGGAAGGTAAAAGGAGCATCTTCCATCATTTCTACCAAGCCCCTTTCAACCAGACCCGAGCTTATGTGCATGAGGCAGCTTTTGGAAAGCCTCTAAAGACGGGGCCTACTTGTCAGGGAAACCAAGAAGGCGGTGAAGGGACTGGAACTTTCACCTCCACCCCGCCTACCCCAACCCCTGGGGAGGCAATAGAGGCTGGAGATTGAACTAATCCCCTGTGGCCGTGATTTAATCAGTTATGCCTCCGTAATGGAGCCTCCGAAAGTGACTCTACCTGAAGAGGTTTGGAGAGG
Source organism: Lontra canadensis (assembly GCF_010015895.1). NCBI lineage: Eukaryota > Metazoa > Chordata > Mammalia > Carnivora > Mustelidae > Lontra > Lontra canadensis. The sequence continues at coordinate 10,615,772 of NW_022631067.1, read as the reverse complement.
TTCCTGACTGCTGACCACATACATGGAGGTGCCGGGAGGGTGGCACTCCTCGGATGGGGGGACGCTCTGCGCGCCTGCCACCATACTGTATTCTGTCCATCCCTTCTTTGTGGCTGTTCCTGGGGTCTTTCCTTTTGTAATAAAGGAGTAATCCAGTAGCTAAATGATCTTCCTCAGTTCTGTGAGTGCCTCTAACAAAGTGTCAAATCTGAGGAGGGGGTTGTGGGGACTTGGGGTTTATAACACGTCTGTCAGAAGCACTGGTGACTGCCTGGACTTGGACTTGGCATCTGACATGGGGGTGTCTTGTGGGACTGAGCCTTTAACCTGTGAGGCAGGTAGACAGTGTCAGAACCAAATTCAACTGTAGACACCCAGGTAGGTAGATACCAGGGGGAGAATTGCTTGGTGTGGGGAACATGCCCAGAGTTAGTGGCCAGAGTATTCTGAGTATGAAAAAGAAGTTTTGTTTCCTTTCACTTAATTTCAAGAGAGGGGCTAAAATAAAAAAAACCCACCCCATATTGATTGCATCCTTTGTAGGACTCCTGTATATTTATATCTGTATCATTCGTGAAAGTCTTTTCTCTCTGGCCACTTGGTGGTGTTTGAGGTCAGGAGCCATTTTTTCCTATTTATATTATATTCTCATATTGCTCACATATGCTTGATAAATGGTTTCTGAATGAATGAACCAAACTGTTTCTCTAATTCAGTATGACAGTCTCTAAGGAGAGGGTGACCATGGAATCCTACACTGCCTGATCTGGAAGCCTCCTTAATATCACGACCGACCTCCTTTCTTTGATCTTAGAGCCAGGTGTGGTATTTGGAAAATTTAGTCTGTTTGCTCCTATATGTGGAACCATAGAACTGGAACCGGAACAAATAGAAGTTGCCATCAAGATGTTTTACAATAGGCAATGAAAAAATTAATCCTACCTATTACTGTCTTAATGGACAGTGAGAGATGTTTGGGATGGACACAGAAAATAATATTTGGTGAGTAGTTACTGGGCTTGGCATCTTGCTAGTTAGTTTGCAAATCTTTGTCAGCTTAATCCCTCACTCATTTAATGCATGTTTTATCTTGAATTTAGAAATGAAGAGATTTCCCTTTTTTTTTTTTTTTTTTTTTTTTTTTTACTTATTTATTTAGAGAGCACACAAGTAGGGGGAGTGGCAGGCAGAGGGAGAAGCAGGCTCCCCACTGAGCAAGGAGCTCGATGAGGGACTCAGTCCCAGGACGCTGGGATCAACACCTGAGCCGAAGGCAGTCGCTTAACCCACTGAGCCACCCAGGTGTCCTGAAGAGATTTGTTCTGAGAGGTTAGGTCACTTGGTCAAAAGATGACATCAGTTGGGATATCAAAATTCAAGTCATTTGGCCCTAAAGACTTGCACTTTTTTTTTTTCTCCTGTTCTCCTGTGCTGCTTCTAATATGGTGACCACATCTCTTCCCTCAGCTGACCACATGGCTTTACAGATTTCTTCTATCTTCAGTATTGTATATTCTGTATAATGCATGATGTGTGACGTGGCAGAAGTCCATTTAGTAGCACAGGTTAAACTTCTAAAATATGTCAGAATTTTAAACCACAAAATTGCTAAGCAGCCCCTCTGAGAGATTTCGGAGGCCAACGGCAGACTACCCCAAGATGGGCCACTTTGGCAGGAAGATAATTTTGAGGTAAAAGTAGGCAAAACGCAGCAGATTCAGGAAATGCTCTTTACTTCCCCCACAACTGTTTGAAAAGAAATTTAGTTAGAGGACCTGCTCCAGGAAGAGAACTGTCACCATAGATAACTGCATTATACTGTGAACTAGGTCTGGTAGACAGGGAGGAACCAGAAAGGCCTGTTTGATCAAAGCCCTCTATGTCCCATTGTTTCTGAGTGGCCCACCAAACATTTGTCTACCAAACATTTACTCGTTTTTATTCTTCCTGAAGGTTGCATTCCTTCCCTTTGAGGTCCCAGATCTGTTACTCGCTTCTCCGTGGTCAGCATGACAGACATACCTCATTTTGCCTCATTTTGCCTGTCTTTGCAATTTCATGTCTGTGTGGATTGCCCATACATATAATTTTAAATTTGATTTTCTCTTGTTAATCTGTCTTATGTCCATCTGATCTTTAGTACAGCTGGAAGGACCTTGAAGGGCAAAAGAAATTTCTTCCTCCCTGACAAGATGATTCCCAGTAATTTGGGCTAGTGGTTGTTGGGATGTGTGGGAGAAGAAGACTTTCCCCTCTATCCTCTTAGATTCCAGTGCTTAGAGCCTTGCAAATCAAACTGACAAAAGGCAGAAAAACAAGAGAAAAAATAGATTATATTACCCACTTCTACATGGGAGTTCCAAAGAAATGGGCCTTAAGGAGACATTTAGAATTAGGGGCTATATACTATTTTAACAAAGGACAGTATAGTGTGGGGGCAAAGGAAAGGGGGTTGGGAACTTCTGGGGTTAGGGGTAAGTTTTGGGGAGGTAACTAGGAAATGTATGATAAGTATGGTTTTTAGAAAGGTTTATTGTGCAGATAAGAGCCTTCTCAGGGGATCAGAGTACTTCTGGAGTAGTTCTCTTCCTTGTATGGGACAAAGACACCTGCTTTTAGACGGGAGGGGGAGGGCAGAGAACTGCCTTCAGCTCAAAACAATCCTTGCACCAAAGGGGCGTATTTCGGGGAGGCGGACTATGATCTGTGGTTTTCAGCTTTCATCTTGGCCAGCAGTTTACTCCACAGTAGTATCATCTGTAGTTTTGTTTGCCTTGCCTTGGTAGATTTTAGTTTCAGATTTCTGACCAATACATGCTGATATTTTGGCTTATTAGATTCTGAGTTTCTTTTTTTTTTTTAATTTTTTTTAAATTTTTTTTAAAGATTTTATTTATTTATTTGACAGAGAGAGATCACAAGTAGACAGGCAGGCAGAGAGAGAGAGAGGGAAGCAGGCCCCCTGCTGAGCAGAGAGCCCGATGCGGGACTCGATCCCAGGACCCTGAGATCATGACCTGAGCCGAAGGCAGCGGCTTAACCCACTGAGCCACCCAGGCGCCCCAGATTCTGAGTTTCTTTAGTGAATTCATAATTATGAGAGTATTTTATCATTAAAAAAATCCATATAAAACCACGAGCATTGTTGAATGGCTCCTGGCATTGGCACATTCCCCAGGCCTCTGGTGTTCCAGCTCGGGACTAAAGAACTTACAGGGGAAGGCCAAGCTCCCTGTCTTTTTTCCCCAGAGTTCTATAGACAACGTTACTTTAACTTGAGGTGAGCAAAGAACAATTCAAATAGAAGAGGAAATAGAGGGGTGGGGACCATAGCAAAACAGTACGCTTCCCTACCTATGTGGTTATTTACATAATTGTGTTTTTATAACATTTCCTGTACTTTTCTGTAAGTTGATGCTGCCCTAATTATACATTTTCAAGAGAACACTTCATTGTACCCCAAATTATATAGTGCTTTAAAAAGGTACCTTCTTACTGGTTTACCAAATACCTTATAAGTGTGTAATTACGTAAAACAATTCAGGGTACAGAATAGAAACAGCCCGTACCGTTCACAGATGTCGGTATTGTTACATAATTGAGTACAAGGCTTTCAAAGATGTATAATATTTTTTCTTATGTAAGAAAGAAAGAAATGACTCATTGTAGTCATAATGTGTCACAGAGACTCCTGCCGAAGTAGAATGTACGTGTTCCATTTCGTGAGTTCTCTATAGTACATTGTCAATGGACTTGCCTTTGTGGATGGGAAAGTGCCACTTATTTCAGCAAATTACCTTTGTGGTGGATGGACCTGCTTGTTAGATGGCTTGTGGGCACCTGCGTGAAGCAGAGGTGGGGCTCCTGTTTCATGGCCCACCTGTGCACAGCTTCCTTACTCAGGTGGGCACCAGGGAAGTTCTCCCCACCCCCTTCACAGAATCACTCCTTGAGAAACCCACTGGGGACCTGTCGCCTGCCCCGCACACTGGGCGTGGGCTGGCTTCCTCCTGGACCTTAGCTCTTGTTCTTTTCCATCACTTCTGAATCCATCTTGGGACCCCAGGGATTCCAATCACAGGGAAGGTGACCTCAGCGGAACACAACTGAGGAAATAGGATTTATTAAGTCCTGGATTTAATGTTTATTTTCTTTTTTCTTTTTATTTTTTTCTGGGTTTAATGTTTAATTTTCAAAGTCATTTTCAGCACTATTGTGAGAAAAAAGTTGCTTATCTGAGGGCGTTAGAATTGGAAGGACATGTGTTTCTGATGAAAAAACAAAATTGAAAAAAAAATAGGTTTTGTGTTATTGACAGCTGTCCCCGTATTTTTCTCTTCAGAGGGAATTTTCTTTTGGGAAGAAGCTGGAGCTACGCACAAACTACTCATTCCCTCAAAGGTTTTGATATTGGCCTTAAGATAGTCCTTTTCTCTAAGGAAACGTCTCTTTTAGCAAGAACTTTGAAAGATGAGTCGTGGAACTGGTCTTCATCTGTTTTTATTGTTTTCCCTTCCGCCTCTGTTTTTGTGATTCTTGCCTCAAAAACTGACCTCAATGAGATCTTTGCACTGCTGGGCTCCTTGTGGCGCATTGATCTGTCCAGCAAAAGACTCAAGTTCAAGGACCAACTTGGCCGCGAACGACTAAACCAGGGAGTGGAGATTGATTCCTATCGGTGAGCGGGCTGGTGTTGAAAGTGGAGCATTGTCACCACAGCCTGTTGCCGTTATCAATTACGTGTCATTAAACAGCTAACCTCACTGAATGATTTACTTTGTGTTTAACGGCCTTTTTCAATTAAAGGGAGCAAATGCCAGGGAACTGGGTCGCAATATCAGAAACCATATATTTGCTCCTGTTAACACCAGCATCACAAGCTTGTGAGGGTCGGCCGCGTCGGTGTTCTGCTGCGGGCTGTACGGCTCTAGTTTAAATGGTCCCAACAAATGATTAATGGTTGGGAGCAGGCCTCACATTGCCCCCAGAGCTTTCCTTCCACGCACTTCCATTTATGTCCCTTCACGGCGCGCGTGGGAGGGGTTACTTTAGGGCAGATCACGCTCTTTATCTTGCTGGCATTTGTTTCATTTCAGGGACCCTTGATGTTTCTTTATATACATGGACAGGTTCGCTGTGTGTGTATTTATTTAAGTATCATATAAAGTATCCTCTAAATAATATATATAGTTACGTGGTTATTTAGCATCATGACCTGACTCTTAAGCTGTGGACTTGGCAGTTGCAGGACAGGTGGTGTTGATAGGTCAAGACTGCTTGGTCTGGGAAGGTGGACTCGCCCCCACCCCCCAAAGAAGCTCTCGACTTTTTTCTCCAACTTTCAGTGGTGATAACTGGAACCAGACATTCTAGTTTCTTGGGACGTTGTTTTATTGTCTTGCAAGTTATTACGGTATTTGGATTTCACAAGGCTAAGCTACACACGGTACTTCTCAAAAGTGCCTTTGCGATGGATGGATAGATTAACTGTTACTCTGAAGTTGAGAATTTGAACCATTAACTGACCCACTGTGTTTGCCGTCTGTGTAAAAGTTTGTTATAACAGTGCTAATTACCAAGCAGCTGGATTTGTGAAAAAGTGCACAGCAGTAATTTGCACCTTACTGTTGCTTTGCCATGAAGAAAATCGTGAGCGCATAACACGGGGTGCACGCACTTGATTGATGAACTTCAGAGAGCCCGTGTATCTGGGGATCTGTAACAGTTTGACTTTTTGACTATAGCATTTGGTTTCTATATTTGCGCTTCGGGGACACTCATTTTTTACCCAAATAAGAGCTGTTGAGTGCGAAATAGGACATTTTAAAAAGAGAAGGGTAGCATTCTATAATAAGACTCGTGCTCTTAAGTTGCTATGCGCTTTTGTTTATATTTTGCTAGTTTTAGGGGGAAGAACAAGAAAAAAGATTTCCTTTCTAATCCCTTACTATGGGTATAAAATCATGAACTGGAGGAGTACGATTTCAGTGTTTTGGTGATGGTGTTAAAGTCCTTGTTTCATTGGCAGATCAAAATGGTTCTGCTGGGTTCACATCCTGAATAAATCATTCTACATAATTGGAGCCCATAACAGACTTAAACCAGCAGAGTTTTGTGTTTTGTTTGGGTGGATAAGAACAACTCCAAGTCTTGGGAAAGAATTTATTTTTGCCCTTTGGATGGGACAGAAACATCTGCTTCAGGTGGTTTACAAGTGTTCCTTATTAACCCGTGAGCCAAAAACCCAGATAGGGAGATCTGACTTTGAAAACGACACAGCCAGTGTTTGTGTAAGTATGTATTCAGATTAATTCCAAATACCGCTTATTTAGATTTCTGACAGCCAGGAACTTTTAAAAGAAACGGGTGTTTTTAAAAAGGAATGTGAAAAATTACATTTTCTCTCCTAGCCCAAGAGTTTTTCTGTACTTTTCAGAAATTCTGCTCATGGGCAGAAAGGAAAGGTTTCAAAGGAACCTCATCTCCATATGGTTTTACTCGATAATCCTTTATCCAACATCTTCAGCCCTCATTCCTTTGCTTTCTTGCCTGTGGCTACATTTCTATCTCTGCATCAATTAGCACAGTGATTTATACAACAAGCAAGCAGTTTAGAGGTAATGGTACACAATTAACATCTCATTCCACCAGAAAGGGTATGCTAAATACCCCAGTCATTGCTTTCTCTGCCTGGAATTGAAATAAGTGTTTGTCCTAATTCATATGCTATCTGATGTGAAGTGGGCCTGCTTTGTACTACACTACACCATTAATCTAATTATAGATAGCTGCAAATGAAGTGCTGTCTGAGCCGGGAGACGGAGGAAAATAGCCTTTTGTCATTTAGCCTGACTCTGTGAAGCGGGATCACACTTTACGGGGCAATACTGCAAAATGGAAATCTCCATAATATTGCTGCCTGTTGCATGTTTTCTAATTGTCACTGCATTGTAAACACTACCGGGCGCTGATCTAAATAGAGCTGTAGATGTGCTGTCTTGTGGGCTGCCGTAGAGTCCTCCGAGTGCTGTTGGATTAAATGATGCGTCCTGATTGACAGCTACCTTGAGACTGCGAGGATGGAGTTGTCACCGCGCTCTGCTAACAGGCCGCTGCGGCGGCTGCAGCTGCGTAGACGCTGTTCTGTTCGCTCGCCTTCTCCGCCCTGGGCGTCCCTCCCAGAGAAGGGCTGCAAGCTGCGGACTCTGATTCTCCATGTTTCCTGGAGAGTTCGGTCGGGTTGGCTTTGCTGGGCCCGATGCTGAAGTCGAGGGGAGCGCGTTTTGCAGGGCGGTGAACCCTTGCTGTGTTGCCCCCCATCCCCCATTAATGGTGGTGCCCACAGAGAACTTAGGAAAGGAAAAAAAAAAAGTTGAATTAAGATTCTGATTCCACCTCGGTGTTTAATTTAAAGACGTGTCACGTTTTGTAGCGACTCGTTTCTGTCACTTTAAGGAATTGACAGTTGCTCTCCAGCTCAGAGTTAGGAGAGGAGACTTCCAGGGGCACATCTGAGGGTCGGTGCTCGGTGCTCGCGGCCACACTGGAAATGAAGACACAGTTGAAGGTGGGAGACCCTTGGGGTCAGGAGGTGGAAAACTTTGAAGAAGTGGAGAGCCTTGTCTCGGAAGAGATGCGCGGCCACCTGACTTGGCGAGGGTCCACAGAGAGGATGTTAGGGGACTCGATGTAAAATAATTACTAGGCAAGTTCATCATTTACCCCTGACCCAGATGGCCCACAGTTGCCCGGCAAAACCATGACCAGTTCAGCCAGTGTCCACCAATTCCTTGTTTTGGAAGAACGGCGCAGAAATGGAAAGCAGAGGTGCGCTGTGTGACGAGGAAGTCACAACTGGAAAAATACGTAAAGCACACTTAGTCCTCATCCTGCCAGGAGCCCACAGACCTCGGAATCGTGCAAGTGTGAGCACATGGGATATGTCAAGTTGCTGGAGAATCGGGAGGCCTCAGAGGCTGGAGGGTTTAAGCTCCCTGGGGAGGTGCAGTGGCCTGTGGCAGGGTGTTCTGTGTGACCTCCTGAATGGGGCATGTCCACAGCGTGGGCTGCTCTACTGTCCTTGGCACACAACGTGTGTGTGTGCATGTGCGTGTGGGTGTGTGCGTGCGTGCCTGGCACCGGTGGCCGGACCTGTTTGCAGGGTGGTTTCCTTAACTGATCTGATCAAAAAGTATATATCTCTCCCAACCCGTGACTGCTCCCCCACGCTGTCTCCCCCAACTCTGACAGCTCCCTGCTCCCCAACTTTCCCCCCTTTTTTCAGGTTCCATGGTAAGAGCTGCATGTTCATTTTTAGAACAGTTGCATTGTGTCCCTTTTAATCATCCATCTCTCGTAGTTTTTGTCCTGATCCTTTTATGTCTGGTATGATTCCCTTCTCTTTTTTCCTCTGGAACTTGTTGGGAGACATTTTCATGTTGGGCATGGTTTTACTTTGCAGACACCATACAGTTGATTTGCTTAGAGACCCGGGCTCAGGTCATTAGATAGCACCTGGGTCTTTTCCGTTATTGTCCTGCGCAGAGTCTGGAGAGCACCTGTTCTCAGCACTTGCTTATGCGGTGAGCTGCCTTTTTTTTTTTTTTTTTTTTTTAGATTTTATTTATTATTATTTGACAGAGAGAGACACAGTGAGAGACGGAATACAACCAGGGGGAGTGGAGAGGGAGAAGCAGGCTCCCTGCTGAGCAGAAAGCCCAATGTGGGGCTCCATCCCTGGACCCTGAGATCATGACCTGAGCCAAAGGCAGACACTTAATAACTGAGGCCCCCAGACACCCTGTGAGCTGTTTTTCGAGAACTTGATCATTTGACTGTGGTTGGGGAGCATCTCCCTACAGCCACAGTGAGACTCCGTCTGCTCATGAACCCAGAGCGGGTCCATCTTAGGCCCCGCACGGAGCAGTTCCTAATCCCGCATGACCTGCAGCGTGAGCCCCTTCTGGCCCCAAAGGATTGTACTTCCATGTCCAGTCAACTTATGTTTCTGATCTTGGACTCCCACCCCTGAAACATCCAGTTTGTGGTTTCCGTGCTTGCAAATAGCAACAAGTTAAAATCCAGCCTCTCCAGGGAAGTTCTGCAGAACCCATTAGGGCTGTAAAATGCCTAGAGTAAAACCCCTAGGGTTTAATTGGTGCATCCCAGGGCATTTTTCTGAATTTTTTCAGTGAGTTGACTGCCGTGCCCGTGCCCTCTAAGAAATCAGAGAAACCAATAAGTAGCAGTTTTGATCATTAGCTCTGAAGGCCCTAGTGTATACTGTTAAATGACTTCTTTCCTGGCGGCATCTGAAAGCTCTTCTGGTTCGCACCAGGCCAGTGGTTGTGCAGGGCCCAGATGCCGCGCCCGCCCTGCTCCAACCCCGGTTCCCACCCTGGCCGGCGCCCCCGTGTGCTGCTGAGCCGGCCAGGCCCGAGCCAAGCCGTTGTTTTAATAGGCGTGTTTGTGTGGGCACGCTGAAGGGGTCAGGACAACATCAAAGGTAATCTTAAAAAGAGAACCTTCTTGCTGCCTCCTCTTTTTATATTCAGAAAGGTCGTTTCTTCGCCAACTCTTTGCACTGAGGCCTCTCCTGAGGCATTTACCCCGTTGTTATTTTTCACTTGTGATTACAATAAGTCGCTTATCCCCCAGACAGATTTAAGAACAATAAACAAATACAAAAGGAAAAGGAACATCTCATCAGTAACAAAGACTGCATCTAAAGGCGTTGAGTTTTGTGGCTGTTTTACATCTCTTTCCAAGCAAAGCAGGAGTCCCACGGAGAAAGGAATTCAAAAGATATGAAAATTATAAAAATAGTAAAAGGATCCAGTTTTAGGCAGGATCTTGTCATTTCTGGGGAGAAATGGAGCTGGGTACAATCTTAGCTCTTTATTTATATTAAGGCTTGTTTGTGATATAGCTAAAATTAGTTTTTAAGCCTATCCACTGTGGTGAAATGTGAGAAATCACATATTATCCTCAGTGGAGAAAGATACTTTCCCTGAATTTTGACTTCTCATTTTGAAGTCAAATGGCACAAGGAACAAGGGGGGAAAAAATCAATCTGGGTACTGCATGGAACCTGGACAGCTGGGCCCAGTGCTGGTCAGTCGCATGGAGGGAGCGGCGGAGGGCGCTGACAGCCAGAGAATTGACTTTCCCATTCACTTGCCTCCTCCTAGTGATGTTGGATTTTATTTTCCAAGGCAGACAGAGCCCAGATACGAAAACCATGCAATTTGGTACAATTATATTCTCCCTTCTTTCGCTGTCCACCACCTCCCCCATAGTTTAATGAAGGACTTTGAGGTACAATTCATTGTTGATAAATAGTCCCTTTTACCCAGAATGTGTATTAGACTGACAGCAGAATGCACTCTCCTTGCTTTTCCCTTGCCACTTATGACTCAGATGAATTTTAATAGGAGCAAAAAGCTTTTATTTGCACAGTAATTTCACTTAAGGATCATATCCTTCAGAAACTGGCAGACGCTTGCACGTCTTGATTGCAAAACACACACTCAGGAGTAAAGAAACATGCAAAAGATGTTATTAGTCAACCTGTCACAGTGGCAAATCCGCCTCTCCTGGGGCCCTCCCCCACCCCTTTGGAATAGGCCCTGCAAAGAGCAGGCTCGGAGAGGGCCCCCATCCCTGTCCAGAATGAGGGGGGTGAGTTCTGTTTTGCTTTTGCATCCCTGCGGTCTGGATGCCCACAGGAAGCTTTGAGTTACAGCAGCCTTTTTTCCCCAACAAAATGGAGCCGCCTGGAAGTTGTGTCTGTCTTACCCCTGGGGGATGCGATCAGCTAGGAATCCAAACCTCTTCAGGTGGTGGTTTCAACTTCCCTGAGTAACACCTCCTCAAACAGCTTTGGTTTGTTTCTTCTTGGGCAGACCAAACCGTGGCTCTGATACTTGTCCACAGAGATAGGGAGGGGTTTTTCTCACAGGGGCAGACATTCTCCGTTATTAGAAATGTTCTGTTGGACTGAACTTCCCTTTAATGCGCCTGTAATTGTTTGAGAGCCCCCTACAAAAGGTTTCATGGAAATGCTTGTGCGCAGTTGACAATCTTGGTATTATTGTCTCTCAGTGTTCAAGATACTCATTCGGTGTCATCCTAATCTGCCCTAACCATCCTGGTACCTTGGAAAGGCTTCCTCACGTTGTGCCTAAAAGAAAGCTAGCTTTTCCTGTAGTGCATCTAACATATTGTATCCCTAGAAAAAAACTGAATTTTAAATATTATTTTGCCCCAAACGAACACTGAAACCCTTTGTCTTAACTACTTGGTGGCGCAGCCGTTCTGGAGGGGGAGTGGGAAGCGCGAGACAGCGGTCTGCTGCCATCTGCTGGCGGCTGCTGGCAGAGTCACCCCTCTCCTGGCTGACCCAGACAGCGCCTAGGATTGCGGGGGCGGGGGGGGGGGGGGGGGGTGGGCAGAGGCGCTTACAAGCGGTAAAGGGAATACAAGGAAAATTCTCACTGTTTTCTTTACAGACTTTTGAGAAATTTCTCATAATGAGACAGGGTGTTTGTCGCTAGTTAGTGGAGTCGTTCTTATTTAAAGAAACTTCTTAAATCCTACTACCCACAACATGTGCCAGAAACAAATGTATTCTTGTTTTTATGTACAATAATTCAAAACCATTTGACCTCAAAGATGTTATCATTTAAATTTCAAAGCTGCAAATGGATTGTGCATGAATGCTACATTTGAGGAAAAGTTCTTCCTTGAAACTCATTTATGTTTTGTTTTTTTTTTTCCTCCCTTAAGTATCAGGTGCATATCTTAACCAAACTGGCTGCAGAACTGAACAAATTTATGCTGGAAAAAGTGGCTGAGGACACAAGCAGTATTCTGCGCTCCCCAATGCCTGGCGTGGTGGTGGTCATCTCTGTCAAGCCTGGAGACATGGTAAGGACCATGCCTGTCTGTGGGACGGGGCGGACTGAGGCTTGACCTTGCTCCGTGCAGCTCTTTCTTGACCATGGAAAAGCGGAAGAGCTTGTGTGCATTCCCTGCCCGGCTGTTGCACATTTGAGTTGGGTTGGTAACACTATCTCCTGAGTACCTCCCCTCCCAAAGACTTGGGACTAGCATAGAAATAAGGCCCGATTCATTCTGTTAATTGGCGAATTTAGTATTTTGGCAATATTTTATTTAAAGTTTCTATGTACTTCCTAGCATTCTGGGCTTTGAGCATCCTTGAAGAACTGATACCAAGAAATAGCCCTTTGATGGGAACTTTCTGTATGACTTCTGGAATAAATGGGAAGGGAACTAAGGAAAGTTAATGCTGTAGACCGTGTGGTATCAGAATCCTCCTGTTACTTGATATGTGTAATGTAGGATCACAGTTTGAAGCTTTTCATCTCAACCTTGTGACATTAAGGCACAAATCAAGGCTGTATTAATATTTCCGTACATGTTTAGTCTCACGATAACATGCTATTTTAGTGGGATACATATGTTTCACAGAACATGGGTAGAAGTCTCTGTGGATTTGCTGCAAAAATAAGAAGAAAACAAAGATGCAACCAGATTTCTAGGGGACACTTAGACACTAGCATTTTTCTTTACGTGCTGGAAAATAATGGCCAAACTTGATCATCTTCGATGGATGATATGGTGATTCCATTTTGTATCTTTGGTGAGGAGTTTACACGTTCTCCTGTAAAGAGGCATCACAACTGCCTCTGTATTTCTGTATTAACATAAGTAAAGTAAGGTTGAGAAAAACCCATATAGTTGGCACTGGCTTCTAGAAAGATACTTACAATAAATGAAAATCAAGAAAAAACAATCACCTTCAGTTGTTTAAATAAGTGGCCCTGAAACTGGTAAGCGAAGTCGGAAAGCTGACTCCATCAATTGCTTTCACCCGAGGATACCGAAATAGACTTCACCTGCTTTTCTAGAAAAGCACAGAAGAGGCTCAGTAGCTGTGAATTGTTATCTTTACTTTGAGGGCACTGACATTCGTGGAAGAAAGTGCACAGTAAGACTGTCTTAAGGGGGTGTCTGGGGGCTCAGTTGGTTAAGTGTCTGCCTACAGCTCAGGTCATGGTCTCGGGGTTGGGGGATATAGCCCACAGACAGTCCCCTGCTCAGCGGGGAGTTTGCATGAGGATTCTCTCCTTCTCCCTCTCCCCCTCCTGCACACACATGCGTGCTTTCTCTCTCTCTAAAATAAATAAGTCCCCCCCCTTTTTTTTTTTTTTAAAGATTTCATTTATTTTCTTGACAGAGACAGCAAGAGAGGGAACACAAGCAGGGGGAGTAGGAGAGGGAGGAACAGGCTTCCCACTGAGCAGGGAACCCAATGTGGGGCTCGATCCCAGGACCCTGGGATCATGACCTGAGCCGAAGGTAGATGCTTAATGACTGAGCCACCCAGGCGCCCCTAAAATAAGTTTAAAAATCCTTAAAAAATTGCCTGCACTCACACACTGCGTCATCAGAGCAGTCAGTGGAATCTTCTGGCAACTAGACGTGTAGGTTGGTAAATAACGTGTGTTATTTTGGGGTTTTGCTTTTTTTCCCCACTTTTCTTCTTAAGCCTTTTCTAGAAGCTAAATAGGTTGCCATCCTGAGCTTGTCAGTCCTAATTGTGCAGCTTTAATTATAAAATCACAGTTGCACTTTAAAAAAATATAAGAGTGTAACTGAAATCCTTATTTTTCCAACACCTGAGTCAAAACCTGAAGGGGGCCAGGACGGGGCTCAGATTGCGATCTCGTGCCTCCCCTTGGCACCAGGCTCTCTCGAGCCCTCCTGGGGCAGAGAACTGGGAGCGTGCAGCCTCCTTGTTTCCAGCAACTGCTTTCTCCCCGGCTAGCTTCTCCAGACACCAGGGGGGTTTAGCCTTCATACTTTCCATTTCCTGGCTAATAATTTAATGTGGGAAAGCAAGGCATTTAGTAAATTAGAACAATGTGGTATTAGTCTTTGGTTCATTGGGATAGCTCAGATATTGAAAACCACCACCAATAATTAAATGTGGGTATTCGAGATGGGTTTAATTTGAGAACTAACTGTTAAAAATATGTTACTGTGGGGGAATGGGACCTCTATTTTATGTAGTCCTTTAAAGTCAGTCATGGGGGGTGTACCCCTAGCAAACTGGCTCCTAGGGTCTGTGCTGTTCGCCTTACCCAGAAAGGAATGCTCTCCACACACTCATGCCTAGGCTGGTCAAGGAGAGCGCGCGCTTTCTTTAATTCTTCTCTCCAGCTTCCCGTGCCACTTTGGGTCCCTGCTCGACTTCGTTTCTTATTCTGTGCCACTGTGTTTTGATAAAATAGTGTTTTCTCCTGAGTTATTATTTGCGAAAAGGGTCCCAGACCGCTAATACCTTCCCCAAATGCAGGAGAAGTTTCATTGTGGACTCTTAAGGGCAGCTTCTATAATTAGATCGGCCTTGTGTCATTAAAAGCCAGGAAACTCTCCTTTGACCAAAGGCAGAGCACTTACATGAGGCCATTATGAGAAAAGAATACTGGTAACTCTTAAGTTTTGCGGTTTTAAGTTATTTTAGCTCCGCGGGGCATGTTGTGTTGTGCTCCGTACTAACAATAGCTGAGCCCAAGTTCTACTTTTATCAGTAGAAAGATAATGGAATCAGTGGTCTCTGTGTGTTTTCAAGGAAAACAGGACCAAAGAGACAAATTGCAAATTCTTTGAATTTTTTTTTAATAGTTTAGATTTCAGTAATCTGTAATTTTTATATTTAGGTTAAGTAAAATCTGACAAATCTTAGAATGCTGGGCCTGGCAATAATGTGTTCTACAAAAGCATCACATAAATAATAATTAATAAATGTGTTTTGTGAGGTAAACCATCTTAACAGAGTTAAAAAAAAAAAAAAAACAAACCTCAGGGCAAAATGATGTGGGGGGGATGCTGTTTAGAAGTCATAAATGCACTCAGCTTCCTGTGGGAAAGTCTTTCCCCTCCGTGAACACAGAGGCTGTGTTTTTTGTTTTTGTTTTTGTTTTTGTTTGGATTCACACAGCAAAAGTTTCTGATATCTTTCAGTGTCTGTTACACAGTATTTGACATTAAATGTGGCAGTAAAGTCATTTTTTAAATGATTGTACAGTAGCTTTTTTTTTTTTAACATGTGGGGAGGGGATTGTTGGTAACAGTCTGTCAAATGCATAGAAATGCATAGACCAAACAAACCCAACAGTAAACAAAGTAGGAGTGGCTTATGGAAAGTCCTAGTCACCCATTTACTAAAGAAAACAGTCAATAGAATGACTTTGATATGCTTTTAGTCTGTTGGGGTTTTTTTTGTTTGTTTGGTTTTGCGGTCATCCACCCTCTGAAAATATTTTCATGACTGATTTTAATTTCAGCTGGAAAAATACCTATTTTTCTGTATATTTAGCACCATCATAAACTGAGGGCCCTCTAATCAAGGCAGTATTTTTTGTAACTTATTGTAATTTTAAAAATGTCTATCTTTATGATATCCTTGAACAAAAATATTAAAAAACACCTTCTCTCAGAATAATGGCAGAGGGTACTTGCCCGCTTTAGGCTGAGAGCTGCCGAAATGTCACACAATTTCCATCTTGACTCCGAAGTGTAAAATAAAGTCATTAGGGGCACAGTTGTTTTGTTAGCCCTTTGATATCAGAAACAAAGCAAAAAACAAAAATAAAAAATAAGGCAGCCCAAGGGGAGGTTTTACTGTATCAAGATTTCAGAGTTACCTTCCAGTGCAGCAGACCTCTCAGATTGGATCAGAAATATCCATCTTACTCAAAACAGTAACAATTGAGATATGAGTCGGAAGTGGGCGGCGTCCTCACTTACATATCTTTCTTTGGCAGTGACACGTTGTGACTTACCAGTTTGTGTCTCGACCAGGTCAAATCACAGGTGGGCAGTGAGTGCCTGTTGCTTTTCTAACCTGCTCAGTAGCAGTAAGACAGGCCTTGGGAGTATTCTGGGGGGGCCAAGATGGGGAAGAGCCACTGCAGAGTGGAACCGGCCTTAGCAGAAGGGGGAGTAGGCGTTTGGGACTGTTCTCGTGCAGTGTCTTGGGCAAAAAAAAAAATAAAAATAAAAATAAAGTACCCCCATAAGAACAGAAAATTTGTGATCATAACAGGAGTACCACCCAGATTTTGCCCTGACGTCTGTCCTCCTTGTGTGTGCTCCTTTGGGGCTGCTAGGGGAGGGCTCCCAAGCCGTGGGATGGCCAGTGACCCCCGAGAGACCCAGGTTTGCCGTTTTGAGGATGGTATTCACACCACCCCTTTGCCGCCAAACCCTGTCCTCTGTAATTGAGCCCACGGCCGGTCCTGGGGAAGTTGCAGATAAACTTGGCAAGAGACCTTTGCTCTCAGATATTTAATTAATTAATTAAAGATTTTATTTATTCATGAGAGACGGAGACAGAGAGAGGGAGGCAGGGGGAGAAGCAGGCTCCCCACTGAGCAGGGAGCCGGAAACAGGGCTCCATCCCTGCGATCATGACCTGAGCCTAAGGCAGACGCTTAACCAACGGAGCCCCACCCAGGCGCCCAGCCCTCAAGTATTCTAGATAAGAGGCTTTGGAATGGTCCCTCCTGCCCTGTGTTTGTCTGGCCGGGATCCGCTTACCTGGTGTGGCCCAGTATCCACAACAGCATCTTTCCCTGGCCGAGGACATGGCCTTGACAGATCCGTTTTCCTATTTCTGGATACCTTGATTTAATAATCCTAAAATCATTACAGTAATGAAATTTTCATATTTGATAGCAGTTTATTTGACAAGATGCCAGTTTTCCACCCAAACCTCAGATTGCATTCCAAAGCATGTATAAATAAATCTATGCATTCATTGTTTCATGTTTTTAAACTCAGATTATAAAGCATCACACACATTAAAGGTCCAGAGAATAATAGAAATACTCAGATGCTCTCTGCTCATCTTGACTGTATTTGCTTTCCCTTGTACGGAACAATAAAAGGTCGCTTCCACTGTGAACTTGCCCCGGGCCCCTCTCTAATCAGAACCTGTCCTGCCTTCAGCAGTGATGGCTACCCCAGATTTGGCCTTTTTGTCTTTTCCAGATAACATTCCTTTTTCAGTGTTAGGGTTAACTTCCGTTGGACGTTAACAAGTTGAGAATTCTTACAATTTAAGCTGACGATTGTCTGTTTTTAAGGTCCATCAGTAAGTTGAGTGTCGCAGGAGAGTCTCCTACAAGTTTGGCATTTTATTTTATTTTTCAAGAAATGATCTGCTTGGAGTTAGAGGCTGTGTTATCCTGCTTTTAACCATTTTTAAAGATGACAGTTTGCAACCTTACCAAGATTCAAAAGATCTTTCCTCGCCATTTTGCTTAAAAAACAAGAACAATAAAACAAACCAAAACTCCAAGACGTGCAGTCATTGAGTACTTGAAGACAGCGATTTCCTAGAGATGGATCCAGACTGATCTCTTAAAGATGCCGTTGAGTTCTCCTCTCACTCTAGGGGCTTTGGCTGCAGTTCCCAGCTAACTTCCAGGGCAGGAGGGAGAGATGTTTTTCATTTTAAGGAAGACTGGACTTGTATTGGCCACGACTCGGTATGCGCTCCCCTCTTGGTCACCCACCGCACAAAGCTAGGGAGGCAGCTCTGGGCAGTGGGAGAGCGGGGTCAGCGGCTGGGGGGGGGCAGGTGGGGACCCCGAGTCCCCCCAGCCAGCAGCCTGGTTGATGCGTCACCCCTCCTTGCGCGTGCCCTTCTCAGTGAGTCAGGCGGCGTGCACACGAGCCCATCGCGGGAGGGCTCCTGCGGCAGATAGGGGGTTTGGTGGCATTTCTGTCGCCTGCCTCCTCTTTCTTTGTAATTTGATGATGGTTCCTTCCCTTGGCACTGCATAAATACTAGATGGTCTCCCGGGGTCTTTCTCCCTCCTCCTTTACATGAAGATGCTGGGATGTGAATGTACATTTCTTCTTGGGGAAATATCAGGGGATATTTACCAACCTATCTTACGGGCTCAGAAAGAGGAAGTTATTATAATCAGATTCTAGCAGTGCCTTTTAACCAAATCTGAGAGGCCTTTTTCTCGTGGCTGTTCACTGCGTCTTTCTTCAGATCTGAGGGCCGTAAAATGCATTGCGTTCAGGCACCTGTGTTCTAAGTAGAACAGCCTTTAAAAATGTAATTGAAGGATTTTCACTTTCGTGGCGTCGTCAGCGGGGTTGATATTGATCCACGCTTTCGGGTGGCCCCGGGCGGCAGAAGGGGAAACCGCTGCGGGCCGGGAAGCCCTCCGAGCCTTCTGTCTCATTTGGCATAAAAACACAGAACGCAGGACAACAAAAGAAGGCTCCCTGTTCCATAAAAATTCTTCCTCCCGCCCACCCCTCTTCCCCGAAAAGGGGACTTAATTTTTCAGCTGCACACAGTGATTTGGTGCTCGCTCTTGCATTGAAACAGTTGCTGTCTGAACAGGCAGGAAACAGTTTCCTTTTAATTGCTGAAATCATTCGGAAGTGCTTGGTGTCCTGCTTCTGTACGGCAGATGCTGTGCATTAATTGGCCTGTGTAGAAGTGACCCAGGGTTCCTTGCAGCGGGCCCAATTTTAGGCAGAGGGCTTAAATAGCTTATTTATTATTTTGTATAATCTGGCGTACATTATGTGCGCCTGCACGTGTCGCATTTCATGGTCTGCACTTTCTGATGCCATGTGGGTTTCAAAACCTGTGTTTCTCTGGTAATGTACTAGCAGCAGGTAAGCTCCAGATACCATCCATCAGGAGCTAATTTTTGATCCAGATACTGCAATGACTGATGAACCTGTCTTTTGTGTGAATGTTTAGCACAGTAGAAAGCCATATGCCACTGGCACTGTTTCTTGTGCGTTCTTTACAGTTGCCGGAGAAGTGGGCTGACGGGGGCAAAGCCCTCCGCGACGTTCTGTCCTCTTCCCTCCGCTGAAAGGAGAACCCCTGTGAAACCGCCCTGGTTTTGGACGACAGGAGAGGGTGGGGGCCGCCTTCGAGGAAATCCGACTCCCGTACTCATTTTCTTGATCAGAAATAGGACTGCACACTCTTAATAGGGAACCTTGTTTTGTTACTCCCCGTCTGTTCAAAACAGACCTTCGCCCATTAGAAGGGCCTCCCCTGTGTGGGAAGAGCACAGCTGTTACTGTAAACCTCATCCCGTCACTGTATCACCCCCATTTTGTGGCTCTGAAGGATGAAATTGAGAAATGGAATACTGTGCAGTCAGCCTTTACATCTCCAATTTTAGGCCTTTGCCATCATTTTCATGCTTTTATTCCAAATCAAATAACATTAGTGCGCTACACCACCTTCTGATGAATGTCTGCTCTCGAGCACAGCTTTTCAAGTCTGGACTTTTGGGGGCTTCCTTTTATGTTTGGTGGAGGTCTTTTTCCCCCCTCTCCCCGCTCGTTCTCTCCCTGCACTTTCTCTGAGCTTTCTTCACGCATTCGCAGTCTGAATGATACAAGTAGCCAAACGTCTCCCAGTCTTAGCGTGCTTTCCAAGAGGGGTGTACGTGGGAGAAGGTTCCGGGCCTTTTCATCTTTGGGGAAGGAGTGAGGTGAACTTGGTAGAAGGATATTGGGGGCTTTAATCAGAAATGAGAAGGGGTTTAAATCATTAGCACAACAAAGCGTACTATAAGCTTGAAGATAAAAGTCTCTGGGGAAAGAGTCCTCTGAAAATAAATGGGACTTGATAGATTTCCATATCATTTATAACTTCCCTTAATTACACTTGGAAGACTTGCCAGTAAAACTGGAAAATTGGCAGCCTATCTCCATTAGAGTCATTTTGCCGACCATGGCAAGCAGCTGGCTTTACTGGATTTTATTTCCCATCACTCACAATTAATCATCAGCAGGAGATGTCTGAAGCTCTTCAGCGCCGAGCTCTGCCGGCGACACGGAGGCCTCCTAACCATGCGAAAATCTGCTGAGTAAATGGGCCGGGTTTTCCCTCCAGCTTACTCATTCTGGAGCGAGGCAGGCCCCCGCTTAATGAGTGCGCTCTGATAATCGGACGCGAATGTGAACCTTGACCCCATGTCAAAGGAGAGGACGCAATAAGCCGGATGAAAGATCCAGGGCTGGGGCCTCCAAACTTTACACCAATTAGACAGGGAGCGGGGAAGTACATCAGGCTGACTAGGTTTATCGAAAAGACTTGCGAGGCTTGTGACCATTTTGTAAGCCCAACGTTGGAGACCTCCTGTCACAATCAGTGAGCCTTTATCAGATGACACACAAAAGTGTTAGAGGAGTGTGTGCGCAAAGCCCTAGGTGGCCGTGCCCTCCCATGTGAGCCTTCCCGGCGCTCCTTGCCCACGAGCACCTGGGGAAACGCGGAAGGTGTCCCCACGACCCTCCGACCCCGCATGCAGATGGGCCACCACCTCTGCACCCGAGGCTCCGGGATTGCGGGGCACATGGCGGGGGCGGAGGGGACACAACACAACACAACCCCGGGCCGAGCACTCATGACAGCGTGGCCGGCGGTCTCAGAGCTCCTCCAGCCGGGATGGCTGAGGGATGAAAGACCGCATTTAGATCAAGTCCATGTGTGCGTGTAACACAGCTCTGCTGACCGAGACGGCCTTTGCTATCGTGCGGGGTCTCAGAGAACAACTTCCAAGGGTTCTTCCTCTTCTAGGGAAACAGACTACAAAACCCATTGCTTAAGCGAGCAGGGAGAGAGCAGTGAATTACTTAAGGTTCCATCCGCACCTGAGTAGACACGGAGACTGGCAGACCTGGGGAGGGGACCGGGGAGAGGACCAGGAGAGGAGAGGAGAGGAGGACCGGATGTAGATTCAAGGCAGTGCTGCCTGCCGGGCCCCTTGGAATCCAGAGGCACTTTTCTTTTAAGTCCTTTTAATCAAATTGCCAGTGACACAATATGAAAGAGAGTGTTTTAACTTGGGGATGTCGCCACGTCTCCTGATTACCTGTCTAAATCAGAGGTTTTGTTTTTCTGAGTAGTGTGATTGGGGACCTGTCCCTTGAATCAGCCACATGCAGGGTACAAGCACACAGAGCCAGCCAGGAAGGACAGTTGGCGAGGGCAGAGCCCCGTGAACTTGTGGCCGGTCTGCCGCTGCTGCCCCACGCTCCCGTGGGCCCTGATCTCCACACTGGTGTGGCCGGCTCGAGCCCGGTGTGGAGTCATGGCCCAGGCCCCGCCACCCTCCCGCATGGGCCCCGTGTCATCCTTGTTGGGTTGGTCTGTGCCCCCCGAGTGTGACCACTGGAAATCTGCCGGGTTCATGTCTTTCTCCTGTTTGCATTAACTGTGAATTGCTTATTTGAAGATCCCACGAAGACCCCATGAGGGGCGCTCTGGCCTGCAGACTCTGAGCCATGGGCTGAGCAGCTGAGCGGGGTCAGACCTGCTGCAGAGGGGGCTAGGTTGTGCCCCCCTCCAAGAAGCCCACAGGGCCAGGGATGGGCTCTCAGATGACAGCAGAAGAAGCCCAGCTGGGTGGGGGGTGTGGGCTAAGCTCACCCAGGTCCCCGTGGGGGGCACTCATCCACCCGTGAAGCGGAGAGCTACCAGAACCCAGAGGTAGAGAGCTGATGACAACTTTGTGGAGAGAATTTCCCTTCTGTCACATTGAGTTTCAGACCCATTTCCAGAAATCCACCGGGGCCTGGTTGCGAGCTGTGTCGGGGGGCCGGCTCTGGCCCCTTGGCCTCTGAGACACCGGGCTGTGGGGCCAGCCTGCGGGGCTTTGGGGAGGGGGGCCGCATGGCAGGTGCTGCCCCAGGGGGGCTATTCCCGTCTGCATCTCGCGGGCTCCCCACCTGCCTCTGAAAAGAAAAAAGGCCCGAAGAGACGACGTGAGGGGGTAGTTGAGCCGACGCCCTGCCTGCGGTCCCTCTGCTGCGCAAAGAGCAGCCCTCGCTCTCCTCTCCGTCCGCGGAATGCAGATGCCCGGGGAGAGTGAATCACAATGGGCAGTGAGCGCGGAGCTTCAAGCCCAGCTCTCCCAACACAGCGTCTCTCCTCCGTGCCAGCACCAGGCTTTGGCATCCCCTCTCTCCCTAGATTTCTGTGCCAGGGAACGGCAGCCCGCCACCTGATCAGCGGAGGAAAGGAAGGCGCGGGGCGCAGGCAGCCCAGACTGCCAGGAAAACAGCTTGTGCCGCGCAGGGGGCCGGGAGGGAGCTCGGGGATCATCTGGGGAGCTCAGGAGAGAACGTTCTCCAGGCACTTCTGCAACTCTGGGCCAGTACAGCCGCACCGATGTGAGTGTCTGGGAGCCCCACCCCAGGATGCCCACCACCACCCTAGAAAAGCCAGCCAGTTGCCCGAGGAAACTCGGCTTCACCGTGTCGGAGACTGGGAGGCCCTTTTCACAGAGAGAGGAGAGAAGCCCGGCTCAGCTCCTTGGTGCTCACGCATCAAGGGCAGCGAACACAGACTATAGAGCGTGGCTTTCGGTCACAGCTGCCTCCTGGCTGGAAGCCCCAGGCTTCATCCAGGGAGCCCATACCCAGCCCCACTGGTCTACACTCGAGGACCAGGCACGGCTGTTAGCGGTCATTCCCATGTCAGAAGGCACCTTCCAGGAGCCACCTCCTTGTTACTTGGCCGGTCTCGCAGAGGTTGAGACAGGGGTCCCCTGGCTGCTGCTGTTCCCAGCTCCCCAAGGCTATGGACAGAAACGCTCTAGTTTTGGGTAATGGTTTTGTGGAGATAAAACCCCGCCCAGGACAGTTTGGCCCCGTAACGTGCACGCTCAGTAGTTCTTGTCTAGTCCTGGAATTTCTTAGGCAACCATCACTATTGTCAATCTAGAACATTTTCTTCCCCACTCAGAAGAGAACCTGTGTCCATAAGTAACACTCCCCTCTTCCTAGCCCCCGGAAACCATAGATCTTCCCATCTGGGAGCTGTGCCAAATCTGGACATTTTCACTTAGGAGGGAAACATTCCATTTTGGCCACATCTCTGTGGCATTTGATGAGGACAGAGGGAACGGCCCTTCTCTGCTGCCCCCCAAAGAGTTACTTGGAACATGAAGTCTTAGAGGTCTTTGCTGCTCTTTGGGTCAAATTGCAGAGCCTCTGATAATCTCTTGATGGCTTCGCCCCTGAGTGTTGTTGCAAAATCAGAATGATTTTAAAGCTTGTCTCTTTTCTATTTGTTTTTCCAGGTAGCAGAAGGTCAGGAAATTTGTGTGATTGAAGCCATGAAAATGCAGAACAGCATGACCGCTGGGAAAACTGGCAAGGTATGTCCCCAAGTTCCCATCAGCCCTTGCCAGCTCTATGACAGGAAGCAGAACTTCCATCTTTGGATCTTGGATGGTTAGGGCTGGAAGGCGCCGTGGAGGTGACCCCTGCCAGCTCCTCGCTGGAGCTCCTCGCTCCAGACCAGGACATGGGAGCTCTTTCTGCTTGGCTCCCATGTGGCCCGCCTCATGGAGAGTCCGTCTGACGCGCAGGTAGTCAAAGAACAATTGTTCTTTCACCTTCATGTCTTTCCAATTAAAGAGTCTTTAATTTTTAATGTTTACATCTGTCTCGGAGGCGCTTAGTCGCCTGAGACTTCGGTGGCACAGCGGGAACTGGTTTGAGAGATCGCAGAAATTAATGTAACTCTTCAAGATAACTTCTCCACAAAGAGAACAATTCTAGACAATTTTAGATCAAGAGGAGCTGAAAGCCCCATGTACATGTGGGACATAATGATTTAGGGAGGGAAAAAAAATGGAATCATATTTTGTCCTGAAGCTTTTTAGCAGTAAAACTTCTCACATGTATTTTCTCCTTGAGGAAAATAGAGAAGTCCTTTTAGTGATAACTTCATTATTCTTCTTGCTTCTAAAAAGATGCCACCCACAGCTGAGGGAGCCTTTTCTGAAGGACAGTTTTGTTTGGAGGTGTCTGCATCCAGGGGTGAGGCGGTGGGGGGCAAGGAGGGGAGCAGAGACTGCTGTGGCCGGCTCCGTGGCCCGTTCTGTGGGAAGCCAGGATCAAGTTCTGGGGACATGGGTGTCCTGGTAGAGAGGTACTCCCTGCTCCAAGTGTCATTTCCATCAGAGAGATACATCCTCTGTCACCCCAACAGGAAATGAGGCTGCTGCCCAGACCAAAGGCCTGGCTGGGAGCAGATGCCCAGTTTAGGGTGGGCGGGCCCGGAGCTGGCTGCCTGGTCAGGCTGGAAGGGGCTGTCGTTGGCGAGGCCGTCTCTGTGGCATTTGGGAGAGGAGAATGGCAAGATTTGGAAATCTTGGCCTCTACATCTGACTCCTTTTCTAAAAAACCCCAAAATGGCCTTTGTTCTTGTAGAAATTGGTGGTTTTGCCCCTTGCAATTAACATTTCTGCTGCATTAGTTTCATGTGATGTCCAGGCATGATGAGAACTTGACCTCATTTGGGGGGACCCAGAACATGTATATATACATAGACGTCTGCTGCATGCCAAGGGCACCTGTTGCTGGACTGGGGTACCAACACAAAAACGAACGTGGCCTTAGCTTCCAGAAGGAGCATGGAGCCCTCCTCTGTCAGTGTGTTCAGGGTCTGCCTGGTCTCACGGTGGCTTCTGGGTCTCCTGCCGAGGCTCAGCCTATCTCTGGCTGTCCGTGGCCCGGGAGCTGCTTCCAGGGTGTTGAGGGGCTCCGGGTCAGCTTGTACTTTGGCCCGACCCCTGTCAGCTGGAGCCCTTCCTGCCCATCCCGTTTCCTGCTGCGCCCCATCGGGGCGCCCTGGGCGTGGTCAGAGCCCCAGCACCGTGGAGCGGGCCCGGTGAGCCTCGGGTTGGGCCGCTCTTATCCGGAGAGCCGTTTTTCCTCCCGGAGCAGACGCTCACAATGGAAGCTGGTCCTCCCTGTCGTGGGCGCCATGTGCAAGATGCGTTCCGCGCAAATGCGTCCCCTCCGAGCCTCATGAGCCGCCCCCCCGCCTCCCGGCGCCTGGAGCATACTCCAGGCCTTTGAAGTCGTCGGGGGCCCCAGGCTGGCATGCGAGGCGCACGGGGCCCGTCTGGCCTTCCACTTCCCGGCGGCGGCCCGGGGATGCGGGTCAGCCCCCGACCCCGCGGCCCCGGACAGCCCGCCGGTTCTCGGGTGCCCGGAGCGCCGGGCGGGTGTGGCCGCCGCGGGTGTGCAGCCCCCGCCTCCCGCTCCCCGCACGGCAGAGCCACCCGGGAGGCCGAAACGCGCCCGAAGCCCCGACGGGTCCGCACACCCTGAGGACCGGTACCACCTGGCCACCGAGTCCCCGCGGCGCAGCCACACACCTTCGCGGCGTTTCCTTTCGCTTCAGAGGGAGCCCTGTGCTCTCGGGCCGAGAACTTTCTCCTATTAGTGGTCCTCGTTCTGGCGCTTGTATCATCGTGTGGGGTTTTGGTTTGGTTTTGGGTTTTGAGCACGAAGGATACCAGTAACTCACCACCTGAAGCCGCGGCCGAGCGTGGGGGGGCGGGCTGCTGAGAGCTCACGCAGCATCGGGGCGGCCGGCTTTTAGGGGCGCTGCTGACCCCCCACCCCGCGCGCCTAGTGCGGGGCGGAGGGGGGCAGGGGGAGGGGCAGCGGGTGGCTCAGACTCCCTTGGACCGGCAGCTTCTGGGACAGACCCGGACAGGCGCGGGGGAGGGGAAGATGGCCGGTCACCGCCCTCCCGAGGACACCCCTGTGCACTCCGCCCCCTCTGCCAAGCAGGAGCCGACTGTTGCGCCCCAAAGCCTGCCGGGCTGTCTCTTCATTTCCAGAAACGGGTGACGAGATGGCACCCTCGTGGTCCAGTTAACAATACTGACTCTCCCCTCCTCTTTCTTTTCTTTTCTAATTCAAGGTGAAATCAGTGCATTGTAAAGCTGGGGACACAGTTGGAGAAGGAGATCTGCTGGTGGAACTGGAATGAAGTATTTATAGCCTTTCAGTCATCACCCAATTTAATTAGCCATTTGTATTATTATTCTTTCACACTCAATTTAGTCAAGCGTTTTGCAGGAACACTCCTGTGCAGCAGATTTTACATGGTCATATTTATTCCACATATAGTCAAAACCAACATTCTGCCAAAAAATCACCAATGGAAATTTTTATTGATATAAATACTTGTACATATGATTTGTACTTCTGCTGTGAGATTTCCTAGTGTCAAAATTAAATCAATAAAGCTGAGCATTTGTCTAAATATTAGTTTGCCCTTTTTTTGAATGAAGACAATGTACATAAGAGGCTACTGGCTGTGCCAGTAGACTTGAAATACTAGTGTTTCATTGTGATCCTTTAAAAAACATTTCTGTAAACCCCAGTTCTTTGCCTTAGTCTCATTAAATTAGCATTTACCACCTTATAATCGGATTACCTGCTTTTGCCTGGCTGTGGACCTCGCGCCCATCTGTGCCCATTCCGAACGTCCGAAAGCCCCGCGTGGGTCTGCCGGGGAGTTTGGAAATCCGTACTGCATGGCTCTCACGGGTAAGTGCAGGGCCCAGGGGCCCAGGGGGCAGCCGCTTCAGGAAAGCTGGGCCCACACGCCCACCCTCCCCACCCCATCCCATAGACTGTGCTGGGCTCCCTCACCCCAAGAGGGGTGGGTGTGGCTGCCACAAGCCCATCCGCTGGTGCCCATCCTTGCCTTTTTGTGTTTTTGTGAAGTAAGTTTCCAATTAAAACAGGGCTAAAAATACTGATCTGTCTTTGTGCCAGATGGAGTTAGTGAGCACGGTCTACCATCAAGTTGAAGATGGGAGCCCTCCCAGCGGAGAACGAGGTTACCGAGGCCCAGCAGCTGCGTTTTTCAGTTGCTTCTGAGATCCTCGGGATCTGTCTCTGACTTGGCTGGTAAGTAAGCAGAGGCAGAGTCGTGCGCCGCTCGGAGTCTACGCGGACAGGTCATCAGATGGAGGGGGGAGTAATTGGTACTCGTGCCTTGCTAGAATTATTTTAAGTGCTGTTTGTGTTTGGAAGCTAAGCTTTCTGTCAGGCCTGAAGAACAAATTACTAACGTGTTGGTTCTTCTCTGAAAGGCCCTCCCACCCCCCAAATGCAGCTCCCTTCGGAGGCAGGGACGGCACCTTGTCCCTGGGCCTCAGGCCTGGGTGCGTGTCCGTCTGAAATCAGGCCGTTCAGCATCTGCCAGCAAGTAGATGGCTTGTGATTTTGCTAGAAGAGAAGGAAAAGAACCTTCTACCACATAAGTAGAGCTCTCCCCCATAAAGTCAATAATAGTACCAACACTTAAATTTGGTTTCCCAAAATACCCAGTTCAATATTATATGATCATCTTTAGTAATCCCTTTTTTAATAAGCTTGATCTGAAAATTGTGAAAACTAATGTTTTATACAGTTTAAAACTACCCAAACACAATACGTTTTTCTTGGGGTTCTTTTATTACAGTGAGATAACCCAAATCAGTTTAAAAAATTCTTCTTGCTGCTACAAGTTAGAATCAATACAGTAGGGTTGCTGAAATCTAGCTGCTACACAAAGTCTACAATTTAAATGTTATCTCCAGATCAAAGCAAAGCAAAAGAAAGAAAAATCTGACATATGAGTTCTTGAAATGTCATTTAGGGGAATTAAGATCTTGAATTTTCCTTATCCCATCGATTCAAGCCTGTGGCTTTCTTGAAGCAGCAAGCAACAAAGCGCTATGGGATAGACAGGCTTCAGGCATAATCTTGGGATCAGTGTGTCAAATACTGGGGGAATCAGCTGCAACTGAAAGAGAGATTGTTCCTTTTCCCGGACTGAGTTTTACAACTGTTTCCACGGACATTGAAGGCGCCCAGTGCGTGCCGACCAGGCCAAGGGCGTCCTCTCATCACCGGGGCTCTGTCCCCCGCACCTCCCCACCCCAGCGGAGGAGCCGTCCTTGCACTTGTCATCTGTTCTCCCGTGGATTATAGCGGAGGCCGTGCTCCCCCTGGGAGTCGTAATCGTCGTGGTGTGGGAGGTGGACCCACTCGGGGGCGTAGGTGACCGTGCTGTACACGAAGCACTGCAGGGTCCCGTCGGCGGCCGGCGTCTCCTCGGGGGCCCCACACGCGCCTTCCCACTCGAGGACGGCGATGCGCAGCGGGGTGCGCTGGTACATGTTGGGGCAGCCCTCGAACTCATCGAGGAAGCTCAGCATCCGCTCGTCCACGGCATAGATCTCGCCGAGCACATGCCGCCCCTGCCCCGGAAGGTTGAGTAGCCACGGGATGTTATGTTCACCGGCGATGACCAAGGGGTAGGGCTCCAGTGTGCGGCCCCGGCCGCGGAAGGCGGCGCAGCCGTTGGCTTGGTCCCGCAGGACCCCGTGGTTGGGCTGGCCTCTCTTCAGGGTCCCGTACACGAACACGCGGGCCATGCGGGCCACGGAAGCTGCGGGGGAGAGAGCGAGCAGATGGTACACACTGTCCGTGGCAGAGGCCCGGGGAAGAGCGTGCGGGCCTCGTGGGGGCTGGACCCCTGGTCTGGGGAGGGCCGGCGGAGGCTCCCAACCCCCACACAGCCTGGAGCCCACCGCTCTGGACCACCGCGTCCGAGAAACACCGGCCACCCTTCCCTGTCTTCTGGGAAAAGGCACTTAGGTAAGAACAGACCTGATAGAGGGAGCCAGCCCGTCTGGGGATCACTCTGCAGACCCGCTGTTTTCTTAGGCCAGTTAGGACTTTAAAAGTGACACTATAAATTTTTTTGTAGCTAAGTTAGAAATACCAATAAGCAAGTATTTATATACATACACAGCGCATGTACGCACACATGTACAAGACAGTCACGCACAGTCCGCTACAAGAAATCACTCAGGCTTCAGTCCTAAGCTTACATTCCGGTCCTGGCAGTCTGACCCAGCCAGCTGGAGCGATCACACCTTCCAGAATTCCTGCTCAAGGCCCCAGCAGGCAGTGGGGCTCCCCGACTCCCCGTGACTCAGCGCTGCAGCCTTGGCTCTCATGTGAAGGTGAATATTTACTGCTCACCTGGGGCTGGGCCACAGATTGTTACATAACTGATAGAAGTCCCCTGTGTCAAAGTGACTCCAACAAAACTAGAAGTTACGGGGGGGGGGCCTCTCGCTCCTCAAGGCCTGGCACCTCGCTGCCCTCCTTGCCCAGCGCTGTGTGATGATGGCAGGCTCTGGAAGGAAGACACTTTGCACATGGAAACAAAAGATGAGTCCATCTGCCGGCAGCAGCCCACCACCAGCCAGGAACAGCTGGAGGGCGACACCCCCTGGAGGCCAGTCACGTGGCAAGTGGCCCTTGGAGAGGTCACACTTGGCCCAACAGGACTAACACTTTTTGGTGTCACAGGTCTTGGCCTCACGCTGCCTCTTCAAGGCATCTGGGGAGGGTGCATGGCCCCCACAGACCCACACAGCTGCTGACGCCTGTCCCCTCCTCACCTGTCCACTGCCTCGGTCACCAGCCTGCGGAGTGTCAGGAATTCATGTGTTTCAGGTAAACTCTGGTCGGAAAGGCCTGGCCGTGGGAGCAGCACCAGGCCGGCCGTGCAGGCGCGCCCGGGGCCTTGGGCAGGACGGGGACACCTTGAGCACGACGGGCATGTGGTGGGAGCTCTACTTCGGGTGACTCTGGTGACAGAGAAGGACAGATTAGAGCTGTGGGGTGCTCAGGGAGGCATGCTGGGCACGGCAGTCTGGAGGTGAATCAAGGAGAAGCCGGAGCGCAGGCACAGAGGGACTAGGACCATGTCGGCGCCAAGGAGCCGAAGGTGGCCAGGCTGCTGCTGCTGGGGGACCAGGGAGGATGGGCCAACCTGGGCACAAAGAGGGCGTCGAGAGGAGCGACAGGGACGGAGGGGTGGGCTGGTGGGGCCGGACATGTGGGAGGGATCCGAGTCCCTGACGCTTGCATCCCGACCACTGGCATGACCTGCCTGCAGCTCCTCCCCAGGGAACCCAGGCTCCATCTGTCTCTGGTCGCCGTCACCACCCTCGCCCAAAGACTGCCCCCCAACAAGGGCCTGCTTCTCTGGTCCCTGCGGCCTCTCCTCAGGGCAGCGCCCAGAGGGCCCTCAGCTGAAACACCCCACAGCTCCCCTGTGGCCTCCTGTTGGGGGGCTGGCCCGGCGTGGCACCCACCCCGCCCTACATCGCCCTGACAGGCACTCCGTGGTGCCTGCTGGCCCTGTCCCGCCAGAGCCTTAAGAGCCGGAAGGAAACTTGGAAGCATCTCGTCGGGCGATGCCAGCTCTCAGGTTTGGTGAGGATCTAAGAGTGCACGGCCAGGCAAAGCCAGTAGACCCTGGAGACCCGCTCTGTCAGTCACTGGGGCCCTAAATTGTCTCTTCTGTGATTAAATTTTTAAACTAATTATGTGTCCATAATGTAAAAAGTCAGAGCGCTTTACCCGATCAGTGAAATCGCCTACCCCTTTCCACTCCCTGGAGGCAGCGCTTCCAAGCCTTCAAGCTGTGGCATTTGGTATTGGTCTTCGTACTGCGGGGGACTTGGCTGCCGCCCCAGCTGGGAGCACAGCGGCTTAAAGCGCAGACCTTAGAACCCAGTTGCCTGGCTTGTGGCTTTAGGCAAACCACGTCACCTCTGTGCCCGGCTGTGAAAGGAAGTCCTGGCAGCAGGCTGGGGCAGAGGGCGGGAAGCCCCTCTCCCTGCGCGCAGGGCTCTGTCCTCTGGGAGGCGCTCTGCACCCCCAACCCGTGCCCCCCGCCGCCCCACCAGCGCGTGCCCCTGCACCGCCCCGCGGCCCTCCGCTTGACTCCTGTCGGGGTTCCGGTTCAAATCCATATTCATCTCAACACTAGAACTATGTAAACACTGTTCTCAGATCAGGCACGGAGTGTACTATCATTGATCTCCTTTCTTGGACAACTTTTCTGTTTTTCTTGGAATTAAAAAATCGCTTGCAGGTTCCCCCCTTGTCCCCCGCCCCCCACTCAAGTTTCTCTGACAGTAACTCGGCCTCTCATGCTCAGAAAGTGTTGTACGCATCCGTTCAGCCTTGAGCACTGGTAAAGAACAGAAACAACTCGGTAGATGCGAAGATCTGATCACCGTTCTGACCGCACTCTCGAGGCAGGCAGCGTCCCATCTGGCGTGCAGAGGGGCTGCTCGGAGTTGCTGTGCAGATGGAAGGTTTTTACAGGAAGGCAGGTCGGGCAAGGAAGTCACTAGCAAGAGAAGAGGACTGTTTCAGGCAAGGTGACCTTCCCTCCGGTGGGAGCAGGACTGTCTTACTAGGCCGGTTACCTCCGGTTCCTCTGGGCCATGGGGAAGGGCCCACGTGACAGATGACCTCGTCAGTGCTGAGCAGAAAATTCCTGACTGACCAGTGAAGACTAGTTTCTAAGGAAATCTCAGAGTACAATGATCGGAGACAGAGTCCTGGTTCAGTGACTCGGCCTCAAATGCAGCCATTTTGGGCATCAGCTTTTTTTTTTTTTTAAGTTTGTTCGTTTGTTTAAGTGACCTCTACACCCAACATGGGACTCAAACCCACGACCCCACGATCGAGTCACAAGCTGTCCCGCCTGAGCCAGCCAGGCACCTCTGGGTTCCATGCACGGGGTGTCCCGCCATGCCACCCAGGGCTTCCCTGTGTCCCCTGTCTCCCCTGTGTCCCATGGCCCCTTCTTTGTTGACTCCCTCATTTTGCTGAAGCACATTCTTTCCCACTCAATTTTAATTAACAGCGTGGCTTGGTAGAAAATTCTAGAAACAGTTTCCTGCAGAGCTTTAAAGGCATTCTTGTTTTCTGCGTTCCCACGCTCTTGTTGAGAAGTCCGGTGCCAACAGGTGCCACCGTCCTCTGTTCAGGACTTGAGCTTTCCTCTCTGCAGACTTGCGAGGTCTTCCTTTTCCCCTCAGATTCTGAGGTTATGGTGTATTTTCTTGTGGGTTTTTGTTGTTGTTTTTAAGATTTATTTGAGAGTGAGAGAGAACACGAGTGGGGCACGGACAGAGGGAGAGAATCTCAAGCAGACACCGTGCTGAGTGCAGAGCCCGATGTGGGGCTCAATCCCATGACCCTGAGATCATGACCTGAGCTGAAACCCAGAAGTCAGACGCTTAACCAGCAGAGCTGCTCGGGTGCCCCACTTCTTGTGGGCTTCTTTCATTTGCTATGCTGGGAATTTCTATCTGAAAACTCACCATCTTGGACCGTGGGGAGTTTCCTTCTCATTCCTACCTTCTTGTTCTCTCTCTGGTCTCCTAATACTCAGGTATTATGTATCCTGGATTAATTTTCCCGTCTTTCTCTCTCTCCTCCCCTTTCCTAGGTATTTTTCCTTCTAGTCTACTTGACTCCCAGTTCTTCTATGAACTTGTGTCTATTTTTGCCATCCTTGTTCTCCCAGCTCGAAGTCACTGCTCATCTTTGGGAAGGTATCAGTCATCACGTGTTCGGGGGGTTGGTTTACATTTTCATCTTTTCCCGCATGGCCTGTTTCAGTGTGTATTTCTTTAGAGGTTTTCTTCACATGCTGGTAATCCTTGGCTACTGGCCTTTGGTATTGAGAATCCAGATACCATGTGGGCAGTGAAAGTCCTGTGTGCAGGGGAGAGGGCCTGATGGTTGGCAAGCCTTGTGTGGGGGATCTGTTTGTGGGGAGGGGCGCTCCAGATAACAGAATCTCTAGGCATGCAGATTCTCCTTCCATCTCCATTTTCAGGGTGCCGCCTCACCCCACCGTCAGCTGGGCCCGGTGTCCCCAGTACCAAGCCTCTCTGGACAGTATCCCACTGGCCCCCTGCCAGGAAGAGGTGGCTGGGCGTCTCCGCTCCCTACACAGACTTCGCTCCTTCCTGCTCCCTCTTCCCTGACCGTCGTCTGCACAGGCCCGGGGTCTGGAGTCTGCCGGGCAGTCTGGCTACTTGCTGGCTTCGCACCGCGCGGGGACTTAACGTGTGGTTTCTCCAAGCTGCTAAGTCATCTTCTGTCTTCAGAATTCCATTGCCTTCCCTCGTCTTCTGTCGTTATGGGTCACTAAAGTGGCATTTAGAGAGAAAGCGGGACCAGAAGAGCCTGTTCCTCTCGTGTCTCCTCTTCGGGGAGCCCTCACTGCACCCCATGCCCCCCCATTTCACAGGGCCCTCAGCGCTTCAGCTTTCCAGACACTCACTGTGCAACGGGATGGCAGCGGAGGTCTGGAAACCACTAGCTTAGAGGGGCGCTGAGGAGAGTTTAAGGCACCACGGGCTTGGGTGTGTTTTCAGTTGCCGAGAGAAAGCCAGTGAGGTGGCAGTCGTGGGCCCAGAGTGGACTGGAGATGGCTGGGGGACAGAGGGAGTGCGCGTGCGGAGGGACAGTGTCTCCCCTGAAGCAAGAGCATGAAGGGAGAACGGGAAGCAAACAAAGGAGAGGGAAAGGCCAGGGAGCCGCAGGGGGCTGAGTTCGTCACCCCAGAATATGCCTCTTTGGCTGGAGGATTACTTCAGCCCGATTATTTTTAAGAAACACAGGAGAGGGGCGCCTGGGTGGCTCAGTGGGTTAAAACCTCTGCCTTTGGCTCAGGTCATGATCTCAGGGTCCTGGGATCGAGCCCCACATCGGGCTCTCTGCTCAGCAGGGAGCCTGTATCCACCTCTCTCCCTGTCTGCCTCTCTGCCTACTGTGATCTCTGTCAAATAAATAAATAAAATCTTAAAAAAAAAAAAACAAAACACAGGAGAAGCTAGAAGTGACCCATTTAAGAAGAGTCACTTAGGTTTCTAAGGGGTGTCTGCGGAGTGTCTCCACTTGTTAGGTTGTCCCCCTACCCGTGCCAGCAAGAGGGGGACGGCTGTCCGTCTCTAGACGCTCCGGCGGCGCCCTCGGCATGAGTCTACCCTTGTCTGCGCGCGCTGCCTGCAGACCTCCCCGCCGGGCTCCCGGGCCGGTCTTCCGCTGGAGAGAGTATCCACGGGGAGGGCGCGGGCCGTTCAGAGAGTGACTCGGCTCCCGGGCTCTCTCCATGTTCACAGCAGATACACACGTTATAGAATTTTTGTGTTTTTCTCCTGTTAATCTTTTACTACAGGGAGTAATAAGAGTAGAGGGAAGATTGGGTTCTCTCCCCACATAAGGAATGAGATATATACTCCCCTCTCCCGTTCACCGTGGAGGTCAAAGGAAATAGATGCGTGAACAGGGAGCATCAAAACCAAAACAGAAGAGAGCTGCGGAGCGGGGACGTGGGGAAGTGTGCTGACGGCGTGGTGAGGGGGCCCTGCCTCAGAGGGACAGATGGGTGGCCACAGGGACGTTCATGCTGAGCTGCCTGGCCTTTCCTTAAAATAGGTGAGGTCGTCTGTCCAGGCTGGGGTGGGCACCACCAGGGCCGAGGACCTGCCGAACGGAAAGAGGTTCGGGGCGGTCCTCCTGGGAAGGCCTGGACTTTGGAGTAGGAGCAACAAGATGCCAGAGCAGGTGCTCAGCAAAGACAGTGCCGAGCTTCCCTAACTCCGGGATTCATCTGCGGGGGAAGAGAAGAAATCCCTCACCCAGGAGTGGGCAAGCCGGCCTAGAGAGAGGGGCGGAGGGACAGCAATCGTGGTCCGGACGCTGCAGAGGACGGCGCTCCTTCGGGGGCTGATTCCTCCCAGCGATGATCGGGTCCCGTCTGCCGGCCCGGTGCCAGCTCTGCTCACCGAACCTGCCCCACGCCTTAAAGACAGGTGGTGGGACCCCACTGAGCCGATGGGGAAGCTAACGCGGCGGGGACGGGGCTCCAGCCACAGAGCCCTTGGTGGGGCAGCACCAGGGGCTGGGCCTGGGTGTGCTGGGCTCGCGGTGCCCCCAGCGCTCTGCCCTTCAGGCTGACCCCGAGGCCACGGGGAGGTGGCCCCGTCAAGGACAGGCCTGGACTCGGGCTCTGCAGTGACAGTAACGGTTTACAAAGGACATACCTCACTATACCCTCTGTCTCCTCAACCTGTTTTCACTGAATTTTATTGGCTAAACCAGTTCCTTCTCTGAATTTATTTCCAAATATTTCAAGATTGTGATAAAATACACAAAATAT
Organism: Lontra canadensis; assembly: GCF_010015895.1. NCBI lineage: Eukaryota > Metazoa > Chordata > Mammalia > Carnivora > Mustelidae > Lontra > Lontra canadensis. The sequence continues at coordinate 10,580,824 of NW_022631067.1, read as the reverse complement.
AAAATTTGCCACCCGAACCATTTTGAACTGTACAGTCCAGTCGTGTTAAATGCACTCACACTGCTGTGTACGCATCACCCCCGGCCATCTCCCAGATGCTGTCCAGCTTACGAGACTGAAACTCTGCTCCCATTAAATATAACTCCCCATTCCCTGGCTCCCCACCCCTGGCAATCCCACGCGACTTGCTCTTTCTAGGAGTCTGACTCCTCTAGGAACCTCATGTAAGTGAAATTAAATAATGTCTGTCTTTTTGTGGCTCCTTTCACAGAGTATAATGTCCTCAAGGTTTGTCCGTGCTGCAGCACATGTCAGAATGTCCTTCCTGCGTAAGGCTGAGTGGCGCTCTATCACGTGCATTCTGTATCCACCCACCGACAGACGTCTGGGTTGCTTCCACTTCTCGGCTACGGTGAACAGCGCTGCCACGAACATGGGATTGCTAGATCATATGGTTGTTGTATGTTTAATTTTCTGAAGAACCTCCGTCCTGTTTTCCATTAGCAGCTGTACCGTTTTTACGTTCCCACCAGCAGCGCGCAAGCGTTCCAATTTCTCCACATCTTTGTCTGCACTTGCTGTTTTCCGTTTCGCCTTGTTTTGCCAGTGGCCATCCCGACTGGTGTGCAGCCGTAGCTCACGGCGGTTTGGACGTGCATTTCCGTGACTGGGGTTGCTCAGCGTCTTCGCATCCGCTTACTGGCCATTCGCGATTCTTCCGTGGAGGAATGTCGATTCAAGTTTTTCACTATTGTGTTTTAGTTCTCTGTATCTCCTGGATGTGAGTCTCTTGCCAGATGCATGGTTTACAAGTACGTTCTCTCACTCCACACGTGAACTTTCCATCCTGCTGGTTGTCTCTTTCGATGCGGTTTTGAATTTTGGTGCTGTCCAATGTATTCTTACTTCTGTTTGCTGTGTTTTGAGTATCATATCCGAGAAATCACTGCCAAATCCAGTGTCATGAAAATTACGCCCTATGTTTTCTCAAGTTTTTATAGTGTTAGCTCTTATATTTAGGCCATTGATCCGTTTTGAGTTAATTTTGTATGTGGTTTCAGGTAAGGACCCAGGGGCGCCGGGGTGGCTCAGTGGGTTAAGCCTCTGCCTTCGGCTCGGGTCATGATCTCAGGATCCCGGGATCGAGCCCCGCATCAGGCGCACTGCTCAGCGGGGAGCCTGCTTCCCCCACCCCCCCCTCTGGCCGCCTCTCTGCCTACTGTGATCTGTCTCTCTGTGTCAAATAAAAAAAAAAAAATTAAAGTCAGGGCCCAACTTCGTTCTGTTGCATAGGGATAGCCAGTTTTCCAATTGTTGTAAAGACTGTCCTTTCCCCGTTGGTCTTGGCACTCTTGTCAAAAATCACTTAACTATATATGCGACGACTGATTTCTGGCTCCCTGTTGTCTTTCATTGGTCTATGTATATGTGTGTCTTTATGTTAGTACCACACTGGTTTTGATTGCTGTTGCTGTGCAGTAAGTTTTTTGAAATCAGGAAGCAGGAGACCTCCAACTTTGTTAAGTTTCAAGATTACTTTGCTTAATTTGGGGTCCCTGGATATTCCTTATGAATTTTAGGATGGATTTTTCTATTTCTGCAAAAATGCACCTTTGGGGATTCTCATAAGACTTGCATTAAACCTGGAGTTCACTTTGGGCAGGATTAGTATCCTAACAATAGTCTTCTAATCCATTAACATGAGTTATCTTTCCATTTATTGTCTTTAATTTCTTTAAGCAATGTGTTGTAGTTTTCAGTGTATAAGTCTCTCACCTCTTCGGTTAAGTTTATTCCTAAGTACTTTATTCTTTTTGATATTACTGTAAAAGGAATTAGTTTTTATATTTTCTTTTCAGATTTTTCATTGTTTTGTCTGAAAAGATTTTATTTACTTATTTGGTAGAGAGAGACACAGCGAGAGAGGGAACACAAGCAGGGGGAGTGGGAGAGGGAGAAGCAGGCTTCCCGCTGAGCAGGGAGCCCAACGAAGGGCTCATTCCCAGGACTCTGGGATCGTGACCTGAGCCGAAGCCAGACGCTTAACGACTGAGCCACGCGGGTGCCCCAGATTTTTCTTTGTTAATATACAGAAATGCAACTAATTTTTGTGCACTGATTCTGTATCTTTCAACTTCACTAAATTTGTTTATTCTAACAGTATTCTTGTGGAAATCTTGGGGCTTTCTACATATAAGATAGTGTGAATGGAGATAACTTTACTTCTTCCTTTACAATTTGGATATCTCTTAAACTTTTACTTGTCTGATTATTTTAGGCAGGACTTACAATATGTGTTGAATAGAAGTGGTAAAATTACAGGGCACCTGGGTGGCTCAGTGGGTTAAGCCTCTGCCCTCGGCTCAGGTCATGATCTTAGGGTCCTGGGATCGAGCCCTGCATTGGGTTCTGCTCAGCAGGGAGCCTGCTTCCTCCCCTCTCTCTGCCCGCCTCTCTGCCTACTCGAGATCTCTGTCAGATAAATAAACTCTTAAAAAAAAAAAAAGTGGTAAAATTACAAGCATCCTTGTCTTGTTTCTGGTCCTAAAGGGGGAAACTTTGATTTTCATCTCTGAGTATGGGGCTTTTCGTATATGGCCCTTACTATATTGCGGTAGTTTCCTTCTATTCCTAGTTCAAGTGTTTTTACCACAAACCGGTGTTGAATTTTGTCCAGCTTTTTTTCCTTCAGTTAATGTGTATTACGTTGATTTTCCTAACGTTGAACCACCCCTGCATTCCTGGGTAAACTCCACTTGGTCGTGATAGATTATCCTCCTCATCTATTGCCGAATTTTGTTTGCTAATATGTTGTTCTGAATTTTTACATCAGTTCGCAGGGATGTGAATCTGTGGTCTTGGTAACAGAGAATGCTGTCTCATTGGATGCGTTTGGAAGTGTTCCTTCCTCTTCTATTTTTGGGAAGGTTTGGTGGAATTCACCAGTGAAGCCCTCCGGTTCTGGTCTTTGTTTTTGAAGTGTGCAAGTGGTGGGAGAGGGAGAGAATCGCAGGCGTGACCCATGAGATCACGACCTGCGCTGAAACCAGGAGTCAGACACTTTAACCCTCTGAGCCACCCAGGTGCCCCATGTTAAGAGGTTTTGATTACTAATTCAATCTCTTTTCTGCTTATGAGTTGCTTCGATTTTCTGTTTCATCACAGCTCATCTCGGCGGGGTGTGCTTCTAAGAATGATCCATTTCATCTGGCTCTCCGGTTGCTTGGCGTACAGCTATTTCTTGTCATTCTTTTTATTTCTATTAAATGGGCTGTAACGTCCCCTCTTTCATTTCTGACTGATTTGTATCTTTCTTAATAAATTGAATGTTTGCCAATTTTGTTGATTTCTCTCTGTTGTTCTTCTATATTTTATCTCTGCTCCAATCTCTATTTTTTCCTTCCTTTTGCTGGCTTTCGGTGCCGTTTTTCTTCTGTTCTTTGTCTGACATGTTCACCCCATGTCCAGGGGCTACTGTGAAGGTCACGGCCAACAGGACATGTATAAAAGTCTATTACCTGGGCCAGATCTTCTCAGAACCCCAGCCAGGGCTAAGCAACAACATGCCTGTGATGCACTCGGGTTGGGAGGGGTGGCACTGCCGCTCCGAGCGCATACGTTCCTGTGTTTCAGCCGTGTCAGAGTCTCAGGTAAAATACTAAGGTGAGCCACTTGGGCTTTTCCAGAGGAAACCAAAGAGTGACCTTTAGAAGTGGTTCTGTCTCTGCTTTAATGTACAGGACATACCCCCAGGTCGGCCTCCTCTAGGACACTGATGGCCGACCAGGCCCGCCCTGTGGGCCCAGCCCTTGTGGGGAACAAGGTCAGGCAGGGCGGCCTCCGTGTTCATAGATGGACATGGGAGAGCGCAGTGCCCGGTCAGAGAAAAGAAATGCACGGTGACAGGCCTGAATCGGATCCCTGTCTCTACTGATTGCCGATGTGTCCGTGGCCTCAGTACCCAATGAATGTCCTTTCCTCGGTTCTCCACCCCATCCCCTCCCTTTATCAAGCTCTTATAAAAATATCTACTAACTGATATGCCTCTTTATTTCTTAAAGAAATAAAACAATGAATATTCTGCATAATAAATGGGAGAGGGAACCAGGCCATCTCAGTTACTGGTTGGGCCTTGATGATTTTTCAGAGCCAAGAAAGCCCAGGAAGGTGGTGCTACATCCAAATGAGCCTGGTTAGACCGCAGGCTGTGAACTTCAACTCGTGGAAAATCAGTCCAGTAGCTTTTTTCTGCAGAAGATCATTTCTTCTCATGAAAGAAAACCTGACAATAAACTTTTCTAGGAACTAATGCAGCCTGCTAGAATGACCAAATTATAATAGTCTACATTTCGTCTATTGAATTGTATCCTTTACCACTTATGTAAGAAAAGAAAAAAGAATGAACATTTTGCATTTCTGGCTCCTTTCACAAGAAAAACATCATTGCCTTTCTGATTGTGTTTTGAACAAATACAGATCCTTAGGAAGAAACTCATCCCTGTGGGGACTGAGAAAGGATCAGAGTTAAGCACTGAAATAAGCAATTAATTCCCATTAGCGGATTAAGGCACTCATGTTCACTTTGAATCAGAAAAACAAATTGTGAATAAAATCGTGTATAACCAAGAGATGACTTGTCAAAGTTAATAAATGGGAGAACTGGAGGGCAGCCTGGAAGGCGCAGGAGAAGCTGAGCACCACGAGACCCAACGGCGAGCGAACCGGTGGGGTTCTGTGCTCTCGGGATGAGATCTGCCATTCTCTTTAAATGCCACAGAATAGGTTCTGGTCTTCTGATGCTGTCTTCCCTCTAACGGACGCAGCCGAAGAAGTCTAAGTGTTTTCTACCCTGTTACGTCACCATCCCTACAATGCATGGATGTCCCTACAGAATTAATGAGAGAGACACGTGGGATGCTAACATTCAGCGTGGCCTATTTCACTCGGGGGTTCTCCAGCCAACTCTGAATGACCCCGAGCCCCGTCTCTGCCAGTGGCGTCGTCGGTGTGTCCAGGACTGAGCAGGAGGCCGCTGCCGTGCGGGGCTGTCAGCTCCTTCCCCTTGGAACCGAAGAGCCCAAAAACCGAACCCCAGTCCCAAACCCAACTGGTCGGGAGGACTGTGGACAGCCGGGGGTCAGCAGCGAGTGGGACAGGCTCAGAGAGTTTCACGACGTTTGACTTCAGCAAAATGCGGCTCCTTCAGCACGGTCAGTATTTTGGAAAACAGAACCGCTGCCAGACGTGCCCCTCCGGCCGCCGCAGGAGCCGCCTGTCCGGTGCTTGGCACTTGTCAGGCTTCAGACACAGCCGGCCTATAGTTTCGTATTTCACTGCCGAAGCAGGAATTAGAAGTGATTACAAGTCATTTCCTAATTGTTGAATTTTTCCTGCTTCATTTTTTTCTTAGCCACCTGGTGGCAAGAGTGTAAAAGGCAGGGCTCAGCCGAAGCTGTACCACGCTAGTTCAGTCTGCAACCGACCCGCGCGCCGAGGCCGGTGCAGAAGCCCAGGCGACCCGGGAGTAGGACGAGAAACGAGAAACGGCTCGTGCTGACCGGGAGACGGAGCTGCAGAGGCCGCCGAGCACACCGGCTCGACCACGAGAACAGCCTCGCAGTAAAGGAGCCTCCGCAGACACCCGTGTCCGGCGTGGATCAGAGTGTCACGATGCAGGGCAGTGTCGGTGAAGCTGTCACCTCAGGCTGTCGTCGCTGCGGCCAACATGATCTCCCGCGCTGTCACACTGAGGCTGGGAGGGGCTGGGCTTCGGGGGCACGAGGGACCCGCGTGACCTGCGCCGCCCGCCACCCCTGGGGACCCGCGTGTGCCGCCGCCGCGGGCAGCCGGGGTGACCTGGTGTGGCCGCGTGCAAGGACAGTGCACGGAGCGGCCCTTCCTTACCGCATAGACCAGTCCCGCCTCTCCGGCGAGCGGCTGCTTCTGCCCTCCCTGGCCCAGCGTTGCTTCCCTGCAGAAATTGGCCGGTGGCTGCTGCAGTGACGCGTCAGCTCCTCAGAAGTGTCTCGGAACTGGAGGAAACAGGTGAAAAAACAAAGGGCCTTGAACTCTGAGCGGAGCCGGCCTGGAGCTTCGCGTCCCGCCCGCTCGAGCGGCTGGTGGGCCGCCTGCCGGGGACAGCTCGGGCCGCATCCTGTGGCCGCTTTGATGCTGTCACTCTCCGGCTCAGGGGCTGCTTTACAGCCACGACGGGGGCTTCCTGCCGGGCGACCCTCGCCGGCCCCACTGTCTGCCCCGGAAACGATTCCCCGAGCACCTTTCTTGCATGAACAGGCGGCGGCGCCTTTGAAATCAAGAAGTGAGGGTCTCCGCTCCGCTGTCCCCTCCCACTCTGCCCCTCAGGGGTCCGTGAAACAAACAAGCGCTTTATGGTCCCTGATGCCACACGGGGTCCTCCGAGCGCTGTCTGGGTAACCGGCCATGCCAGGCAGCTTACAAAGAGATTCTTCAATGCCAGACCCTGTAAGGCAGTTCTTTTGCTGCCTTTAAAACAAAGTGACCCACGAGGGTGACAGGACCGTCCGCTCCCACCCCCAGGCCCGCTCTGAAAGTCTGGAAAAAAACAGCTGTAAAATCCCTGAACCGGGTCAGGGCAGGGGCTCCGGCGCCGGGCTGGATGGGAACGGGGAGGCCCGGCCCCACAGCCAGAGAGGGGCGCCTGTCGCCGCAGGTCGGGGAGCACGCGTGCCACCGGCAGGGCCGAGCCCGGGAAGAAGGTGCCGTGAGTCCTCACCACAAAGGGGCCCCCGTGGCTCGGGGGTGGAACAGGAATGATGTTGCCTCGGGGAGCTGAGCGCTCAGGCCCCACTTACATTCTCAAGTTAACACCCAGTGGGACATCCCCGCACTCTCAAGCTCTCCCCATTTCACAGATGGGGAAACTGAGACAGAGTGACCTAACGGGTGCCCGGTTACAGCCGACAGAGCAGGTATGTTTGCCTTCACACCTTCCCGCCCTATGAAGGCTCCCCCCAGCTCCTGGAGGAGGCAGTCCCCTCCCTGCCTGCTGCCCTCAGCTGCCCAACAGGATCACCTCCCTGCTCCAGAGGGCCCGGGAGCCGGCGGCCGGGGCCCCGGCTCCACTCCAGGCTCCGCTTCTGTCCTCACCCAGAAGGCACCCCCAGGTGTCTACGCAGCACGAGCACACATCCCTGCAACGTGCCAGCGTGCACCGTGGAATCAGTGCTCAGAAGCTGACAATTCAACAATTTTATCTTTGACCTTGTGTGTCAAGTGAAATCTGATGGGACACTAGCTAACAGAGTGGCTCCGTGCAACCCCGCCAGCACACAGCCTTCTCCGTGTCCCAGGAGCACACACCCCTGGGTCCCACCATGTGCGATTCGGCGAGACTTGGAGTGAGGACAAGGTAACATGTGACGGCGATGACCGGCTCGGCGGGGAGAAGCCCAACGCCACCGCCGGCAGACCCGGCTTGGAATGCAGGAGAGCGGCACACACATTTTCTGGAATGATCCACCTACATACTTAATGTGTGATTTTTCTTGTGTGTAAAATTTTTTCTCAAAGAAAACTGAGCTAAAGAAAACAATGGAGATCATAGAAGGAACACAGTTTGCCGGCCTCTTGGTCTATAATTACTATTACCAGTTTATATTCTTACCTGAGTTCAACATGCTTCATGATCCCCAATCAACAGCACCACCTTCCCATCCTTTATTTAGGATTTGTGGTGGCCTACCTTAAACTTAGACACTTCCTGGAACCCAATATGCAGTAAAATGAGGCCAACAGACTTCTCAATTGTTCTCTGAAGCAGCCCGAGGCCGTGCGGCCAAGGGTGTGGGGAGCTCTGAGGCGCGGCTCCCAGGATTCAGACTCGGGCCTCTCCAGCTATCATGACCCACCAGGGCCCGTCTACATGGCCGCGGACCAAGCAGAGGTTTCCCGCACTTGGCTTCTAAGAAATAGAGCAACTGATTTGCAGTGGCTCGTAGGATACACTTGCAAGCCCGCTAGGGAAGAGTGCAGCTCTTACTGACGGCCGGCAGTGGCTCAAAATATGTTCATTCTGCCCGGCACAAGGTCAAGGAGAAAGAGCCAGGAACCTGTGCCGTGTCCCAACCTGACATCCATCCGCAGGGCATGGTGAAAGGGCTAAGAGGTCTGGTTAAGGGCAGGTAACTGCCACCTACCTTGTTTGCCCCCAGAGGTCATTGTTTTTCTCAGTGACAACTCAGGCCAAAAGCAATGGAGGGAAGGGGAATGACTCTCCTTCAGTGTTCCATCTAAAGGGTTTTGTTTTTCAGAAACATTTTAAGGCTGTATTAACAAGGTGGTGGGGCGCCTGGTGGCTCAGTGGGTTAAGTCTCTGCCTTCGGCTCAGGTCATGGTCTTGGTCCTGGGATCGAGTCCTGCATGGGGGGGGGGTCTCTGCTCAGCAGGGAGCCTGCTTCCTCCTCTCTCTCTGCCTGCCTCTCTGCCTACTTGTGATCTCTGTCAAATAAATAAAAATAAAATCTTAAAAAAACCCACAAAGTGGGTTTTATTTAACTGTTTTGCTTTCTTAGGTGAGAAATGGGGAGCTTGGAAATACAACTTAAATTTAAGTCTAAAGCAACACAAAAGCACTATTACAAAATGTCATAGGAAGTCATTCCTCTTTAGGTGGTTTGCTAACTATCCTAGAAGAGAACACACACCTATTTAAACAACTCTTAGATAACCACTTTAGAAGTCAGGCCTACCCAAAAGTGAGTAAAATTGTTTCGGATGCAGGTGAGGGGTCCTGGCTAGGCCTGAGCCCACACTCCCTGTATTTAAGGCAGCATTTCATCGCTCTGGACGAGCAAGCCTCCCAGAAGGAGCACTGGACAGGGAGCTGCAGTCAAAGCCAAGCCCTGCGGACTGTCAGAGGGACCTGCCTCACCCAGCCAGATGGGGCAAGGCCGCAGGGTTGGTAGTGGGGGACACGGGCATCCTGTGCCTACAGCCCTGGGACCCAGGACCCGCGGGACAGCCAGTCACAGGCCTCTTCAGTGACGCGGGACAGAATGAGCCGAAAGACCTCTGAGATGACCGCCAGACACAGCTACGAAGCTCCAGAACACCACCTACGCTACCAAAGGAACCCCGAGTGTTCCTCAGGAACCACCAGCACACGTGCCCCCCGCCCTCACCGCTGTGTCTGGTGTGAGCCAGGACTGTGCGCCCACCCCAGGGCGCCCCCTGCTGGTGGGCACTGCGGGAGTCTGCAATGATCCAAGCTCCGTTTCCAGCGCGCTCTGGAATTCAGGCCTCAAATCTTTGGGTAACAGATTCACCTTCCCAAGTAAACTTTTGTAAAGAATATTGTTAAAACAGGTTTAAATTCTCTCCAAAGCTGTTGGTTACCTGGAGGCGGTCCGATAGGCAAGAAGAAGGCAAACCAGAGGGGAGTGACCTGTCAGTGTGGGGAAGAACGACCCCATGTCCACACGGGATGCATGGATCTCCATTTTTAAAGTTTTAAAGAAGAAATAAGCTTAAAAAAAAAATAAAGCAACAAAAGTAAAGCCTAATGGGGTTTTTGATTAATTACCTGCCCCCCAAGCCTTCAGATCCTTCCAGTGCCTTATTAACCCTCGGTTCAACTCAAAACCATGGAGGGGGCAGCTAAAACTCTGAACTCCAGGAAAGAAGTGGGAAGAAACGAAGGCTGTGTTACTAAACGTGCTGCTAAATACTTGACGTAAAGTGGATCCATCTCCTCACGTTCCTGTGAGTCCTAAACACGCAGCTGCTCACTGTTCGCTGACCGCAGCCAGCATTCTTTGGGTCCAAAACTACTAGAAAAACATGTTGTGTTGGGACGACTGGGGCTTCAAGGGAACTGAATGCACTGAACTAATTGAATCCAACCCTTTCATATACAAAACCTGCACCGGAAATGGTTGTGTGTGTTTTTTTTAAATCCCCCTTTAAAAGCCGCATTACCGCTAGGCTCAGCGGACAGAAGCCAGCAGCTTTGAGGCCAAGCACACCGTTCTTCCTCTGCATTCATGACCCCTTGGCCTCTCCAGTGCTCAGGGGTGGATCCCGGGACCCCAAATCTTACTAAAAAGCACAATTTGGTCTATACTTGGCTTTTCGAAAGCACTTAAAGGCTAACACAGAGTCTATTCAGGGACGAGCAAAATCCAGTGAGAATCTAAGATCTCCCTCGCTGCTGCTTCGTGGTTATCAGAGAACAGGTAACTGCTCTGTTCCATTTAAATGGTTCCTCAAACATTTCTGAAACAACAGAACAATAGCTTTGTTTTTCCATTACTGGACTTTTTTTTAGGTTTATACGTGTTCCTTCAATCATGAGAAGCAGAAGGACTCAGGGAAGCTACCGCTGTGTTTACTCAGACATTTTCCCAAACAGCCCAAGAATTTTAGTTTTCTGTCTGTAGGAACTTGGGCATTTTCCTCGCCCAAAATGACTTTCGCATCTTTCATACATATAGAAACACCCAAGAACCACGTATACGTGAATAACAAAGACAAGAAAATGAGGTCTGCCTCCTCTCCGCCCTCCCCTATCCTGGAACTGCCTGTGGTCAGCAGCAGCAGGAACGGTCTACCCGCCGCCCCCGGGGCTGAAGTAGCAGATGTCATCTGGTCTCTCAGGAGTCTCCCCAAAAAGGAAACAAGCAGTCCCCCCACTTCCTAAGGCCAGGCGTCACAAGTCACAAACGAAGGGTTAACGAGAGGCCTCGCTGGGCGGCTGTGCAGCTCTCTGCCAGTGTCTTGAACGGGCCCCCACAGCCAGGACCCCTGGGCCCTGCTGTCCCGCCTGACCGTGGCACGGAGGCGGCGGGGGTGGGGGCGGGACCCACTGGGCCACAGTGGCCCGAAGGGGCTGATCCTTCAAAATTCATGCCAGCTTGGCACCGTATTACGATAATGGTGCCTTCAACTATTTTTGAGTTAAGGAATTTCTCTCCCTCCCACTGTTCCCATCTTGGGATAAAGACAGTTCTTGGGAGCGCTGGTCCTTATCTCCCAGAGGGAGCAAGACTGACGCAGCCCAGGCGGACCACACCTCCCCCCAGGCGCTAAGCCGCCGAGGTACAGAAAAAGATGATGACGAGACACACTGGGGAGGCCGGTGACACAGGCCCGGGGAAGCTGGGCGCCACGTGTCGGGAAGGAGAGTGCCTCTCTGAACAGCAGAGTCTTGGAGGAGAAAAGGAAAGAGGTGGGCACAAGTCAGGGGACGGCTACGGGACGAACAGGCGGTCTGAACGGGGGGCATGGCCTGGGCACATCTGGGAGCCAGAGCATGAGTGTGAGGCCAGGACCACAGGGGAGGAGGCAAAGGAGGGAGCCTGGACCCAGGTTACACGAGCCCTAGCTCCCAGCCGTGATGGGGGGACTAAAGGTACGAAGCCTGGGGGGGACATGGTAAGATTTCGGTCTTAAAACATGATCCAATGCAGCTCGTGACGGTACGTGCGGGAGCTGGGCCTGGCCTAGCCCCAACCCCGCCGCTGCGCTCCAGGCAGATGCTCCACAGAAACGTCAACACAAGCGCACCAAGAAGCGACAGGCACTTCTGACCAGCACGGCCTGTGGCAGCCCGGAGTACATAGTACCCGGACGTCCGTCGCCAGGAAAACGGGCTCCTAAAGGGAGCTACACCGTGCAGAACTCCAGCAGTGGGAGCGAAGGGACGATGACACCACAAGCAGCGCTGAGTGACCTCAGGGAGCGGCGCGTGTCCTGTACGACGGTGTTCACGCGGCCGTGAATAACAGCCTGACTCCTCCGCTGCCGGATGTCAGCACAGCGGCCACCACGGGGGACAGACCCGAGGACACCTGCTCTAGATGCTGCTGACACGGGGTGTTCCTACAGGAAACCCTCCACACTACGTGATCATCGCGCTTTCCTGATGCGCTTTCACAAAATGTGCGTTACAGAGGTGCCTGGGGGGCTCAGTGAAGCCTCTTGATTTCAGCTCAGGTCATGGCCTCAGGGTCAGAAGGTCGAGCCCGTGTCAGGCTCCGCAGTCGGCAGGGAGTTTCCGGGAGATTCTCTTTCTCCCTCTGCTGCCCCCCAAGCCCGCACTTGCCCTCTCTCTATGAAAATAAATCTTTTTTTAAAAAATGTACATCACATTTTTTTAAAAGCTTTTATTAATTTGAGAGCGCACGAGTTGGGGAAGGGGCAGAGGGAGAGGGAGGAGGACAAACAGACTCTCACTGAACACAAAGCCGATGCGGGGCTTGACCCAGGACCCGGAGATCATGACCTGAGCTGAAGTCAGATGCTTAACCAACTGAGCCCCCCAGGCACCTCTGCACATTACTTTTTTTTTTTTTTAATTATTATATTTTATTTTTTTTAAGATTTTATTTATTTATTTCAGAGAGAGAGAGTGAGTGCGAAAGAGCATGAGAGGGAAGAGTCAGAGGGAGAAACAGACTCCCCACTGAGCAGGGAACCTGATGTGGGACTCGATCCTGGGACTCTGGGATCATGACCTGAGCCAAAGGCAGTCACCCAACCGACGGAGCCACCCAGGTGACCTGTGCATTACATTTTTTTTTTTAAAGATTTTATTTATTTATTTGATAGAGAGATCACAAGCAGGCAGAGAGGCAGGCAGAGAGAGAGGAGGAAGCAGGCTCCCTGCTGAGCAGAGAGCCCGATGCGGGGCTCGATCCCAGGACTCCGAGATCATGACCTGAGCCGAAGGCAGCGGCTTAACCCACTGAGCCACCCAGGCGCCCCAAGTGCATTACATTTTTTTTTTTTAAAGATTTTATTTATTTATTTGACAGAGAGAGATCACAAGGAGGCAGAGAGGCAGGCAGAGAGAGAGGGGAAAGCAGGCTCCCTGCTGAGCAGAGAGCCCGACGCGAGGCTCGATCCCAGGACCCTGAGATCATGACCTGAGCCGAAGGCAGCGGCTTAACCCACTGAGCCACCCAGGCGCCCCGTGCATTACATTTTTAACACACATAGAGTAACAGAGTGGAGGACAAGTTTCCAGGAAAGAGGAAAAGAAGAACAAATTACGCCTATAGTTTGCAGAAGGAGGGAATAACAAAGGTCAGGTCAGAAATAGAGGTCAAAAAATAGAAAACAAATGAAACTAAGAGATGGTTTTTTTTTTTTAATATAAAAATGACAAAACTTTAGCTAGACTAACAAAAAGAAGATTCAAGTAAATAAAATCAGAAACAAAAGAAGAGACATTACAGTTGATACCAAGGAAATACACAGGATCACAGAAGACTACAAATAGTTATATGCCAACAAATTGGATAGCCTACAAGAAACTGAGAGATTCCTGGAAACATCCAACTGATTAAGAGAGAACAATGAAGAAATAGCCTATATGAACCAAGAACAAATAAGGTGATTGAATCAGTAATCAAAAACCTCCCAACAAAGAAATGTCCAGGACCATATGGTTTTATTGAATTCTACCAAACATTTAAAGATGAATTAATGCCAGTCCTTCTCAAACTCAGCAAAAAAAACTGAAGTGATAGGAACACTCCCAAACTCATTTTACAAGGCCAGCATTACCCTGATAGCAAAGCTAAAAAACGCCACCACAAGACAACGACAGACTCATATTCCTGATGAATATAGATGCAAAAATTCTTAACAAAATGTTAGCAAATGGAATGCAACAGCATATTAAAAGACATTAAAAGGATCATACACCATAATCAAGTGGGACTAATCCCTGGGATGCAAGGATGGTTCAACACACACAAAATTAACAAATGGAGGAGGAGGGGCAAGATGGCAGAGAAGTAGGAGACCCTGTTTCAACTGGTCCCCTAAAGTGAGCTAACTACCTACAGGACACTCTGAACATCCATGAAATCAGCCTAAGATGTAAGATTATATACTTCGAGATCTCTACAGGGGCAGAAGACAGCAGTGGAGAGGTAAAGCAGAGTGGGAACGCTCGGACTGCTATCGGATGATAAACAGAAGTAGGAGGGACCCACCAGAAGTGACCCACTGTAAAGTAATACCCCAATACAAAAGTGCCCTGTGACTGGCACAGGAGACTAGAGACTGGCTAAAAGCACTCGAACTTGGAGCATTAACTTGGAGACTGATTAAAAGCACTCAAAAAGAGCAAAAGATCTTAAGATCTGCTTAGTGGAATCAGGCGGTCACGGGCGCAGGACTAAGCCCACGGTCCCACAATGGTCACTGCTGATGACCACCCATGCCAGAGAGAGCCGGGTGGGGACTCCAGTCCGTGGTCCCTGGGCCCGCAGCTTTCCACTGCTTGCACCACTGCTCGGGCTGGGCGCACTCCCGCCTGCGCCTGAGAGAGCCCAGTGTGGGCACCGGTCCATGGTCTCTGGACCCGTAGCCTTCTGTGACCTGTGTGGCCATGGGGTCTGAGCGCTCCCAGCCTGCGCTTGAGAGATCCCAGCTTGGTCTCAGATCGGGGTCCCTCAGCCCACAGCCCTCCATGACCTGCACCTCTGCCGGGTATGGGCGTACCCGGTGTGGGCCTGGACTCCAGACAGCAGTCCCGGCAATGGCAGCCACCTGGGTTTCGGCTTGCCTGGACCACTATCGCTCACGGTTTTAGTGGCACGGGGGTGCAGAGACAAGCGGGGGCCTTGGGCGACAGTGGCTGGGGGTGCGCACCGCCTGTGGGAGGTTGTGCTGTTCAGTGGAGTTTGCAGAGGGGGAATCTGGGTTCTGGACCACGAGGAGGGGAACAGTCTGAGGCTTCTCTCTGAGGCGGAGGTCTGGGTGCGGACAGTTTGCTTTCCACTAAAACTCCGAAAAGCTGCAAAAAGCCACCAAAGAACAAAAACCTCTGGGGGACAAAAGCCTGAAAAACCGGTTTCCACAGAGCCCAGCCCCTTGGGCCAGGATGACTCAGCCCAAGCAGGACTGACTAAAAAACAACATGGCAGTCCCCTCCCCCTGAAGACAAGCCGAAAGAACAAGAGGACAACCACCATGGGGCCCTATAAAACTGCAAAACCCCAACATCAGGGGGAAAACAATATATTAAGCTCCTGGAATTGCCCCAAAACCTGTATACTTCATAGATGCAACTTTTTTTTAAGTTCCTTCTCACCATTCTTGTTCTTTTTTTTTAACCTACTTACCATTACAACTATAGATTTAATACAACATATTCCACAATAACTTTTAAACTTGAACTTTTTTCATATATATACCTGTGTTTTTCTTTTCTTTCTTTCTTTTTTATACATATAAATATAAGCTTCAAAGTAATCCTTTTTCCCTATCCAATACTATCCCTGTAAAATAAACCAGTTTTAATTTCCCCGTATCTCTGGGAAGTTAAGTCCTTTAACAAAGACAACAAGATTTACCCAGGAAGAATTGAAATAGCCTTCCTCACTTACATCAAGGGTTTATAACCACTTTCCCATCTTATTTTTCTGTTGGTGTTTCTGTGTGTGTGTTTTTGTTTTTGTACTATATAAATCTTACTCTTGGGGTTCATTTTGGCTGGGTTTTCTTTTTTCTTTTTTCTTTTTTTCTTGTCTTTTACTTTCATTGGTCTTTTTGATTGTTCGTTTTTGTTTATGTACCTTATAAATCTTACTTTTGGGCTAATTTTGGCTGGGTTTTCTCTTTTTCTCTCTCTTTTTTCTTTTTTCTTTCTTCTTGGTGGTGACTTCCGATTGCTCTGAAACTTTCCAGGGTGCACCTTGCCTAGATCATGGTTGATATACTCAGCTACACATCCCCTCAACCACCTCTCACCAAAATGATTAGGAGGAGGAACACCCAACAGAGGAAAAATTCGGAGACTGTGCCCTCTACCACAGAACTATTGGATATGGACATAAACAGTATGTCAGAAAGGGAATTCAGGGTTACAATTATCCAGGCAATGGCTAGGCTGGAGAAGACCATTAGTGGCAACATAGAAACTCTAAGGGTAGAAGTGAGGATTGATCTGGCAGTACTAAAAAATGCTATCAATGAGTTCCAATCTAATCGAAATACTCTAAACAGCTAAGGTAACCGAGGCAGAAGATCGAATTAGTGATCTAGAAGACAAACTGATAGAGAAGAAGGATCAGGAGGAAGCCTGGAACAGACAGCTTGGAAGCCATGAAAACAGAATTAGGGAAATAAATGATGCCATAAAATGTTCCAACGTCAGAATTATTGGGATCCCTGAGGGGGTGGAGAAAGAGAGAAGACTAGATGATATAGTTGAACAAATTCTGGGTAAAAATTTCCCTAATCTGGACCCTGCAATTGCACTACTGGGTATTTACACCAAAGATACAGATGTAGTGAAAAGAAGGGCCATCTGTACCCCAATGTTCATAGCAGCAATGGCCGCAGTTGCCAAACTGTGGAAAGAACCAAGATGCCCTTCAATGGACAAATGGATAAAGAAGATATGGGCCATATATACAAAGAGTATTATGCCTCCATCAGAAAGGATGAATACCCAACTTTTGTATCAACATGGATGGGACTATAAGAAATTATGCTGAGTGAAATAAGTCAAGCAGAGAGAGTCAATTATCATCTGGTTTCACTTACTTGTGGAGCATAAGGAATAATACAGAGGACATTGGGAGATGGAGAGGAGAAGTGAGTTGGGGGAAATCGGAGGGGGAGACAAACCACAAGAGACTGTGGACTCTGAGAAACAAACTGAGGGTTTTGGAGGGGAGGAGGATTGGGGGATGGATGAACCTGGTGTTGGGTATTATGGAGGGCACATATTGCATGGAGCACTGGGTGTGGTGCATAAACAATGAATTTTGGATCACTGAAAAAAAAATAAAATTAAATTAAAAAAAAATTTCCCTAATCTGGGAAACAGAACAAGTGTTCATGTCCTAGAGGCAGAAAGGACAACCCTCAAGATCAATGAATCTAGAAAGACATCTTAGACACTTATTTTTTAAAATTATTTTTATTAACATATAATGTATTATCTGCCCCAGGGGTACAGGTCTGTGAATCGCCAGGTTTACACACTTCACAGCACTCACCATAGCACACACCCTCCCCAACGTCCAAACCCAACCACCCTTTCCACAGTACATCCAGACACTTAATTGTGAAATTCTTGAATCATAATTTTAGACAAGAGGTCTTAAGGGCAGCTAGGGGGAAGAGATTCCTTATGTACAGAGGAAGGACCATCAGAATAACGTCAGACCTGTCCACAGAAATCTGGCAAGCCAGAAAGCGCTGGTAAGACATACTCAAGGCACTAAATGAGAAGAACATTTAGCCAAGAATACTTTATCCAGCAAGGCTGACATTCAAAATTGATGGAAAGATAAAAAGCTTCCAAGACCGGCAAGGTTTAAAAGAGTATGTGACCACCAAGCTGGCACTACAAGAAATATTAAGGGGGGAGGGGTGTTCTAGAAAAGAAGAAAGAACCCAAGAGTGACACAGAACTGAAATTTACAGAGACAATTCATAGAAACAAGGACTTCTCAGGCAACATGATGTCAATAAAAACTTATCTTTCATAAATCACTCTCAATGTGAATGGCCTAAATGTTCCCATAAAATGGCACAGGGTTGCAGACTGGATAAAATGATAGGAACTGTCCATATGCTGTCTACAAGAGACACATTTGGAACCTAAAGATACATCCAGACTGAAAGTGAAGGGATGGAGAACCATCTTTCATGCTGATGGGCCTCAAAAGAAAGCTGGGGTAGTGATTTTCATATCAGATAAATTAGATTTTAAGCTAAAGACTGTAGTCAGATACAGAAGGACACTACATTATTCTTAAAGGGTCTATCCAGCAAGAAGATCTAACAATTGTAAATATTTTTGCCCCCAATATGGGAGCAGCCTACTACATAAGCCAACTGTTAATCAAAATAAAGAGTCATATTGATATGAATACATTAATTGTAGGGGATCTTAACATACCACTCTCAGTAATAGACAGATTATCTTAGCAGAAAATCAAAAAAGAAACAAGAGTTTTGAATGACACATTGGACCAGATGAACCTCATAGATATATACAGAACATTCCACCATAAAACAACAGAACACTCATTCTTCTCAAGCACACATGGAACTTTCTCTGGATTAGACCACATACTGGGTCACAAATCAGGACTCAACTGATACCAAAAGACTGAGATTATTCCCTGCATATTCTCAGACCACAGTGCTTTGAAACTGGAGCTCAACCACAAGAAAAAGTTTGGAAGGAATACAAACACCTGAAGTTAAAGACCATCCTGCTCAACAATGTTTGGATCAGGGCGCCTGGGTGGCTCAGTGGGTTAAGCTGCTGCCTTCGGCTCAGGTCATGATCTCAGGGTCCTGGGATCGAGTCCCGCGTCGGGCTCTCTGCTCGGCGGGGAGCCTGCTTCCCTCTCTCTCTCTCTCTCTCTGCCTGCCTCTCCGTCTACTTGTGATCTCTCTCTGTCAAGTAAATAAATAAAAATCTTAAAAAAAAAAAAAAAAGAATATTTGGATCAACCAGGAAATCAAAGAAGAGCTTAAACAATTCATGGAAACCAATGAGAATGAAGACATATTGGTCCCAAACCTATGGGATATGGCAAAGGCGGTCCTAAGGGGGAAATACATAGCCATCCAAGCCTCACTCAAAAAAAATTGAAAAATCCCGAATATACCAGCTCTCATTATACCTTAAAGAACTAGAGAATCGGGGTGTCTGGGTGATTCAGTGTGTTAAAGCCTCTGCCTTTGGCTCAGGTCATGATCTCAGGGTACTGGGATCGAGCCCCGCATCGGGATCTCTGCTCAGCAGGGAGCCTGCTTCCTCCTCTCTCTCTCTCTCTCTCTGTCTGCCTCTCTGCCTACTTGTGATCTCTATCTGTTAAATAAATAAATAAAATCTTAAAAAAAAAAAAAAGAACGGGAGAATCAACAAATTAAGCCAACCCCACACACAAGAAGGGAAATAATCAAGATTAGAGCAGAGATCAGTGAGTTAGAAACTAGAAATACAGTAGAACATATCAATGAAACTAGAAGCTGGTTCTTTGAAAGAATCAATAATATTGATAAACCACTGGCCAAACTAATTCAAAAGAAAAGAGAGAGGACCCAAATTAATAAAATTATGAACAAAAGGGGAGCGATCACAAACAACACCAAGGAAATAGAAACAATCATCAGAAATTATTATCAATAGCTATATGCCAATAAGTTAAGCAACCTTGAAGAAATGGATGCATTCCTGGAAATCTATAAACTTCCAAGACTGAAATAGGAAGAAACTGACAATCTGAATAGACCAATATCTAGTAACAAGATTGAAGCAGTGATCAAAAACCTCCCAAAAAACAAGAGCAAAGGACCTGACAGATTCCCTGGGGAATTCTACCAAACATTCAAAGAAGAAATAATACCTAGTCTCCTAAAGCTGTTTTAAAAAACAAACAGAAGGAAAACTTCCAGACTCTTTCTATGAACCTACCATTACCCTGACCCCCAAACCAGGCAAAGACCCCATCAAAAAGAATTTCAGACCAATATCTCTGATGAATATGAATGCCAAGATTCTCAACAAGATCTTAGCTAATAGGATCCAACAGTACATTAAAAAGATTATCCACCATGACCAGGTGGGAATTATCCCTGGGATGCAAGGGTGATTCAACATTCACAAATCAATCAATATGATAGAACAAATCAATTAGAGAAGAGAGAAGAACCACGTGGTCCTCTCAATTGATGCAGAAAAAGCATTTGACAAGATACAGCATCCGTTCCTGATTAAAACTCTTCAAAGTATAGGGATAGAGGGAATATTCCTCAACTTCATAAAAATATATCTATGAAAAACCCACAGCAAACATCATCCTCAATGGGGAAAAGCTAACAGCCTTCCTTTTGAGATCAAGAACACGACAAGGATGTCCACTTTTGCCACTGTTGTTCAACATAGTACTAGAAGTCCTAGCAACAGCAATGAGACAACAAAAAGAAATAAAAGGTATTTGAATTGGCAAAAAAGAAGTCAAACTCTCTCTCTCCGCAGATGACATGATACTTTATATGTAAAACCCAAAGACTCCACCCCCAAACTACTAGAACTCATATAGGAATTCAGTAATGTGGCAGCATACAAAATCAATGTACAGAAACCAGTTGCTTTCTTATACAGTAACAATGAAAATAGAGAAAGGGAAATTAGAGAATCAATTCCATTTACTATAGCACCAAGAACCATAAGATACCTTGGAATAAACCTAACTAAAGAGGTAAAGGATTTGTACTAGAGGAACTACAGAACACTCATGAAAGAAATTGAAGAAGACACAGAAAAAGATGGAAAAGCATTCCATGCTCATGGATCGAAAGAACAAACATCGTTAAAATGTCTATACTGCCCAGAGCAATCTATACTTTCAATGCCAAACTGATGAAAATTCCACCGGCATTTTTCAAAGTGCTGGAACAATCTTAAAATTGTATGGAACCAGAAAAGACCCCGATTGCTATGGAAATGTTGAAAAAGAAAAACAAAGCTGGGGGCATCATGATGCCTGATTTCAAGCTTCGCTACAAAGCTGTGATCACCAAGACAGCATGGTACTGGCACAAAAACAGACACATACACCAGTGGAACAGAGTAGAGAGTCCAGATATGGATCCGCAACTCTATGGTCAAATGATATATATTTTTTTAAATTTTATTATTTGAGAGAGAGAGAGTGTGAGAGTGGAGAGGTCAGAGGGAGAGCAGACTCCCTGCCAAGCAGGGAGCCTGATGTGGGACTTGATCCTGGGACTCCAGGATCATGACCTGAGGTGAAGGCAGTCGGCTTAACCAACTGAGCCACCCAGGCACCCCTATGGTCAAATAATCTTTGACAAAAGAGGAAAAAATACCTGTTTTGTGAAAAAAGGACAGTCTCTTCAATAAATGGTGCTGGGAAAACTCGACAGCTACATATAGAAGAATGAAACTTGACCATTCTCTTACACTATACACAAAGATAAACTCGAAATGGATAAAAAGATCTCAACATGAGGCAGGAATCTATCAAAATCGTAGAGGAGAACATAAGCAGTAACCTCTTTGACATCAGCCATAGCAATCTCTTTTAAGACGTGTCTCCAAAGGCAAAGGAAACAAGAGTGAAAATGAACTTTTGGGACTTCATCAAAATCAAAATCTTCTGCACAGCAAAGGAAACAGTCAACAAAACAAAGAGGCAACCCACAGAATGGGAGAAAATATTTGCAAATGACAGTACAGACAAGGGGCTGATATCCAAGATCTATAAAGAACTCCTCAAACCCAACACCCAAAAAACAGATAATCACGTCAAAAAACGGGCAGAAGACATGAACAGACATTTCTCTGAAGAAGACATACAAACGGCTAACAGACACATGAGAAAATGTTCACCATCATTAGCCATCAGGGAAATTCAAATCAAAACCACATTGAGGGGCACCTGGATGGCTCAGTGGGTTAAAGCCTCTGCCTTCAGCTCAGGTCATGATCTCAGGGTCCTGGGATCGAGCCCCACATCGAGCTCTCTGCTCAGTGGGGAGCCTGCTTCCTCCTCTCTCTCTGCCTGACTCTCTGCCTGCTTCTGACCTCTCTCTCTCAAATAAGTAATACAATCTTTAAAAAAAATAATAAAATAAAAAACACTTAAAAAAAAACCCCACACACATTGAGATACCATCTTACACCAGTTAGAATGGCCAAAATTAACAAGATAAAAAACAAGTGTTGGAGAGGATGTGGAGAAAGGGGAACCCTCTTACACTGTTGGTGGGAATGTAAGTCGGTGCAGCCACTTTGGAAAACAGTGTGAAGATTCCTTAAATTAAAAATAGAGCTGGGGTGCCTGGGTGGCTCAGTGGGTTAGGCCTCTGCCTTTGGCTCAGGTCATGATTGCAGGGTGCTGGGACTGAGTCCTGCATCAGGCTCTCTGCTCAGCAGGGAGCCTGCTTCCCCCTATCTCTGCCTGCCTCTCTGCCTACTTGTGATCTCTCTCTCTCTCTGTGTCAAATAGATAGGTAGAATCTTTGAAAAAAAAAAAAAATCCTTTTATTATTAAAAAAAAAAAAAAAATAGAGCAATTGCACTACTGGGTATTTACCCCAAAGATACAGGTGCAGTGAAAAGAAGGGCCATCTGTACCCCAATGTTCATAGCAGCAATGGCCACAAACAGCAAACTGTGGAAAGAGCCAAGATGCCCCTCAACAGATGAATAGATAAAGAGGATATGGTTCATATATACAATGGGATATTATGCATCCATCAGAAAGAATGAATATCCAACTTTTATATCAACAAGGACAGGACTAGAGGAGATTATGCTGAGTTAAAGAGAAAGTCAATTATCATATGGTTTCACCTACTTGTGGAGCATAAGGAATAACATGGAGGACATTACGAGAAGGAGGGGAAAAGTGAATTGGGGGAAATCAGAGAGGGAGATGAACCATGAGAGACTGTGGACTCTAAGAAACAAACTGAGGGTTTTGGGGGGGAGGGGGTTGGACGGGTTGGGTAAGCCTGGTGGTGGGTATTAAGGAGGGCACATCTTGCATGGAGCACTGGGTATGGTGCATAATCAACGAATCTTGGAACAATAAAAATAACATTAAATTTTAAAAAAGATAAGGAAATAAAAAACTTATTAATACAAATAATAAGAATGTTCAGGATTTATGAGAGAAAAAATGAAAACAGTGCTTCAAATAAAAAAAAAGAAATCATCAAATGATATACCACATTAATAAAATGAAAGTTAAAACCATAAGATCATCTCAGTAGAGGCATAAAAAGCATTTGACAAAATATCCTTTCATGATAAAAACTCTCAAAAAACTGGGTACAGAGGAACATACCTCAACATAATAAAGGTCATATATGACAAACCCACAGCTGATATCATACACAACAGTGAAAAACCAAACGCTTTTCCTTTAAGATCAGGAACAAGACAAGGATGTTCACTCTCACTAGTCTTATTCAAAATACTACTAGAAATCCTGACCAGAGCTATCAGGAAAATGAAGAAATAAAAGGCAGGCATATTGAAGAGGAAGAAGTAAAACTGTCTTTGTTTGAAGATTATATTATCTGATAATCTTTGTTTGCAAATTATATAGACTCCTACAGAATCTTCTAAAACTGTTAATACTAATCAAGAAGTTTAGCTAAGCTTCAGGGTACAAAATCAACAAACAGAAATTGATTGTATTCTTTTTTTTAAATTTTTTAAAAATTTTTTAATGATTTTATTTATTTATTTGAGAGAGAGAGAGCGAGCATGAGAGGAGAGAGATCAGCGGGAGAAGCAGACTCCCTGCTGAGCAGGGAGTCTGATGTGGGACTCCAGGATCATGACCTGAGCTGAAGGCAGTTGCTTAACCAACTGAGCCACCCAGGCGCCCCAAATTGATTGTATATTCTATACAATAATGACAAAATACCTGAAAAAGAAATTAAGAAAACAATCCCAGTCACAAAAGCACCAAAAATAATAAAATACCTAGGAATAAATTTAATCAAGTAGGTAAAAGATCAGTACACTGAAAACCATAATACCTTGATGACAAAAATGGAAGACATGAATAAATGGGAAGATATCCCATGTTCATGGATCAGAAGCATTAATATTGTTGAAATGTCCATACTACCCAAAGCTATGTATAGATTCAGTGCAACCCTTATCAAAATCCCAATGGCATTTTTCACAGAAATATAAAAGACAATCCTAAAACTTGTCTGGAACCACAAAAGTCCCTAAATAGACAAAACCGTCCTGAGGAAGAAGAACTGAGAAAGAAGCTGGAGGCATCATGCTTCCTGATTTAAAACTATACTAGAAATCTATAGTAATTAAAACAGTATGACCATGGCATAAAAACAGACAAATGGACAATGGAACAGAATTGAGAGCCCAGAAATAAACCCCGGCATATACAGTCAGCAAACATTGGACGTGGAGCCAAGAATACACAATGGGAAAAGGAGAGTCTCTTCAATGAATGGTGTCAGGAAAACTGAACATCCAGATGCAGAAAAATAAAATTGAATACTCATCTTATACCACACATAAAAATGAACTTGAAATGGATTAGAGATTTAAAATAAGACCTGAAACTTAAATTCCTGCAAGAAAACACAGGGGGAAAGCTCCTTGACATTGGTCTTGACAGCAAGTTTTTAGATGTGACACTAAGAGCACAAGGAACTAAAACAAAAATTGGTGAGACTACTTTAAACTAAAGAGCTTTTGTACAGCAAAAGAAACAATTAACAGAATGAAAAGGCAACCTATTGAATGGAACAAAATATTTGTAAACCATATATCTGATAGAGGGTTAATATTCAAAATATATTTGAAAAAACTTCTACAACTCAATAATGAAAAAAACAAAAACAATCTAATTAAAACATGAGCATAGTAACTGAATAGACATTTTTCCAAAGACATACAAATGGCCAACAGGTACATGAAAAGGGGCTCAACATTGGGGAAATGCAAATCAAAACTACAATATGATATCATCTCCCACCTGTTAGGATAACAGGTAAGACTGTAAGAAAGCCAGACTTGCAGAGACAGACAGTAAGTAGCATGGGAATTTCCAGGTGCTGGGGCTGGGGGAAATGGGGTACAAACTCCTAGTTAGAAGAGGAACACGTTCTGGGACTCTGATGCAGAGCATTGTGAATACAGTATACAATACTGTGTTATATACTAGACAGTTAAGAAAATAGATCTTAAATGTCACCACAAAAAAGAAATGATGGGGTACCTGGCTGGCTCAGTTGGTAGAGCATGCAACTCTCGATCTCAGGGTTCTGAGTTCAAGCCCCATGATCAGTGTAGTGATTACTTAAATAAAACTTAAAAAAAAATCATAAATGTGACATGAGAGAGATATTAGCTGACACTATGGTAGAAATCATATTGCAATAGAGAAATGTATCAGATCAATGCACTGTATTTTAATCTTCTACAACAATTAGATCTCAACAAAGCTGGAAAAAAATCAATGGAATATTCTTTTTGGAGTAATGGAAATGTTGTGCAATCAACAGTAGTGATGGTTGCGCAACCTTGTGACTATGCTAAAAACCACTGAATCGTGCACTTTGATATGGTGATTTTTACATAATATGTGATATTTACATCTCAATAAAAATAACTGCTTAATAAATATTAGCGGAACAGAATAGCGAGCCTAGACGTAGACCCACAGTTTGATAAATGTACTAAGGTCATTCAAGGAAGAACAGTCTTAAAACAAATAGTTGGGTAATGGGACACCTGTGCGCGCACACACACAAATGAAGTAAAACTTTTATCTCATTCCATATACTTAAATTAACTCAAAGTGTATACAACTGTAAGGACTTAAATTCTAGAAGAAAAGCTTTAACTAGGCCACAAAACATACAGATAATAAACAAAGAACACGGCTAAGTCGGACTTCATCAAAACCAAAAACTTCTGCTTTCAAAAGGCTCTGAAGATTAAATGGAAAAGCAAACTCTGACTGGGGAAAATATCTCCAAAACACACACCGGTAGACCTTGGAGATCTGGTGGGTTCAACTCCAGAGCACTGCGATTAAGGAAACATCACGACAAAGCCAGTCAAATGAAATTTTTGGTTTCCCAGTGCATAAAAAGGTTAGGTTTATACTGTAGTCTATTAAGTGTGCAATAGCATTATGAATAAAAAAAACTGTACACACGTTAATTTAAAAATACTTCATTACTAAAAAATGCTAGCCACCTGAGCTTTCAGTGAGATATAATCACTCATCACAGATAACAAATACAGTTCCCCCTTGAACGACAGAGGTTTGAACTGCTCAGGTCCATTTATATATAAATTCTTTTGGATAAATACAGTCCTGTGAATGCCTTTTCTCTTCCTTATGACTTTCTTAATAACATTTTCTCCTCTATAGCTTACTTTGTTGCAAGAATACAGCATGTCATACTTATCACACACAAAACACGTGTTAATCACCTGTTAGTGCTATCAGTAAGCCTTCTGGTCAACAGTAAGTTATCAGTTTGGGAGGAGTCAAAGTCAAATGCAGATTTTGGGCTGCATCGGACTATGCAGGGGGTTTGGAAGACCTAACCCCTGCATTGTTCGAGGTTCAGCTATTTAATATTAATGGGAAAGCTTGAAATATTGCAAAAATTACCAGAATGTGAGACAAAGACTTAAAGGGAACACGTGCTACTGGAAAAATGGTGCCGACAGACTTGCTCGTCACAGGGTGCCACAGACCTCTGATTTGTAGGAAAAAAATGCAGTATCTGCAAAGTGCAATAAAGTGACGGGCAGTAAAAACGTATGCCTGTATATATCTGATAAATTACTTACATCCAGAGTATACAACATGGAGGAGGGCAGAGGGAGAAGCAGGCTCCCCACTGAGCAGGGAGCCCAACATGAGGACTCCAGGATCATGACCTGAGCGGAAGTCAGACGCTTAACCAACGGAGCCACCCAGGCGCCCCTGCAAAGAACTCTTAAAACTCAAGAAGAAAACAATCCAATTAAAATGGATTAATTAAAAACACTTTACTAATGACACATGAATCTCACAAGCCTATGAAAAGACGTCTACTGTCATTAGTCATTAGGGAAAGGCAAATAAAAACTACAAGAAGATACCATCCCAGAGTGGGTAAAACTGAAAAGACTCCTAATACAAAGTATTAACAAAGATGCAGGCAACTGAAACCTTTGTATGTTGCTTTCAGAAAAGAGTGCGGCAACTGTGGAAAACAATCTTTAAAAATTAAACATATATTTACCACACAACCCAGCAATCTCACCCTTGGGAATATACCCAAAATAAATAATTTCACACACGTACATGAAGACCTGTCCATGAATGTCTAGGGCAGTTCTGTTCATAGCAGGCAATAGCTGGAAACACCCCAAGTGTCTATGAGCTTCAGAATGCATAAAAAAATTGAGGAATATAAGTATAATAATATGGATAGATGTCAATTGCACAGGCTGAGCGAAAGAGGCCAGATGCAAAAGACCTCGCACTATCTGATGAATGTCTACTCACATTTTGGAAAAAACAAATCAAATCATAGGGACAGAAAACAGGAGCGGCTGCTCGGGCCGGGAGTAGGTTAGAGAAAATGGACTGCAAAGGGGCATGAGGAAGCCTTACGAATTGATGAAAATGTTCCGTGTCTGGTTATGGTGGTGAGTTCATGAGTATATTCATCTGAAAAATTCAATGAACTTTAAAGAAATTATTGAACTTCAAATATTAAGTAGGTGAATTTCATCTCCTACAAATCAATAAAGCCAGTTTATTTTTTTAAAGACTTGCCAAGCATCAATATTTGTACAAAGTCGTTTTATCCACCATGCTTATGCTTTTTTTTCTTCAAAAAAATTTTTTTTATGTTTATGTAATCTCTATCACCCAACGTGGGGCTCAAACTCACAGCCCTGAGATCAAATTTGCATGCTCTACTGATTGAGCCAGCCAGGTGCCCCGGTACTTGCCTTTCTTCTTCTTTTTCCTTTTTTAAAGATTTATTTATTTATTTGAGAGAAAGAGAGAGAGAGAGAAAGAGGGCACACAGGGTAAGGGCAGAAGAAGGGGGAGGGAGAGTCTTAAGCAGACTCCGCATTGAGTACAGAGCCTGATGCGGGGCTCCATCCCATGACCCCCAAGATCACAACCTGAGCCAAAACGAAGAGTTGGATGCTGAACCGGACTAAGCCACCCAGGTGTCCCTGTACTTGCTTTTCTGTAACAGGTTAAGACTCCATAAATGTTAGGCCTTATCTTTACCGAACTGATTTGTCAGTTCGGTTCCTCTCTGTTCCAATTTCAATAAAGATGGCTGGGAAGTCTCTTTATATTCTCTTTTCTTAGCTTTTACCCAGGGCACCTGAACTCAAGCCTACATCCAAAAACAAGGCAGGATTGCCCCCAGGGCAAGTTCCAGGGTCCCCAGCAGAAGTACTCATTTCCTGGCTGGGTGAAAAGCCCCTTCCTGGGGCGCCTGGGTGGCTCAGTGGGTTAAGCCTCTGCCTTTGGCTCAGGTCATGATCTCAGGGTCCTGGGGTCGAGCCCCACATAGGGCTCTCTGCTCAGCAGGGAGCCTGCTTCCCCATCTCTCTCTGCCTACTTGTGATCTCTGTGTCAAATAAATGAATATAATCTTAAAAAAAAAAAGAAAGAAAGAAAAGAAAAACCCCTTCCTCAGCCAGGCCCTTCAGATGGAGCACCGGGTTTGGCCTCAGACACACAACACCTGTTTGACAAATGCCAGTTTCCACTGTTTCACCTAATGACAATGCCCCTCCCAACCCAGTTAAGGATCCTCATCTCTGCCATAATCACTTGACCTTGTTCAATGCCTTTGACTTGCCTGGGGTTTTTTACTATAGACATTTCCATTTCTTCACATAATCTTTGTTTTCCTAGACTCTTGTCCAAGGGGTGTGTGTGTGTGTGTGTGTGTGTTTTCCTGGGACACGGTGTCCTATAATACAGTGCATTTGCTTCCTAAAGCACTAGGACATGTGAGCTAATAAGATTGATGTAGATGTGGGGAAACTCTTTGCTATCCAGAATGTCTGACAGCCCAGACTGCAGCCCCCCTCAGCCCATCTCCTCCAGGGCTATGACTATGGGGATCATTTGATGAAACACATGCCCCCCAAACACCCAACGGTCACACACTCTCATCTGCCCAGTCCTAAGGAACACCTCCCTTCTCCCTGTCTCTGCAGCCACTGGTAAGCTCTCGGCTGTATTCACCTGTCTCATTAAACATTAATATTCCTGGAACATTTTAAACTCTGTTTCAATATTTCAAGTTACATTTCTTATTAACTCCCCATGAATGACCTAAACCTCTTTGAGCTCACCATTAACTATCTAAACTTCCCTGAACTCTGTTTTGTATTTCCTTTTGGTTCTCATTTTCTCGTATCAGCAAAACTTTGTATTAGTGACACACTGTCCCAGAGAGTTGCCCATTCCTGATTGTTACTGAGAGGTAAGACCCACCTTTTGCTCCATTACTCCCACTTCTCACTCATTTTAGAGCCTGTCTTGCCAGTGAGGGCTCTCCTGAGACAAAAACGCCTATTTTTGAAATGTTATTCTCAAAGGCCAAACATTCTCCAAGTGGTCTCCTTTTGCTATCTTCAGAATAAAACAAATCTGCAGTAAACACTTCCTTTCTTGGAACTCAGCCGTGCTGCTTACTGGGGGGTGATTTTGACATCTGTCCGGGGCCCCAAGATGGGCAGCACCGCGGGCTGTGGGAATGGCTTCAGGATCTGACAAGCCTGGGCAGTGACACTGGAAATGATCGGACCTCTGAGCCTCAGTTTCCTTCTCTGTCCAATCGCACAGTAGCACTTCACGGAGGTAGGGTGGACATCTCCCTCACCCCCCTACCCCCCGGCCCCCCAAGATAACACAGGTAAAATGACCAGCATGGAGCCTTGTGTATGGAGGTACCCAACAAACGAGACTCAGTCTGGGCTGTTAGAACAGGGTAACTTACAAACAACACACACTTATTTCTCGAAGTTCTGGAGCCTAAGAAGTCCAAGATTGAGCCACCGGCAGATACAGTGCTGGGGGGAGGCCCACATTCTGGCTCAAGGATGGCATCTTCTCATTGTGGCCTCATAGGCAAGGGGCCGAGGGAGTTCTCTGGGGTCTCTTTGGAAGGGCGCCAATCTCATCCTGGGCGCTCCACGCTCATGACCCAATCACCTCCCAAAGGAGGTTAGATCTCCACATATGAATTTTGGGGGCACACAAACATTCAAACCATAGCAGAGCTATTTTCTAGGAAATAGACAAATGAAAAATACTACTTCTGCTCAAAAGATCACTCTCCAGAGTCTCCCTGCTCCGAGAAGGTACTGGAAACAGAGGCAATAGCCTGGGGTCTTGTCCCAAGCCGTGTGACATACTCAGATTCAAAAGGACTTGATTCGGAGCCCTTGGGGGACCTCACTTAGCCTCACAGAGAGGAAATGCCCATCTTGCCTACCTCACCGGCTCCGCCATAATGCTCAAATTACCGGATGCACAAGGAAACACCGTGACATCTTATTTTTCCATTAAATGACCAGCCCTGCCCACCCCGCATGGTCTTCTGGTCGCATACACTTGACAAATGCTCTAGCAGTCTACCCAGTTAAGTTCAGGGGAGGCCGACATCCTGATTTCCATCTCATACGGACACTTTAGTTTTGCAAGAAAAGCAGTATTTCCTTGCAAGCTCGCCCGCCTCTCCAGACCCGGAGTGACTAATCACAGCCGGCACGTCTACCGCACGCAGAACCAGGTGTATTTCCAAGCACGCAGCTTAGCTGATTTAATTCCTATGGAAACCTGCGGGTGTCTCCTTCATTCCATTCTGCCCGTGAGGGAGCGGGGACAGAGGGAGCAGCGAGACTTCAGCTGCCCGAAGTCACGCCCTGGAAGCAGCAGAGTCGGGCTGACTCTGGAGCTCAAGCCTTTACCCCGCTCCAAACAGCTAGGCGCCCCATCGGAACTCCCCCTTCCAGGGGCCCCGGCCCCCATCTTCACTCTTAAGCCACACTGAGCTTCCTGAGCTGGACTCAGGGGCTCCAGGCGGCACTCGGGACACCCCGGTGTCCTGTGCAGCTGTTTGCACTCCCGCCCTGTCACTGTGGCCCGAACCCCGCCAGCTTGTCCTGCTGCTGCTCCCTGAACCCTCCCCCGCTTCCCCCGAATCCTGATCTTTTTTTACTACCTGGACCACCACATGTACACCTTCCTGCCCAAATCCAACCCGTCCCCGAAATCTCAGCTCAGATCCTGCCTCTGTCCCCAAGCCCTCTGTCTGTATCTTAGCACACAGGCCGTATTCTGCCCCTACATTCTGGTTCTCTTCTCTCTTACTAAATTCCCAAAGGACAGGTGACACATTTTAACTTGTTCCCCATAACACAGACGTTTGCCTGGTCCTGGGAGTTCTCAATCAGCCAACTGTTTTCTCTGTTTTGATCGGAAAGAAAGAAATGACAACAAAACAGTTTCCAAGCAGATGCTTAGTTTCGAGCTGCCTTCTCTGACATCAAGTTACAAGGACCCTTAGTTCACTGGAGACACACATGTTGTGTACTTACGGCAGGAGGAGGACACAAAGTGGTCACTCGGCTGCCCATCCTGGGTCTGGACGCCGCGCTCGGCATCCAGCCGGAGCTTGTGGAAGCCGTGAGGACAGATGGGAGCCATGCCCTCAAGCTCGAAGTCTAGCAGGAAGGTGGGGCAGGTGCTCGGAGAGCTCCACAGTGGACGATGGCGTGAAAACAAAGTTGTAAGAGATACACTGATTGTTATGGGCTGAGTTGTGCCGCCCTTGCCAGTTTCACAGGTTAAAACCCCAGACCCCCAGCACCTCGGAATGTGGCTGTATTTGGAGACGGGGTCTTTAAAGGGGTCACTAGGTTACCATGAGGTCTTCAGGGTGAGCCTTACACCCCGTTTGACTAGTGTCCTGATAGGAAAAGTGGACGCACGGACGCCAGGGACGCGGGAGCAGAGGAGCGGCCACGTGAGGGCACTAGGAGGGCGGCCGTGTGCCAGCCAGGGGGAAGCCCCCAGGAGAAACCCACCCTGCCCCGGGTTCCCGCCTCCACACACTCGCTGCCTGAGCCCCAGCCTGCGAACTCGGTTACCCAAGTGCTGGGACCCAGTCCGAGCACAGCGTGGTCTGCCACACAGCGTGGGTGAGCCCAGAGCGCGCCACAGGAAGGAAGGAGACCTCAGGTCACACGGCGTTTGGTCCCGTGATAGGAGATACCAGGACGGTGGATCCACAGACGTGTGGCTGCTGGGGCTGAGGGGGGCGAGGGCTGGGAAGCGACTGCCGGGCATATGTGGCGTTTTCTTTCAGGATGGCGGAACTGTTCTGGAACTGGACGGAGGGGGTCGTACATCATGATGAAAGTGCTGAGTGTCACTGAATTCTTCACTTCAAAATAGTGAATTTTATGGTATGTGAATTTCACTCCAATAAAAACTGTATATTTAAAATAATATTTAAAAAGACACCCATACAATATACTATTAGGATATAATATGTTGGGGCGCCTGGTTGGCTCAATGGGTTAAGCCTCTGCCTTAGGCTCAGGTCATGATTCCAGGGTCCTGGGATCGAGCCCCACATCGGGCTCTCTGCTCAGCAGGGCGCCTGCTTCCCTCTCTCTCTCTGCCTGCCTCTCTGCCTACTTGATCTCTGTCTGTCAAATAAATAAATAAACTTAAAAAAAAAAAAAGAATACGATGTGTTGAGCGACCAGGTTGAGTGTTCATCCGGAAGGGGAGAGATGAATTCTGCTCGTGTGTGATCTGGATGGGAGCTGACCCTAGAGCGAGGGCAAACGTCATCCTGGAGAGCAAACAGGAGGGTGGCAGGGGTGACATTCCAGCCGGAAATGGGGAGACCTGGGCCCCCAGGTAGGAAGGTCGGTGTGGCAGGAGCCCAGGGTGAGGCCTGCCCGAGGAGGAGGGGAGATGGAGCGGACTCAGAGGAGCTCCTGAAACACAGGCAAAGTCTCAACACATCTGTTTCTGGGCTCCTTCTCCAGAGAGTTTAATTAGTAAGTCTGATGTTGGGAACAGAAACCCGTCTTTATAATAAAATACAACATTTTAAAAAGTTCTCTAGTGTTTAATCTTCTGGGAAACCACTTATTTCTCAGTGAGCCTCTCCCTTTTGGAGAAGGGTCTTTCAGGGTTTTTCCCCCCAGCTTTACTGAAGTATATACTTGACAAATCAAAGTTGTGCATATTTCAGGTGTGCACGTGATGATCGGACACACGTACGTGTTGCGAAATCACCACCATCAAGCTATACCACAGCCCTCATCTCATGGAGACGCTGCGCCTCCCAGAGCGTATTCCTCTCAGCTGGTTCTGTACCCTGTGCTCAGCAGCTCCCTTGTCCCTCTCCCCCGAGCCCCAGCAATCACCCTTCTATTCTCTGCTTCTATGAGCTCAACCTTTTTGGATTCCACATATAAATGGTATTATACAGTGTTTATTTTCCTGTGTTTGGCCAACTGTACTTAGCATAACGTCCCCCAGATCCAACCACATTGCTGCAAATGGCAGGATTTCCTTCCTTTTTTTTTTTTTTAAATATTTTATTTATTTGACAGAGAGAAATCACAACTAGCAGAGAGGCAGGAGGATGCGGGGCTTGATCCCCAGACCCTGAGATCATGACCTGAGCCGAAGGCAGAGGCTTAACCCACTGAGCCACCCAGGCGCCTCTTTCTTCTTTTTTGTGGTTGAATAAAAGATATATGTTATATATACATGCAATATTATATATTATATATACATATATACAAACACATATATACATATACATGTATATGAATATAGTATACCTAACATGAAAAATATCATATAAAATTCCATTGTGTTATATATGTATAACTCCATATATAATGAAATATTATACATACACACACTCATTCATCTGTTGACAGACATTTAGGATGTTTCCATATCTTTCCTATTGCGAGCAAGGTCCTTTAGTTTCATGCTGACGCTACTTTAGAATTACTAATTTTGCAGTGAAAGAGGCTCCATTATGCTCTGTATACTTGAAAAACAGGGAAGGCAAACTAATTCACTTCATGAGATTTTCTAGAAAAGATTTTTGCTTAACCTTCATCTATATGGAAAGTTCAATTAACGAGAAAAGCAAATTTTCCAACTATTAAACATTTAACATGTGTAATAACCTGTATCTTCAAAAACACTTCAATTGTCCAACTGACAGAAAAAGGAAAATAAAATACATAAAAATAAAGATAATGTAAAAAAGCTCCTAGGAAACTGGAAGGTGGTCCCTTCCATGCTTAGGATGTATCAGGCCTTTAAAGTGCCTCATCATTTTCTGTACGAGCGTTCCCTAAACAAGATCACCGGATATAAATGTTCTAGGAGCATCATGTTTATAATCGCTTATGATTCAAGGTCAGCCTTAAGTACAAATATTAGGCAACAAGTATAACCATGTTAAAAATGTGGAATAAATTACATTTTTTACTTTCAACACCTGGTGTCACCAGCATAACACAGTATAGGGCTCTACAGGCTCTGAGCTGGGTGTGCCCTGGGGTGGTGGCTGCGGGGCCTCCTTCCGGGAGGGAAGCCCGAGGCCCGGTTCACACCTTCCAGCAGCATGTTTTAACCACTCACCCAGATGGCTAAATTCCCAGAAATCACCAGGATTAAAGGGCAGTCTTCACGCTTGTGTTTAACTTTGACCGTAATAATGCAAGGGAAAGACTGGAGTGAAGCAAACCTGACATGCTTTTTCTCTCTACGGTTTCCACAAGGGATGGCCTGTGGCCTCCCCTCCCCAGTCCTGTGGGCCAGTATGTCCACGCCCCAGAGTCACAGGTAACCTTGTTTAGACTAGTTTGCTGATGACAGGCCTGAAATTAAAAACCCAACATCTCCGTGAAAACATGATTCTGTGAAGTCACTGGTGCTCAGGTCAGGTCAACTGTCGAACAAAGGGGAGGTGCAGGAAGGAGTAGGGGCCTTCGGAGGCCCTGATTGAAGATCCCAGCGCCGGCCCCACGAGGGACTGGCTGGAGCTGAGCAGCCTGGTGCGGTCCGGCCACCCGCGAACCCAGCAACCTTCCACGGCTGCGTCACTACGAGCAGTCAGGGCCGGGGACCTGGTGTGACATCCAAGGGAAGGGACTGGCACAGCCTGAGCATGTATTTTTCAAACAAGGTAACAGCCCAGCAGCCCTTGTTTTCCTGCAAAACTCCGCAGATGCTGGTTTTGAGCCACTGTCGTCCGTAAGCCAATGCGGACGGTAAGTCCTGGGAAAGCAGTGCCACTGCGGCCGGTGCTTGCCTGATCTGGGAGGCGCCCACACCCCTGGGGGCCCCCGGCCCTCCTTCCTCCCACCCCCACCACTCCCAGGTATTGGTAACAAGGTCCCTTCCTTCTTTCCCACGGAATTATCTTGGACGGCCACCTCCTAAATGACCTCACCCCCCCCAAGGCTTGCCCTCACCCACCCTCCCCGCAGCTGTGTGCAGAACTGTGCCCTCCCCGTTCCCGGCCTGGGCTCCGGGGGGCACCCTCTCAGATGGCCCCATCGATCCTGTCCCCCGGGGATCATGTCCTCGTGTGATTCCTGCCCCCTGGGCAAAGGCTCAGTTGGGTGACTTGCTTCCAGTGAACACAACGCAGAGGAAGCCATGGGCTGTTCCTTTTACGGTGAGTCATGGGAACTGTGGCGTCCACCTGGGGGACTCTCTGGTGCATTCTTTTCCCCCAGTCCCTTGCCGGCAGGGAGGCCAGCGGCCATGCTGTGCAACTCTCCAAGGGGACATCCATGCAGAGAGCGACTGAGGTCTCTGCCAACAGCTGGAAAGGACCCAGGCCTGCCAGCTAGCTCGTGAGGGAGAGCTTCCCCGTCAGCCTGGAGATGCCCACAGGCCCGGCCAAGGCCCTTACTGTGGCTTTCTGGAGACCCTGAGCTGCAGCCCCGCAGCCCAGTGGCTCCCAGACTCCCACCAGCAGAAACCGGGGAACGACGCATGTTGTCCGCAGTCGCTGAGATCTGGGGGGGCTCCGGGGGGGTGGGTACAGACAACACGGTCAAAAGAGTCAAGTCTAAGTCCCTGCGTGTGGCTCACACGGGCCAATCACCATCCAGCCCCGTTTTTCTCTTCAGCACATGCAGGCCAAACACGTCCCACTGCTCCACGGCAGGTGTCATCCGTCCCCTTCTTCACTCGTACGGCCACCACTGACCCTCAGCTACTGCTTCCTTCCTCAGCGCGCTGCCTGGCAAACTCCTACTTGTCCTTCACGGTTCCCAAGTGCCCCCAACCTCAACTCCCCTGTGTAATCCTCCCTCACGAGCAGGGCCACTTCTGCCACCGAACCCTCAAAAGTCAGAAGGCACCTCCCTGCTTGCTGGCGCACTTTCTCTGTTCCAGGCCTAGAACTGGCCATTTCTCCAAGGAGCTCTGCTCCTACCTGTGCTGGAAAATGATCTTTAGAAGCCAAGATCTGGGTGGGAGGTGTGCTTCTTGCTGGTGTGGTACCAGCTGCCCACGCAGGCTCCCTCAGTGCAACATACACCTGTGTACCCATATATATGAATAGACACTTTTATATACACAGACATAAAAACACACACATTTACATGAATGTGCACTGAAAACCATGAGTTCACACCCACACACCTGACCCGATTCACACCTCGCTCTCCAAATTTCTGTACTGGCAACTCCCTTCAACAGCAGGAAGCCCGACTCCCATTATCTTTAGCACAGTTCATTATGTGATCAATCTTTCCACACGTAACTAATTTCCAAGTTCAGGGACAAGCATCTCCCCCGCAGGTAAACCCTCCTCTCCTGCCACCCCGGCTCTGACACCCCACGTCAACAAGGCCCACTGAAAGGACAGCCTTCTCAACCCACTCAGCCCGGGACGCCCGGTGCCAGGTTCACGGGGTGGAGAGAGGGATTCGCCTCTTTCCAGGAGGGGCTGCAAAGCCGCATCGGGCAGATGCACTCATAAGAGCGGAGAAGGAACTGGAGGTCGTGTGCACACGCCAGGCCACCAGGCTCCTCTGTGTCGCTGGTAGCATGTGGCTTCCATTCTCAAGAGCCTCTTACGAGAAAAGACAGTGGACAGTCCGTTGGCCAGAATGTCTTCATGCAAAGGAGGAAGAAGCAGGAAGGGCAGGGTGAGGAAAAGGACCGATTTCCAGGGGACTCAGGTTCCTTCCTTTGCAAAACTGCCAGAAGTCCCACAGATTTCTGCGTCCTGTCCTTTACCATGACTCGAGGCACACCGCCACTCTGAATAAAACTGTGGATCAGTAACTCAGGAAGGAGGACTGGAAATTTGCTAGTGACCACAATTTCTGCCACTCCCACGTTCTTTGCTTACTGGCCAACACCCTGTATTCAGGAACTACTGAAGACCTTGAATGAATCCTCGGAAGCATTCTCGACTCTCACCTATCGCTAGGATTTTAAATTCTCACCGTAAGTCCTTCTAAGGGCACAGGAACTCTTAGAGAAGCTTAAATGGTTGCTTGGACGCTGTATCACAACATCTCTAGTAATCTAAAAATCCCACATGTGAGAAAATGTTCCAGTGGGTCTTTCCGAGAGCTTGCTGAGCTCCAAGAAAACTTGCACCTCTGACAACACCTCATAGCCCTTTACCTGCATAAGAACACTATGCAAGGAGCAGATCAAAACTCCAACCCCTATCAGCACAGAGTTCAACAGAGATGGGGGCAGAGAGCCGTGAAAATAGTCCTAGCTCTCTGCCAAGCCAAAGGAAAAGGAGAAAGGAAAGGGGAAAAATAATACAGTGCAAGATAACCTCAGAAATGGGGGGACTGGCACATGAGAACCACTCTTTTGGAAGTCCTAGGGAGACTTATCTTGTAAAATGACCCAGGAGGTAAGCCTTGATACACTGCAGACAAATTCGTCTGAAATCAATGCTGTTTCCCTGCAAGGAAGACCCAAGGACCGCTATTTAATGGAAAGGCACTACAGAAGTTTTTCTATTTATAAGTTATTATAGCAGTGTAATTTCTTGATATTGTCCCGACACCCTTCAGATCATTGATGTATAGTGTTATTTCTGGAAGCAGAAGAAAGCACGGTATATGAGGAACACATATACTTCTGTGATAGATGTGGTTTGCTTCATGGTCAGGTAAAACCCTGCTACCCTTCAGCTATGCGACATGTTCAAGTGTTTCATCTCTGTGAACCTTAGGTACATCACCTAAAAAATGGGAATAATGCCCACCTCAAGGGTTAGCATATGAGGATTACATGAAATAACATATAAAAATTCTGCCACATAGTGATTGTCATAAGTATTAGTACCCTTCCAAGAGAAGGGCAAATCACAGAATTCCTCTAAGGACTAAACAACAGAATGTACCACAGATAACAAGTGCCTGGCATAGGGCTTGTATGTCCAATAAATGTCCCTTTTTAACTTACACATCCTCATACAAAGCCATATTTCCTAGCATGGTTGAATGATGTTCTTTATACTGAACTTTAACCCTTTATGCATGGAAAATAATCGTACAAACCTTCTGCACGTTCATCAACGCTGCAGACTAACATCCTTGTTCACTGCAGCGTTATCCACAGCAGCAAGGAAGTGGGAGACACCCAAGTGCCCATCCTTAGATGAATGGGTAAATAAAATGTGGTCTTTGTATACAGTATTCAGCCTTTAAAAAGGAAAGAAATGCTGTCACATGCTACAAAATGGATAAGCCTTAGGGACGGTACACGAAATGAAATGAGCCAGTCACAAAGGGAAAAATACCGTATGATTCCATTTACATGAGGTCCCTAGAATCATCAAATTCACAGAGGTGGGAAGGAGAACGTGGTTGCTAGGAGCTAGGGGAGGTGAGGGGAACTGTTGTCTGATAGGCACAGCTTCAGTTTTGCAGGATGAAAGTTTGGGAGGCGTGTTGTACAACACTGTGAATATACTTTACTGAACTGTAAACATAAAAATGGTAAGTTTTGTTATTTTTGTACCACAATAAAAAATAATTTTTTAAATGATATGACTTGTAAGCTTTCATCATAACACGGGATCATGGCACTGGTTAATTCTGGATTGCGCTACTGTCCGGAGATGAAACCACAGCAAGCCTCGGGAGTTACTCGAGAGTCTGCTATAAGTGACTATCTGGGATTTGTTAGGATTTAGGTGCTAAGGGAAAAAGGGGAACTTGACATCTTTCAGGATATAATATGTATTACCCTCAGAATTTTAAGATGTGAAAGCTGGAAAAAACTTTCAAATTGCATTTTAAAGGGAAGAAGTGAAGTTTAGGCTGTAATCAAACTAGATGATTCACCTGAGATCACACAGATAGTAATTATGAACAGAGTCGGAAAGAGAAAACCTCTCCTGATCGCCCCTACAATCCTCTGGGACAGCTAGGACTCCATTCTTCAGAATGCCGTGCCTCGGAACCTCACTGTTTAATACGCCGCCACCAGGGGGCAGCAGGTGTCTTAGGCTGGTATTCTAAAACCCCAACCTAAGGCCCCATACATGCCTACTGCCCCTTCCTCCACCCCCAATATATATGCGCACTTATAGGACTTTATTAATATCAACAGGAATAAAGTTTAAAGAACATCTATAATCAGTTTTTAAGACAAAACAAAGACTTAGGTCCAGTGGAGGTAACAACCTTCCTATTCCTTCTCTATTTCTAATGTATCCCAATCCTAATTGACGTAAGGGTCAATTACTGCTAGTTTTACACAAAAAATGACGTAGCCATGGAAACCCATCCCATTTCTTTACATTTTGAACCAAATCTTCCTAACACTTGGCCTCTTAGGCTTCGTACCACAACAACCTCAAGCCCATCAGCAACTTGCCCTCCATCTTCCTTTGTCAGGCTGTTTTTCTTTCTGATGCCGCTGTGTTACAAAGGCAGGTCTGTCAATAGGCCTAACCCTTCAGCAACTTTTCAGAAGTCAAACACAGAGATTCTAGATGACAATAATTTCCACTCTTTTTAAATACTACCAACTGGAAGCTCAAACCATAGCAGCTAATGGGGCAGTCACGACATGGCCGTTCCCTCAGCCATGACCCTGTGCACCCTGAGACTTCCACAGTTTGATCTCACTTGAGAAGGGAGGGACAACAACATTAGCAATGACATTTCAGTAATTGATCCTGGAGGCAATTCCACACTTTGAGGCAATAGTGACCAGTGATTGTGGTCCCTGAATCATCCAAAGAGAGGGCCACAATCTTTATTTCACAAACAAATTTCAAATAGTTTTCTTCCTTGAGCTCAAAATGCTTTAATAAAGAACAAGGTATTCAAATGCAAGCTTTCGCTACTGCCTCAGACACAGGGGAGCAGTCCATTCTTAAACCACAACAGGGCCGTGTTCACTGTAGTAAAAAGGCATTTAGAGAAATTACCCTCTGCTTATATCCAGTTTCTCTCATGTAATTTACTATTCACAGATCTTTTTCTTTTTTTTAATGCAGTTGTTGTTGTTGTTGGCTGTTTTTAGAGGTTGGGGGAGAGGAGAGGAGGAGGGATAGAAAGAATCTCAAACAGGCTCCATACCCAGCATAAAGGGCAGGGCCGGGCTCTATCTCAGGAGCCCAGAGGAAATCAAGAGTAGGGCGCTTCACTGGCTGAGCCACCCAAGTGGCCCCCTCCCTGATCAATCTACCCTAACGGAAAACTGATGGCAAAAGCAGTTATGGTACTATGGGTTACTAATGATAAAACAGAAATGAGGCATGCCCGAGATACATATAATGAATGGGCCACTGCAAAATGTATTCTG
Source organism: Lontra canadensis (assembly GCF_010015895.1). Lineage (NCBI taxonomy): Eukaryota > Metazoa > Chordata > Mammalia > Carnivora > Mustelidae > Lontra > Lontra canadensis. The sequence continues at coordinate 10,540,427 of NW_022631067.1, read as the reverse complement.
ATAGTATTCTGTAACCCTTTGCCAAATATGGTGTCAACTGGTGGGACTTAAAGTCTTCTCTCTAAATAATATTCTGGTTTTAATTTAATATTTTCCATATAGAACATTTACCATATTTAATTATGGAATATCACCAGAAAACCAGAAATAATTATTTTTATAATAGGCATATAAAGTAAATTTAATTCAGTAGCTTATTTAAGAGTTACTAAAAATAACTTTTTATAGTACTCAAAAAACTGAAATCAGATAATTAAAAAACACATCTATTAGAGGGCTGAAATGAAAACACCTGACAATACCAAGTGCTAACAAAAATATGGAGCAACTGGAACTCTCATACATTGGTGGCTGAGATATAAGATGGTGGGGTACGGCCACTCCGGAAAAGTTCGCTAGTTTCTCAAAAAGTTAAGCCTACATGTACCATATGACCCAGCCATTTTGCTCCTGGGGATCTTCTCTAAAAAGATGAAAAATTTCCATCACATAAAGGCCTATATAGCAATGTTTGCGGCAGCTCCTTTCCTATTCCCCCCAAACTGTAAAGAATCCGATGTTCTTTCACAGTGCGTGGATCCGTAATCCAGGAAATGCCCCTAAGACGCAACACGCTCCTCAGCAATGAAAAGGAATATACGCACGGAAGAATCTCACAGATGTCTGAGTGACGGAAGCCAGTCTCAAGGGCTGCATACTGTTTAATCTCATTCAGGTGACATTCGTGATGTGACATGTGAAAAGGAAAAACTTTTCAAGATGGAGACAGATCTGGGCACCTCGATGGCTCAGTCCGTTAGACATCCGACGACTGGCTGCAGCTCAGGTCATGTTCTCAGGGTCCTGGGATCAAGCCTCGCACTAGAATCCACACTCAGTGTGGAATCTGCTTGGGATTCTCTCTCTCCCTCTGACTCCACCCTCCAACATTGTGGGCTCCCCCTCTCGCCCTCTCTCCCAAATAAACAAACAAACAAACAAACAAAAAAGATGGAGACCAGATCAAGGGTTGTCAGCAGTCAGGGGAAGGGGAGGGGGTTTGACTTACAGTGGGACAGAATGAGGGAGGGCTTGGTATTTTTTGGTTTTGTTTTCTGGCTTTTTTTGGTGGTGGGACTGTTCTGTGAAAGAACTGTGATGAAGATTACATCAATCAATTTTAAAACCTACAGAATTATACAATAAAAAAGGCCAATTTTACTTTATATAAATTCTAGTAATAATGAAAGTATGAGAGTATGTACCTACTCTAAAACAGAGTTAAAAATAAGAGGTAAATGGGGCGCCTGGGTGGCTCAGTGGGTTAAGCCGCTGCCTTCGGCTCAGGTCCTGATCTCGGGGTCCTGGGATCGAGTCCTGCATCGGGCTCTCTGCTCAGCAGGGGGCCTGCTTCCCTCTCTCTCTCTCTCTCTCTCTGCCTGCCTCTCTGTCTACTTGTGATCTCTCTCTGTCAAATAAATAAATAAAATCTTAAAAAAAAAAAGAGGTAAAAGTAAGAATAAGAGAACTCTGAATTAAGCTAAAGTCTGACATACACCAATATTTATTATTAAAAGAGACTTAGGAGATGTGAAAACCAGATACAACAAATGGACTTTGTTTGGACTCTGGTTTGAATTAACCAACTGCACAGACCTTTTTAGGCGAATGGAAATATTTGAATATAGTATTAGATAATATTAAGGATTTTTCATTCATTGTTAGGGAGGATTATAGTTATGTAAAAAACTAAACTTTAAAAAAATTCATACTAAAATATTTAGTGATAAAATGACATGATTTCTAGTATTTGCTTCAAAATCCCCCAGAAGTAAGCAAAAAACAAAAACTCAAGAAAAAACAAAGGGAGAAGGGCTAATGGAACAAGAGTGGCAAAACCAGGATGGTGCATGGATTTCTGACATTGTGTTTGTTCATGAAGGGTTAAGGTTTACTGTCCTCTCCTTTTGAGTATGGCTGGAAATGTTCATAATGAAATGCTGAGAGGAAAAAAAAAAAAAAAAGAACAATGATTTAGTCTTCACAAAACTCCCCAAAATGCCATCTAACTGTTCTTTATTCATTTATAATATACACCACAGTCACCCCTGAACAACGCTGGAGCTGGGCACCAATGCCCTGCATTGGAAAAATCTGAGTATAACTTCTGACTCCCCCAAAACTTAACTACCAAGAGCTTAGTGTCTTCGTGGTAACATGTGTGTCGACTAATGCATATTTTGCATGCTATATGTATTACATATTGTATTCTTAGAATAAGTAATCTAGAGAAAAGAAAATGTTATTTAAAAACTCACGAGGAAGAAAAAATACATTTACAATACTGTATTTATAAAAAAAAAAAAAAGCTGCACATGAGTGGACTCATGAAGCTCAAACGTGTGCTGTTCAAGGGTCAACTGTGATTTCCCCTTGTAAGCCTTTATAATCTATATTTAACTTTACAGAAAGCCAAGTCGAGGGAGAAAGAGTCTAGGCAGTTGTTCTGCTTCTCACAAATAAGGGCTTCGTAATGGTACAAATAATGGCTCAAGGAATGCTTTTCAAATCTCACTCAATGCTCATAAAACTACCCTGAGATGTAGAAATATTAGTGATTTTCATTAACTCGCCTGCTGCATCCTTCTAAGTGCAGGTGACAACAGCAGGAAGAGGTAATTAACTCTCACCGAAGACAGATGCAGTGCTACGAACACACGGAGAAGAGGACAGCATTAATAGGAGAAGTTCTAATTTACTCTTCTTCTCATTTATTCTGACATAACTCAAAATATCGGAGTTCCAATAACACTCAACCAACTGGAAATATTTTTCTTACTGGTGGCCTATTAAGTGGACGGTACAATGGGGAACCAAAATGAGGAAGGTGTGGTTCTCATCTCAACAGAGTTAATATATGAGAAAATGCTAAATAGTTTAGCATGACTTTGTTTAAAATAGTCCAACAGGGTTTCAGGCTAGTGTGCGAAGACAATTACACGGGCAAACATAGCAAAGTAAGTGGTTGAAGATCGGTGAGCAGAAAAAGCACCATCCAGGCGCAGAGGCAGGAGGGACCGTGGGGAAGACGGGCACAGGAGGAAGGTCCTGATGGCCGTTCGGCGGAGCTCATCTGTCTCCGGTCACCCAGAAACCTCTCTCCCAGTGCCAAAGGAGACGCCCCAAGCGTCTGGAGTCACGGGGTCAGCAGCGGAGAGCAAAGGCGCCTCGCCCCGAGGATCGGTCGCGCCCGGTAGTGACCATCTGCCGGTCCCCACGTCTGCGGCGCTGCCCCGCTCCTGCAGCAGCCCCCGCGGCACGAGGCGAGCTGACGGAACACGGGCCTCCCAGGGACCCCCGGAACCTGAACCTGTGAACACGGTGCCTCACATGCCGTAGGGATGGGATTAACGGTAAAGGCCTGAAATGCAGAAATTACCCTGGATTACCCAAATGGGCCCATTCTCACCACGCCAGTGCTCAAAAGTGGAGCAGCCCTTCCTGGCTGGGGGCAGAGACAGAGCCGGGACAGCGTGGAAGGGCGAAGGGACGACAAGCCATCTCTCAAGGTGGAGGGGGGGCCGCGAACCAAGGAATGCGGGCGGCCTCTGGAAGTGGGAAAAGGGGAGAAAATAGAGTCTCCCCCAGAGCCTCCAGGAGGGGACACAGCCTCACTGATGCCCTGACCTCAGCCCACAGGGACCCATGTTGAATCCTGACCCAGAGAACCGGAAGACGAGTGAGCACCCGTGTCCGCGTTGTTGCAAGCCATGAAGCTGGTGCCACCTTGCTCCGGTCGCACGAGGCAACACCGCTTCTGGGGCGAGGCCTTCACCTGTGCCCCCTCCTCTCACTACACCAAGCAAGCACACTTCCACTGGAATTAAAAGACAACATCTTCCACATCTCACATCTCTGCTCAAAGGTGTTTTCCTCCAAAAAGTTCTCCCAAACCTACTTACCCAGCCCAAGACAGGTCATGACCCCCACTGCACACAGGCGCTCGGCACCCACGCCTCTCCGGCTCGCTGCCTGCTTCACTGCGGACACTCTCTCCTTCAGAGCTTATTGCTTACTGAGCACTGATTAAACACTAAGTACCACATTTTCAGGGGTTTTCTCATTCACTCCTCCCCAAAATCCTACCAGGTAGACATCATTATCATCCCATTATTTTTAAAATGAGAAGCTAGTACCCGGCAAGGCCAGGACTGGAAGCCAGGTGGTCTGACATGGGAGTTGCTGCCCTTAACCAGAGCATTAATATCTGTCTCCTGCATGAGAAATCTAAGTTACAAGATCCTGTGGATTTATTAACCCCTCACCCCCAGTGTCCAATACAGAGAAGCTTAATAGTTGCTCAATATCAACAAATGGAACAAAGGTGGTTTCTGCCCCTACTATTCCTTTTTTTTTTTAAGAAAAACTTTTTATTATGGAAAGTCAAATCTATACAGAAGTGATGATATAATGATCCCCCAAATACCCAAATCCCAACTTCGACACTTATTGGCCAAACAACACCAACATTTAATCGATTTAATATTGTATTATCTAGTAGAAAGAGTCCCTTCGATTTTTTTTTTAAAGAGTTACTTATTTATTTTGAATTGAGAGAGAGAGCACACAAGTGTGGTGAGGGGCAGAAGGAGAAGGAGAGAAAACCTCAAGCAGACTCCGCACAGAGTCAATAAGCCCCAATGTGGGGCTCGATCTCACAACCCCGAGACCATGACCTGAGCTAGATGCGTAACCGACTAAGCCACCCAGGTGCTCCTCAATATTCTTCTTTTATAGAATCATGTGTTTCTAGTTCTCATGACATGTTCATTTACCTGTGTTGCTAAGACTTTAAAAAAAAAAAAAAGTCTTGAACAAGTTTCATTTTGTTTTGTTTTTAAAGATTTTATTTGTTTATTTGAGAGAGAGAGACAGTAAGAGAGAGCATGAGAAGGGAGAAGGTCAGAGGGAGAAGCAGACTCCCTGTGGAGTTGGGAGCCCGATGTGGACTCAATCCCGGGACTCCAGGATCATGACCTGAGCCGAAGGCAGTTGCTTAACCAACTGAGCCACCCAGGCACCCCCCGGACAAGTCTTTCTAAGCAAAACATAAGTTGAGGGAACTGTAAAGGGGAAACTGATTACTTTTTTCCATATATAAAATTAAATTTTCTACAGAGCATAAATATTGTAAACAAAGTTTAAAAAATGGGGTAAACAGGTCTAACACCTATGACAAAGAATTAGCATCTCCAATGTATAAAGAATTCTTACAGGGACCTGGGTGGCTCAATCATTAAGTGTCTGCTTTTAGCTCAAGTCATGATCCCAAGGTCCTAGGATCAAGCCCCACATCAGGCTCCCTGCTCAGTGGGAAGCCTGCTTCTCCCTCTCCCACTCCCCCTGCTTGTGTTCCCTCTCTTGCTGTGTCTCTCTCTGTCAAATAAATAAAAAAAATCTTAGAATTCTTACAAATCAATATGAAAAAGACCAATACCATGTTATCCAGAAAAATGCGTACAGGGATGAACAGACAGTTTCACCTACTAAACTTAAGCAACAGAAAGACAAGAACTTCCAAGTGACACTCTTTGTCAAGATACTTACTCTGGTGCTCCGGGATTTAGGAGTAAGACATACTCTAGAACAGAGGAAAAAACAATTCTTACCTGTAAACTTGTCTCTTCAAAACTGTGTCACCCTGGAATCCAGCACCATAGTAAGTGTGAGAGTTTACAAAGCTCTTGACTTCAGAATCCTTCTAATGCGACAGCAGGATAAGAACTCCGTCCTTACAGCGTGACCTGGCCATGGACCAGGTATCCAGCATTCAGTCCTGCTGCGGGGGATGAAGAGGAGGGCAAGTGAAGAAAGTTGAGTGTTTCAGAGACAAGGGGCTTCAAAACAGAAATCACTCAGCCCCTGCTGGATGGCATCTGAAACCCTGAGCCTGGGCCCAGGAAGGAAGGTATTACCATTCAGCGGGAAAAAGTGGTCCCAGCCAAGGGGCCACAGGGTAGCATGAACAGAGGAGAGTTACCACTGATCTAGCAGAGGGGTTCAAAGTTCTCTACATCCTTGAGAAATAGCAACCATAGCCTCTCTTTCAAGTAAGGAAAATAAGATGAGAAAGAAAAAAAGTGTATTTTGCCATCAGGCAAAACCTATTTTAGGAATATTGAGCCTCTTAGATGAGGGCTTTGGAGATTTTTAAAGCCATAAATTTATATTAAAAGACAATTCAAATCACTTCTTTAGTACACCTGCCCAAAATGGAGAAACTGAACCTAATTAACCTAAACATTTAGATCTAACTTCCAGCTTACAGGAGCTACAGGGGATAGAGGAACAAGCTAAACCATACTACACAAAAAGCCAAATAAATCCAGAACGTGAGGCATCTGTATGTAGGCAGCCAAGGGCCCCCAGTAAATCACCAGCACTAAAGAAACTCACTGGGACCTCGACAGACCAGGGTCAGCAAACTCTGGCTCAGGTAAGTCCAGCTGCCAATGGAGTTCAAACCCAAAAGCCTTGAAAACAAAATTTTATTGGGACACGGCCACCCTCATTCACGTCCATATCATCTCTAGCTACTTTTTGCAGGAAAGCACAGTTAAGTAGTTGCAACTGAGACCACACAGCCTCCAAAGCCTGCGGGAGTTAGTGTCTGGCACTTGTCACAAAGTCTGCCAAACCCGTGTCCTAGATTAAAAGAGGCAACAGCTACTCAATAAAACACCACGTGTGGACCTTGTTTGGATTCCAACTCACACACACCAACAGTAAAAGTAAGTGTGTTTTTGAGGCGATCAAGGATCTTTGTGGACTGGGTCTTAGAAAATATTACGGAATTATTGCCAACACAATCAGGAGATAATGATGGTATTAAGGTTATATGAGAAAAAGACCTTTTGTTGGAAGCACGTACTATGCTCTCGAAGGGCAACATGACATGTCTGGAATTTAAACTGCTTCAACAACAAAAGAGATGAAGCAGATATGGCCAAAGAAATTGTTTAACAAACTGGTCAATCTACTTGCGTAAATACAATGGGGAAGTTCATTGTACTAGTCTCTCTGCTTTTGTGTTTGTTTTAATAAAAAAGAAAAAAAAACCCAAACCTTGATCCAAAAGTAGAGTTTATTAGGACACCTGGGTGGCTCAATCGGTTAAGCGTCCGACTCTTGATTTTTGGCTCAGGTCATGATCTCAGGGTTGTGAGATCAAGCCCTGTGTCCAGCTCCACGGGGGACATGGAGCCTGTTTAAGATTCTCTCCCTCCCTCTTCCTCTGCCCCTCCCCTCCTTAAAAAAAAAAAAAGTAGGGTTTACAGCCAGACAGCATTTCTCCTCAGGCAGGCCTCCCACCTCACCCCTTCTTACACGGAGTCTGGACTCAGCACACCCCTTGCTCTGCTATCTCTGAACATGGTTACATTTTAAGCTCCTTATCTCGGTTCATCGTGTCTGCCAACCAGGAATGCCCCATTCCACTCCTCAGCCCATTAAAATTCTACTCTCTGCTCAAAGTCCAGAACAAATGTGACGGTAGCCAGGTCCTCCAGTGACCATTCACCTCTCTGCGGCCCAACAAACCATCGTTTCTTTGAAATTTCTTTCGTCCTTAACGTGTTAGCTCTTTACTGTGTCTATTACCCAATGAGCCCATACAAACCCTGAGACTCCAAGGAACTGGGTCTTTCCTGTAATTCCACTGTAGGAGGGTTAACACCTTACCCACAGTAAGTTCTGCCTATACAGTTCTCAGGTCCAAGGGCAGGTCGAAGCTAAACAAAGCTATCCCGCCCTGAGCAGTTTCACTGACAAGAGAGAGACCTTTGGTTAAAGAATGAATCTCTGTTAAATGAGAGGCTGGTCATGTTTACCTGGTGCTCTCTTAATAAAATCTCTAATTGCTAAGGTTTGCCCCTGAATAGAGAATGTTCTAGAGAAGAATGCTAAGATCGCTTGAATGTGTCCCTTATTGCCTCTCCTTGGGACCTGTCCCTCTGCAAACAAACACTGTGGCATTCACCTCCGTACCAGTCCTCAGGGGCCCCTACCCCCTGGTAAAGTGCCTGGCTAACTTGGTACAAAACCTTCCAGTCACTCCACTTGGAAGAGCTGACACAGGCTGGGACTTTCACGAGATCTCACTAGATTAAAAAAGAAAGAAAGAAAGAAAGAACAGATAATTTTAAAAACAGTAACAGCTTCTGTCCCTGTTCTCTTCTACTTCCTGCCGCCCAGTATCTAAGGCCAGCATGAATAACCACCCTCTCGAGTCTGATGCTAACAGTTAAGACCCTCGTTGGCAAGGTCAACTAGTCCAAAATATTTGACAAAAATCCACCAATTAGAAATTAATTTACCTTTACCAATTCAGCTTTTGAAATACAAATGCTCTCTACCAGGACCCTCTGCTTATTCAGAACTTCTGGCTTCTCCTGGGAGTCGTTCCAGGAAAACAAGGCATTTTGGGAAAATGAGGGCAAACCGCAGGAGCTCCCCATATTAGCATTTCAATACATTGAATGAGACCAGGGAGAATAGTCCTCCGTTATAGGAAAAAAGACATAAGGACAGCGTGAGACCTACACTTTATATAGGTCAACCCAACAGATTGAGATGTGTCCTTTATTTTTTTGTTTTGCTTTTTTATTAGAGAGCGGGGAGGGGCAGAGGGAGAGGAAGAGGGAGAATCTGAAGCAGGCTCCACGTTTGGGGCTCGATCTCACAGCCCTGAGATCATGACCTCCACGGAAGTCATGAGTCTGATGCTTAACCCACTGAGCCACGCAGACATCCCTGACCTTCCGTTTTTAACCATGATTTCTCCCTAGCACATCTGGCAAAATGAATGATCTGCTTTCTAAAAAGTGGCTACAAGTCTCATGCCTTTTTTTTTTTTTTTACCAGTTCTACGTTAATAAAGCAAGCTTTATTAGCTTTATTAAAGCAAGTCAAGAAGGGATGTTTAAAAAACTGCACTGACAGGGTTTCAAGTATAATCACCGAGTCATCTTTGGGCGACGGAGTGAAAGGCAATAACCGCCCTTGGTAATCACGGCAGCAAGAGAAATTTCTCCCCACGCCTCAGAGGGGTCACTAACGGCTCCAAGGAAATGCCAGAAGTTTGTAGATTTCTTGGGCAGCTTTTGGTTTCCTCCCAGACAGGAATCTCTGAAATTAACACAATTTCTGGAAAGCGCTACTACCCTCGTTCACCCGAGAGATCCTTTCAAAACCACCTTCTGAATCACCATCTCTCTCTCCTGGGTAGGGACGGGCAGCGTCCACACCTGCGGACAGGAACCAGCTTTCTTCGCCCACGCCCTCGCTGGCGGTGGCGCCCGCGTCCCGCCGCGTGAAATGACTCTGGGGACGCGTGTCGCGGCCGGGTGCCTCCTCCCTTCCGGCCGGTCCCGCACGCCGCCCGCGGCGCCTCCACGGCCAAGTTCGGTCCCCGGCCTCTTCTCCCCCCTCCCCGGCTCCGGCGGCCGCCGCGCAGGGACGGACGCCGCGAGTTCCCGGCGTCCCCAGAGCCCCCGCGCGGCGAGAGCGGGGACCGGTCCTCCCGCCCGGCCCGCGCGCCGCGCCTCACCTGCCGCAGAGCGCGGCACGGTCGGGGACAGCAGGCCGGGCAGCGAGCGGAAATCGGGGGCGAGACGGGCGCAGCCGCCCCGGGAGGCCGCCCCCGCCGGCGCCCCCTGGAGGCGGGCGCGAGCACACACCCGCCAGGGACGCTCCCGCGCTAAGGCGCCCCGCCTGGGGCCTCGCGGCCGCCTTGGCTCTGAACGGGACCCAGACGCACTTGGGGGCACATCACAGCCACACACACAGAGCCCACACCTGACAGGTACACACATCGCACACTCAGCGCCCGTATCCTACTGGACACAGGTAATCACATAGTCCATACCAACACCTGTCTTCCGATTCTCCCATTTAAAACAAAACAGTGGTTGTCGGGAAAATGAAAGAAATGACTTCCCGTCGGTCCCCGGCTACAAGGACTAATCTTGAACCCCAGAAATTAGGAGAGTGAAGACCTAAAGCTGAAGAACTTTTCTCTAGAGACTTTGTTCATCCTGCGTTTAAGCAATGCTCCTTTTGGGACCCAGGTGACAAGAAGGGCACAAGGTTAGAAGTCCGCTCCTGTCACTGCTCCCCAAAGACACAAATATCTAAGTAGTTACTGGAATAGCAATAATCCCCCTTAATCTTTTTCTGCACCTCCCACTGTTTCATGTATGTGGACTAGTTGAAACTCACTACGATTTGATTTTTATCCAAACATTTCGGATAATGTAGACGTGGTTGTGTTTTGAATGGATGTACAGATCCAAAAGAAATCTAAAAGATCAGATCCATAAGCCATAACTTATTTCAGAGAATTTTTTTTGTCTTGAGAAGTTCATAATTAAATTGAAATATTTAAAAAACCATGTAGCACATATTTTTCACAATTTAAAGAGTAGCAGTAAACATCTTAATTTTTTTAAATGAAAAATGATTCCCTTCTTTTTTTATTGACAAAGAAAATGAGCCAAATACATGAATAAATAATTCTGCTGGTAAAGGAAAAGAAAAGTCGGTTGACAAGGTGAGCGTTCAGTAGCATTTATTACCAGGTAAGGCTAAAGAATCTGATTCAACATAGATTGGGCTCTATGGGATGAAGTCTTCAGCTAACTCTCAAAAAAGAACTCATAGACAAATAGTTTAAAGTAGTGGTTTACAAAATGTGCAAAACACAAAAATGTGTAAAATGCAAAATGTGCAAAAATGCTGGACCCCAGTCCAGCAGTATCAAAGCATCTAGGAATTTAGAAATGCAAAGTTTCAGGGACACCCCAGATCTCCTGAACCACCAATTCCAGGAGTGTGGCCTAGCATGTTAACCAGGGTTTATGATGCACATTCAAGTTTGGGAAATATGATTTAGTGAAGATTTGCTCTAGTGCTTCTCAAACTGAAATGTACATGTGAATCAACTGGAAGATTTTGGTTTAAAATGCAGACTCTGGTTCAGGTAGACTGCAGTCAGATCTAGAGTCCCAGGATTTTCTTGTGTATGGGCACACAGAGGGACAAGGTGTGAATACGACCGCCTGGCAAGGGAGGGTGTAGACTTCCTTTAGAAAGGTGAGAATCATGCAGTGTTTCAAGGAAACTGAGTGGTCAGTTACAAGTACATGGCTTGTTAGTTTAGGATTGGTGGGTTACCTAAGAGTTACACAGCGCTACTGCTCTGGTGGGTTTAGGAACACAGTTGACACATGGAGGCTATCAGGTTGCATCCAAATTGTACAGATGAGTCACTGGCGGAAAAGGGGTCACCCACCATCAGCTGTTTTTGTGTTCATTCCGGTCCTTACTTAGTCATCTATAATCTCCCATATCCTCCAGGCTCAGGGTCAAGCCTGCAAATGACTTACATAGGTTTAAAGCTCACCGGACATGTCCTTTATCAACTCAAATGACTCAAACCAATTAATTATTTTCAGTTGGAATTACCCATTTTGTCCATTGTTGTCTCAATCCAAGCGGGTAATTGTCAAGCTCTGTTTTCCAGACTTCTGTGCAATAAGGTAGCCAAGGTAGATGCCTGATTTGTATTTATATTTGACTAAATAGACTGCTACTTGATGTGAAAGAGGCTGGCCTCATGTCCTGCTCCTCTCGCACATGCCTCCAACATTGCAAGTAACACACTATAGATAGGACACAGCTTTATCTTTTGAAACTGTAGTTCTGGGGCGCCTGGGTGGCTCAGGAGGTTGAGCCTCTGCCTTCTGCTCAGGTCATGATCTCAGGGTCTTGGGATCAAGCCCTGTAGTGGGAGGCTCTTCTCAGCAGGGTGCCTGCTTCCCCCTCTCTCTCTGCCTGCATCTATGCTTACTTGTGATCTCTCTTTCTGTCAAATAAATAAATAAAATCTTTTTTTTTAAAGAAACTGTAGTTATAATATGAAATAAATAACAGAATAAGGAGACTATGTAAGAAGCTTGAAATCTAAATAACCCTACAAAATCTACTGAACTATTACCAAATTATTCTAATAAATCATTTAAAAAAGTCATCATTGGCCCCAAATAACCTACGACATATATCCAGCACTTGTTTTTGTATGGCCCATGAGCTAATGAGTTTTGCATTTTTAAATTCTTGAAAGGAAAAAAGAATGCTTGTGACCCGTGAAACTTACATATGAACAGTTCAGTATTCATAAATAAACTTTTACTGAAAACATAGTCATGCTCATTCAGTCGAGGAGTCTGTGGCCCACAAAGTCTAAAGCATTTAGGGCATTAGCCTAAAGCATTTAAAGCAAAAGGGCATCTCCCTTTTTACAGAAAAGACTGTCTACCTTGCCCTATAGTTTGTTGCTCTGGCCTCTGTTACGATACCTCTGCTCTAATAGCTGATTTATACAACTGATTCCCTACTGGACTAGGTTTCCTGAGGGCAGACGTGTAGCCTTTGTATGAGTTTCCAGCACTTGCCACTGTGGTGCAATGGAATGGAATTAGGTTTTCAATAATATTTATTTAAGTGAAGTTTAATTTGATCATCTTCCCTGTGTATATCTATGAACTTAACAAAAAGTCTTTGCTTTTCAACTCAGGATCCACTAATTAGGCTAATTTAGAAAGTTTTAGAAAATTTGTGGACAAAAAGTAGAAACAAATACATTCTCCAAATAGTTGAATTCCTTCCTTCCATTTCTAAACCGAGCTATATAAAAAACTGTTGTTAAATTTGAAAGCAACAGGGTTATTTTTTCCTTCTTTTCATTCTGTCAAGTTATTTTACTTAGTACAAGAGATCTCAATGCTAAACAATTCCCATGGCAAAGAAATTAACGAACAGAGGGAAAAAATTAACGAACAGAGGGAAAAAAAAACCATGAAGCTATGTTCTTTCATATTAAATTCAATCCTGGTATTTCTGGAATTAATGTTTTAAAGATGATGTGCGCTGCTGTCAGTTTTTTTTTTTTTTTTTTTTTTTTTTTTTTTTTTTTAGTGCGAGAGAATGTACACGAGCAGGTTGGGGAGGTGCAGAGAGAATCCCAAGCAGAGCCCCATCGCAGAGCCCCATGAGGGGCTCCATCTCATGACCCTGAGATCATGACCTGAGCTGAAATCAAGATTCAGACCATCAACTGACCCAGCCACCCAGGCGCCCCTTGCTGTCAGATATTTAAAAAACGGCGTTGACTTTTTCTCCACAAAAGAAATGCAATGTCTTTTCTAAAAAGTCTATGGACTTTTCCAGACAATTCCATTTGAAACGGTGTATGCTATTCATGCCCACCTTCTGTACTTCTAGGAATAATAAGCAGACTAGAGAGATTATATGTGTGAGATTATATCATTAGTTTTGGTGAATATAGCCTTAATCACGAATTAGAGAAGAATTGTAAGAACTCCCAGAAAAAGTTATTTGACCATCCATCATACCTAATTCCATTGCAGGGAGTCATTGTTAGGCCACAAAGCAATCTGCGCCTGTAATATTGCTGCCACTGTTCTTCCTAAAACCAGAATCAAGTAATTTGGTCCTGCTTGCCAAACAGTAACTTTTTTTTTTCTAAAGATTTTATTTATTTATTTGAGAGAGGGCGAGAGCAAGAGAGATCACAGAGAGGGAGGGAGAGGGAGAAGCAGACTCAGGGCCAAGCAAGGAACCCGATGTGGGGCTTGATCCCGGGACCCTGAGATCATGACCTAAGCTGAAGGCAGACGCTTAATGGACTGAGCCACCCAGGCGCCCCCAAACAGTAACTTCTTAAAGGAAATAGTGCTCACCTGGTGCCTAGAAATGTAGACAGTACAAGATAAAATGCTGCTCGATTCCCTTGAGCTGTTGATGTACAAAATGGACACGTTTTGAGTGCTGTTATGTATGTGCCCTGCACAATTTGACTCTTCTCTCATTTTATCCCATGAACAAGAGTATGAAGCAGATGTTACCCTTCCCATTTTACATATGAAATGTCTCCAAGAGGCTAAACAAGTCTCTTAAGAGACATGCTGCCAGCAAACAAGAGTGCTAGGATTTGAACCCATGTCCAAGTGAGCCCCAACTCAAGCTTGTAACACGAGGGCTAAAACAGGAAAGCTGGGTGGCATACACGGAGATGTACATCGTCTGAGCTAATGGTTTCTTTTATATTTGAGCCTTGTTGTTTAAAGTACTAATTCCAATGAACAACCCTCTATGTATAGTTTTGTCCGTGAAGAGCTTTCATAGCATGGTTACATCTGAGGCTGACTCCTGCGTTGTATGATAAAGACCAGGTAGAGAATTTCCTCCACTTTACAGATGAGGGAGAGAGCTTACGTCACTAGCCCATTCTTACTGACAATTTCAAATAGCAGTGTCTCTTACAGTCAGTGCTTTTCCAGAACAAATTTTCTTAGTAAGAAAGCAGCAGTCACCCACTGAAGGGGGATATCTGACATATCACTTCAGTGTATCCGTGGGAGGAATGTGGTTTCTTGTCTATTTTGCAGCGAATATAATCTGTGCCTTCTCAGCCTGACGAATGGCAGAGGCGAATTCTCCTTTTTCAGTCTGAAGTATGTTTTACCCTCAGAATATTCTGAAGGACTAGAAACCTTGCAGATATTTTGTTTCCACAAAGGTGTTGGCATTTCAAACATTCTTACATTTCACAAGAAATTTTTTAATGACCATTTATATCAGCATCCAAGGCGGCTTACTTTTGTAACTTTTTATGGTAGACTTCTTTGTAAGATTTACGTTTTTTAGAAAAAAGGGTTAAACATCTGGGGATGTTCGAAAACCACTGGCATAGTCCAAACTTCTTATTTCATAGCAGAGAAATTAACAATAAAGCAACAACCACCACTACCACCATTAATTTTATTAGAAGCACCTTAGACATGCCGTAAGTAGTTAAGTGGCTCATTCCAGGTTCCTGGTAACTAATGGCAGGTTGGAAGTGTTTGTAACTAACAGGAAAATGACTTAATGCCTTGAACTTGACCCTAGGATAATCTCACACTCCTGGTCTCTGTTCTTTCCACTTTATTACCTTGTTTGCTGATGTGTGCAGATTCCTAGACCAGTACTCTAAAAATTATCATCCATTTACTTTATCAGAAAATTCTAGAAATGAGTAGTTCTGATTTTTCTTTGAGACAAATCTCAAGTCCAACCATCAAAATTAATACTATAGAAATGTAGCTGCTGAGTTGAATCTTTTTTTTTTAAGATTTTATTTATTTATTTATTTATTTATTTATTTATTTATTTATGTGAGACGGGGTGGGGCAGGGGAAGAGAGAGCATGAGCGGGGGCGGGGAGGGGCAGAGGGAGAAGCAGACTCCCCTCTGAGCAGGGATCTTGATGTGGGACTTGATCATAGGACCCTGAGATCGTGACCTGAGCTGAAGGCAGATGTTTAACTGAATGAGCCACCCAGGCACCTGAGACTAATATCTTTTTAAAAGATGGATAAGGGGCACCTAGGTAGCTCAGTGGGTTGGGGCCTCTGCCTTCCGCTCAGGTCATGATCCCAGGACTCTGGGATCGAGCCCCGCATCGGGCTCTCTGCTCGGCGGAAGCCTGCTTCCTCCTCTCTCTCTCTGCCTGCCTCTCTGCCTACTTGTGATTTCTGTCAAATAAATAAATAAAATCTTTTTAAAAAAATAATATGGATAAAAGTGCAATTTGAATCTATAGGGAAAAACATTTTCTCAAACACTTATCACAAGCTGGAAGCAGAAAGCTTTATTGGTCCTTGGAAAATGCCACGTATTTAAAAATAAAATTTTTAGGAATGTGGGACGCGCAAGACAGTTTTGATAAGCAGTGTCACATTTAAAGTATTTGTGGGGTGCCTCAGTGGCTTAGTTGGTTAAGTGTCCGACTCTTGGTTTAGGCTCAGTTCGTGCTCTCACTGTCGGGAGACTGAGCCCCACGTTGGGCTCTGTGCTGGGTGTGGAGCCTGCTTCGGATTCATTCTCTCTCTCTCTCTCCCTGTAGCCCTCCCTCCCTCCTTCTCTGCTCCCCCTGGTCCTGTGTACACACATGTGCTCTCTCTCTAAAAAATAAATAAATAAATAAATAAATAAATAAATAAAGTACTTGCTAAATGAATCAGATTCAGAAAGTGGTGCTAAAAGTATAAATCAGAGATTGTTTATGGAATATTTAATTACAGGATAAAAAAGGAAAAGTGAAGGTTATCCCCCTTCGATTACTTACGAATATTATTATGTGCCAAACACTTTTCTAGGGCTGCGCATACCTTTTCTCATTTAAACCTCCCAATAATTCTGTGAAAACGAATAGTACTACCCCCCTTTTATAGACAAGAAAGCCAAATTGCTGAAACACTAGGTTACTTGCTGAACTAGTTTCCCAGGCTGCCACAAATTACCAGGAACTGGCTGGCTTTAAACAATAGGCATGTTGTTCTGAAGGCCAGAAGTCTGGACTCACTTCCTCTGAAGGTTCTAGAAGGGATCCTTCCTTGTCTCTTCAGCTTCTGGTGGTTCCAGGCCTTCCTTGACTTGGGGCTGACTCACTCTCACCTCTGCCTCTGTCCTCCCATGGCCTTTCCTCTGTGTCTCTCTGTGACCTCTCTTCTCATGAAGACACCAGTCTTTGGACTTAGGGCCTGTCATGAATCCAAGATGATTTCATTTCAAGCTGGTTAACTCTATCTGTAACAACCCTCTTTCCAAATGAGGTCCTATTCTGAGGTTCCTAATGGACTTGAATTTTGGGATGATGCTATCCAACCCACTACACTTGTCTAAGGTCATACAACTGATAAATGAAAGAACGGGATTCAAACCCAGCTGGGAACACATTTTCTTCTCACATGCAAGCTTTATGCACGTAAATGCCAGCTATTTCCAGACAACCACGAAGACAGTCACACAGCTTCTAGAATCTAGTGAAGATATGAAGGCATGGTTCAGAGAAGAGTCTACATCGCACGCCCGTGTTTCAACCCGTGATCTGGAAAATGCCGTCACTCAGCATTGTTCTGGAACCCCTAATCTCCCCAGAACCTCTTTTGTGTGTTGGGCAAACAATTTAACAACCACCTTGGTTACCTGAGTTTCCCTTATGGCGTCTCCTTCCCACCGATGCCCCTTAGCACAGCTTTATGACAAACACGTCCGTGGTTCTCTTGAGTAAAGATTTCTCTGTGATGCCACACATGTAGTTCATTTATCTAGAAGGAAAAATTATTTCAAATGAAGCAGATGTTTACAAAGTAGAAGGTGAAAAGTGTCTCTTGTTCCCACTTCTTAATACTCAAAATTGGCCAATGTTAAGATAAACTGTAATTCCTATAAAAGTTTAAAGAGATTGGAAAATGAAGGAAGAAGCTGAACCTTAATATTTAGTATCTTCTTTTGGCTTCTTTCCCCACCATTATCTTCCTTGTCTCCATTCCAACCACGCTGTCCCACAGAGGACCTTTGCTCCTTCTACTCAGAGGTGGATACCCGTTTCCAATTTGTATTTTATGGGGAATATTATCTTAAAAGAGTCCATACCCTAAATTAATGTTTTCTTGGTAGAATTTTAGAGGTGAGAGAGATCATTTAAGAATCTGGGATTTTAAAATGAAGCTATAATATTCAATAATCATGTCTGGTCATTATTAGTGAATATTTCATGTAATATTAAGTGCCTCGCTTTACTGAAGACCAGGGTTACTCAATTCTGAGGATCCTTCTATTTGGGCCAATACTATAAGTTCATCCCTTTATCCATGTACAGTATGGCTGACCCTTGATGGAGCTTATGCCTCAGTATCCCCTTCCCCCTGATGCCCAGTGAAAATTTCACTATAAATATCAGGCCCAAAGGAGAAGGCTGGGGTGTCTGAACCAACATCTGTTGCTGTGACATAGAAAATTCAACCTGATTTTAAGTTTCATTTCGTTCAGGAAAAAGAATCACCAACTGATGGAGAATTTTGAACACAGAAGGAAAGAAATGCCCTGGCAACGTGTGACTTGGACAGCTGCAAATGTAGAAGACACCAATGCCTGGCCGAGGGCCTGGGGACTCCCCAAGAGAAGTCCCCCAGAAGGGGGGCTGGTAACAGTGCTTCCGGCTGAGGTAACGTAGACCCAAGCTCCACAGAGGTGGGAATCCCCTCTGTTTGCACTTTCCATGGTATCCCCAGCAGACAGCACAGATGGTGCTCAAGAAAACATTCTGTGGTGGGGGCACCTGGGTGGCTCAGTCCATTGAGCGTCCGACTCTTGATTTCAGCTCCGGTCATGATCTCAAGGTCGTGAGCTCGAGCGCCATGTTGGGCCCCTGGCTCAGCTGGGAGTCTGCTTGAGATTCACTCTCTCCCACTACCTCTGCCCCTCCTCCCTCTCTAAAATAAATAAATAAATCTTAAAAAACACCGTAAAAATATTTTGGGAAAAGTAACATGAGAATAGCACAAGAGATCCTTGTGGTGGGATTGTTCTGTATCTTGACTGTGGTGACCGCAGAAACCCTCGCACATGGTAACATTTCACAGAACACAGTAGGCAAATGAGTACGGATGAAACTGACGAAATCTCGGTAAGGTCCATGGATGTACCAAGGTCGATTTCCTCGCTGTGATATTACACCGTAGTTCCCCAAGCTGTTACCATTGGAGGAAACTGGGTGTAGAGTATGGGGATGTATTTCTCTATTTTTGTATTATTTCTTACAACTGTACATGAATCGACTACGACCTCCAGATAAAACGTAGTAAAGTAAAAAAAAGAAAGTAGTAATGTCAGGGTAAAAGCAGTCTCAGGGGACAGCAATCCCAAACGTAGTAGAATGTGAGTCAGGACCTGCCTTTGAAAAGCTGAACCCTGTTTGGGGTTTTTTTTCTAAGTTCTTATTTAAATCCCAGTTAGTTAACGTAAGCTAAATCCTATTTAAAAGAAAGAGGCCCCTGAGGGAGGAGATGCACAAGTCACAAAAACAGATGCGTGTGTGGAAACCCAGGGGTATCCAGGGGTGGATGCTCTCCAGCAGGGGAGAAAGAAAAGTGGAGAGCTGTGAGTTTCGTGCGACTTGCTCAGGTGGGAGACATGCATGATAGGCCCTAAAATACAAATCACAAACTTGGGACCAGCGCCGCGTAGAGTGAAGGGGGCTCCAGCGACCTGAACATCATACTTGGCAGAGACTGTGAAGATTTTGGCTGGACTTACTGACGATTTTCATTCCCAGACTGGGGTTTGGCGGACCATACACACGTACAGATGTGTCTACATCTGTCTCTATGTGGAACTTGTAACACACAGGGACTTTATTTCCTCTTTTCTAGAGCCAAGCTCCAACCAGGTTCGGGTCCTGACTCTTGGCTCCTACCAGTCTGTGTTTGACCGTATGGGAACACTAGTATTCCCTCACCCACCCACCTCCCGTCCATCACCAAGTGACTCCCAAGCACTTCTTAGATCCGTTCACATGTCTCTGACTTCACTGCCAGTTGGTCACCGCAAGCCCTCAGCCTTCCCTGGACACATGGAGGGTCTCTTGGTTCCAGCTCCTCCCCCAGCGGCAGCCCAAGTGATCTCAAAATAGCAATCTTTTTTTCTTTTTTTAAGATTTTATTATTTATTTGACAGAGATCACAAGCAGGCAGAGAGGCAGGCATAGAGAGAGGAGGAAGCAGGCTCCCTGCTGAGCAGAAAGCCCAATGCGGCTCGACTCCAGGCTTGATCCCAGGACCCTGAGATCATGACCCGAGCTGAAGGCAGAGGCTTAACCCACTGAGCCACCCAATAGAAATCAGATTTCTTAACAGAAATCTGATTGTGTTGCCCGCCTGCTTTGCAGCCTTCCATCTTTGAGGACCATTGGGTCTGCGAACCCTGGCAAATCTGGCTTGACCTCCCTCTACCTGGTAGAAGGCACAGTTGTGGCATCCTCCCACCCACCGTCAGCTGTGACACCCGAAGCTTAAGCAATGCTAAATGGCTTGCTTATGACATCGAAGTGGGAGAACATGGACCCAAACCTAGGTTTTCTCACCCCAAAGTCTAAGCTGATAGATGCAAATACAGCCATGGATGTCCAGTGCTTTGCTGTGGGGCTCAGGCTTTTATTCTGCATATGATATTTTAAGTCAATACTTTGGAGTAAGTATAAAGATCATGCTTAAGACATAGGATGGAATCAGAACTCCAAGGAGCCCCATTGAGGGAGCAGGCAAAGTCTAAGGGGGGGCAGTTTTAAGAGAGCTACTTGTAAGATGCATGGAAACAGGGAAGAAATGTAGCAAAGAGACAAAGACCTCACAAGCTTTTCAGGATTTTGCGATTTTACCCTCAGAGTGGCAGGATAAGGCTCAGGACTCTGAGAGTTCTCAAACTGGAAACTTCCCCCAGGTCTGTCTGGACAACCCCCCATCCTAAACCCTACTGTGATCAGCAATAAAAACATTAAAATAAAATAAGGGGGGGATCCGGGAGACAGCATCCCCCTTCCAGTGGCCGGTGGAGTGTGGGGACGGCGAGCCGGGGAGTAGAGGGTGGCCGTCCACAGGTGGTGGAGAAAGAAGCGTGCTCGGTCGGCAGAGACAGAAGACAGCCTGAAGCATCCATCAAATTAATGACTGTTGTCTCTGGAAAGATGAGAGCCACGATGGAAATCCCCAGAGACAGAGTGGTGACAGCTAAGGGACCGCTTCTGCAGGCAGGGGTCCCGGATGTGCGTGTCTTGATTTGACGCAGAAGTTTTAGTATCTGTAGGAAAAAAAAGTCCTGAAGGAGCTTTCAAAAGAAATATTTTTCTTTACTCTCAGAAGGCAAGCACCATTTTACAGAAAGAAATTCGCTTTAAAAACAAAAAAGATCAACAAGCCTAGGGTGCATCTATTATCCGCTGAGCTGAGGACGGTAGGAACATAAATAAGACTAAGACAGCTGCTGCCCCCGAGAGATCTATAAATTGTTACTGTTAGTTTGGGACCTTTTAAGAAACGTTTGAAACACAGCACTTTCTCTCTGATGTATGTCAAACACCAGCACTTTCTTTCCTGAT
Source organism: Lontra canadensis (assembly GCF_010015895.1). Taxonomy (NCBI): domain Eukaryota; kingdom Metazoa; phylum Chordata; class Mammalia; order Carnivora; family Mustelidae; genus Lontra; species Lontra canadensis. Next base: position 10,519,390 of record NW_022631067.1, on the reverse strand, counting down.
GTACCTCAAGCCATGCTAAGTTACAATTTCTAAATGGCAATTCTACGCAGATCTGCCCCCCCCCATGTGAGTGTAGAGAATTCAATACATCTCACTGTGGATCTGTGCATCCCGTTCTCTAAACCTGGATAACTCCAGAGTGCAGTCCTATTATGGGGTCCCTGACACCAAAGAGAAGCCACATGCCAGAAGGACGAATTGGTCACTTTGATTTCATTTTAAAAGGAAAGGAACACAAAGTCCACTAACTTGAAAATCACCTATTAAGAGGGCAATGCGACATCACACAATACCAGTTTGTGTAATAATTTTACTACATAAGAAATTAGAGAGATTGCATAAATCATTAGCTCAACAGCATATACAGAAGAATAAAATAAAGCAGACATGGTTATTCTGATCAAATAAGACAAGAGAAATTTCAATTTTGAAAAGTACCACAAATACCCCAAATGCGGCTCCTTTTAAGAGAAAATTTACCTCTTGCATTTTCTGGATATAGTAATGACTGCAGTTCCATTAAGCCAAATGGAAAACTGCTTTACAGCTAAAAACATAAAGAAGCAACTTACATAGATATGTAGCCCTCTTAGTACTGGAGACAACAAAAACAAAGACATCAGGCTGTCTGCTTTTGCCTAAAGCATGGCTTGGATTTCTAGTAATAGTAACAGCTTATATAGAATACGAACACTACATAATTTCCTATGTTATGAAGCTGAAATTGGGAGAATCCAAAAATTATTGCAGGAGTGAGTGTCTTCCGTTGGGGAAAAAAGCATATAAATATACTAGATGTTAAAACTTTCATTCTTCATTCAATTTTTTGCCCTGTTCAAAACATAAAAATACAAATAAATATATTTCCTTACAAGTGAAGTACACTGCTAAAAAAAAAAATTAAAAAACCCAAAATCTTAATTTACTCTTTCTTGTCATTAAATAAAAGTTCTAATATACAGACACATTCAATATTTATATAAATTGTTGGAGTCAGTTTGTCATTCCTTGCTCACGACTGACCTGTAATAGCGCTAGTCTCTATACAACATGGCTCACACCCCCAGTGCAGGTTTCATTCTACTGCAAGTCGCTCCAGGTAATTTTTTTTCCTTTTTTCTTTTTAATTAAAAAAGATTTCATTCTTGGAATTTGAGAATTTACATTTGAGTCGTCTGAAAAAATACAATTTCAATGCAAAAACCACATCGAGCTTTCGAGAGTATATTGCTGGTGCTGTAATCTTTTTGCATGTCTTTGTTTTCATAGAAAAAAAAACAGAATAAAATAAACAACAGGTAAGACTTTTAAATGGTTAAACGTAACCACGTAATATTAACGATAGGCTTCATGCACGCAAACTAACAAAAAATGCAGACGAGAGGCTCAGACGTCTTTCTTTTGCATTTGTTCCAGCTTTCTTCTTAACAGACCGTAATTCTCCTTGGTTCCTGATGCAGTGGGGTCAAGTTGCAGAGAGATTTCGTAGTGCTTTTTGGCCAGGTTGAGATGTCCCCAACGATGATAGAGCACAGCTGAAACAGCAAGAGATGGGTTTCATTGGAAATGCTTCTGAATACCTCGCAGTGTTCCCAACCGCTTGCAGAAAAAAAAAAAAAAAAATTACAGCACCTCTGCAAACAGTTCTCAAAAATCCTTGTTTAAAATAATATTGTTTGTACCGCAAGCTTTATTTATTATAACCACACTCCCTGGTGATTGTCCGTTTAACCACCTCTGGTCACTCCTGGAGTTCTGTGTATCACTAGACATGAGCCTTCTCCCTACAGCAACATTATTACATAAAGAAGTAAAAGGAAGGGGCGCTTGGGTGGCTCAGTGGGTTAAAACCTCTGCCTTCGGCTCGGGTCATGATCCCAGGGTCCTGGGATCGAGCCCCACATCGGGCTCTCTGCTCAGGAGGGAGCCTGCTTCCCTTCCTCTCTACCTACTTGTGATCTCTCTCTGTCAAATAAATAAATAAAATCTTAAAAAAAAAAAAAAAGAAGAAGAAGAAGAAAAGGGAAGAGTACGCTAAAGTTGCCAGGAAATTTCCAGGAAGTCAGGCTGCATCGAGCTGGGCTCCATCGCCGCTCAGAGCCCTGCAGCAGTCCAGCATCTGAATAATGACGCCCCGACCTCTTTTTGGCAAAGTAACAGCTTGTTTGTTCCTCGCTGGAAATAAGGGCGCTAACATTAAGATCTGACCAGAAAAAAAATGGCCTCTAAAATCTAATTATTAGAATGGTAAAGCGTCTGATTATTGTTGTGATTTTCTAAGTAAAAGTAACTTTTTACACGGGCAGGGGAGGAATGGTTGCTGCTTTGTGACTTTCCCAAGAAGAAGCTAGAGTCTGTAGGGAACAGGTTTGGTTAAAAACACATTCACACATGGAGCGTTCTCAACATCCACACTGTTATGCTCTAAAAATCTTAATTATTGAGATGTGAAAATGGGAGAAAGGAATTCTAAGGGATAAATCATTGTAGACGCACGATTAGCCAAGACACGAGAGAAAGTAAGAACACAGAGGAGACTGGGCTATAATGGGGAAGGACCTAAGTGAGACCAGACACTTCCAAAGTACTTCTCAGTTTAACATTCTAGGATCTTTCATACGAAAGAAGAAAATCAAAGCAGATCATAAGAAAGGGATAAACGGAGTGGGGTTATTGGGGTTGGTCTGGTCATATCATTATGATTTGTAAATATGATTATTACATAGCTACCTTTTTAATGTGATAATTCCTTAAAAAAAAAAAAACGTAACACATCTTAGAACCAGATTATAAAGGCCAATACGTGCTAGATTGGAAAAAAACACATTCTCCCAACTTTGATTTTACAGAAAGGCACCCATTTCTTTCAACTTACACAGAATTTCGATAGGATCCATACTAAAATATTTCCTTACCCAAATTGCCATGGTAACTTGCAGCATTTGGATGAGCTTTAATTGCTTTGAGGAATAAAGCTTCAGATTCCTAGAAAATGGTATAAAAAACAAGGTATTGCACGACACAAAAGCCACACACAGTTTTGCTGCTTATGGTTTTCACACTTTTAATGTCCTCGTTTTGTACCACTGGGTCCTTCCCACAGCAAAATCTGCGAAGGCCAGTGGGACCACACCCTGTTAAGAGGTTCTGAAGGGCAGTCAGGGAAGGGTGCCACGGGGCGAGGTGACAGGGCGGCAGTGAGGAAAGATGGGGGTTGGCTGCAGGGAGAGCACGGATACCCTAATGAGCTCTGCCTCCCACAAGGGGATGGAATTTTGCAACTTGAAGGAAGTAGCTCCATTCAGGTTTCAGTGGAGAATGAGCTTTCAAAGTCAAGTGGCCAGAAAGAGGCCGGGTGGTTGAGGATACCCACAAAAGCGTCATTTTCAGTCAGCCTCAATGAACTCACTTCTAATATTCTCAAGGTAGGAGCTGGGGCCAATTTAACCTCCCATAAGAACTCCCGACCCTCTCAGCAATCCATAAGCAGCCCATTGAGCTGGAAAAAATAAGCGGAGAGAATGAGGGAAGGACGGCCATCTGTCATCTAAGCGGTCACAGTACTGTACATGACCATGACCAAAGGCTCCTGAGGCGCATGGACGGATTCTTGTATAGACTTGCACTTCCTCCAGATAGGGCTCGCTTCCAATCGGTTTGCTGTGAGGCACGGCCAAGTGTCTTCTTACCCTGTCTTTATGGGACCATGGCTGCCTGGATGGTCCTGTTCGACCATAATACCAGGAAATAAAGATGCCTGACTGTTCTCTGCGGACACCTGCTGGGGTAGCTCTTCACACCGTCTACATCTGTGTTCCCAAAAGGGACACACAAGTGCTACTGAGTACCAAACACTAAGCTGAAACAACTCAAGTTGTTGGTTCGGGGACGGGTTTGCTCCTTCTAGCTGTATGATCTCAGAGTTTTCCAAGGGGGCTTCCTACATCTAGGATCACAGATTTTAGAAAGTAGAGGAAGGCAGATTTCTTTGTTCTGGGATGGCCTGTGGTACTCCTGAGAAGCAGGCAGGGCATTTGGGCAAACATCTCTGGAACCACAAGCTTTGAGAGAGAGCGGGCAGAGAAAAATTTGTATTTTGGAAATGTCATCCAAAAAGGACTGAATGAAGACATCAGGATAACATACAAGATGTCAGCAAACATCACTTCCAGAACTCAGCATCTACATTCCAAGGTAGAGCAGCTGAAACTCTTTCAAGGTAGTGTAAGGTTCTCCTGTCATGTTAGGTACATTGGAAAAAAAAAAAAAAATCAAATGGATTGTAGAGATTTGTAGCTATGCTCTAAGTAGTTATGCTTTCTGACCACTTTCAAACATTATAATTTAGCCTAAATTCTGAGAAACAGGAAGGCCAGAGACTCTAAATCGACTTGAAAACTTCTCCTCTTTCCTTATCTTAGGCTCAGCGCCCTGGCCTAGACAATTAGGATGCAAAATATCTAGAAAAATAGGAAACCCATTTCTCCGTTCTGCTCTATGGAGTATTTTCTACTCTATCTGGAACGATGTCAGCTGGAAGTCAAATGGACCGTGGGTTCTGTCCCCTTAATAGAATTCTAGTTTATAGGGGCGCCTGGATGGCTTAGTGGGTTAAGCCTCCGCCTTCGGCTCGGGTCATGATCTCAGGGTCCTGGGATCGAGCCCCGCATCGGGCTCTCTGCTCAGCAGGGAGCCTGCTTCCCCCACTCTCTGCCTGCCTCTCTGCCTACTTGTGATCTCTGTCAAATAAATAAATAAAATCTTAAAAAAAAGGAATTCTAGTTTATAGACTATGGGATGATGGAAAAATCAATACAGTGGTTACAGAGACTGCCTTTTGAAAATGAGTGGCCATTGCTGGTGGTCGCTGGATGTCCTGGCTGACGGAGAAGGCTGGAGAGGTCCTAGATGGGAAAACCACAAACCTTACCTTCCTCCCCCAGCTCTACATAGGTAAACCCACAAAACATAAAAATTCACCCCCTTAAAAAGCATGTCTGGAGCAAAATCTAGAAATGTTGAAATGTGTGCTGAAGCTATTAAACTCCCTGATATTTTAAAATGAGACATGCATGAAATAGCTTACTGTTATCATGGAAAACTATGCAGGTGATGATATCCTGGTGAACAGAAGAGAAGTAAAGAACGTGGAACAAACAGAAACTGATCACCTCCTTTGGCCTCGTGTGATCAAAATCAACATAGCTCTGGATCCCAAAAGAAAATCCTTCTATCATGAAGGATTAAGGCGCTGTTTCTGAAGTGTGTTTTCTGTAACATCTGTGTTAGAAACCCAGTGCCCCGTGCTACAAGTGCCCCGTGCCTGACTTTACAACGATGGAGACAGACCTCTTATGCGGAGGGATCTGGGCCGACTGCATCTCACACACTCCCCCCTTGGTTCTGATCCACCAATTTAAAGTTTGAGGTCACGGGTGTTAGGCACACTGAGTCCCCTCAGGGACATCGGGCGTCGTGCCGTGCCCCTTTTGATTCGTGGTCCACTCCTGGCCAGTCCTGGGAGCTGGGTCGGAGAGAGCGTGGATCTCGTATCTTGTGGTTCCGTTGGTCAGCGGCTGCCAGGGCCTTGCGGACAGCCTACGACAACCCTACATGTGGCTGGAGGCAGCAGGCGCCTCTCCTGTATTCCCCACGGGCTGTCACTCCTTTAGGGCGGAAGGCGGCCCCAGCAAACAACCCAGAGCTCCCGTCCGATGGCAGGGGACAGCACTGGACAGCTTTGTGCCACAGTGAGGGCTGGGGCATTGGCGAGGATGAGCTGTCACTGCCTCCTCCTTGGGCTTCTCCTCCCCTCCCCACCTTTGAACAAGGTAATGAACTCTGATGAGAAAGGACATGAAGTCTGACCCTGCAAACCCATCTTTCGGGCGACTTCTCCAGGATAAACTGACCGAGCCGGTCTGAGTTTAACTGGGCAGAAGTAACACTTATGGCTTCTGTCAGATGCTGGCATTAACCGCCAGAAATCACGGCCTGCGGTTTACACACCTTGTATTTCTGGGACTTGCCCAGCACGTTTGCCAACGAGAACATCAGAGAATGATCATTAGGTATTAATTCCAGGGCCTCTCTTCCAACTGCTTCGGCTTGGGCTAGATTACCTACGAGGAGAACACAGCAACATTTAGAAAAACATGTTAACATCGTACTGGTGTTTTATTCCGTTTAACAGTGCATTGTACACAATGGTGATGAATGAAGAATGAATGAAGAAAATGAAGAAAGCATAACACACACGCACACACACAATAGATACACAACAGACATGTGCACACACAACACACAACACACACACAGATGCACAATACACTTATACAAGCTCAACACACACAGATATACACACACACACACGATACAATCTGTTGCAAAACCAATGCAGTCCAGCACAATTCTGACATAATATATAAACAGCCTTTGATTAAATTCTGTAAAAGCACATAAAACCTGATTTTCATTTCTCCCCAGATACCAGTTACACCTAAACTGGAGAAAGGCAGTCTGGAGAATAACAGTATCCATAGTAACACTTTAATAACTGGATATTTATCAGATCGAAGTACAAATTTTATACCTTCATTAGAGGCAAGTGTGTATCTCTTCTCCACCCTGCTTAGGCAGCTTCACTGGCTTGAAATTCTGCCAAATTAAAACTATCATTTCTTACGGGACGCTTCGATTTTTCAAAAGTAGGGGAGTGGAGTAACTCCAGCTGCTGGAGCTAAGATCCCGGCTCAGAAACCACATCAAGTCTGTTAGCGTTACATCTAGACTAAGAATCCACGGCTCTGAGTGTAGATTTGAGGACATCTCTTCTAAGAAGAGTCCATGAACTTGAGAGCACAGACCTCGCATTTATTAACCCCAAAGCCATCATTGTTCACTTTTGGGTACCTCCAGCATCCGAGATGATGGGCAATGCTAGATCACAGTCTCCAGAAATGAGACTGTGCCCATCTTCCCCCATGGCTCAGCACTAATTCTAAGTGTCATTTTCCCCACACATACATATTTCAATATGTCAAAGGAAACCGTTTTCTAGAAGAATAATTTTTGGCATGTTAACTATTAGCCTCTGTTAATTTTTTTCAACTCATCTACACTAGAGAAAAAAAGCACATAGAATCTGTTCGGATGACTTCTCTGGGAAGCAAACTGACCAAGCCAATGGCGCGGCACTGGGGCGTAGTGTCCCCCGATCTACGCGAGGCGCCTTCCTGTACCTGTGTTGTCGAGCAGTATGATCATGTTGTTCCAAGCCAAACTGTGCTCCGGCTTCAGCACAGTCGCGTTCCTCCACGCGTTCAGGGCATCCACGTGGCGGTTGAGATCCGCATACTGAAAATAAAGCCCGGCCCCGAGAAATCAATATTGCAACGTCGCTGCTTCCTCTCTCTGAGATACACCCAAAACCAAACCCCAAACTCAGCAAAGCCTAGCTTGTGCTTACTGAGCTCCTAAGTTTTCACAGTAACTCAACTGACCCTCAAAAGAGCTCACTGAAGTAGATAACCATCCCCATTGTACAGATGCAACAACAGAGGCACAGAGAAACTGAAGTTAATTTCTCCAAGTTGCACGCTGCTCACAGTTACAGGTCTAGAAGTGGTAAAGCAGGAACAAGCACCGATAGTCGAGTTTCCGAGCCTACAACCGCTTGACTGTAATTCGTAATGTAGCAATTCCAGGTGTCAAATAATATTTGAGACTCCCGGAGAGACATAAATGAAAAACCTAATCATTAGTCTTCTAGAAACGCTTCACATAGTCTATCTTTGGTAAGGTATTATTTAAAGTGGTAAATAAAATAGTTAATGTGATTAACAGCTATGTATGTTAAATTCACTTTGTGGAGGACCCTCTAGCAGGGTCTTCCTGTCTACATACAAAATGATGAGTGCGTCAGACATACTTAGTAAACTCCTTGGAAAAGTCTCAAGCGGCAATGTGAAAACCCTTGGCGATTTTTTAAAAAGATTATATTTTTAAGTAATCTCTACACCTAACATGGGGCTCAAACTCACAATCCTGAGATCAAGGGTCACCTGCTCTACGGATCAAGCCAGCCAGGCACCCTGCTTTGGCAATATGAAGCCTGTTTGCCTCCTGTAGGAAGGACAGAATTTTCTGTGGCTTTCTCTTGAGAGGGCATGTTGTTTAACACTGATGACAACACACAATGGGTAGCTTTCAACGTGCACGGTTAGGAAGAGTATTCCCAGGGAGAAAGTGATGGATGTATTCTGGCCAGTGAACCTCTTGCCCTCTTCCGCTCAGTTCAAATGCCCATCTCATCTGAATGAACGTCGTTCCTTTACCTCTGCAAAAACTACGAATGATAACAATTTATCCAAGTTTAAGGCAATTTGCTTCCTCACTGGCAAGTCTGTCTTTTTATTAGACAACAGAAACATTCTCACTTTCTCTATGACCCACATAGCACACAGGTGGCATATTAAGTAAGGGAAAGAAAGGTTTAATTAGGGAGACCCTATGACTATCTATTTGCTGATGATGCTGTCAGATTTCCCATGAGACTCAGAAACTCAAGTCACAGTATCTCACCCTGTAAGCAAGGAAATGATGTGAAAAGTTCAAAAAGTAAAATAATTAAGGGTGTTAATTATGCCAGCATTTAATTGCTTGTATTGGAGTTTCCATTGGTTTCTTGGTCCATTCTCTCTAACAAGTGACACGCATTTGAGTCAGCTGGACAACCTCTGTGGTGATATTCTTAATACACAGGCAAACCAACAAAACTTCAATTACACAAAAACAAAATTCTTCATGTATTTTATTATTTCTTCTTATTATTACTATTTCCTCAATAATAACAACAGACGGAATTAGGTAAAATTAACTATCCTTTTAGTTTGTCTCAACTTTCCCTTTCTTTTAGCATCTTGCATGAAGTGAACAAACACTTGAAGGGAAGCAGAGAAAAATGGGGATTTGGCCAGAACTACCGACCCAAAAGGGAGACAGGTAATGCACACATTATTTACCTACGAGCCCTATGCCCATCCTTCTGTACTCCATAAAACACATTTCTCAGGGTCCTTTGTCACTTGGTTCCTTGCTAGGTTTCTGCCAGGAGTCACAGGTGACATCAGATGGCAGGGAGAGGGGCCCTTTCCCCCACTCTCACACTGTCCCTCCTTTTTCTTGGTCATGCATCTGAAGGGGTTTCTCTCTCCCTCCACCATGCCAGGCTAGAAGTAGCAGTTCCCCCTTCATGATTTCAGCTCTTGAGATTATGGTGGCCTCTGAGATGGTAGCCCCTTCTCTGAGCCCTTATATTCTGGTCATGCCATTTCCTCCTGCTGGTCCCCCCAACCCTACAGGCGGTTTCCTTATTCTCTCAAAGTTAACGTCATCTTTCCATCCTGTCATCCAGTCTTCCAATAGTTATCTCACCAAGTCTCAACACTGAATCTTCTCTATTTAAAATACAGGGGCATCTGGACGGCTCAGTCCAAAGAGCATGTGACCCCTGATCTTGGGGTTGTAAGTTTGAACCCCATGTTGGGTATAGAGATTACTAAAAAAAATAAACTAAATATGATACAATATAATAATTAGCATTGTTTCTGTTTTCCTGACTGGCTCCTGACTGATACGATCAGGCTTGCATAATGAATCGTCTCTAGTTAATATCTCCGGTCACTATTACTGAAATTCTCTAATAGTAACATGTTGCAAACAATCCAGCTTTTGCCAATTTTCTACTTCACAAGGAAACTGCATTATATTCCCTTCTTATGGGCACAGAAATCAAAGCACATTTCCGTCTCTCATTACTAAAGACTGGCTAAGGAGGATTTTTAAAAAGAAAAATTTTAAGTTATTAGCTTCGTCTTATTCACCAATATATAAAAGTGTTGGTTGAGCTGCTAAAGATTAAGGTCTTAATGCTTTTAAGCTGTCAAGCAGGCAAAAGCTGGATAATTAAACAACAATGGAGAGCAAAATCTTTAAATAAGCAAGAACAGTTGGCAGAAGGGAACACAGGAAGATCATTTCACGGTAGCATAATTAGTAAACAATATACATAGAGAGTACTACAAAGTCTAATATACTTAATACTACAGATGAGCCTCTACACGGAAGTGGGAATGAATTCCAAGGACTGGAGCACATGGATAAAATCCTGACTTTCATAATCTGTTTTCTTTTCTTTGGACCTCTTACAGAGGGCTTATTAGCGTAAATTCTCTATTTCTCAAACCCCAAGGAACTGCAGCGACAGGCGGTTACTAGGGGAAGGAAAAAGCCTGCTAAGTGGTATAGCCTTAAGTGTAACCTGGAAGGCTGTAGGCAGATACACTCTGAAATAGGAACTTAAAAAGCTACCTCCGGAACAGAAGAAAAAAATTGGGAGAATTCATATGGACGTCATATATAATGTGCAAGTCCTAGTGCAGTAGACATGGTAAACAAAAACAGTCATCCCTGCAAGTGTTCAGCTAACACCCAATTTACTCCCATCCTCCATTCTTACTTCACTGACCTTGCAAGGATCCACATGCCTTATGTGATTGAAGTTTTTAGTCTCTACTTGTATCATTATGGCGAGGTTTTCCTGTCTTCCCACCCTCCTCCCCAGAGAGGACAATATAGAGGATAAAAATACACTATCCCAAATATATCACCTGGATGTAAGGATTACTGTACTCAAGACACTTGAGATTCAACAGATGCATAAAGAAGCATTCTTGGAGCTTCCCTTATGTAACTAAAAGCAGAAACAAGAGACATAAGGACTGCCGTAAATCCCCTCTCCTGGGGATGTCGTATGACCTTGAAGAAGGACCTACACAAACCTTCATTAGTTTCCACCTATATTTACCTTCTGACAGTTTGCCACCCTCAGAAGCCTAAAACCCCTTTCTTTCCCTTGTCACTTCTCTATAAATTTACTGTTCTTTGTTCAGGTGCTATATGAGCCCAAGTTCTAACCACCCCTTTGAGTTTTTCCCCAGGTGTATCCACAATGCATATGTGGATAAATTGTTTTTCTTTCTTGTTAATCTGTCTGTAGTCAGTCTAATTGCAGGGCCCCAAAGGCAGAACCTAAGAGGGCAGAGGAAAGTTTTTTTTTTTTTTTTTTAATCTGCCTTCAACAGCTTCTCACTAGAATAATTTCAGCTCTCCTTAAACCTTCAGGTTTCATAGAGAAAGCTATATCTACATCTGTGTTTGTAACTAGATCTAGTTTATAACTAGCACAGAATTTTAAAATGTAAAAGGAAACAAAAATGTGGGAAAAGGCCAAGTGGCTCTAGAGAAAGTTATGTGGGATGACAGGAATTGCCTGCTATCAATTTTCCTTATTTAAACATCTTGCTGTTACACGGACTCAGTCATACTACTGCCAACTTCTTCCAAGCCCAGGAAGAAACAACTCCTCTTTTCCACACTAGAGTACGTAAAAAAAGATGGTATCTTCCCCAGATACATCATAACTGAAACATGTTTTCTATTCTTTGAATAATAAATACGCAAGCCACTTCACTTGAAAATTTATAATACATGCAGTACCTGCTCATTTAAATGGGTGTATGCATAGTGGAAGAAGTGAAACTTTACCATCATTAGCCACACGTTCTTGTCACTTAGTTTCCTCCATTCATAAAATTCTATCTCCACAACATGCAAAATCATTGCTAACCAATCCAGAAACAAAGCAGTTTAGACCAAGACACATTCCCATCAGGCTAAGAATGGAAGCCAGGATTTGTGATAATCCTTAAAGCGACTCATGTTTCCTAGGCTGCGCTCCCCAAACAGTCTCTTCTGCTCTGAGCTGGTCAGTCTGTCTTCTCAGTCCTCGGATAGATGTGCTTCCTAAATGCAGGGTATTGGGATGACCGGAGAATTTCGTTGGTTTGTTTTGTAAATACAAACCTATGTTTGTATCATCTGTGGAGCCTCTGATCCCATAAATCTGGGATGCGGTGGGAGGACGTGGATATACAACCAGTTTTGGGAACCACTGGTTTTGGTAACGTAAGGATCCCATAAAACCAAGAAGTTTCTAGACCCTTCAAGTGAGGACAAACAGGCATCTCTTTAAAAACCAACTTTGATGTCCTCCTACCTGTGAGGCTAGGCTGGATGGAATCTGGGAGATTATATCTAAACTTAAAAAAAAAAATCACATCACTATTCGTGTATTCCAGTTTGGCTAAAATGAATAAAACCCCTTTCTCTTAACAATCTCATTTAACCAAACTGAATATATTAGGAACATATGCATGAGTTTCTTGAAGCCCAATTGAAGGGAGAATATAATCATTCTTATTTAAAGACTTACACTGTCTGTGGGTATGTCTTATTCCCCCCAGTCTTACAGAGGTATAATTGGCATAGTACCTATAGAAGTTTAAAGTGTACAACGTGACGATGTGACGCCCGTGTATATATGACCCCAAAAAGGTTAGTTACACCACCTCCATCATTTCACATCATTGTGTGTCCAGCTCTCTTCTTCATTAAGAAAATCCAGAGCTTTAAGGACTGAGCTGTGCATCCCAATGGAGGTTTCTCAGAAGCAATGACAGAATCCACGTCACCATCATTTTCGATACATGCTTTCAGATTTTAACATTACTGAACTTATTGTATTAGCTACTGTTGCAATATTTACTTGAATAAAGAAATAAAGTATGGGGGCGCCTGGGTGGCTCAGTCCTTAAGCGGCTGCCTTCGGCTCAGGTCATGATCCCAGGGTCCTGGGATCGAGCCTCACATCAGGCTCCCTGCTCAGCAGGAAGCCTGCTTCTCTCCCACTCCCCTTGCTTGTGTTCCCTTTCTCACTTTGTCTCTCTCTATTAAATAAATAAATAAATAAATAAAATATTAAAAAAAAAAAAAAGAAATAAAGTATGGGGAAAGAAAATCACGAGCAATCAGATCTTGAGTCAGTACCTAAGAAGAGAAAGTCACTCTGGAACACACTCTTTCCTATTTCTATTGGACAGTCTCGAAGCGGTTTCAAATAAATCCCCCCGGGCTTTATGTTACAGGAAAAACAGCTAGTGCGGGCGCCCAGGACCTCGGGGGCTGTCCCTGGAGGAAGAAGATGGAAACTCAGCAGCCGTGTTACGGGTTTGCTTTGTTAATCTCAGCTTTTATTCATGTTTTTGAAACAGAGAAACTGATGTTTATCAGGAAGTGACCTTTGGAGTACTGTTTTACAGGGCACGAGGGACTTAAAAAACTTCTAATTTATTCCTTGGTTTAACCTGTGGGCTTGGAGATAATTTAACACTTGCCTAATTCACGTTGAACTGCTCTTTACTCCAGCTCAAAGAGTCACAGACAAGGACCTCAAACAGCTACCTTCACGGGACGAGCACGCGAAAGAACTTTACAGGGTGTAGCGTTGCTGGCACGAGTGGCGCTTCTGCCATTTTATTATATAAAGGGAAAAACCAAGCTTTTCTTCTGCAGCCCTGGGACACCTTACACTTACCAGCCGCCCGAGGTTGTAGTAACAATCTGGGTACTTCCTTCTGTGTTTGATCGCCGTCCGGTAACTCTGCTCGGCGGCTTCGAAGCGTTTCAGGCTGTTCTGAACGATGCCTAAATTCATCCACGCGGCCGCGAAGTCCGGCCTGGAAGAGCATTTTTTCAAAAGAGAAACAAGGAAAAGAAAGGCCCCGACCTCGGAACGCAGGTGCGCCTCTCTCTGCCGCTGGGATCCCACAAGCCCACGCTTACTGTATCCGCACGGCCAAGGAGAGCAGCTCTTCTGCTTCCTGTAGCTCGTTCCTCTCTTTTAAGATGTTTCCAAGATTATTCATGGCATGAACGTACTTGGGATTTAGTCTAGAAGCGGAGAGAGAAACCGAGCTGTTAATGCTCAGTGGTCTTCACTGAACTGTCAGGAACTGGCAAGGATTATCTTAAAGTCGGGGTCTTTTCTGAATCCCCGACAGTTAAAACCAGACACGGATGTGAAAGAGACAAGAAGCTTGCTGTACCTCACGGCTTCCCGGTAGTATCTGATGGCGGCTGTCTGATTGCCTCTGTCGGCCAGGTTCTTGCCAACGTTGTAGTGAACCTGGAAATACAGATATAAACTTGGCCGTCAGTGGACAGGCTTCTTGGTTCAGAGCTGGGATACCTATAGCAGCTTCTCACCAAAAACCAAAGCCAAAGGGAAGACAGACAAACAAAACAAAAACCCCACACCACCAGAACTTTGGCTAAAACCCTACGGAGGGCAGGTCAGGGTCACACTTTAATCCCCATCCTGGAAGAAAAGGTGGGAAGGACAGGGTGCCACAAGCAGATGATGTCACGCAGGGATGACAGAGGGATATTTAAGTAAAGAAACCTCGAAAATTATAAAGCAGGGGTTTTTTATTTTTATTATTTTTTTAAGATTTGATTTATTTGGCAGACAGAGATCACAAGCAAGCAGAGAGAGAGAGGAGGAAGCAGGCTCCCCGCTGAGCAGAGAGTCAGATATAGAGCTCGATCCCAGGACCCTGAGATCATGACCCGAGCCGAAGGCAGAGGCTTAACCCACTGAGACACCCAGGTGCCCCACAAAGCAGGGTTATTGCTAAAACCTCAACCCACCCCCTCCACCAATACACCCATCATCCCCCTTTGGGGCTGAGGCATAAAATCCACCCACACGTGGTTGTGAGAGGGAGAAACAAGGATTCTGCATTTTAACAACTACAGCCCTTTCTTGTAGGACAGCTTTCTGCTGTAGCACTGCATTCTAGTTTACGCTGATGGCATTCTCCCTCTCTCATTCTTTCAGCCCAGGCAGCGCTGGCAGTTAGACGCTGGGCCAGCAAACCCGTCGGACCCCCGGCTCCTGGAGGCCCAGCTGTGAGTCCATCCTGTTGTAAAGTGTGTCACTAGAAGGCAACTGGGGCTGTGGAGGACGGTGGGTCCCCAGGGCGGCACCTGGTCTGGGCCGGGGGAGGGCCTCCCTGAGGAAGGGCCCTCCGTCCTCTGGAGATCTGCAGGGGGTCACTAGGTGAAGGGGCTGGAGTAAGCCTGCCGGCCAGAGCAGACAACAAGCAGGCTCCAGGATGCCCAGTGTTGCTGGAGTGCAGAGGGCGGGGGGGCCAGGCCAGAGGGCGTGGGGTGCAGGCTGCTCAGGGAGCCCCAAGCCGTGACAGGTCTGATTTAGTCTTCGTCCAGAAGCATTAAGGACCGCCACAAAGTCTGTAAGTGTGTGTGTTTCCCAGGGCCGCCATAACAAAATAGCACAGGGTGTTGGGGCGGGGGGAGGTAGGGGCTGGGTTGGGAAGTACGGGGGAGTTGAGAGGTGGCTAAAACAACAGAAATATATTCCCTCATAGTTCTGGAGGCAAAGATTAAGGGGCAGCAAGGCTGGTTTCTACCGGAGGTTCTGAGGGAGAAAGCGTCTCTCCTGTCCTCTGACGGTCGCTGTAAGCCTTGGCTTGAAGCTGTGTGGCTCCAGCTTCTCCCTGTCTCTACACGGCCTCCTCCCTGTGTGTCTGTGTCTCTCTTTACAAGGATACCAGTCGTATTGGATTAAGGGCCCACCCTGTACCACTGTGAACTCATTTTAACTTGTATCTTGATGACATCCGCAAGGCCTCCACTCGTAGGTACCAGAGTGAGGATTTGAACGTGTCCTTTTTGGGGGCACAAACCAACCTACAACAAAAGCCAGGCATAGGAGGGTGGCAGAAGGTCCTATCAGAGTTATACAAGTTAGTGACACTGCGGGAAATGTGAGCGGGGAGAAGCGGATGCCAGGGTCCGGGGACAGCCTGAGGCACAGGGGAAGGGAGGACACCAGATTGAACGAGGGTGGTGGGGAACGAGCAGAGGACCTGGAAGGACACCGTGGAAGCGACGAGCACAGAAACGGCTGGTGGACTGATAAGAGTGGGGAAGCACGTCAAGAATGAACTCAGGTTTCTAACTTTCAGATGATGGCTTTGCGGGGAGATACAACAGGTTGGCTGGGCTTGCATGGGGGGCTAGGCCATCAGGCTGATTTTGAAATCCTTGGAGAACCCAAGTAGAGAGACCAAGGTGGACCCCTGAGCTCTGGAGAGGAGCAGGCTGGGGACGCCAGCGTGTCGGGAGGCTGAGACGGTGCAGCCACGGGTCCTGGGACCACACAGAGCAAGCCAGCCGGGGGAGGAAAAGATCCCATAAGACCTTCCTGTTTCAACCTCTCTAATCCAACCACCAGCTGGGGAAACCGCCTGGGGATAATGTAGCCAAAGAAAGAGAAGCAGGTGATGAAATGTACCAGAACTGGAGAGAAGTGAGGGTCTGGCCACACTGTGAATGCTCTACATGTCACTGATTACTGTCCGCAAAATAGTTAATTTAAAAAGGTATTTAATAATGATCCTTTGATTCTGAAAATCATTCTTTAGTTGTGGTAAAACAAACTTAGAAGCTACCATCTTAACCATTAAAAACATTGTTTTTATCTGAGTACTGTTGGCACACGATGTCTCATTAGTTTTGGGTGATTAACCATTTTTAAGCATATGGTTCAGCAGGGTTGAGTGCACTCACACTGCTGTGCAACCTACCTCCAGAACTCTCCTCTTCTTGCACGTCTGAAAGTCTGTACCCGTGACACAGTAACTCTTCCTTTGCCCCTCTCCCCAGCACCTGGCAGCCGTCGTTCTACTTTGTTTCGATGAATTTGATGACGCTAGGTACCTTACAGGAGCGTGAGCATGCAGTATTTGTCTTTTTGTGACTGGCTTGTTTTACCTAGTGCAATGTCCTCCAGGTTCATCCCCATTGCAGCAGTTGTCAGAATCCCCTTCCTTTTCAAGGCTGAGTAATATTCCACGACAGGCATACACCACCTTTCCTTCATCCGTTCATCTGTCGAGGGACAGACGCTTGGGCTGCTTCCACAGTTTTGCTACTGTGACCATGAGTGTTCACACATCTCTTTGAAGTCCTGCTTTCAATTCTTGTGGGTATGTCTCCAGAAGTGGAGTTGCTACATCATACGGTAACTATATGTTTAATTTTTTGAAGACCTAAAATGGTTAACTTCCTGTTATGAGAATTTTGCCTCCATGTCAAGAGGGAAGAGAGAACGAGGAGAGAATTTTTAGCGATTGAAGAGGGTATGGTAAAGTTGGCCGGAAAAAATAGGACTCCCAGTTGCAAAGCCACCAAAAGTTCTCAGGTCAGCTTCACATGAGGGCACCTGGGCATTTTCTCAACTGTACATGGGCTTAAGAAGAAGTTACAAGGAAAGGGGCAGAGACCCAGAATGACCCCGGGACAGCAGAACTGTAGACTCACAAGGGCTATTATTAGAAGTATTTATGGACAGGGGCGCCTGGGTGGCTCAGTGGGTTAAAGCCTCTGCCTTCGGCTCAGGTCATGATCCCAGTGTCCTGGGATGGAGCCCCACATCAGGCTCTCTGCTCAGCGGGGAGCCTTCTTCCTCCTCTCTCTCTGCCTGCCTCTCTGCCTGCTTGTGATCTGTCAAATAAATAAATAAAATCTTAAAAAAAAAAAAGAAGTATTTATGGACATGCCTTTTAGAGGCTTTACACACAGGCTAATCGCAATCTCAGAGAAGATGATTCCCCGGAAATGTATTCAAATCAGGTGTGTTCAGCCTAGTACGGATCTTGGCAGCCTACGTGTGCTGAGGGTCGCCAGGAGCCCAGTGTGGGGCTGGCACATATGCCTATGTAGCTTCTCTACATGGCAGCCCCGTCACGTGGCCACTATCGTCACCCTCCCGAGTTCAGGGAATTGCGGCATTTGAAGCCCGGCTCCAAAACCTGTGTTTTTCTCACTGTATCACAGCCATCTCTGAGGCTGCTGAGTGAGAATGGGGCCAGCTGCTTGAGGTGATTTCTAGACACACTCACTCATGCCGTCTGCTATTTTTCTTTAAGTAAATAACGTTCCTTGTTGCATGTCAACGGTTGGAGTGTACCCACCACCCCCAAAATTCATTTGCTGATGTCCTGACCTCCAGCACCTCAGAACGTGACTGTATGTGGAGACAGGACCCTTGAAGAGGAGATCAAGTTGACCTGAGGCCATCGAGGTGGGTCCTAATCCAATCTGGCTGGTGTCCTCCTAAGAAGAGGAGGTTTGGACACTGAGAGAGACACCAAGGTTGCACGTGCCCAGAGGACAGACCAGGTGAGGAGGCCACCGCTGGCAGGCCTCAGGAGAAGCCAACCCTGCCGGCATCTTGATGGTGGACTTCCGGCCTCCAGAACTGTGAGAAAACAAACGTCTTCCTTTAAGCCCCCAGTTAATACATAATGAACTATGGTAATGGTTTGAGCACATTTCAAGCAGCGCTCCATCGAGTACTTCAAAAAACCTCCTGCCTTATCAAACTTAACTGACAGTTACAGCTTGTCTTCAAAACACTAGTATTTCTGGAAGGGTATGGAACAGGGCGACATTCTTTTAAGCACGTAGGTACCAGATGTTTGTTTTTTAACTGCCAATTTTAAAGTCTATACATTTATTTTTATCTAATTGGACAAAAGGAGTCACAGACAGGGAAATCACGGGTGATAGAAATGTATAGGACTGTGCAGCCCACCGTATAATTTAAACTCCCAGAACCATATTATTGTCCGTTTGTAGGTAGTTGCCTCTTCAAATGAGAGCTAATGCTATGGCTATAGGGCGTGCTTTGCAAAGTGTGCTCTAAATGGTTTCATTTCGTGCCTCCCCAGCCCCAGCCTGGGTGTGCTGCCTCACCTCCCGTCCCACGCACAAAAGAATCAAATCTGGGGCGCCTGGGTGGCTCAGTGGGTTAAGCTGCTGCCTTTGGCTCAGGTCATGATCTCAGGGTCCTGGGATCGAGTCCCACATCGGGCTCTCTGCTCAGCAGGGAGCCTGCTTCCCTCTTTCTCTCTGCCTGCCTCTCTGCCTACTTGTGATCTCTCTCTCTGTCAAATAAACTCTTTAAAAAAAAAAATACAAACTTCTAAAAAAAAAAAAAAAGAACCAAATCTGGAGAATCCAACTGGTGAGCAAGGCCCTTGTGGTCCCCAGCATACAAATTCAGCTTCTACTCAGACTTCCACACACGACTCCCACCTTTTTGCCCCTGAGCTCCTGCTGCTTTCCTTTGTTATGGGCAAACTCTGTTTTCTCAATAAAATGCTCAAAGAGTTCAAATGCCCTCTGCAGTAGACACAGTGTTCTGTTAGACACCCCGAATGCCAGCCACCAGATTAGGAGAAAAGGACAGTAAACTCCAGAAATTCAGACCGTACTTATTTCCATGGCACTCGTTACAAACCGGACACAGCCCCAGAAGGCAAGCCGTCCATAATTAAGAACTGACATAAACAGGCCTACCCAGAGGCCAGCCTCATCCTATGGGCTACAGTGAGGGAAGTATGTGAATGGAAAACAGCTGTCTGGGTAACCCACTATAAACAAACCAACCAATCCCCAAACCCTCATAAACAGTTTCCTTATAACAGCATTTAAAGAATGAGTGATTTTTGCTTCCATATTCTGGAAAAGACTGAAAAACCCTGTTTATTCTTGAACTTTCCCTCTAGCCTTTGTGATTCATATGCTAGACATCAAACCAGCACAGAAACTGCAGATTAAAAAAAAAACACCACTGCAGGCCCATGACATGGAAATCAACAATGGAAGGTGTGTTGACACCAGAGCTAAAGCCAGTTTGCTTCAAATTTTCTGTTCCCATTTGATGTTAAAATGTTTTAAGCAAAAAAAAAAAAACAAAAAACTTATAAACCATGCTGACTCATCCTTAAGGAACTACCTCCATCAGGGTATATGATCCTTTTCCTTGTTAAAAGAATTTAGAATTGTACCTCAGAGTTGATACAAAGTGGCACATACTTTTAAGCCTTAAAAACAAAAAGTGACTGTAGATATCATTCAATGCTTGGTGTCTCATCCATTGTAGGCTAAAGAACTTTAATTCCCATGCTGCTCAATTCCATAACTAATACTGAGTGCCCACCATCTGCAAGGCAGTGTGGGTAATCCGACTGCTGACCAGGCACTGGCACTATGATCTTCTGGAAAAGATGAGTCTCAGTGGTAAATCTGAGCCTAATCTACAGCCAGGTGCCAAGTACTTACTTAGTATTCAATGAATATAAAGTGGAAACCAATACAGAGAATGTATTTCCTACAACAGAGCTGAATGAAACCAGTGTTTCCTAAATGAGATTTCTTCCCTGAAATGAGTCTCGCATTTTTCCAAAAAGAAAAAAAAAAAAGAAAAAAAAAAAGAAAAAATAAAGGAGGTACAGATAATTATACCACAATTTATATTGGAAAGGAAAACAAACAAAAACCAAAAAAAACCCAAAACCCCAAGACTCTTATCTTGCTCATACTGAATGGTAACACTGAAAAACTTTCTTAGAAAGGAGTGTCTCCAATGGGTCCATTCGAAGATGAGGTCTTGTATGTATGTTTTATTTTATTCATTTATTTGAGAGAGAGAGTGAGTGGGAGGGAGAGGGAGAGAGAATCTGCAGCAGACTCCCCACCGCACACAGAGCCCGACGTGGGGCTCCATTCCAGGACCACGAGATCATGACCTGAATCAAAACCAAGAGTTGGACGCTTAACCAACGGAGCCACCCAGGAGTTCCACGTATGCCTTAAATTTACAAAAGAAAACTACACATGCAGACATATGATTGTGTGTGTGTCCATGTGTACACCCCTTGTGTTTTCTATCCTATAACATAAGAAATCACTTCCTAGGAAGACCCATGAGATCAAACATCACATATGTCACCCTCCATCCCACTTACTGGCATAACCCGGGTAGCACATGGGACCAGGTCTCTAACTACCATCTAAACTACTCATCTACATAATATCACTTTCATCCTTCTATGCCTCAGTTTCTCCTGTTTGGAAAAATAAAGAAAAGAAAACCCTCTCTCTCTCAAAATCTTAGAGGGAGGATAATGGAGATTAATTATAGAGCCTCTACAAAGAAATCGGAGTTCCTTGTGGAAAAGAATTATATAAATAGAAGGGATAATTACTGCTATTCAAACAGTAAAGCAAAAATAAAGCACATCTATTAGCATTTATGAAATTAAATCACAGGCGATTTATTTTTAGTAGCATAAAAATAAATGGATAGGCAGCAAATCAAATTAAGGATCAAAGCTTGAAGAAATTCACTCTTTTATCAGGGTCTCTTAACTATAAAACATGAGGAAGATCTTTTTTGTTCTGGAATCCGAGAAAAAGGCAAATAAGGAGTTAGCACCTTTTATACGATTCTTTATTTCAGGATCACAATAAGATGCCAACCATTCATTAGATTTATTCATATAATTTTGCCTGAAATCACTGCTTTCTCTTAAATATAGAATATGGAAATGAGAGAGAACTCCAGAGAGCTCTTTCTCTCCCACTAGAGGAATACATTGAAGCATCCTAGGAACTCCTATTCTGAAGAGCTGAGAGAGAACATACCATAATTTAATAACAATCTATACCAATAGATAACTCTTCTAACCAAACACCCTGGCCTCCTATCTTGAGCGAGTAGCATTCTCCTCTTGCCATTTAACAAGACAACCAAAACTAAAATGAGCCCCAGAAAGCGAACATTTCTTGAGCACCTACTATGTTCTAACTACCACGTTAGGGCTCTTTGGACGCCATCTTTCTTTAAGGCCTCACAAGAAACCCAAGAGACAGACATTACTTCCCCTCTTACAGATAAGGACATTGAAAGTTCTAAGCAGTTTAATTTTGCCCAAAAGGGCACAGCTGGTTAAATGAAAAGGCTGGATTCATCAAGAATACAAGTGAAACAAATTCCTACCAGACGGCTTCAATGAAAACACTGCCAATTCTGAAGTCTACACATTTATTTTTACCTAATCTGACGAAAGGAATCGCAAGCAGAGAGACCACAGGCGACAGAAATGTGTACTATGATACACCAGACAGCGTAATTTAAACTTCCTGAAACAAAGTGCTGCCCATTCACTGGGGCTTCACGTTCAAGTTACAGATTGGAGGAGGACTCAATGCTGTGGGCCGAGGCGTGCTCTGAAGGGACTGACTCTGCCCCTCCCCCAGGTGCCGTCTGGATGTGTGCGGTTACCTCCCTGCCATCATTTCAGGGGGCGGTTGTGCAGACCAACTGGAAGACAAGCAAAACTTCATCCAAGTAATCTGTGGTTTCACTGCCATTATCTGGTTGTAATGGTTTCTTTGGAATTATTTTGGCCCCGTGGGATTGTAGTAAGTTTTACCAAGATCATTAACAAAACCCAAGAAAAGAACCAAGTGTTTGGTCTTGGCCTTATGCTAGATTCTGTGCGAAGGTAAACGTTTCTCTTACTCAGCTGTTGCACTGAAGTCTTTCAAAAAGAAACATGGCGGCCAACGTACCTTGGCATTGAGCGGACACACGGACAGGGCACTTCTGAAGAGCTGTTCTTCATTCCGCCACTCGCCACTGCGAATCACGCACCTCAGCACATTTATGAATAAAATTCCCAAGACGACAGCAGCAATCAATTTCTTAGGAAGAGAGAGAGAACAGTAAATGTCGCGAGCAGGAGCCACCCAAATGTCTTGGTTACGAACGGCACCACTCTGGGCCAATACCTTTTTCTTAGTGTGTTTGCTGAGAGCTCCGAATCCGAAAGTCAGCAGCATGCAGTACCCGGCGCTGGGGAGGTAGAGGACTCGCTCTGCAACCACAAAGCCCACTCGGAAGAACAAGTTACTTGCAGGAAGAAATGGAATAATGAGAAATCCCAGGCCCAGTGTAAGGATCCTGGAAAATGAGAAGTCACTGAAATGGCTATTTTCAGACCTGCTAAAAAAAAATTCCTACTCAACATTAAAATAGTGATAAGGGCTCCCTTTTTTTCGTGTCATCAGCTGAGGAAACGTTATCAGCAGTAGCAAAGAAATGTCATTAGTAGGGCCTAGGGTTTAGCCTGGCAGTATTAGGATAAGTCATAAAATCTCACTAATGCGCTGCACCAAACGCAGGGATAAGACTTGTAAGTTGTCCAATCCATATGAGTAAAATTAGAATGATTACATTTTATAAGGCCTTATTAATTCACCTACTTTTATTTTATTTTATTATTTTACAGAGAGAGATAGCGAGGAGAGGGAACACAAGCAGGGGGAGTGGGAGAGGGAGAAGCAGGCTTCCCACTGAGCAGGGAGCCTGAAGCAGGCTCTATCCCAGGACCCCAGGATCACGACCTGAGCTGAAGGCAGATGCTTAATGACTGAGCCACCCAGGCGCCCCTGATTCACCTCCTCTTAACCCCACCTCAAACCATGTAGCGTTGAATATACCAGTAGGTATATTGGTCCCAATGAGTCCAATATAGTTTTCATGGGAAATAAGTCTGCCCCCGCAACAAATCTTACCAGGAATAATAATACTTGACTAGTTTCAAATTCATAAAACCTGAAATTAACAAAATCACTTTTGCGTATTACATCACCATAATTATCAGTCAAGCAAAAAGGAAGCTGAGCAACAAAGCACGTCTGAAAAGAGGCGACATGTCCAGTGTTCCACGTGACACAAGAACAATTAAGAAGCCAGGTCAAATTTGGTGGTTCCCTGTCGGCGAAGCGTCTGCCTTCGTCCCAGGTCATGATCCCGGGGTGCTGGGATTGAGCCCCGTGTCGGGCTCCCTGCTAGTACGCTCTCTCTCTCTCTTGCATGTGCTCTCTCTCTCTCAAACAAATAAATAAAATCTTTAAAAAAATACTATTGCATGTGTATAAGTGAACTGGGACTAAAGGTAGTTGCCCTTTAGAATTATGAACCAATTTAATAGATAAAACTTTATTTTGAGAATACTAAAAAGGGACTCAACCACCTTAAATAGTTTTCTTTCTCATGAAACACATTTTTCCCCCAATTATTTCCTTAAGAACCTTTCCTTCTCTCCCTCACCCACCTCCCCAGCAAAAAGGAATAGTGTCTTTGGGGCAGTAGTTTATTTTCTACGAAACCACACCAGAAGGCCTGGCTAGAACCCACCAGGGCTTTCTGAAGGAGAACTGTGAACTAACGGCTCGGCCCGCGTCAATTACACTGTCTGTTCTGACCATAAATTACTCTACCACTTGCAGTGGGAAGGATCTCAAGACGCTACTTCGAGGGCACCACGGGAGGTGGGGAGGGAGCCGTCATCCATCCCTCTCCTCCAAGGCCACGCCCCACCGGCTGAAGCTGGCAATGGACTCCAAAGGGACGGAGGTATGTCTGGGAAATAACTGTCCTTGGACATGACCTCCATAAAACTGTTAAAACGGACAGTGCTGGATGGAGCAAAAGGCTCTGACTCAACCCTGTGTGCAAGTTAAAATTCAGCCTCTTACCTTCTTCTGTGCCTGTCTGCAGAGCACAGGGCTCGGCATATGAGGCCAATTAGGCACAACCAGAGAGCTGCTGGCGCGGTTACCCGCCAGTCGCCGGCTGACTTAATGAGGGGGATGCAGCCCATCGACCAATCAAAACAGAGCCACCACGGGCACAGCAGCAGCCAGGCGTTCAGTGAATAGTAGTAGTTATAGTTTATGGCCTGTCAGTCAAAAGGAAAACAAACATTTACTTGATACAGAACTTCTAGATGTACACACACACACACACACACACACACACACACACATATGAAACTTTGTTTTTGAGGCATTCATAGGCTTCTATTCAAGGAGAGCAGTTGCAGAAAATAAAATATTGCCAATTTCTATATTGGACACGAGGCCATAGTTTGCAATTTATGAAATGCGTTCCGATTGTAATAGACAAAAATACAGCAAAGCCAGCAGACTCTGCTGTACATGTTATATTTCTGGTCAAAGTATGTCCCCTTTATTGAGGGATGCCCAAAGTCTGTGACCCAGGAAATCTGAGGCCCAGGGGTCACCTATGTGTCTGACAATATAAGAACAGGGTTTTTCCTTCTTTTGATTTCTATCTCTATGAAATGCACAGCTAAGAATTTGTGGCTTGACACGCTTGCCTTCAGAACAAGCAAACCTTTACAATAAAGAGAGTCCTCATACTGCTGGACATTTAAAGATACATAACCGATGTGGTCATATTTTGTCTTAATCCCGCTGTATCAATTTTCTTTACAACAAAAGCAATGGGGTCAGGGGACACTTTACTGAGGCTGGCAGGGAACCTGATATTTGAAAGAACCGTTGCTCTTTTAATTTTGTTTCGAATGGAAATACAAAGGGCTTATGCCCTCCCCATCCCCTAATAAAACTTGGGTTTCATCCTAGAATATCCTTCGTGAGAGCAAACCGATGTGGAGGTGTTGGACTGAGGAGCGATTCTGTGGGCGTGTTGGGGAGCGAGAAGAGGAGGACAAAGGTGCAGGGACCTGGTGGGCAGAGAAGACACCCAGCGGGGGAGAGGCCCAGCACTCACCCTGACCAACACGCTGTCCTCGAAGGAGGCGGGGTTGTCCACCTCGGTGAAGGCGGGCGGGCCAGTGCCCATGATTTTCCAGCGCACGTAGAGCACCCCTGCGCCCCCCGAGGCCAGAAGGGTCATTCTGAAGAGGAGGCCCCCGTTCCTGAGCACGCGAATGTTCTGAAAGGACAACGCCAGGCCCCTGATGGCACAGATTTTCAAAGAGAAGTGCAGCGAAGCTAGGTATGAACGTGCAACAATGCCTGAGCTACGCTGACACCGCAGCCCACGAAAGGGCCAGCTATTTTAAGATTCAAAACTGCAAGAAATATTTTGAAAATGGCATTTTAAATCAGCTGGTACTTGATATTTTCCACGTCTGGGCTGGAGACAAAAAGGACGTACTCACCTCTAATGATTTGTCTTTATGTAGTACCTTCTGGACCATTTCCAGAACATTTAATTTGCCTATCACCAAGAGGTCAAAGATGGCATTCAAACCCTGAGGAAGCAAGGCAAGGCAATCAGTGATGGGAGAGCCTCTCTCTGATTAGGCGGCAATTACACCACGATTTTATTACTGAGTCTCGACATGAATCGTAGTGGATAAGACCATCACGGAAGGAGTCTTCAGCTCTAAAGCAGACGCCCCACTATCGTTCCTATAAAATCAGCTCCTGGTAATAGATCAAATTTTTTATCTAGTAAGTTCCCCTTAGTCATAATTTCATAGTCTGCCCATAAGAGTATTTTAAGATTCAGGATAGCAGGACATTTGGGGTTCCCAGGAGAAGTTCTGCAGATGTCCCTCTTCCCTTGTTTTCCTTGACTATAAAACATGTCTCTTAGTTGATGCAACCGAGCGGTTACCTGCACAGTAATCATGCCTCAGAAGATAAGTAATCATGCCTCAGCCATCAACCTCGACAACCCAGCCACAGAAGCAATTAATCGCACCTCCAGAAGGCCAAGGGCTCTGTGATCTCAGCCAGTGCAGTAATAGCAGGGGCACAACACCCGAAATCATCTCGGGGGGCTTCGGAGGTGGCTTGGGTTCAGCCTCCTTGCCGTCTGCTGGTTGTCAGTCCTTGCGGGCACAGAGCCGCACCGCGCCTCCCAGCAGGCCCTGCGGTCACGCGCTCATGTGACTGAGCGCCCGCCTCCGGAAGGCGGAGCGAGCGATAATGCGCCATTTTGGAGGTCAGGTTCTAACTGGGCGCTGTCTGCCCCTTGATGTGGCCTTCCAGCTGGCTGGGGTGGACGTCATCGGGTCAGCTATGGAAACTACACTCCCAAGATGGCAGCACCTGTGCCAGCGTGGGTCCGCTGTGTGGACGACAGCCACCTCTGCCCACGGCCACCGGACGAATGATAAGTAACCTCTAGTGTGTGAAGCCACTGGATTTGGGGAGGTGATGTAGCAGCTCCGCCTCTGCTGACAGCTTCCAGGAGCACCAAAATAGCCTCTTTCTCCTGGGTGAGCTGCTTTTACAACTGCTGTCCCCAGACATGGACCGGACGCTAGATGATCCTGGAGTCCCGTCTCGCCGTGGGCACTGTCATCTCACGGAACTCCCTGCCCAGTCTGGATGAGGTGGTCACAGTACATATGGCCTATATGGTTAAAGATCCCTCCATGACTCTGGCCTTTTTAATATGAGGCTTTGTGGTGAAAAAGATGATAAATCATCAGAAGCCAGTGGTAATTTGTGGCTTCCAGAGCAAGGATGACATCCCTACTCAGCCCTTTCCCATAAATGCTGGAAGCCATTAATTATCCAATACACAGGCCAGTGCTGGGTTAATCATGGCAGAGAATTCTGATTTCATCCACTCATGCGATACAGGATTTTAGTGGGTCACAGCGGACCACTTCCGCCTGGCTGTAAAACCACTTTCTAGAAGGCAGAAGCTCCCTGTTGAGCAGCCGCTGTCTTACACCATTTGTTTTTCTCCCTAGGAGCTATAAGACAGTCACCAAGGGGCGAGGGAATCTTGTCATCCCTTGTGGTTGGCACTCTCCAACTTCCCATTTAAATGCATCATCAAAATGTCCACATTCTAATCACACTTCTGGAAATTGCTAAATTTTACCATATCTTTAGTTACATAAATTCAACCTAATTCTTTAGTGCTTTTCAAATATTAATGGGAGTCACCTTGGGCCTTGTTAAATGGAGATTTTGACCCAGCAGGACTTGGGGGGGGCAGTTGGAGATCCTAAATTTCTAGTAAGCTCCCAGATGGTGTTGATGCTGCTGGTCTTTGAGAGGCAAGGGTTTAGAGCAGTGGGTGGTTTTGCCACTGGGGGATGCCTGACGATATCTAGAGACATTTTAAGTGGTCACAACCAAGGGAGTCCTTCTGGCATTTAGGGGGTAGAGGCCATGGATGTTGCCTAACATGCTATGATGCACGGGAGAGCCCTCCCATGAGAAAGAATGATCCAGCCCAAAATGTCAATAATGTCAAGGTTGAAAAACAGGGGCTTTGAACAAACTTCAAGTATCTTTGCAGAGTAATTCTTTCTATGCCATTTTTAGCTATCTAACCTTAATCTTATAGGCTGAGCCTGATAAAACCATGGATCTTTGCTTTGACTTACATCAAATCTCATATAACTTCATCTGCTTTCTTTTCCAAGCTATTCCTACGTGGCCCATTCAAATCCCATATCTTTGGGGGCGCCTGGGTGGCTCAGTGGGTTAAAGCCTCTGCCTTTGGCTCAGGTCATGATCTCAGGGTCCTGGGATCGAACCCCGCATCGGGCTCTCTGCTCAGCGAGGAGCCTGCTTCCTCCTCTCTCTCTGCCTGCCTCTCTGCCTCCTTATGATCGCTGTCTGTCAAATAAATAAAATCTTTAAAAAAAAAAAAATCCCATATCTTTGTTTCTCCATTTCTCCACCCTGATCATATCCTTAATTTCTAAATTTTCCTAATGTCCAGCATAAAATTAGCTAGAATAGTGAAAAAGGAAAGTGGATTTCAATGCCTCTCCCTCCCTGGGGCTTCAGTTCCGATCAGACATAGGAGGAGAACATCTATATTCTTCAGAGACGACTCCTTTCCTCTTCGACATTTCCAGTCCAAGCTGAGCACAACACACACTCGGTGCTTCTCTATCCAGGACCAGAAGCACGGATGGGGTCGGCCCACTGGTGGATTTGGACCTGCCGAAACAGGAGAGCACTCCAGAAAACCTAAACTGTTCTTTCCTCTTTTCCTACGGCACCTTTCCATGAGAGCTAATTGCTCTTTTTTTTTTTTTTAATTTACTTATCCCAGAGAGAGAGAGAGAGCGTGCAAGAGAGCAGGAGGAGCAGAGGGAGAGGGGGAGAGAGAGAGAGAGAGAGAGAGAGCACGCGCTCAGAGCCTGACGTAAGGCTCACAAGCCTGGGAGCTTAACTGACTGTGCTACCCAGGTGCCCCAGGAGTTAATCACTATCTTTTTTTTTTCTTATTCAATTAGCCAACATATAATACATCATTAGTTTTAGATGTACTGTTTAATAATTATCAGTTGTGTACAACACCCAGTGCTCGTCATATCACGTGCCCTCCTTAATGCCCATCACCCAGTTGCCCCATCCCCCCACCCACCTCCCTTCCACAACCCTCAGTTTGTTTCTCAGAGTCAAGAATCTCTCATACTTTGTCTTCCTCTTTAATTTCTTCCCATTTGGTTCTCCCTTCCTTCCCCATGATCCTCTGCACAATTTCTTATATCCCACATAGGAATTTCCCAATTTGCATTTCCCATGGTTGCTAATGATCATCAACTGAGACAGCCTGTTTCCAGGCAATATCAGATGTACTGAAACCATGAGTAACTGGCAGAAAGGTCTATGACGGGCTGCTAGTGGGGCTGAGAAATAAGAGGCCAGGCCAGCCCAAGACGTCTCTGCTGCAGGGGAAGAAAGGGCAGGCATGACCGCATTTGGGGACTTACTAGCACGGTGATCCCTTGCTCTTTGCACAGCATGGCTACCGCTCCCAGAAGGATACTCAGCAGTACCCAGAATGTAGAATGTGTTCCCTCTTTGTTACCTGCTGATTCAGAGAAACGACAAACATAAGTCACACAAGCTCAGCCTTCCTAGCACCAGAGCTACGACTCTAAGCATGCACCTGAAAATAGTCACAGTTGAGAGTTGGGTCTCCTGATAGCACTTTTCCGTGGGCAAGTGTACTACGTTCCGCATTTCTGGTTAGACAGTACCCTCTAAATGATCTACACACCCGGTCTCAAGGTGGACCCTAGCAGGCACCCACCGCCTTTGGGAAGCATTTCAGTAAAGCCCTGGGTACAGAGATATCTCATCGCTGGATCCCAATGGGGCAAGTTCCTTTGTCCTAACCTGCCGGCACCTAACAGGCCGCTCTGACAAGTTGTGTTAAGAAATCCCCCTCGAGATTAAGCACTGCATCTGGTCACAGGCTGACCCCAACAGTGACCGCTGCTCCTAGCACAGGGGTGATGGCAGTATCTGAGTGGCCCCGAGAAGCCCTATAGCCACCCACAGAGGAGTCCAGAGAAAGGCACAGGCCAGGCTGGGCTGCCAACCTGCATGCGGACTCAAGCCAAAACATCCCTACGAATGTCAACTCTGTTGTATGAAGCCTGGGGTAAGACTAAGCTCGAGCCATCACTAAAAGTCCCTGAACTGCCTTCTGGAAAGAGAGGGTCTGGCTCCAAAGTGTTTGGTGGGAGATGTCTGCAATTTGGGGGCCAGAGCTGAACTGCTTGAAAGGAAAGGGAAGGCCACATGTGGTGCCCATCTCTGTTCTTCCTTTGTAAGGCTCTCACCTCCTTAAACATTTACAAAAGACATAGGTCTGAAGTAGGGCAAAGTGAACCTGCTTGGAGAGCCAAACTGTTCGCTTGCCTAGGCTGCCTCTGCATCTTGGGTCAGTTCTAATGAAAACTGAATTCCAAATTCCAGCTCTGCTGCTTACTATGTGACCTTGAGGAAATTACTTACATTCACAGTCTCAATAACCTCATCTATAAAATGCGAGCAACGTTACCTACCTACCGGTATATCTGAGATGGGAAAGTTACCTAGAACTATGTGGCCATTTGTGTTAAAAATTACATAAACATTCTTGCCAATGTAAATCATATCTGGAAAGCATACAAGAACCAATCACAGTAGTTTCTGAACAGTTCTAAGAAGAAAATTTGGGGCAGCAGAGGGGAAAAGTCTTACTTTGCACTGTAAATCCCTTTTGTAGTCTTTATATATTTTTTTTCAACTATGTGCATGTGTGGTAGCATCTCTAGCTTCTAGCCCTGATACTAGCAGCACTCCCGTGCTAGTGGTGACAACCAAAAATGTCACAGGCTTTGCAACATTCCTGGGAGGAGGGGAAATCGCTTGTAGTGGGGACCACTGCCCTGAACCGCTGGTACTGATGGGTGGGTCTGTGCACCTGCCCTTGGATCCTGGTTGTCATGCAGGGTCTCAGGCCCCACCCACACCTGCGCCGTCAGAAACACGAGGGTGGGGCCCAGCGTCTGGCCTTTTAACCAGGTTTCCAGGGGCTCCTGATGCCCGTGAAAGGTTGGAGAGCATCACCATAGAGAGGAAGCTTGCTCATAGCCACATCCCTGATGCCATGCGTGGCTCATGGGAGCAACTCAGACTTCTGCTCTCGGAATCCACGGCACCTGACTGACTCTGGAAAGGCAACACGCATTTGGTGGATGAAATTGCTGTCCGCAGTCCACCAGAAACAAATGCTAGAGCCACCACGGGGGGACAGGAGCAGTTCCTCTACAGGCTGTGCAGATCAGCTCCCCTGCACAAGCGGCGGGACTGTTGAAGTGCCGGGACCCTTTCCAAGACGCTTCCAGCAGGGGCCACGCGGTCTTGACTTCAGGACCTTCTAGGATGTGGATTAACTTTCTGCAAGTGCCTATTTCGATTGTAAACTGTGGGTCACTGGAATATTCTTTGTTAGGGTGAGCCCACACCTGTCTCCCTTGACATCAGGTCTTGGCTCTGCTCTGCTCTATCGCCTTTCCAATTGTTCAGGAGGCACAATTGTTCACAAGTTTCCAGTTGTTTATAAGTTGCCTGGAAGCCAACTTCTCCTTACCAACAACCATTCTAGATCAGCGTAGAGAGACCCTTCAAGCCAGCTGAGGGTCACCTCACCTGTAGAAATCAATGACGGATGTGAAACATCCACGGATGTGAAACCGAACGACCACAGTTATGAGTCAGAAGAACAAACCCCATTAAATAAATGACTATATTTGAGTGTTTACATTTTTATGGAACTTACTATTTTGGGGAGGGATTTGCTAGTGATCATCAGCAGACAACATCAAAGCACCTGCCATCCTAGACACCAAAGCCTTTACATAAAATCAAGGTCAAAATAACCGTAAAGCTAACCCTGGCTGGTTCCTTTTGAATGATGATTTTAGGAAAGGCCTCACAAGTTCCGGCAACACAGCCCCGGGGTCCCGCTGGCACAATGGAGGTGATCACAGCTCACTACGCTCCACGCCTTCCGATATGACGGAGAAGGATGGCAGATGCCAACCTTAAGGCTTGTCCTCTCCAAGCCAATGGACACATGGTCCACTGAGCGTTTCTCCCATCGCACATCTCCCTGAGTCTATATCAAACCACACTCGGGATTTTCTCATTTTAGCAGCTGGTAGGTAAATAGGCACCTTTAATTATAAATGAACTCATGTATTACTGGGAGGGGGGGTCTCTTCCACAGATAACAGGAGTAAATGACTCCCCAGTCCAGCTCCCATGCCCCTCAGGAAAGCCCCTCACAACAGGACCTGCTCTAGGCCAGCGTGGAGATGACCCGTGGGCCCCCAGCCTCTGCCTGCTGCTTCCACATCCACGAAGCTTTAGGAACCAAATGAACCTCTCCCCCACTGCCTGGATTAGGGTTTTCTAAGCTTTCTCATTCTCACAATCTGTGTTTGGAACTCTTCATGAAACATAACAGGACTTCCCAATATAAGGCTCCCTGTTTTTAACATTTAAAGACGGTCCATTGGGGGCACGTGGCTGGCTTAGTCGGAGAGCATGAAACTCTTGCTCTTGAGGTTGTGAGTTCAAGCTCCATGTTGAGTGTAGAGATTACTTAAAAAAAAAAAAATTAAGAAAGAAGATCCCTTGACCATTTTACCTTCCATCCTAGAAAAACTGAATTGGCTTGTATTTTACATGACTGTAACCTGGATGAATTCCTCCCCTCTCCCGACCATGGACCAGTGGCTTTGAATAGGAAAAAAATTCCCAGTTCTTCCATTAAAACACCCAAAGGACAGCTCTTGAAGCACTCCATTAACACAAGTTAAATTAGTATAGAGATGTGGAAGTAATGGGCTCTTGTTCCACTTGTCTGGAATTTAAAATGGTTTTCTCCTTAGATGGCTAAATCAGATTTCACCAAATACAGAAAAAAAAACCTTCTACAGAAAACAGATAACCTTCTCCCGAATCTCATCCCATAATTTCACCATGCTTCTCAAACCCCAAGTTTCTGAAAGGGATGTGGACACCCCACACCACTTGAATCCTCTATGGTAATTCTTTTGGAAGAGTCCTACCCTGTAATTCCCTCTTATACTTTTGGTTTGGTTCAGACATGTCCAGTAAAAGACGTGTGAGGGACAATGTTTCTTTGCTAAAGAAATTTCTTTAGTTACAGTGATGATTAAATATATTGCCACTTCTCAACAGTGGTAATTTCTCATCAAAGGCAAAATTTCAGTAGTTAGTTACAAACCCAGTGAGGGATTCAAATTCGGAAAACCGAACTCGAGACCTCCGTTGTCCAGAGAAGGCATCATAGCCAATGAGCACCTGAAACTTACCAGTCCCTAGCAAGATGTGTCGCAAGTATAAATCACACACCTGATTTGGAAGACTCGGTATGAAAAAAAAAAGGACTATAAAATATTTCATAATTTTTATATTGATTATTATATAGTGAAATTGTCATATTTTTATATATTTGGCTAAAAGTGTAGTTAAAATTCATCTAATGGGGGTCTTTTTATAATGTGGTTACTAGCCATTTGGAAATTACATGCATGGCTCACCCTGTATTTCTTGCTGTCTGTCCCATGTGCTCAGAGACCCGGTTTACAGATGAAACGATCTGCACGTGGCCTTGTTTGCATTCCAAGTCTGCCTTTGAAAACTCGGAGAACATGAAGTGAGTCTGCCTCTTTAAATCTCTTTCTCCTGAAACTCTTACGGGATTGGCCACTTGACATTTTCAGGAGTCATAAGGCTAACCATGCATCAACACTTCAGTTTTTCCAGAATTCAAATAGGAAAGCTTAATTTAACTAATGTTTCTCCATGATTTCCTATAAATCAAAGTCTTTACAAATGTGTGGTAGGCAAATGCATGATACGCCAAGGCCAAGTACAAAAGCACTGACAGTGTTTCCAGTATGGGGGTGGTTGAGAAAGAGCTTATAAAGATTAAGTACTCAACTGGGAAACTGGTTTTGAGCCCAGCCTAGTGGACTTCTGGTAACACGACCCATGTTAGCAAAGTTTTGACCCATGTAATTCCCAAGATTTAAAAAAAATTTTTTTAAAGATTTTATTTATTCATGAGAGAGAGAGAGGGACACAGAAGGAGAAGCAGGCAGGCTTCCCACTGAGCAGGGAGCCCAATGTGGGACTCGATCCCAGGACCTTGGAATCATGACCTGAGCCGAAGGCAGATGCTTAACCGACTGAGCCACCCAGGCGCCCTAAAATTTTTTTGAGTCTTGATTTGTCAAGGTGACCAATGCTAATAGTTGTCAAGATACAGCATATCTGGATGAATCTGGACTTTGCATTTATGTAAGCATGCTCTTGTTTAGTAACTAATGCAAGCCGTTCGTCCGTTTCTAAGTTTGAGCATTTTAACAGGACAGCTGAAACAGAGATGACACCTCCAATACAGCTGGCCCTCAACCAAGATTTGGGGAATCAACGGTTTCATTTCTATGTCTACCAGAAGTCTTATTATATTACCACATTTCTTTTGCAATTATGATACGTAATTTAATATCAAAAAGTTAATCATGTGCTCCCTGTAAGGAAGCAGAGCCAGAAGTCACATCTCTTCATTTGACATTAATTTAATGTCTTTAAATCGCCTCACAATGGAAAAATCTGCACCATGAGATGAGAAAAATCTATTTAAAAATTTTTTTTGAAAAAATTACATAACCCTAATATAACACTGTATGTCAACTATATTGGAATTAAATTTTTAAAAAATTACATAAGGAATAATAAAAAGGCAAAGCAAAAACTGATCGTATTAATTTTAAATTTAGAGCTGTTAAAAACAGTAACAATAAATCCTGAGAGCCAGATGTCACTGCCAGTGCAGTTGCATTTATGAATATTTTTATTCAAAAAAATCATCCCCGACTAGGGAATTGTAACTAGTACATAACTAGATGCCAGCATCTCAGGATGTTGCATGCACCCAGAGTTCTCTGTCTCATCTCCATCCAGTCCACTGACTTGTAATCACCAGTGACCCAGGGGAAGAAGAAAAGAACCATTCCTACACCACGTGACATCTCTCAGCACGTAAGAAGACCACCTGCTCCAGGATAATTATGCTGCGTTAGCAGACATCAACAGTTTGTGATCCAGAACTTAATAAACTGGCCTAGAAAATGTTTTCCTTGTTTCTGGATATGCCTGCCGTAGCTAAGAGAATACAACCACTTAGATAAATGGAGACAAAGCCTAATGGAGTGGAGGGAGCCGAGGGGGAATAAAAAACTCACCCCAAAATGAAGAACAGAAACACACTTGTCACTGCTAACACCCACAAGTGCCAACAGATGTGATCAATTTAATGAAGCATGTGCCTTGGATTTGGCACTACTTTCTGGGGGGAGATCCTCTTTCAGAAAAAGCACCGCATTGTATGAGCTACCCTCTTCACCGCTCAATGCCTGGCATCTCCACTGCCTTGAACCTGGCACGCCGTGCTGTGTGTGGGAACCACGCCACCCCGACAGGTGGCCCTGACTCCCTCTGCCAGAGCGACACAATGAGCATCACACTCCCATTCCAAAAGTCGGCGCCAACCAGGCAGTGCCTCCACCCGCCGAATGAAAGAAGTCAGCAGCGGCCGTTCTGAAGTACCAGCCCGTCTGGGGGGAAATCAGGCAACATAGGAACCAATGAAACATGAAGGCAGAGAACAGAAAATACACAGGAACACCACCGTCAGAGTTCAGTTGGCAATGACCCCAAATCTAGAAGCAAGAGTCTTGTGCTACATGATTACACAGTCACCTATTTTTTTTTTTTAGAGCTGCGTGATTCTAAGTCAAAAAAACAAAACAAAACAAACAAAAAACCCGAAGTCTTAAATCAGAATGAAAATGTGAGGACATGATACCCCAAGATTAAGAGTTCTCTTACTTCAGCTGCCTGAACTACGTAAAGACAGCAATACAGCAGACAGAGTTTAAGGGCTTGCAACAACCAATCTTTGGGATCTTGTCTTTCGTAATAGTTTAGAATTTAAAATGGTTGTTTTGGATATGTAACAAATCCATTCCTCTCTTAAAAAGGTTCTCTCCTGCCCAGCATAAATGAACAAATTAAATTTCTCTTGTTCATTTTAGCTTCCCTGAAACAAGTATTTTAAGTTATTTGTTTAAAAGAGAAATCGTGGGGCACCCGGGTGGCTCAGTCGGTCAAGTGTCTGCTT
Organism: Lontra canadensis; assembly: GCF_010015895.1. Taxonomy (NCBI): domain Eukaryota; kingdom Metazoa; phylum Chordata; class Mammalia; order Carnivora; family Mustelidae; genus Lontra; species Lontra canadensis. Next base: position 10,483,233 of record NW_022631067.1, on the reverse strand, counting down.
TTGGCTCAGGTCATGATCCCGGGGTCTTGGGATCCGGGTCCTGTGATGGAGCCTTGCATCAGGCTCCCTGCTCGGCGGGGAGCCTGATTCTCCCTCTCCTTCCTGCTCGTGCTCCCTGTTGCTCTGTCTCAATCTCTCAAATAAGTAAATAAATAAAATCTTGAAAAAAAAAATGGTTTTGACTGGTCTACCATGTTTTACTGTGCAGAGAAATGATCTGTTTCCAATCCAAAATACTAGGCTTTAAATGAGATGTCAGTGTTGACAAGATGTCTCATCATAGGAATAACACTTTTTGTTTGGGGCATTCAGAAATGATGACCAGTGCACCATCCACTTTATCTGACTTTGTGTTCTTCTTTTTTGAGGAAAATGTATGGTTTTCCGGGGTGCTTGGATGGCTCAGTCCGTTAAGGGCCTGCCTTCTGCTCAGGTCATGATCCCACATTGGACTCCCTGCTCAACACGGGAGCCTGCTTCTCCCTCTCCCTCTGCCACTGCACACGTGCTCTCTCTCTTTCTCTCTGACTCTCAAGTGGATAAATAAAATCTTAAAAAAAAAAAAAGTTATGGTTTCCCTTATAAGGACATTTACTTTTTAAAAAAAGGATTCTGTTGCAAAAGATCTTGCATGAAGATATTCTAAGCACCATATCACCAAAAACAAACAAACAAACAAACAAACAAAACAGACAGAAATGTTACGTGAGTAGGTTTTTTTTCCATTTTCTGAAAAGGCAGGGATTCTAGAGGTTAGCACAGAATTGCCTGTTAATAAACTAGCAGTTAAAATTGTCCTGAGCTTTATAATACAGACACTGAATCTATAAAGAAAGCTAATGTATCCCTTCAAAGAACTTTTTAACAAGTTAAAACCACAAATTTCAGAGTACTCAATGTTTTGTTCCCTTATAAAAAATATTAAAAACCTTTCTTGAACTATAAGTTTCTGTGTAGCTGATGCTAGACCTTTCTTTGAATTTATGTTCAGATCCAAAAAGAACAAAGACCAGGTCACTTCAAAGTTTAAACTTTAAGTTTAAACAACAAACAAACAAATAAAAATGTTTAAGTTAAACAATAAAGTTTAAACCTTAAGTTTAAACAATAAATAGCATTATTATTTGTGTCCAATAAATACTGGACTGAACTTCTACCACAGAGGAGCTCTGGTTCTCAGTGGAACACTTACAGACATGTGGATTACATGAGCTACTGGCACTAGGAACCATCATGGCCGTGACAATGTGTTTGGCACATGTTTACCAGTCGGCTTTTTGTAAAAATCACACTGACTAGACAGGGGAAAACAAAAAATGAGTGACTATTTCTTAATATAGCTCAAAGTCCAAATGAAAAAATATACACCTGAATGTCCATTAGTATCAAGCTCTCTTGATACTGAAGGAAATTTAACAGAGATGAAAGAAATTAGTAGCATAAACAAAACTACCATATGATCCAGCAATTCCAGTTCTGGGTATTTATCCAATGGAAATGTACTCCCTGTCTCGAAAAGATATGGCACCCTCATGTTCACTACATTATTTAAAATAGACAACATGTGAGATAAACTCTGTCCATTGGCGAATGAATGGAATAAAGAAAAATTGTTTTATATACATATATATATACACACAGGCACACATTCTCTCTCTATAAAATACTATATGCTATATATATATGCTATAAAATATGCAGCATATATACCATCTAATAGTGTGGCATATTACTATATACTATATATGTATATACACATGATATACTATATAACATGGTATATTACTATATACCATGTAATACCATCATATAGCATATTACACTACAGTATATAATACCACAGTATAGTATTATACTATAAGATGTAGAGTATAAATCACTGTACTATGAAATATATAGTACATATAAAATATATACTGTGTGTACATATAGGTATATATGCACAGTATAAACAGAATGGAATATTATTCAGATATAAAAAAGAAGGAAATCCTTCCATTTGCAACATGTTTGGACCCTGAGGGCATTGTGCTAAGTTAAGTCAGATAGAGAAAAACAAATACCGCGTGATCTCACTTAGACGTAGAATTAAAAACCAAACTCAGAGATAGAATAGACTGGTGTTTGCCAGAGGAGGGCGAAGGTGGGCAGCTAAAAGGTCAAAATTCCAAAAAGTTACAAATCCTGGGGATGAAATGCACAGCATGGTGCCCAGAGGTAACAACACTGTTGCATATTTGAAAGTTGCTAAGAGAGTTGATCTTAAAAGTTCTCATCACAAGAAATGTGTTAACTATATATGGTGATGGATGCCAACTACATTTATTGTGCTCGTTTCACAATATATGCAAACACTGAATCACTATTTTGTATACATAAAACCAATAAAATGTGCGATGTCAATTATATCTCAATTAAAGAAAAGAAAAAAATGCACATTCCAAGAGAAACAGAAAAAAAAAATTAACAGTATAAAGGCCACAGCCATGAATTCTGCATAAATGCGCTATGACAAAGAGGGAGTACTTACTGAGTGCCCACTGTGAGGTGTGTACAGGAAGGAAAAAGTTAACAAGGAAGTATGGAAAACCAGAACATTCTGCTTCTTGAGCATTGTGAATACTGACAGCTTTATTTTAATCAACATATACTAGACTGTAAGTAAGCTCTTTGAGGCCCAGATTGTTCTAGTTTTTATATCCCCAACTCAGGACACAGGAGCTGGTACAAAGGACACCCTCAATGTTTGGTTAATTACTGGTGAAAGAATGAATGACCAAAACTGATGTTAGCTTAAAACAGAATCAGAAAAAGTGTCATCATGGATGCCCTACCAGAAATACTTTTGCATCTAGGGCTCTGCCTGTTTCTTCTCTGCGATGTTATTATTAGCGTATGAAAATACACTCTTCTTTAAAAAGACTCTTAGCCACCGTAGGCATGAAGTTGAACCTTAACATGATGTGTAAGGATTATTCCAGAGAGTTGTTCTCCACAAACAAAGAAGTACTTTCTAGTCTATTATGTTTAATGATCAGTATGGAAAATCTGAAATGCAGAAAAGTGGCTGAAACCATAGTGTCTCGGTCAACAGAGACTAGGAAAGGCTCTAGCAGACCTCATGGGCACCAGTCCTGGAGTGGGGGGTGTGGATAATGAAGCAAATGGGCATTTGGGAGACAGGAGGGAAGGGGGGACTGGCAGAGCAAAGGGGACTGTCTGATATGAGCAGAACATGGGGTGGGGTGAGGGTGAAGGGGGGCGCCATCCAGTCACTGTGTCCCATCCTGCTCTGCCTGCTCCCCAGTCCAGCAGGTGGGCTCAGGGCGCAGAGCCACATGGGGAGAGGGACTCACAGAACTGCAGTCTGTTTCAGATGCGGGCTTCCCCCAAGCAAGCTAATACCTCAGTGTAAGCTTCTTTTTCAAATCTGTGCCTCCAGACCTGCAAGGAACTTGGGAGGCAGAATTTAATCCTGCCCTCCATACTCTGTGGTGTGAAAACAATACGTGGGAGCTGAAAAGAGTAATGCAAACCAACTCAGAATGATGGAGAGTGCTGATTGAGGGGTGCTTGTTTTCAACCACCTACTTTAAACTCACAAGGAATAAAAATGATCATGCTCTGTAACTCAAAGCCTACCTGGGCAGGTGATACAGAGAACAGAGCGGACACAATAGACCAATAATAACTTTCAGGGTGGAGACCCGAGGCTGGATGCGTGGAGGCGGGCAACCTCCTAGCTTTACATTTTCCAATGACTAAGGAAGCTGACAGGGACTATAAAACACCATTCCAGTCTGGAATCAGGGCCACAGGCTTCATTTTCATCGATTCCTTCCTTTTCCTGAAGGGGGGTTCAAGTGAAGAGGGAAACAGATCCCGGAAAGGTGTGTGTGTTGGGGGGTGCTGTAGGCAAGAGGTCAGCACTTCTTTGAAGACCTCCTAATTGGTCCATTTGTCTTCTGTTCTAAGTAACTTCAACCTAATGAAAATCTATTTATATTCTTAAAAGGCTCTCCGCGGAAGCTATGTCTGCTACTGCTAGCTGTGTGCAAACATTAAATATTTCCCGGTTAACTTTCTTGAAAACATTTACACACATCACATTAAAGGCCCAACAATCTCCTTCCGGTTTTAAAGCAAACATATAAATGTCAAAAGAATGCTACCAGACCGAAGAAGAAAGGTCACCTTGCTACTACAGTTAACATAGTTCCATTAGGACGGGAATATACCACACCAGTTTCTCAAGCATCAATGTATTCATTGAAAAGCCATCACATATTAGAGCACTTTTTTTTTTTTTAAAGATTTTATTTATTTATTTGTCAGAGAGAGAGAGGGAGAGAGAGCGAGCACAGGCAGGCCGAGTGGCAGCAGAGGCAGAGGGAGAAGCAGGCTCCCTGACGAGCAAGGAGCCCGAAGTGGGACTCGATCCCAGCACGCCGGGATCATGACCTGAGCCGAAGGCAGCTGCTTAACCAACTGAGCCACCCAGGTGTCCCTAGAGCACTTTTATCTTCGGTATTAGCTCCCAAAGGCTTTATTTTAAAAATGTATCTTCTGTGAAGATGGCTCTTGGAAATGATTTTGTAATTTACAAATGAATTCAAAAGCATATCAAAATATGCTCAGTTGGTTAAGCATCTGTCTTCAGCTCAGGTCAAGATCCTGGGGTTCTGGGTTTGAGACCGACATGGAGCTCTCTGCTCAGTGGGGAGCCTGCTTCTTCCTCTCCCTGTATCCCTCCCCAGGAGCGCTTGTGCTCATGCTCTCTCTCTCTCAAACATACAGCTTAAAAAAAAAAAGAAGGTCAATGCTAAAGGAACCAAGAAAAGACTATACGACGTCTTTCGTTTTACTCCATTCTGCAGGAATACTCCACATTAACCGAGGCTAATAAATGTATCCATTCATTGGACAGAAGAACTTTTAGTCTCCTGATAGTTTTTCATTATTTCACCAAATTAATCTTTAGAAGTAGTGAGAAGTTTTATTCTGTCTCCTAAATTATATGTCCCACATGTTAAATCTATCAACATTGAGGATTTTCTTCAGAAAACACTTCTGATGTCTTTGACATGCATTCAGAACAAGGAATAGATTCTTTAAGGGAGGGATGTGTTAAAATTAATAAAATGATTCTTCATGAAACTTCAGAGTTGTTTTGGGGAAAGGCCAACAGATCTGATTTCTAATTTTCTTTCAGAAAAATAGAACTGATAAATTACTGTCCTCTGTAATTGCAAATTCAGATCTGCCCATTGAAGAACATGAGGTAGCACCATCTGTAATGAGCAAAAGAGTGATTAGTAGGGGCGCCTGGGTGGCTCAGTGGGTTCATCACCTGCCTTTGGCTCAGGCCAGGATCCCAGGGTCCTGGGATTGTGTTCCACGTCGGCGGGGCTGGGGGTTGTCCCTGCTTAGCGGGGAACCTGATTTTCTCTCTCCCCCTCCCTGCTGCTCTTTCTCTTTCTCTCTCAAATAAATAAAATTTAAAACCCCCCCAAAACAACAGTGAGTAGTAATGGACCCCCAACCCCTACTCCCACTCCCACTCAGATCCAGTCTCATGGAAGAGCCACTTGATGGTGCCCAATGTGCTGAGGCTAGGGCAGGTGCACTCCTCCATCCCCCCTCCTCCCCCACCAGATCCCTAGGGCCATGTGTCCTCAGGAATTTAATGATCATGACAGGTAGGGAGGTCTCAACCCAGGAAGAGGTGGACATGCCTTCTTGCTAAGTTAGCTTTCAGTCTCCAGGAAGAAAAGTCACCACCAATATTCTCTATCCTGTTCTATTGCGCCGTCCCCAACCTCTCTGCTGTATCAGAAACACAGGGAGTCAGAAGGAAATTGATGGTTTCATCTCAGTATGAAAAAATAATGGTAACAAAAGGGGGTGCAGAGTGTGGCTGGGTGTAACCAACTTCTGAGGGGGTCTGGTACAGTCTGGGGCCACTGGGGTCACCCTTGGTATGTGTCTTAGCAGAGCCGTTGGTTTGAGAGCACAGGTGCTCCAAGAAAATCTGCCCCATGTCCAGCCTGTGCAGGATGGGAGGGAGGGGGCACCGTGAATGAAAAACCTCATAGGCCCTCCCCAGTCCACCCCCGGAAACTATGGACAGTTTCTAGATGGAAGTTCAAGGTAGATAACTATGAATACCTAGAACATCCAAACAACACAGCCTGTGCTAGAAGAGTTTACAACCCTGCCTGGATCTTTTCATAGGAAAAAACCAAGGGTTAAAAGGAAGCCTATTGGGTACACCAATGTTCAAAGCAGCATTAGTCACGGTAGCCAAAAGATGGAAATAACCCACAAGCCCACCGACAGATAAACAGAAAAATGAGATGCGACAGTGGAATTATTCAGCCTTGACAGAAATTCTGACACATGCTACAGCATAGAGAACCTCGAGGCTGTTATGCTGGGTGAAATAAACCAGACACGAAAGGACAACTACCGTATGATTCCACTTACATGAGGTACCTAGAACAGTTACATTCTGGACAGAAAGCAGACTGGTTGTCGCCAGGGGCTGGGGAGGGGAGATGGGGAGTCACTGTTTCATGGGTACAGAGTTTCAGTTTTTCAAGATGAACAAGTTTTGGGCGTGGACAGTGGCAACGGTGACAGAACAAGGGGACTGTATTTAGTGCGCTCAACTGGTACACTGAAAAACGGTTAAAATGGGCACTTTTATGTTCACTATATTTTACCACAATAAAAATAAGGGGGAAATGCTGCTATAGTGACTTTGATGTCCCCTAACTTAGCTTAAATAATTACTGACTTCTGGCAAGTCTGGCAACATGCTTCCTGCCTCCTCTCAGATTACTCGGAAGCAAATCCCAGACATTATTCCATTTCATCTATAAATACTTCAGCCTGTGTCTCTAAGAGAAAAGGACTGTTTTTAAAATACACCTGTGATGACATTATCATGCCTAATATTTTAACAATTTGTTAACAGAATTGAATGTGTCTCCTGGTTTGTTTATTTATTTATTTAAGAGAGAGAGAGAGAGAGAGAGAGAGGGAGGGAGAGTGCGCGAGCGCGTGCTGGGGGAGGTGGAGGGAGGAGAGGGAGAGACTCCCAAGCAGACTCCTGCTGAGCATGGAGCCCGACACGAGGCTCCATCTCACGACCTTGAGATCATGACCCGAGATGAAATCAAGAGTCGGATGCCCAACCGACGAGCCACACAGGTGCCCCCCTCCTGGTTATTTGTAACGGTGGTTTTGAAAAGCTTTGCCTCATCGGTCCAGTGAGTACAGACTGATGAACAGGAGAACAGCACAAGGCAGTTGGCCTTGGCTTTGAAATGAGTTAGAATCCAGTGAGTTAGACTCCAGTGTGAACCCAGTTCTGCTATAAACAACTACGTGAGCCCCCAAAAGTTACTGCAACTGTGAGTCCTACATCTGGAAAATGGGAAAGTAACTCCACCTACTTTAGAGATTGTTCCATAATTAAATGAGAAAAAAGAGAGACACCTGCATACCCATGTGCCAGTAGATGGTCAAGAAATGGCAGCTGTTACATTAACAGCAAAGTCTTCTACGTTCCTAAGTAAAAACTGCTGGAAACCCCTAATAGTCAATCCAGAAAAAAGTTCTGGAACCCCTCAGATGGTGACAACTACGCTGGGAATCACCTGTCTCAGAGCCTGGCAAACCCTGCCAAGGACATGGCAGGAAGCATCTCAGGCTTTGAAGCCAGCGGGCCCATGTGGACGCTGCGAAACTCCGCCGTGGCAGGGCGAAGCGGCCCAGACAACGTGGCAAGAAATGAGTGTGCCTGTTTCACAACACTTTATGGACAGACACTGGAATCTGAACTTCATGTAAGTTTTTGTATGTCACAAAATGTTATCATTGTTTTTTATTTCCCAACCATTTAAAAGTGTGGAAAATCAGAGAGCTGAGGACGAGTCAAGTGCAGGCCGGGGAAACAGTGGAATGTGCGGAATCCCCATGCCCGGTGGCCGGGGCCCAGTCCCGGGGGCTCCCATCCCGCCCACCCGTGCCTCTTTGCAACTCCCCCAGTGGCTCCCGTTCTGGTGCCACAACTAGGGTATCCAGGATGCCAACCCCGCGGTCCTCACCCCCCACCTGCTCCCGGACTGCCTCCTGTGAATCCCTTGGCACACGGCATAGGAGGACCAGGAATGGTGACAGACAAGAAGATGGGGAAGAAAATGAAGAAAGCTCACAAAAAGACACAGAAGTGCCATGAGAATGGCAAGCGTTCCCCCCCTGTCCTTCCAGCACCGACTCTGACCGAATCCAGAGCCCGGACCCTTCCCTCAAGGCTCTCCAGGTCCAGTCTCCCATCAGACTTCAGGTGTCATCTTGTGCTGGGGAAAAGAGACCCTGTGTCCCTCCTCTGTCCAGTCTGAGCCTTCCACTGGAGGCCGTTCAGCCCTAACTGGCTCGGAAAAGCGAGAAAAGAATGACCATGGGCTAGCGAAGACTGTCTTCTCACCCCTGGGATAGAACTTTTAGCGGATGAGTTTAGTAGGAGAACCATTTCCTGAGGATGGTGAAACCTTTGAGCTAAATGCTGAAGATGAATTTAAGATCTATAAAATGTGATTTTTTTTTCTTACTTTCTTTTGTAATACTCAGGGTTGTGAGGTATTGTGGAAATTGAATTATGGGAGAAAAAGAAACTGCCCCATTTTTATAATAGTAAAAAACATGTAAAAATCATTATTAAAATTTGCTGTAGTGGTCATTAAATTAGGTAGTAATGGCTCAATGCGTATTTGGAAAAAACAACTCATTCTTAGCTTGCAGGCCACATGCGAAGGGGTAGCGGGTCGGACTTGGCCCCTGGGTCCCTCTGTTTACTAACCCTGAGATTTCCGCTTCATCGACCCCAGCACAGAATTCGGAATGAGCGGTCTGCTCTTTAGTATCAATAAGAGATTATTTACGGAAAAAACCGAAGTACATATATGACAATATACATATATGACAATCCTACGAAAGGCCTGGCAGCTAGAGCACACCTGAGCTTTGAGAAACTCTGGAAAAGCCTCAAGCAGGCCAAGGTCCACGCACTCCTGTTTAAAAGGCTCCGCTCCAACATTCCAGAAGAAGTCACCCCCCCTGCCTCTCCCCCAAACAGAAATCACTGACTGCGAGGTACAAGGAGAGCTCTGCAGTCCATACGCTTCTGACTTCCTCAGATAACAGAAACTGAATGTAGAACTTCTGCTGGAGCTTGCAGGCATGACAGCTACATACGCTGAATTCCTCGCATCCAGTGTCTACGATAAGGCGACTGGGAAGGTCTGACTTGAGTTGGGGCTGACTGGAATCCACGCACTGAGCAGAGGCATACGGGGATCCTGCTGCCTCTCAGTCAATGCACCTGCTGGGCCGCTCCAGGCCACTCCTCCAAAGCCCCTGCCCCGACACACACACTCAATGAGCCGTTGCAATGCCAGCAACGAGGACTTTCTTTGTACGTATTAATACCGCGCCAATGACAAAACCAAGAATTTCATAATCCAGGTCCATACCCATCACTGTTCGTTCATTTTAGACTTTTTTCTATTTCCCTCACGGAGAGGTTTTAATAAGGAATAGTAAACAAAAGTGTTTGTCCCCCTGCAATTTTGCTGCAAATATAATGACAAAAATTGATCACAGCTGCTTTAGGAAACCGCAAAAACTCCTGGTCTCACCACCCTAAAAGGCTCCCGTGTGAATGCTAATGTACGAACTTTGTATTATCAAAAACGCAACGGAGTAAACACGTATCTGAAGAGAGACCTTTTGGCCAACATTCTCTTAAAATGATAAAATTATATACATAGATAATTTCTCATCTCAAAATTAAGAAGGTAAACATCATGCTTACTTTCTCTAAATGCTTTACAGTAGCCCAGGAAAGATAACAGAAAGAACAGGGCCCCCAGGAGGTCTGCACGGCCGACAACACCAGCAACCTTGAAAGAAAGAGAAGAAAAAAAGATTTACATGAAAAAAATTTTTTTTAAAAATCCTAAACTTAGGAAACATGATAAATTTCTTAGAAACAAAAGGCAAAAACCATACTAGATTCTGCCATCTATTAAAATAACTGCAACAGTCCTGTGGTCTTATCTTCCAATTGGTTTTTCTTTTCCCTCTTGGACTAAGACTTGGGTTAGCTGCTTCCAAGAGAGTGGGATGGACACGACTGTTCTGCTGCCTGTTCTGGGAGCAGGAGCCCCACCACAGCACCCTGCACCCTAGAGCCCAGACACTGATGCTGATGTCCCCCAAGTGGATTTTCAACAGAAAATGCTAGAAGCTCGAAGGGCAGAATATTGAGCAAAGAAAATTTGACCAAAAACATGCAGGAAAGGTGGGAAAGAGATGTGAAAAGTCACCAGGCAAAGAGAAAAAGGTACAGGGACAACCATGCAGAGCCACCCCTGCCACTGTTGCTCCTTTCAAGACCAAAACCGATTCGTGGGGGGCTTAACCTGGAAAGCAGAACGCTTCACACATGACTGAGAAGGAAGACGAACACAGAATAGGGTCTCCCATTTCTTTCTGCCACGACTGCCCTTTCCTTCTTTACCTTAGTAATAACAAAGCAATGTAAAATCTGTGTCTCACGTCACATCTGGTAACTGTTCTCTAAACATCTCCTGGCAGAGAAAGACTGAGAATCCCATTCAGGAGTGTGGGTCTGGCTTACGTGGCACACTTTGCTAACCAGCACTTGGATGCGACACGTGCCACGTCCCGTGTTCCTGGGATTCTGTAGGTATTACTCCAATGGCTGGTAAGTTTATTTATTTTTTTTTTTTAAGATTTTTTATTTATTTAACAGAGAGAGAAATCAAAGTAGGCAGAGAGGCAGGCAGAGGTGGGGTGGGAAGTCGGCTCCCTGCTGAGCAGAGAGCCCGATGCGGGGATCAATCCCAGGACCCTGAGATCATGACCTGAGCTGAAAGCAGAGGCTTAACCCTCTGAGCCACCAAGGCGCCCCAAGTTGATCTTTTCTTAAAGGACATGAAATGTGGGACAGAATAAAGACTAAGCTATAATGGAGGTAACAGAATAATACAGTTCACATGAAAATTACTATATTTATATTCGATTCCCAACTGTTGTGGACAAGCAGTGGCTAAAGAGAATGCCTTTGAGCGACGATTTCCCACTACCCTGGCTAGCTGTAAAATGCTGGAGGTGATTATCCATTCTGATCGCTCATTTCTGATAGCAGCGTGTGTGACCATGCAAGGTGTCCCACAATCGTTAAGATTGAAGGAGCTGATGAATCCAGCCTGTGAGTGCCACCCACGGGAAAAAACCTCTGAAGGAGGAAGCTAGGGACAGACAAAGGGTCCACAGATCCGGACTAAGCATGCCAATATGCCGGAGGGGTAAATGTACCATGACTCCGTGAGTGCAGTGAACACGTAACGAGAGTCCCTGAACACTGCGGCCTGCGGCTCACTCAGTCAGGCACTCGGGAGAACGGGGCTGCAGGTAAAGTGAGCAGCGCCTGGCACCCAGGAGGGGCACCTGGCACGCAGCAGGCACGGGCTCACTGTGAGTTCCCTGCGGGAATCCTGACCGCGCTTCCTCGAGCACCGGGAGCAGAAAGGAACAGACAAACAGCACAGGAGCTCAGGGCCAGACGCGGGTATGGGCTCCAGAGCACTGCAGTGAGTGACACAGGGAACGGCTGGTCCCCTGGGCTCCCCCGCTAGGACATCTTGCATCTGAGCCTAGCTACAGGGCCCAAGGATGACCTTGAATCTCAAACCCTCGCAGAACACAGAGTAATCCGAACCCAGGCAGAGAAGCTAATCCAAAGGGGTCCCTCAAGCCAGGGGCTCAGGAGAAGCAGAGGTGGGGTGGTGAGGGGTCAGAGAAGAAGGTTTACTGAGATGAGTGAAGGGAGGAAAGCGTTTGGGTAAATACCCGGGATGGGGCCAAAACCACCAGCCTAAACCACCTGTTACCTCGGCAGCTAGAATACACTTAAAGACCAGCACTAAAATGAATGTCAAACATGATAAACTTATTTCTTTTTAAAGATTTATATTTAGTTATTCTAGAGGGAGAGAGAGCATGCACCTGTGTGCATGTGTGTGGCGGGGGTGTGGATCAGAGGGGGAGGGAGAGAGAATCTCATGCAGACTCCTCGCTGAGCGCAGAGCCCGATGTGGGGCTCGATCGCAGGGACCCTGAGATCACAACCGGAGCCGAAACCAAGGGTCAGATACTCGGCTGAGTCACCCAGGTGCCGCCAGAATAAGCTTATTTCTAAACAAACGTTCTTTGGCTAATGGGTGAAAATACTTCCAAGTCCTTATGCGATGTATGCGACATTATCGGACATAAAGAGAAACAAATTTTTAGAAGTATGGCAAATGTTTTAAAGCAAAAAGAGTTTTTAGCCCTTACAAAGAATTTTCGACATCATGATTAAAAAGTGACTTCACAGAAAAAAAAAAAACCGAAAAACATTTTTAAGGGCTGTCCAAGGAAGTACTGAGTCCACTTGTTTGGGGAATGGGCAAGACTACACAGAGACTTTATTTTCTTTTCTAATATTTGCATAGTATGTATTTCCAGGCAGAGGTCTTTATAATAGCCTTTGTAGGCTATTTTTTTTTCTTACAAATGAAAGAGAGCAGACTCTGCCATCCTCAGATATGCCACTTTGCATATTGATTATTTTGAATTAAAGGGACTTGAGAAAACAGTCAGTTTCTCAGAAGGATGATCTGACCATCCTTTGTCTCCCTGAAAGCAGGAAACAAATCTCTCCCATGACAAGCACCCTCCCTCCCATCAGAAGGGTAGAAGGTGGCCTCATCCCCAGAAGCAGGGAGTTTAGGGCCTGAGAAAGCTGTATAAACAACCCTTGTTACTTCACTAATTCACTACTCCAAGCCCAAACCCTTGTCCTGACAATTCTTCGCACATTTAGAAAAGGTGCCTGCTTTGGACACTTCTTTGAATCTCAATTTTTATGAGGCTCCAGAAATTAATTTTTTCTCCCGTTAACCTGTCTTATGTCAATTTAATAACGAGGCCAGCCAAAGAACCTAGGAGGGAAGAAGGAAAAATGTTTCCACCCCTACAGAGGTAACCGTTAATGCTCATATTCAGGTATTCTAGAGAAATCGCTGCAATTCCCTCAAAGCCATAGAGCAGGTAGTGGTGTTCCTGCTAGGAACAAACTGCATCGGGGGTGTCAAGAAGGAATGAGAGGAAGGGAAAGGGGGATGCTTCCCCAGCTGATGCCTTCAGTATTGAACTCTGGGTTTGTGCACAGACGGAACCCCTAAGGAGGCCTGCATTTCTCTCTTTGATACCAAATCCAGGCAACCTGAAATCCCTACCAATACTCTGAGGAAAAGGAAAACGTACAGTGGCATTGGTGTCCTTGGGGGTCTCCATCCTGATGGCCGCAGACAAAGGGCCAGGCGACCCTCTCCCTTACCTCTCCTCCCTCCCCTAATGCCTAGGCTTATAGGCCTACCAATACCCCAGAGTGATTTGGGGTGGTATACTTGAAAATGAGAGACATTCATGTCAGTTGAAAAGCAAAAAAACACTAATTATAATTATTTCATCACCCACTGGGGACCGGGAGTTGGGAAGACTGACCAACGCACAGTGATTTGCCTGGGACTGTCCGTTTTAAAGTGGCAAGTCCCATATCCCGGGACCCCCTTAATAATGGGCAGAATGGGGGGCTAGACACCCTAGAAGACTGGGAAATTCAGGTTCTTATATGCAGTGGACAAAAACATTCTCAATGCTAATATCAAGAAGGTATAAAGACACAAGACACATGAATTTAATACAAAGAAATTTATATCACTAAAACCTGGACGGGCCCCTGCCGCCACTGCTCTCCCTTAATAAACGTAAAGAGAAGCACAATAACCATCCAACCCCAGTCCCCATCCTCCATCACCATTCAGTGTGGGGGCAGCATGGAGGGCCCTGGTCCAAAGTCCACAGCCCAGGGCTACTTCCCCAGCACGGGTCTGGGGCCTTCAAAGGGCTCTCCTTCCACCTAACTCTTTGGGTCCTGCTTTTTGCTTATTTCTAAAGCTGGGTTACATGTAGAATGGGGCCTTACAGGGGGGTGAGATAGGAGGAAACTGAACACTCCCTATTTGCCAGAACAATGAATGATGAACATGCAAATTATTTGTCTTAAGAATGCTAACTTGGGGGTACTTGGGTGGTTCAATCAGTTAAGCTCTGACCTTGCTCAGGTCATGATTTCAGGGTCCTAGGACTGAGCCCTGCGTTGGGCTCCCCACTCAGAGGGAAGTCTGCTTCTCCCTCTCCCCGTGCTCCTGCGCTCGCTCTCTCTCAAATAAATAATTAAAATCTCAAAAAAAAGAATGCTAATTTTTAATCACCCATAATTTTTTCTTACAATTTGAGTTTCAATGACTGATGGAATGGAAGGGTACATGAGATGAAGAGATTTTTCTCAAGTATTCCCTTCTCTCCTATAGCTAGAATTTCCTCGGCTGCTTTTTAAATATTTCAAATGTAGAATTTTAGGGTTCATATGTTCCCAGATTGCATTAACTGGGGCATGGGTGTGTGTGCACACACCTAGTTATACTTCCTGGCATTTCAAACTTTTCTAGAAACTAACTTCTCAACATTTTAATCCATCAGAAAGGATGAATACCCAATTTTTGTATCAACATGGACGGGGCTGGAGGAGATTATGCTGAGTGAAATAAGTCAAGCAGAGAGAGTCAATTATCATATGGTTTCGCTTACTTGTGGAGCATAAGGAATAACACAGAGGACATGGGGAGATGGAGAGGAGAAGTGAGTTGGGGGAAATTGGAGAGGGAGATGAACCATGAGAGACTGTGGACTCTGAGAAACAAGCTGAGCCGTTTGGAGGGGAGGAGGGATGGGGGGTTGGGTGACCCTGATGGTGGGTATTATGGAGGGTAGGTATTGCATGGAGCACTGGGTGTGGAGCATAAACAATGAATTTTGGAACACTAAAAAAAAAAAAAAAGAAAAAGAAAAGAAGAGAAAAGAAAAGAAAATTAAAAAAAATCCAAAACAACAAAACCGACTTAGAAAAATAAAATAAAATAAAATCAGAATTTTAGAGACATTTCTTTGGTTAATAATTCAACTATTTCATTTTGCTTTAAGATCACACTAAATTAGATGAGGACCAAAACTGTAAATCAGTGCTTTTGCCAGAAATTCCTTTATTTCTGATCGTGTGCACTATTTCTGGGTCCCAAAAAATACTTAAGCCATAAGGAGGACTCACGTGGAAACAAATTCTAATTTGGTCACAGTCATATATAAATAGTCTACAATCAATCTTTTACAGCAGTTTCCAGATTGTCAGTCCTCTGAATTTGCTAAAGTAAAACATGAGAATTTTTTTTTTAAAGGTTTTAAGTGAGAAGATGCTAGGAGAAGGCTGTGATAACAACTCTGTACAATCCCCTTAATACCGAAGAACAGCGCTTAATAAAAGCAGACGCTAAAGGCAGGAATTCTGTTCAATATTTTGAAATTCACATCAAGATGCTCAATACATTTGGTTAAATGGGGGGGATTTAAATACACATGAAATCCAGAAATCTGTTGCAGAGAAGTAATAAGAAATATGTAGTATTTTATACTGGGTACCTCATGCTCACAGAATGAATGGCTAAAATCGAATCTTTTACTTAGCAAACATGCAGACTTTCATTTTCAAAGGGTTCCATGGTAGCAGGCCTCGGGTGGTTCTTGAAATGCTCACAGATCTAGTGCAACCCCAGTACAATGTGCACCAAATACATTCAACGGCAGCTCCGTGGAATAAAGACGTGGCCCGCAGGACAGCAGGTTAGGACCCTATGCCCCATCACCTGGGCAACCTGGGCCTCCTGGGCCAAATCTTCCAAGGGGAAGAGAGGAATGCAGGCGGCAGAGAAGAGAGGAAGGAAGGTGGAAGAGCTCTTGACCCAGCACAGGGTGGGACCCACACCTTCCCAGCGCAACTCAAAGTGTGCGGGCCTCTCCTCGGTGTGAGATTGTCAGTTCTATCCCTAGACGGCTCATGCGAAGGTAGGGAAATTAAGTCCGACCCTTGGCCGAAGACCTTGCTTTGGCCTTTAGACCCCCAAACCGGGAAATAGTCACCATTTACGCTTTCCAGTGTGGTCATACAGGGGAGATGGGAAGCATCACCAGAGTTCACCGCATATGGTGATGACGAAGTCCTCAACGCCCCCCCACCCGCTAGGGACCCGGCATTTTTCATGAGAGAGACCTGTTAGGGCCGCAAATAATTGTTTCAAGTGTGGGGCAGGGTGTAGCCCTGTATCCTTTCTACTGCGATGAGACTCTTCAAAGGAAGCCTGTTTGAGGGAATAAGCCAACATATGACAGGCTCCTTGTCCTCACCCAAGGACAGATGCCCCAGGCGGATGGACGGACGGACACTACTTACACACTCCGTGTGCACCGGATGCGTGGCGAAGAGCAGAGCGGCCAGCAGGGACGACCTGGGGGCCAGGTTTAACCGCCGGCCTCTACTGGTGTACTGCAGGCCGCCGAGCAGCACGGAGAACACGTCCAGCATGAGGACGGAGATGCCTCCGTGCAGGAGGATGTTGGTCATGTGGAAACTCATGGGGTGGAAGCCTCCAGACAGATAGTAGTTGATCCTGTAAGTGAAGGGGGTTCACACCAGATGCGCGGAAGCGTGCCAGAGAAAACACAAACCACCCGAAGAAGAAAGCTGGTGAGTAGCAGTATTCCAGGGAGAAGAGGAAGTTTGTCAAAAGCAAGATAAAAAATGCCTATCAAGTGAGGAAGGTTGAAGAAAAGGTGAGAGCATAATTAACTGCAGGGGGAAAAGTGGAGGCCGAGAGCATCTTGGAGGAGCAGGAGATAACATGGAGAGGAAAAGGAAAAGGAAAGCTGAACGGATTTTTTAAGCGCTAAAAGGCAAGACTGCAGGCCAAGACGATGTAACATAGCACCCATTCGTCCTGGCTCCCCCCAGGGACCCAGGTTTAAGACAGTCCCCAAATCTGCTTATCCAAAGACACACAGGCACTCCTTGATCTTTCCTCCGTCAGCCTTCCACCCAACCAAACACATTCCCATGGTCTGGAATTCTTACTCCTGCCTGCTGCCCACCGGCCAGCAGCTCCATTCATCATTTCTCTGCTTCTGAGAGGCCCGTTCCCACATGCCTCGTGCGCCCGAGAAACAGCTCAGAATGGGAGGTTTGGTGAGCTGAATACATCTACCCCCCCGCAAATGGGGAGTGGGGTGAGAGTGTTTTTAGCTTGATTTTGTTTCTGCACACTGACTTGGTAACAGTAGGAAGGTTTTTACCTTATTATTTTCGTAGTGGAAAACCCCCCACAATGGCATTAGACGCCACGAGCTGCCTTGACTCACATTGTTTCTCCCGTGTTGACCAGAAAAGGCCCCACCTCCAAGGAATGTGCAAATATGGAACGTTGCCCGAGTTGGCACGTCATCCTTGCACAGGGGCCAATGAGCATCTCCTCCGTATCCTTCCACCCTCAGGATCCGCACTGGCAAAGCCAGCCCTGGAGTCCGGTGTCCTCAGGCGCGTTCTCTCCACCTTCCCGGGACCCATTCCTACCAGCTGGGATTAGCACGCACTTCTTGGAGCCCCCATGAGTGAGACCACGTTGTCCCCCAGGATCCACTGGCGCTCCTCCCGCGCACCCGGAGGCTCAGCCCACCGAGCCTGGCACAGCAGCCCGCCCCGCCCGCGCAGTCACACCTCACCTGAAAGTCAGGACGGTCAGTGGACGGTAGGACTTGTGGCTGGTGTTGCTGCTCAGCCTGCTGCCCCAGAAGTCATGACGCCACAGGTCCCCGAGGGGCGTCTCCGCTCGGAGGTCCTGCGGGACGCAGCAGAGGGCATCCTGAACAAAGGCGTCCCGGCCCCTCCCCCGCCCCGTGAGCTCTTCCCTGGAGCTCCGCGTTCGCTCTGGTCCATCTCTCCCACCCGAACTGGCCCAAACCGCCTTGATCTCTCACCTACCACGCCGCCAGGCCTCCCAGCGGGTCCACTTCCCAGGCTGCTCTCTCCGAGACGCAAACTGGGTCACCTGCCCTATCCTGCTTGAAGCACTACGGTAGCGGCCGGCCTCCACGACAGAGCCTAGCCCGGATGTGGATGCCCCAGCCCAGGGTGCTCTGGCTCCTGCCGAGCTCTGCCCGCTCATCTCCCTCAGGCTCTGACCTTTGTCCCAACCCCACTCAGCACCTGCTGCCGCCCATCCCGAAGGCTGGGCACGCGCAGGTGTCCGCCAGCTACCCCTCAGCTCCTCACAGCCCAGTTCCTCCCACCTCAACCTTCACGTCTTAACCTTAATCCTTCATATCTTAACCAGCTGTGACCTTCCTCAGCGGACGCCGTTCCCCTTCCAGAGGTCTCTGGGCATCTCGGCCCTGGCCTTACAGCGCCTGGCACACTGCCCCACCGGACTGAGAGTCAAGGAGGCCCGGGCCACATTGCGTAGGTGGGGAGTATACAGAAGGTGCTTAATCTATGTTGAACGTGCATAGTCCTTTCATATTCATATGATTTCTCTAAATTAGCCCAGGGAAAACATGAGTGGAAGAGCACGCATTATTTTTGATCACGAGCTAAACAGAAAAGTTAAAGATAAAACAACTTCCATGTAATTGTTCAAGATAAAAATCACTAAATATTAAAAAATGATACCTACCTTACTATTAAGGTAATTTAATTTGGTCCTATACTACAGATGTTTAAAAATGCATCTTTTAAAGAAGCATTTAAATGTAAAACTGGGGTGCCTGGGTGGCTCAGTCAGCTGTGTCTGACTCTTGGATTTCGGCTCAGGTCCTGATCTCAGGGTTGTGAGATCGAGCCCCGCATCTGGCTCCGGGCTCAGCGTGGAGTCTGCTGTTCTTCTCCCTCTGCTCTTCCCCCGACTCATGCTCTCTCCCTTTCTCTCAAATAAATAAATAAATAAATAAAATCTCCAAAAAAATAGATGTAAAACTAAATTGCTTAAACTGTGTCTAACAAGAAGGGGCAGATATAGCACTATAGAGTAAGCAACAAAAGTGAAGGTTAATATTCTCTTTAAAGCATAGTTAAACAGGAATATTTTAGGGACTAGCAATTATGACATGCTAAGCACAGCGTATCAGTCAACGCTCTCCGTTGCATGAACTAGAATCAACTCTGATTAACATAAGCAAAAAAAAAAAAAAAAAAAAGGGAATGCTTTAAAGAAGAGGGCAAGGCTCACGGACTCCCAGGGCGGCTCCCGGGTTTGGGGCGCTGTAGCCAGAAGCACACCCACACATCACACCGCTGGATGCCCTGCGGAACCTGCCCACTCCTTTTTGTGGGACTAGCTCCCGATGCCAACAGGGGCAGTCTGCATCCAACCCAGACAGTCTCTGCAGCTTCTGACACCCAAGGTGGGGAAAGCATCAGGCAGAAATACATCCAACCTTGGGGCACCTGGGTGGCTCATTGGGTTAAAGCCTCTGCGGGGCACCTGGGTGGCTCAGTGAGTTAAAGCCTCTGCCTTCGGCTCAGGTCATGATCCGAGGGTCCTGAGATCGAGCCCCACATCGGGCTCTCTGCTCAGCAGGGAGCCTGCTTTCCCCTCTCTCTCTGCCTGCCTCTCTGCCTACTTGTGATCTCTGTCTGTCAAATAAATAAATACAATCTTAAAAAAAAAAAAGCCTCTGCCTTCAGCTCAGGTCATGATCTCAGGGTCCTGGGATTGAGCCCTGAATCGGGCTCTCTGCTCAGCAGGGAGCCTGCTTCCCTTCCTCTCTCTCTGCCTGCTTGTGATCTCTGTCTGTCAAATAAATAAATAAAATCTTAAATAAAAAAAAAAAAAGAAATACATCCAACCTGGCCGGCCCGGAAGAGCAACTGGTGTCTACAGCATGTAGGGGAGCTCGGGAATGATTCACGACCTCAGCGGCTACTGACTCAAAGGGCCAGGCTTGCGGTTGGGTAACAGAGGCAAAGCTGGTCACCTGATATCTACTCTGAGGGTGAATTTTCCTTCCCTTGTGTGTCAGCTTCAGAGCCCTTGAGCGTACTGTCCCCTCTTCTGAGGGTTGGTTGGGTATTTCACGAAGGTCTCGGAACCGCCCGCTAATCTGGTGGGCTCAGTTTCGAAGCTGGAAGTCCACCTTCTTTTGCATGGTCCAGAAGAACCCGTTCCCTTGAAGGAGCTGGGCGGAGGCTCTTTCCCTCCATTCGAGCAGAAAACGAACACCAGCTAAGGTCTAAATATTTGATTAGGTGGAGCCTCCACACAGCAGGCACTTAGGGAAAGAAAGGTCAGTTTTTCCTCCAATGATTTACAGAAAAGACGTGTGCCTGAAATTCCTGCTCGTGCCGCTGTCTCAAAGAAAACCCTCATCTCGAAGAAAACGAGGCGACGCAACACTACAAGGAAGCATCTGGAAAGCGGTCTTTAACACCACAACAACCCCGGAGCAGCCTGTTTCCCATGACTGCGGGCACCGTGCCAATGAGCAGAGCAGAGCCTTTCATTAGAGAGGAGAGGGAGAAAGGAGGGCTAGCGAGCTAACAAAGGGGCACAGTGTGATGCTGTAGAGAACACGGCCAAGACAATGTGCCGCGGAGCCATGGAACGGCTTCGTCTGCCTTAGCCCAGGCAGGAGAAAGAATGATGATCTCAGACCCGGGCATCCCTGCACAACCGAGCCCGCGCCTTCCCCCTCCTTGTCCATCAGGGCTCTTTAACATACGGCCTAAGGGAACACTAGACAGCCCCCACTTTGTCAAAGTAGAAGTCAAGAAACTCTCAATGAAATGAAGAATGGGCGTTAAAATTAAGTCATATTCTCACATTCTTGTTAGAAATGACAAGGACCGAGGAAGCCACCGATGTGACAGGGTTGCTGGGAACTACAGATGTTGCTACTCTTGCCTTTAAGCACGGTTTCAAAAAGAAGGGAAAGCTGCGGTGACTTCGGGGTGAGCTGGAAGAAAATGACCAGGGAAGATCCTGGATTAAAAACAAACATCAAGGACGCTGTAGTCCGTGTCATCAAAAGAGAGAAAATCAAGTAGAGACAAAACCTGCATGAGTCGCCCTCAGTCCCATCCCACCCTCGCCCCACAGAACACGTGTTGGCCACAGAGAATTTTTTTCAACATTTTCAATACGAAAATGACTTTCTTTTTCTCATTTGGAAGAATCCATGCCTTGATGGATTTTTTAAAAAAATCTTTATTTATTTGACAGAGAGACACAGCTGAGAGAGGAACACAAGCAGTGGGAGCAGGAGAAGAGCAGTAGGCAGAGCAGGCAGAGGGAGAAGCAGGCTCCCCGCTGAACAAGGAGCCCGATGCGGGACTCGATCCCAGGAGGCTGGGATCATGACCTGAGCCAGAGGCAGCCATCTAACTGACTGGGCTTCCCAGGCATCCCTGGATTCTTTTTTAAGAGCATTTTTAAGAGCAATTTTAAGAGCATTCAACCACAGTGTTGCGAAGAGTTGGGACAGTTGCATCTACCTGAGAGAAAGAGATCAGTATATCCCTCCAGGTTCTCTTCCCTGCTTAAAGCACACACATAAAGCATCTGTTGAGTGACTGCGTTGTCAGAGAGACTCTAATCAGTGCCATGTCTGCATTCTTTCTCCTCTGGGCTCTCCCTACATCCAAGTTTCTCAGTCTGATTTTCTTTGAGTTCCCTTGAATCTTTTTCTTCTTTTCCCCCCAACCTACTTCATCTTCCCTATCTCTAGCTAGTGAAAGACCGGATCATTTTCCCTGCACTGATACAGCACCCACTGGTGAGCAAAACTAGCTGGGATTTTGCAAACTCAGCAAATCTGAGTCTCCCAATGAGAAATGAGCAGGAACCGCAGCTTCCGAGGACAGCACACTCATCCTCCAGCGGCTGCCTGCAAAGGACAAAGAAGGCGCCAACTCGTTGCCTGCTGCTAAGGACACGCCTCTTTGCAGGTGAGCAGCCTTGCCCATCACGGCAGCCAATGCATATTGGGGCTGGGGGGCTGGGGAGAACAGCTGTGGCCTAGAATTCTGCAAATCTGTCATAAAACCTGAAATATTTAGTCTGCAATGCCTTGCCCTTCCTTGCTTTGCAATCTGAGAAATGGTCTCTCTGATACATGTGTAGACCGGGGCCCTGGACAGGGCACGTGGGGAGGGTACAGCTTGAGGTCAGACGGAGGTTGGAGACCCTGCTTCCAACAATAAAAGAGACCCTAAATTGGGGAGATGTGACCAGACAGGTGAGAAATCTAGAACTCTACTGGGGCCCAGGCAAACGCGGAAGTAAAGTTTAACACGGAATTATTCAACTCAAACTTTGATTATTAATGAGAAACAGGCAAATGATTAATTAACATAAGTTTCCCAAAAAGGAGTTATGATACAAACCTTATTGTTAACAATAGCTTCTGAGTCATCAAAGACAAAATCTCCATCGTAGCTACGTGCGAAACACACGAGGGAAACAAATCCCACCACTAACTTAGCCCAGAAAGGCGGAAGAACCGAAGATGGAAGGATGTGGTCCAAATCCGCGTCCAGCTCGGCCATTTTGCAAACTGCCGGCTGCCAGCCTCTCGCTCCAGCATTATGCTGGTTAGAAATCTACAAGAAAAATGACAAGACACAAATATTCATAAACACGCTGTTAGGAATGTTTGCACAGTGGACACATGCACCTTAAGTGAGTAAGAACTACACGGCCATCTATGCTGCGAGTTTATAGGATGCAATCATTGCAAACCTCAAGTTGTGGTTTTCTATGGGCAGTAGAGTCACCTGGGACACATGTAAACTCTCCTGGGCCCACCTGCAACTTACGAGACCAGAAGCCCTTGGGTTTCTGATATTGGATTATCTTAGAAAAAACACTGATTTGGGGGAATCCTGTATATATCAACCCCATAAGGCAAATTGTTTTTATAGTCCTTGAACCAGTTTATACCAGTTAAAAAAAAAAACAAACAAAACTTGCCATGTTGCGTCTTCCAATCAAGAGAAATCAATAAATACTCCTTGTGGGGTCTTAGCACATTGTGTGTTTTTGTGTGTATGTGTGTGTGTGTGTGTGTGTGCGTGCATGCGTTAGGGTATAAACATGCTCCTATTCTTTTTTTTTTTTTAAGATTTTTATTTATTTATTTGACAGAGAGAGAGACATCACAAGTAGGCAGAGAGATGGGCAGAGAGAGAGGGGAAGCAGGCTCCCCACTGAGCAGAGAGCCTGATGTGGGACTCGATCCCAGGACCCTGAAATCATGACCTGAGCCGAAGGCAGAGGCTTAACCCACTGAGCCACCCAGGAGTCCCAAACATGGTCCTATTCTGAAAGAGCTTATAGTCTCTCAAGCTACAGACACTCATGTCAGGTGAAAATTCAGAGAGATGAGTTTTAACACAGATGACGAGGCGGGGCCCAGGATCGAAGGCCAGGTGAGAGGTTCACATGCAGACAGGAAGGAGAGAACACTTAAGGACAGTACCTTAGTCCAGAAAGTGCTGAACTGAGTCTTAAAGGAGAAGGGGGGAAGCTAGTCCGGGTAAGGCTATGACCTTCAATGTTGATGAAAGAATCAAGTTAAGAACACACTCTTATGTTTTAACTTTTTCCCCAAACAGACAAAATGTTTAAGTCAGAAAGGGCTGTCTCTCCATCTTGCCATTTATTAGTTCTATGGTCTTGTGCTTGTCACCTGTCCTTTAGGAGTCCACTTCCTGTGCCACTCAGCAAAGCATAAGAACTTCCCAGTGGTGAGAGCTGCCTGAGAGCTTCCTGCCTTGGAACTTGCCTGAATTTCAAACTACCCTGCAAATCACATTTGATCTGTCCCTATCCCCACTACACCCTCAGCAGGTGCTTTGTTTGTATTTACCAGTATTCTGTTTGGCTCAGACTGCTCAGGTTCCAATCCTGTGTTACTTTGGAAAAATTACTTAACCTCTCTGGCCTCAGTTTCCTAACCTCTACAATGGGGAAAACTGTTCTCCCTTACGTGGTTGCCATTAAACAAAATACCCATCTAAAGTGCTTAGAACTGCTGCCTGGCTTTAATGAATGCTCAGGGGAGGTAACTATGATTATAAGCACTTTCTTTAAAAAGGGAAAAAGCACTGTCACAGAACCATTTCTTAAAATCCCCTTTAGTATTTTGGCTTATTGTCTGCACTAGGAAGGGACCTGGCCCCCCAGTCCTTTCATGCTAAGATGGCAGAGAATCCCAGCGCCCTTGGCTGGGAAGGCAGATTAGATGTATTTGTTTCCAGGCCTCCAAGGGAATACCCAGACGATGGAATCAATAAGAAGTCAGCCAAACAGGCCACCCGAGGTCTCAGGTATCTTTTTTATAGGCTTTCGTCTGAGCGAATGTGGAGAAAGATCCAACAGTCGACGGGACACATCATCCTCTGACAACATTGCCCTTTCCCGGTGCCAGAGAGAGGTCTGGGTTACAACCCGGAAAGGCTCTGCATCTCTCTCACTGCGGGTCTCTCAAGCGTCTCCCACCTAATGTAACTCACACTCTCAGCAAATGCTGGGGGGAAACAGTCCAGCGACTATCTGCTGCCTTTCTCTCTTCCACTGGAAGGACAGACCACTGGTGATACCCAAGTGACTGGCAAATTCAACACAGGTCACCATGCAGGCCACTACCACAGTGTCTACATTTCAGCTAAAGGAACTGCTATTAAAAAAGCAAAGCAAAACAAACAAAAATGTGAAAAAAGAAAAATCACAAAGACCATGCCGTTAGAAAGATACCATGACTTAACACAGAGGGAATAAAAGTATGCTTAGATTTGGAAAATTAATGTAGAGGAAAATACATCAGTTCTTGTTGTTTTAAGTAAGGGTCTATCGAGCTCCTATAGCAGGGCTTGAACTCATGACCCTGAAATCAGGACCTAGAGCTGAGCTCATGAGTTGGATGCTTAACTGCCTGAGCCACCCAGGGGCCCTAAAACACATCAGTTTTAAATGCACAAGAGCTGTGAGCCGATGAAAGGTCACAGAGCTGGTCTTGATGTTACCGGTCTTAGGCCCACATAGTTGAATATTATTCACAAAAGAATACCAAAACAAGAGATAACCTGTGCTCTTAAATGCACTGTCCTAGCCCACTTTTCATTTCGGAGTATTTGTAATACAGGTGAATCATTTTGGTACTCAGGTGACAGCCAAGATGTACAGAAAGCAGACTGTGGACCCGAACATCGGCAGTGCCCTGGTGCGCCGGGCCTGGACTCCTGGAGCATCACCAGGATGGTTGAGTCAATCGCAGAATGATCTCCCCTTTTATTGCAGGGACATCAGGGAACCTTGAGTCTGCCCCATTCCTCGCCCTCTATCTTAATCTTTTCTCCTGGACTCCTGTCTCCTCATTGTAGCTTCTCTCCCAAGTCACCAAGGTTCTCCCCACTTTGCTGTACTGTAAAATACTCAAAAATGCCCTTTTCATTGAAGCCATGATGACTAATGTATACACTGGGATAGTTCAGAAAATACTGTGGATTAGCAAGTGCAATAAAAGCTCCAAAGTGCTAGGAACCTATGCAAAGCTCTCAGGGGTTAAGAGCATGGGCTCTGAAGGCAGGCAGACTTGGACTTGCTACCTTTGAGAACTCGAAGATCAGTTCCTCATCGGCACAACAGAGTACCACTGCATACTTCAGGAGGTTGTCATAAGGATTAGAAGAGAGAATGTATGGAAACATTTAGTTCCCATTATTGTTACTATTTTGGAGAAACTGGTTCCCAGTGCCTGGTCCTGATCTCTCATCTAGGGAGAGCCGATGGGGCCATCAATTCTTTATTCCTGTGGATTGGGTTCCCAACCCCGGCCAGCAGTAGCCCATCCGGTGTCCTGGTATCACTGAGAAAAGGGTGCCCTTCTTTGGTTGGGCCCAGGGAACTGTGTACTTGGCTGGTGTACATCCAGTGTAAAACAGGGACCGTGCTCCCAACCTCACTTCCTCCAATGTGAACTGGCCTCGTTCTGGGATGCTCCCAGCCGGGCCTGGTGCTCAAGAGAAGTTCTGCTAAAATGAGGTAGTGGAGACAGGTGGACCACCCCTCCACCTCTTCTGGTACGCAGGCCATGAAAGAGGAAGGCGCACATTCTCTTTTTCTCTTAACGGGTCCTGGACTGCACTGCCCCCTTCCTGTCCTCCAGGTGTCCTGCCAGGGAGCCCTGGCTCTGGGGCGTGGCTTGATTGTAAATTCACCATAGGAAGTGAAAAGAAGGGAGCTTCATTTAGACCTCAGGCTCCGTCCACAGTGGATCTGACCAGGCATAGAGCCATCGCTCTGACCCCTGACTCCTGTGCTCATTTTGGACCGTTCAGTAATCGAATTTGGAACAAAGCAAAAGGCTCTTTATTCTCAGTTTTGCAAAACTTCTAATATGAAGCTTCTACTGGCAGGGTTAAAACACATCAAACCATCATCGATGGTTAAAAAGACCTCAAACAAGGACCCTACTCCCAAAACAAAAGTCACAGAGATACGAACCCTGGGGACCCAGTGACAGGTGACAGAGCTGCCTTGGATTGCAGGCAAGAAGAATGGTACGGCTAAAGCTAAAAGGTTCACCCAGAAACATGAGCACCAGTGACCTCCTACAGAATATTCCTCCACACGCGTGGAAGTGCCTGCGGGCCTCTGGCCCACCTTTCTACCTCATCAGTAACACTCCCTCCAAATGCAAGCTGCCCTGTGCCAGGCTGAGATGAGACCGTGCTTCTGGAAATCTGAGTAAAGTACACCCATCATTTCTGACCCAGCATCTTGGGTGCTTGAACTGGCCCCTTCTCTCTTGGGGCCCTCAAGGTATGGGAGCCTGTCATCTCCACCTCCCTCCTCTGCCAGGCAGAGCTGGGGAAAAAAATGCTACTCAAAGTATCTTCCTGTTGCCATAGCCTCTCCTCTTTTTAATTCACTACCAGGAGAGAGCCATGCCGGTTTACAGCAAGAATGACTACGTGTGGTTCGACATTCACAGTTACACTGTCCCAGAAAGTTTCCAGCTTGCTAGCATGTAGCCATTTCCCATCGAAGTCAGCCAGCATCGCTTCACCCCACGTCCATCTGGGGGTGTGCCAGGCATGGTCAGGACTGCCGGGAGAGGGGACAGGGAGGGGATCCAGTCAGTCGTTACTGTAATCGTTCCTCAAGGAATTCTCCCCATCCATTCTCTTCCAGAGATAACAGTGTGGGATGATTCACAGCGCGCTGGCTTGATTTTTTTTTTCCCCCTAACTCCTCCCTTCTTTTGTGTGTGGTTTAAAAAAAGGAAAGAAAAAAGAAAAAGAAACACACACACACACACACACACACACACACACAGAGCCCACAGTCAAAACATCAACAAGACCAGAAGCCCCGCGGAGTTCGCAGGAGGTGAGGCGGCGGCTGCGCCACCTGCTCGGCTTCCCTAAACTCCAAACCCGCGCGGGGAAGTGACAGCTCGGCGGCCCCGGGCACCCCGGCCGGTGGCACGCGGCTCTCCCGCCGCCGCGCTCGGCAGGCAGCACCGAGGAGCTGGCGCTGGCGGCGCTGCAGGGGACCCGCCTTTAACCCAGGGCAGGCGGCCAAGAGGCCCGGCTGTGCCCAGCCATCGCCGGCGCCGCGGCCAGCTGGCGGCCAGGCGCGGGGCCCCGCGGCCAGGTGGCCGCTCCGGGGAAGCGCCGCAGGCGCCTGGTGCGCCCCGGGGCGACCAAGCGCCCGCGCAGTGGGGGCAGACAGGGGTGGCGGCGGTGACCACCGCCCGGGGCGGAAGGGGCGCAGGGGTCCGGGGTACGGGAGGGCGGAGCGCGCACCCTCCACGCCGCGCCCATTGTCCCGCATGCAGCTTACACCCGGGCTCACGGCGCTCGAGGCTCGTGTCCCCCGTGACCCCGGCCCCAGCCGCAGCCCAGGTCCTGGAGCCAACTCCCCGCAGCACTGCCGCCGGGCCCGAGCCGGCCCGCGGGGCTCGGGGCGCGGCAAGAGCGGGGACCCCGCGACCGCTCCGCGCTCAACTCCGGTCGCCTGGCCGCACGCTCCGCCGCTCGGCCCTGCAGGGGCCGCCCCGCGCGTTACCTGCAAGGAGCCCGAGCGGCGGCCGCATCTCCCTCCCGGGCGCGGAAACTCCCGCCGCTCTCGGCGCCCGCCCGGAGCTGGGCAGGGGGAGGGGCCGCCCGCGCCGCGCCCCCGCCCCCCCCGCCGCGCCCCCTCCCTCCTGCGCCGCGCGCCGCCCGCACCGCTCCCCACGCGCGCGGGCGCCCCCTCTCAGTCTCCCGCCTCCGCCCGCCCTCTCCTCGCGGCCATTGGCTGCTCCTGCGGTCACTTTCGCGCCGCAGCCCGTTCCTCTTCAGCTCATTGGCGGACGCGCCGGTGACGTCGGGCCGGAGGGCGCTAGTCGGCGGCGAGAGAGGCGCAGGGACAGACGGCGTCGGCGGGAGTGCAGGAAGCGACTTCTGGGCGCGGAGGCCGGGCGAGGCCCGGCGGGAAGGGGCGGCCCCAGCTTGGCCCCCGGGGCGGAGGGCGGGCGGAGGGCGGGGCAGCCGGTCTCCCGCGGTCGGCGGGCGCAGGACCCTGCCCCGGGCTCTGTCTTGCGCTCCTCGCGCTGTCGGCTGCGCGTCCCCGCAGGAACGGGAGCTGGAGGAGAACCTTCCCGACTCTTCCGCCCAAGGAGGAGTTGGGCTAAATCTGTGTCTCCAGTTCTGCCTGCCTGCCTTCTTCCTGTCTGGGAGGAGTTGTCTCCAATCTGTGGGTCTCCCTCGGTGCCTCTCAGAACAGAGCGGAAGCCACGACCTTCCATCCGCGGCCCTGCCGCCTGTTACCGATCCTCTTCCTCGGGCTCAGGTCTTCATTCTCCTGCGGACGCACGAACCCCGCCGGGGCCCTTCACCGGGCCAGGCGACATTCAGGCGGCCCTCACAGCGGTAGTCACTTTGTCCGAAACTTTCACTCCCCATCGGATCGCCTCTCCACCCGCCAGTAACGCCCATGTCCGGAGATGACTTTGCTGCCTCTACAAAAAGAGAGAAATCCTTTTCCACTTTCCGCCTCCAAAACACTCAAACTTCCCTAAAGCCCTGATTCCACCCTCCATTCCCCGCTTCCCCCCCAGTATCACAGAGTCCAGTCTGAGATCAGTCCCTCCCTCTTGACGGGACTCCAATCATCTCACTTTAATCAGTCCCAAGAGTTCCTCTGCCCCTCACCCCACCCTTCCAGCGGCCACTGGATCCCTTCTCTTCTCCCCATAACTGAAGTTAAAAGAGCCGGTGGTCCCCACGGCCCCCTCCCTTCTCTGGTACTTCAATTTCCAGTCACTTCTTGCTTTCCACAATTGCGCTGGAATTGCCATTCCTATGGTCACCCGTAATCACTAAATCCAAAGGATGCTCTCCTTTTTCATTTTACTCGATCTCTCAGCAAAATTCTTCCTCAGACACTCTTCTTTTGGTGGTAGTCATGTGCTGCTCTCCTGTTTTACCCCAGTTGCCTTACTGCTCTCATCTGCTGCTGGATGACTTCCAAAGGACATATTTTTAAGGTCTCAGCCCTTTCATGCTACAATTTTCCCTTTATGATTTAATCCACTGCCAGCGTTTCAATCAATATATCTCAGGTTTACAACGCCAGTCCTTATTTATTTGAGCTTCAAATCCTTTTCTGCGGCTTCTGCCTGGTTGTGGCACTGGCACCCGGGATGGAAGACATCCCAAATAGAATACAGGCTTCCACTGCTTTTGCCTCCTCAGGGCTCCTTGCAATAGTGATGCTACTGCCACCTGCCCAGTATTTTCCAAACCCTCGGCATCTAACAAATCACCAAGATTGTACTTGCTCAATGTCGATCAGTTCTGCCCACTTCTTTCCATTTCCACTGCCACATATAAAAATGTCATGCTGCTGCGCTTTTGTCTTCCCAACCCACATGCAGTGATGTCACATTGGCAGATCGCAATTGGCCATTGCTAGGGTATTTACACCATAGAAATTGGCCAGGGCTATGAATCAGGGCTCAATTTGTTGTCTCGCTGATTGTCTCTAGACTTTCTTAATTAATTAACTAATACAGATTAAACTTTAAAATGTGTTGTGCTTAGTGCTGAAGCTAGGAGATTTTAATTTAATGGGTTTATTTATAGAGGGTAAAAATAGTTTAACAGATCGCAGATTGGATTTAGTGACAATCAGTTTATTGGGAAAAGAGCAGATTGGGACATAATCCTTTTGTGAAATCATGGTTGAGTTACAAGTTTTGGTTGGGTACAGATAGAATCCTTCAGCGGAAATCAACAGAGACATTGTGTGAGAATATCCGAATGATGCTGTATGACCGGCCCCTTGTCTACTGCTCCTGAATGGTCTCATGTGCCTGTCACCTGTGTTTCCTGAGCTCAGCCCCCTTGGTCTTTTATAGTCCTCGAGTGTGCTATGCTCCTTTCCATCTTGGGCTGTTCACATACCCAGCAGCCCTTTCCCATGCTCTCCTCGTGACCCTTGGCTAACATTAATTCATCTTTCAGGTCACTGCTCAAGTGTCAATTTCTCAGAAGAGCCTTCCCTGAATTATCTCCCCAAATACCCTTGGGTCCTTTTGTACATGCTCTCATTGTTCTTATCAGAAGTGTAACTAACTAACCATGTGATCATTATATGAAGTCTATCTCCAACATTAGACTGTGAATTCCGTGGAGGTAAGGGCTATGGGCGTTTTAAGTACTGTACCCTTATAGCTGCTGTGCCTCCCACAGAACAGGTGGTCAACAATGTCTCTCCAAAAAGAAGTACATTTCTGGGGTGCCTGGGTGCCTCAGTCAGTTAGGCAGCTGCCTTCGGCTCCGGTCCTGATCCCAGGGTCCTTGGATAGAGCCCCATATCCGGCTCCCTGCTCAGTGGGAAGCCTGCTTCTCTCTCTCCCACTCCTCCTGCTTGTGTTCTCTCTCTCACTGTGTCTTTCTCTGCCAAATAAATAAATAAAATCTTAAAAAAACAAACAGAAGATTTTTGAAAGTCATACTTGATATTGGTGATGCTGGAATTAGAATTGGAATCTCCTGGCTTAATCCAGCGGAATTCTATTCCGTAAATTGCTGAGCCAGCCGCAATCAAAATATCATCTTACTACATGCCAGGGAAGGGCAGGCTCTGTGAATATTAAGGTGAACATGGTGCTGATTCCACCTTTCACAGTCTTATGGTTTATTATTTTTTTTGAAGATTTTATTTATTTATATACTTGACAGAACAAGAGAGCACAAATAGGGGGAGCAGCAGAGGGGGGAGGGAGAAACAGGTTCCCCGCTGAGCAAGGAGCCTGATATGGGGCTCGATCCCGGGCCCCTGGGATCATGACCCGAGCCGAAGGCAGATGTTTAACTGACTGAGCCACCCAGGCACCCCAGTCTTACAGTTTATTAAGAAGTATGAGGTGCAGGCATGTCTGGGTGGCTCAGTCAGTCAAGCCGCCAACCAGCCAACTCTTGATTTCATCTCAGATCAAGATCTCAGGGTCCTGGGATCACGCTCCTCACTGGCCTCCACACTCACTGGGGAGTCTGCTCGAGGATTCTCTCTCTCCCTCTTCCTCTGACCCTCCCCTCACTCACAGTCTCTCTCACTCTCTCTAAAATAAATCTTTAAAAAAAAGTACGAGATGCAGAGAATACCTCGCTGCTGTGTGTTCATACACTGACCCCCATCCCTTGGACAGGGGGTCAGGGTCACCATCACATGCAGAAAACAGGTTGGTTGAGTGCTTAGTGTGTGCCAGGCACTGTGCTAAACAGTTATTTTTAAAAATTCTCACAAAAGCTCTAACGAGTGATTATCATTATCCTAATCCTATGAGGATTTCCTATGAGGAAAAAGGGGCACAAGAGGTACTGAGTCAAACAGCCAGTGCATTGCTTTTTTTCTTTTCTTTTTTAAAAGCCAGTGCCTGCCTGCCTTTCTTTCTTGCTTGCTTGCTTTCTTTCTATTAGTTTCAGAGGAAAAATTTAGTGATTCATCAGTTGTATATAACACCCAGTGCTCATCACATCACATGCCTTTCTTAATGCCCATCACCAGTTACCTTTCTCCCCACGGCCCCTCCCCCAGCGACCCTCGGTTTGGTTCCTAGAGTTCAGTGTCTCTTATGGTTTGCCTCCCTCTCAATTTTCATCTTATTTTATTTTTCCTTCCCTTCCCCTATGTTCATCTGTTTTGTTTCTTAAATTCCACATATGAGTGAAATCATTTGGTACTTGTCTTTCTTTGACTTGCTTCACTCAGCATAATACCTTCTAGTTCCATCCATATCATTGTAAATTTAGCCAGAGCATTTCTTAGTGGAGCCAAGACTGGGTGCACAACTGAGGGATGTAGCTGGGGATTTAAAGAACCCTGGAAACCCCTAACAAGGTTGGTATTTGGGGCTGGAAAGAACTAAAACTGAGAAGATGGTAAGCATTGTCTTCCCATTCCCCCCCATATGTTTTCTCTTTCTCTCTTTTTAGTAGCAGGTGTCAAAAGTTGGAGGGAGGGGTGCCTGGGTGGCTCAGTTGGTTAAGCATCTGCCTGCAGCTCAGGTCATGATCTTGGGGTCCTGGGATCAAGGTTCAAGTCAGGCTCCCTGCTCAGCGGGGAGTCAGCTTCTGCCTCTTCCTCTCCCCTCCCCCACCGCTTGTATTCTCTCTCTCTCTCCCTCTCTCTGTCTCAAATAAATAAAATCTTTTTGAAAAAAAAGTTGTTCAAAGGAGATGAACCATTTGAGCCTTTTGGAGGGAAACTACATAATTGTTTGAAGACAGGTGGTGTGGAGCCCCTGCCCAGTGCCACACTTTTGCTTCTGATGGGGACACCTTGAGGGCTGGCACTACTATTGAGTGTATCTGGGTTCCTTGGTGGCACTTCTAAGTGAGGTGGGTGGCAAGCAAGCAGGGAACCAGAGTCCCTGTACACTTACACTCTTGCCACAGTCAAGGTAGACAGAGGTTGTTTGCTCCAGGGTTGGCTCACACATCAAGGAACCAGGTTCTTTCCATCTCCTTGCTCTGCCATCCTTGTTGGGGAGTCATTTCAGTTCCCCTCATGGTATAAAATGGTTCTCTCAGTTCCTGGAATCTTATTTGGAATGGAAAGATCTACAAGCAGGAAGGAACCTTCTCCTTTGATGTCTGACTCCTAGGAGGGTGGAAATCTTTCCTAGAAACTCCCAACCTGAGATCTTGGCCACATGGACATCCTTAGGTCATCTACCATCCTGGGAAGAGAACCAGCATAGTTTGATCAGTCTTAACTGTAATGCAGTCTTCTTTCGCTAAATCACAGGGTGTGGGGGGCATTTGGTGGGTTGGCAATTTGGAGTTTCTGTTGGGAGCAATGGATGTTGGAGAGGTAGCCATGAGAACGTTTTACCAGATGGCATCCGGAAGGGGATAGAGTGTCAAGGGAGAATTTTACTATTAATACATGAAAGATTTTAATTGGTTTTTATGTTGAGAAGAACCAGAAGAGAGGGAGAGGTTGACGATAAAGGAAGAAAAAAATTATATGGACCATGGTCTCTGAGGAGCTAAGAAGAAAATTGAATGCAGGGTATAGGTTGGAATAGATACCTTTTTCCTCTTAAGCTAAAGAATATTTAATGAGGCTAAATAATACAAATCTCCCACTCATATGTTGTCTAACTTGGGGAAAACATATTTTCACCTGTTTAACCCAAGTTCAACAAGTTAGCTGTCTGCCCTATTCTTAAATTAACTACTTGCTCTCTTTCATTATTTCTAAATTTTCCTCTTTTCAAGAGGCCCATGATCATCTGTTTTTAGAATTCCCAAACTCTTTGAGAGTTGGTTAAGAACTTTTGTAGGCCAATCAATATTTGCCAAGTGTAGATATTTTTTGGTATAAACACTAAGAATGCTTAGGAGAGAAGTGCTAAATGGTTTTATTTGCTTAATCTCAAAGCATTATATTTCACATAGTATTTCCATACATTTTCATTTTTAATGTGGATTTTCAACACTAGGCGTATAATAATACATTAAGCAAACAAGCTTATCTAGCCAATGTAGTTATATTTGAATCTCCATTTTAAGCCCTAAAGTAACTGGAGAAAACAGTTTGATGTCAGAGCAGGGAATAAAAAAGGGTTTACTCTGTGCAGGACCGTCTTAGGCATGTTACGTGTATTAATTCATTTGGTCCAGGCAGCACCTTAAAAAGTAGACCTATTATTGTCCTGTTTTATAGACATGGACACTGAGGCACAGAGAAGCTAAGTAACAGCTGTAAGGGTAGAGGCAGGACTCAGGGCCAGGTGGCCTGGCCAGGAAAGAGTCATGATTTAACCTGTTTTCTCTTTCACCCCTACATGGCCTGGGGTGCACATCAAGAATTATACAAACTCCTTCTCAAAACCTGCATTTTTCTCTCTTTGGCCTCTCTTCCTCCTCTCCCCCTCCTCCTCCTTCTCCACCTTCTTCTTCTTTAAGATTTTTTTAATTTCTTCATTTGAGAGAGAGAGAGAATACGAGCAGGGAGGATGTTCAGAGGGAGAGGGAGAAGCAGACTCCTGCTGAGCGGGAAGCCCCATGTGGGGCTCCATCCCAGGACCCTGGGATTATGACCTGAGCTGAAGGCAGGTGCTTAACCAACTGAGGCATCCGGTGCCCATCCTTTCTTCTTTTCAATCTTCCTTTGCCTGATCTTTAATATTCCTTTGCTCAGCAACCTATTCTCTTTTCCTTCTCCCTGTCTTCTTCTGTCCAGCTGTCTTACGTTAAATCTCTATTTAAAATAAATATTACAGTCATGAAATAATTAACAACAATAATGGTTAATCTTTACTGATAGTTTAGTATGTGTCAGACACATACATATGATACATGTGTTAACGGATGATTTTCTATGAACCTGATAACTCTTGGAGTGTGCTCATTTCCCCCATTTTATAGATACGGGACTCGATCTTAGAGATGTTAGGTAGCTTGTTCAAGGTCATGCAGAAAGCCAGGGGCAGAGCTGGGATTTGCATTGGGCAACATGGTGCCAGATCCCATTTTTTTAAATCAGTACACAAGATTGCTTCCTGAAGAAACACTGATTACTGTTTCTTCAAATTTTTGCTTTTCCCTTCCAAAATACTAGAAGCTTTCCCCTATGCTCCCCTTTCTTTGGATTGAATAAATCTTGCTCTTAAAACCAATGGGTAAGATTTGGAAAGAGAATGTATCTCAGTTTGAGAAATCACTTTCAAAGAATAAATATCCAACCATGAACAGATTACCTGAACAACAATCACGAGTTCCCTGTGAAGTAACATCTCCAAGCATAGGCTGAACAGACGTATGGCAAATGTACAGAGGAAGGAATTCTTTCCAGCATTTAAAGGGACACTGAATCAGATGACCTCAAAAGTATATTTCGAGTTGATGATTCTGGTGCTGTTAAGGTATAATTTTCAAAAAATAGTTGAAAACGTGACTCTCGCATACATGCATAGAATGAAAAAAAATGTTAAGGATGTCACTCAGCTTTCTAATGAGAGAACTAGAGAAGCGGTAAAACCAGACCATCAGGATAAGAATTACAGGATAGGAATTACCTTCACCAGGAAAGACATTCTGATACAAGTTTGCTAAGTGTAAGATAAAAATGGCTAATGTCTACAGGGCAGTAACATCATAACCTTTAGGATTATCCTTTTTACTAGGTGGAAGTTATTTGACTCTCTACTGGACAAGGTTTACAAGTTCACAATAAATACACAGAGATGGCGATTTATCTAATAAGAAGTTGAAAAAGCAAATAAAGCGACAATCTTCTAAGAATTTAATAATACTTGAATGAATCTGTTAAACACTGTCCCAGTGTATTAACTTCCCAGAGCTGCTGTAACAAATGAACACAAACTGGGGTGCTCAAGACACCAGAAATGTATCCTGTCACTGTTCAAGAGGCCAGACATCTGAGATCAGGGTTATCTCCAGTGCTCGTTCCTTCTGGTGGCTGTGAGGGAGGATCTGTCCTATTCTTCTCTCTTAGTTTCTTCTGGTTGCTGGCAATCCTCGGGGTTCCTTAGCCTGTAGACACGTCACTCCAATCTCTGCCTCTACCTTCATAGGGCATTTCTTCCCTGTGTGTCTGTTTCTCCCTTTCTTCTCTTCGAAGGACACCAGCCATACTGGATTTAGGGTGCACCCTACTCTGGTATGACCTTATCTTAACTCATTATATCTGCACAGTCCCTATTTCCAAATAAGGTCACATTCTGAGGTTCTGGGAAGGACACGAATTCGCTGTGTGTGTGTGTGTGTGTGTGTGTGTTGTGTATTCAACCTAATATATCCAGGAAGAGAGTAAAGGGACATGACATCTACTTTTTTTTCCTTTCCACCCCCCTTTTTTTTTTGTCCTTATTTCCAAGTTTTAAACACTTTTTCTTAACAGCAGCAGTCACTTTCCTCGTCTCTCCACTGTTGTCTCATGCGTTTCAGCCAGAGTCATCCTGCTGAGGCTGGCTCTATGTGTACTGATATGATACAAAGGAAAGATACTAAGTGCATGTCTAATAAAAAAGTAAGGTCTAGACCACATAGGGATGCTTGAATATAATCATACAAAAGGCTTTAATAATAATAACAGTGCAGGTCTCCGGTCACTCGGTTACCATTTTGGGAGAAGTCATTGCTATGAGATGTTTGGGTATCTAACGTGCCCCTGGAATTATTACGGGTGACTCAGGAAAGTAGGTCTTGACACACATTAAGAAAAGAGGAGGAAATTTTAAGTGTATAGGCAGCTTCCCTGCCCTTTTTTTGGTTTTGTTTGTTTAAATGAAAGCTTTTTAATAGGGTATCTTTAGGAAGGATTTAGGATTTTGTAACAGAGGAGCTACCAGCACGTATCTGGGTTAGCCTCTGTAACAAGTGTCTTTAGAGTAGATTTTTGGGAGGCTGGAGAAAGGAGTCACTTCAAGGGGCCCTCAGTCATACAAATGTAATTTGAGTAGGAATCCATTCCTCTGGTCATTTACCAGGAGACTTTTTGGCTAGACCTTGTACTGGAGAACCCTGGCTGCTGGAGACAGTTACTGAATTAGCAGGTGGGTAGATTTAGGAGTAAAGGGAGTGAGGCTCGTCTGCTAACCTTTCACTCCTGAAATTCCATGTTCTTGAGGCTTTTTCTGATGAATCAAGATGACTCTGACCCAGCTGAAGTCAGTTGATGGGAAAAATCACCTAAGACTCAAATGGGAACTCATTTATCTATCCATTCACCTACCTACCTACCTACTACTTACGTAATCTATCTGTTTGGGTGGGGATGTATCTGGGTTGGTGAACTAGGCTCAACACAAGGCTTAAGTAATTGTGGTCTTCCTAAATCTGTTCTAGCAGAGTGTCATGCTGGGAAAAGATGGCCAAGCATGTGGTTGAACTAAAAGTGATATTACCTACCTCAAGGTCCAGATATAGAACACAACTATGTTGGAAATTGAGAAGCCATTGGATACCAACTGGGCATCTATTAGGCATGGGGGCAGCCCCAGAGAGATGGTGCTGAGCTTGATCTGTGAAACTCAGATTTTCCTCTGCCTGGGCCTAGGGGGTGGGCAACTGAACTTTGAATTCTTGGCACTGAGATGGAAGGTATAAGGAAGATTTCTGGAAGGTAAAAGTCAATATTTGTTTGGATTTTCCAAAACACCCAAAATCCACTTACACAGAGCTTTTATAAACAATACACGTTCTCCACAGAGATTGGAGAGAAGTTTATACTGAAGCAAAGCAAACAATTTTAATGGGCACAGAAGATACTCCCATTTTTAAAAGCTCTATTAGCGGTCTATAGTTCATTAAAGATGGCAGCCAGTTCTTGGTCATTCTCCCTCTAGAAGATGGAGTTTATTTCCCGTCCCTTTGAATCTGGGCCATCCTGGTGACCACTTAACCAAAAGAATGCTGTGGAAGTTAACCAGGGTCACTTTGAGGACTGGTAGCCTCTGCTTCCTCTCTCTTCAAAAGCTTGTCCCCCAAACCTGGCTGCCATGTTGTGAGAAGCTCTATACAACATGCTCACCCGAGCTGCCAGCCAACTGCCAGCACCCACTGCCAGCCCTGTGAGTGAGCTGTCTTGGACATTCCAGTCTGGTTGAGTGTCCAGATCTTTGCAGCTCCAGCTGCCTGTGATACTATGGAAATGGAAACTATATCCTAATGAACTTACGGATTTGGCTTAGCAGATGTCATTTGAGCTCCCAGATGACATTCAAACTCAGCTCACATCCTGTGGGGCGAAAGAAGCCTACAGGTGAGTCCAGATTTAGGGTAGACTGTGTAAGAGAGAGGCATCGCTGAGGCAGCTGCCCATCCCTGGGCTCTATCCCTCATCTCACTCCAACACTGCCCTTTTGGGCAGGCTCCTCCCCATCTCTAGTCTTCCTGCCAGTCCCACCATCACTTCTCTTCCATTCTGCTTCTGGTCTCATTGAAATTATTTCCCCCCATCCTGGATCCTTTAAGCCTGCTGGTCCAGGAGCTTCAGTGAGCCAGAACTTACAGAGGCAGGCACTTATATTCTTTCATGTAATGTCAGTTCTCTCCCAAAGGAGGATTGAGGGAGTGAAATTTTCTCTGCAGATGAATTAGGGATTAGTGAAACTCACTGCTTCCCACACATTCAAAGCTGAGCAACTTCTCTTCCTTCCCTTTTTCATCCCCTCCTCTTCTCTTTCCTTTTCTTCTTTTTCCTCTTGTCAAGCCCCCTCGTCCTCCTCACCCTCGTTCCTCTGCACACCAAGAGGAGGTAAAACTGCAAATGATGGGACGCCCAGTTGCTTTTTCAGAACAATCACTGTTCCAATTCCAAAAAACAAATGACCTCACCACAGAATTGCATACTCAGAGTCCATCAACAAGTGTTAGATGATGATGGAAATGAATTAGTTAATCAACATATTCATTAAGCACCTGTTCTCTGGAAAGTACTGAGCTAACCAATAAGGAAGAAATCAAAGATTATATGACATTGGTTCACACATTCTTTCTTCTCCCATTTTTCGTTCTGTGCATCTCATGTACATGGCAGTGACTCTCATTCTGGTCTAATTTAAACATGTTTATTGAGCACTCCCTATGTCTCAGGAACTATAGAGGTATGAGCTTTAAGGATGGTTCCTTTAGCTCCTTACACGGTCTCCTTGTACCAGTTTCCTAGGGCTTCTGTAACAGAGTACCACAAACAATAGTGATGGAGACCAGAATTCTGAAATCAACGTGTTGGCAAGATCATTTTCCCTCTGAAGGCTCTAGGGGAGGATGCCTCCCCTCCTTGCCTCTTCCAGCTTCCGAGGGCTCCAGGTGTTCCTTGGCTTGTGGCAGCATCCCTCCAATCTCTGCCTCTGTCCTCAGATGGCCATCTTCCCCCTGTGTCTGTATCCAAATGTTCCTCTTCTTATGGGGACATAAGTCATGTTGGAGTCATATGGCCTCTTAACTTGGCTAATTCTTCAAAGACCTTACGTCCAAAAAAGGTCATATTCACAGGTATGGGAGTATAATAACTTTGACCTGTTTTCTGGCAGAGGACACAATTCAAAAACTCTTGTCCCCTTTCTCCATCTGTACCCTCCATTCTCATGCACCTCAACGCAGACCAACCTCCTCTTCATTTCCAGCTGTGAACTAAACCCTATGTCTCCCAGCAGTGATGC
This sequence comes from Lontra canadensis, assembly GCF_010015895.1. Taxonomy (NCBI): domain Eukaryota; kingdom Metazoa; phylum Chordata; class Mammalia; order Carnivora; family Mustelidae; genus Lontra; species Lontra canadensis. The sequence goes on along the minus strand of NW_022631067.1, from coordinate 10,443,468 downwards.
TCCCTCCCCTGGAGGTGGATCCTAGAGGCCTAGAGGTGAATAAAGGAGGGAATGTCTTTCGAGAGACAAAGGTCTCAGCAATTCCGTTCTCTCTCCCACTCTCTCATTGTCCTGCCATCTTGAACATACCACCCACTGGTAAACACCGTGGGAGGAAAGAGCTGAGGAAAAAGTAAGGAGATAAGGATGTAGAAGTTCTCCAGATAATTATAGCAGGCAATTAATCTAATTAAGCAAGTATTATTCAACCACTTTCATAATACCTGCCAGAATGGTGTCAGATTTTGATGAAGTACAGCAGTAGACTTCTAAATAAGTAGGAAAGGATTACAGCTCTTAACTTCAGCAATAAAACTTTTAATAAACCCATCAACTCCATCTCACCCTTTTTCTCTTTTCTCCAGTGGGTCCTGCCTTTGCTGACAAGTGGGCTTTGCAATTGGACAGCCCGTCATTGGTGCCTAAGACTTGAGTGATTTCCATCAGATCAACCAAAACACTGGTTCATGGAAATGCTGAGGAACACATTTTATCAAGCTGAGCCAGCTTCTGGTATCGAGAAGTCGATGCCTCTGGAGTCCGCTTTCTTCACTCAATCACACGAGAGTGAGGGCTTGTGGTCAGACCTTAAGGGACACAAGTGTATTACTCAATTGTTGGTGAGTAATTTTCCAATGTCTTCTTCCCACATACAGGGACATTAATGGCCTTCACTGCCCTGATTTCTGGCATCCCAGGTGGGAAAATGAAGAGAACCATATTGTGGTGACACATTTCAAACCAACTCCTACAGGCGGTGAGCCGTCTCTGAGACAGGTAAGAAGGGCTGGTTTATTAGTTTGCTCGGGCTGTCGTAACAAAATATCACAAACCATGTGGCCTGGACAACAGATATGTATTTTCTCACAATTCTGGAAACTTAAAGTCTGAGACTGATGTGTCAGTTAATTTGGTTTCTTCTGAGACCTCTCTCACTGGCTTGCAGATGGCCACCTTCTCGCTGCTTCCTCCTGTGATCTTCTCTCTGTGTGCACCCCTGGCGTCTCCTTTTGTGTCCAGATTTCTTTGTCTTATAAGGACACCAGCATGATTGGATTAAAGCCCACCCTGAGGGCTTCATTTTAGCTTTATCGCCTCTTTCAAGACCCTATTTAAAGAATGAAAAATAGTCGCATTCTGAGGTACCGGGGGTTAGAGCTTCAACTGATGAGTTTGGGAGAGACATAATTCAGTCCATAATAGCTGAGCTTGCCAAGACCGGTTGGTTCTGGAAGCGGTATACGACCCTTAACGTGGCTCTATTTCCTTCTTCCTGTCTTTACCCTCACCGTCCAGAGTATTGTAAATATGAACGGCTAAGGGGTGGTACCTAGGAAGACTGCCCAGGTCATTCTAAGGAGCACTGAACTCTGCGGTGCCTGTGTCACGGCCAGTTGGTGATAACTGACTTTACAAAACCAACAATTGTTCGCTAATTTTTTTTTTTTAATATACCGACATGCTATTCGATTGGAGGTCGCAGAGAGAGAGAGAGACAGCAAGCTGATGTGGGTAAACTGTGCATAGCCCATGCTATTGTACTGATGTTGTGACCAATATGGATGGACCATTACTGAAGCATTTAACAAAGAGTTGTGATTATAAATTATTGTAGCTAATGTGAAAGTGCCACAAGTGTGTGTTCAGCATGAGAATTTTATGTTATCATGTGGTTCTTCATAGTAAAATCAGAGCATAATTGTTCTAGACATCCTTTCTATAAAACCAGTGAGATTTTATACATTTATCTACATATACAGCATTATAAATGTATGTACCCATGTATGAATAGTTATATCCTGGTGTGTGTATTTTTGTGCACACGAACATCTAAAAACATATGCACATATGTATTTATGTGTGTGTATGTGTGTGCACACTTTTCATGTATAATACAGTATGAAGCATGCTACCTACAGGCTTCAAGGAGATCCTTGGAGTTTCTGGTCCTGCGCTCATCCCTAGTTCCATTTCCCAGTGTTAATTATCTCCATCTTGAAGTTCTTTGCCTAAACTCAGCACAGAGAATAGCTCACTTGCCAACTTTTTCATGAAGGTTGGCTTTCCTCCATGTTGCTTGGCCGCCTCTCTCGCTCTGTCTCTCTCCTTTAAATTACTTCCCATGCTTCTCCTCTGTTCTAACATCCACTCCAAATTTTTTCCTCCAACTCCCTGGGGCAAGACTAAAAAATTTATGTGACTGAATTACATACAGCAATCTAGCTCTCTATCCCGATCCCAGACTGGGTTCTGGGCCTTCCTTCGAATTGAGAAAAGTCATTCCACACATATTCATTGAACTCTAACCAGGGCGCACTGTTGGAGGAGCCTGAGGGACTCCTGACGGGGTTCTGGTATGCGAGAGCATCCACCTTCAGAACGAAGAATGGGTTGAAACTTGGATTTTTTTGAGATGTCATATTTGGATGAGGTAAAATTCTTAGAACCCTCACCTATATTTATTGGGAGCATTTTTTAAAAGTTCCTGTTGCACTTAAAAAAAAATATTGTGATCTTCAGAACCTTTTCATCATCCCTGTCTGAAACTCTACCCACTAAACAACAACCTGTCCTCCACCTCAGCCCCTGGCAACCGCGATTTTACCTTCTGCTTCTACGAATTTCCTGTTCTATCTACCTCATATAAGCGGAATTGTATGTTTTCCCTTCTGTGTCTGACTTCTAGCACCTTAGCATGACATTCTAAAGTTTCATCCATGTGGAAGCATGTACCGGAATTTTGTTCCTTTTCTTTTTTTTAAGAATGTATTTATTTGTTTGTCAGAGAGAGAGCGAGAGAGCGAGCACGAGGGCAGAGCTAGAACCAGACTCCCTGCTGAGCAGGGAGCCTGATGTGGGGCTGGATCCCAGGACTTCGGGGTCATGACCTGAGCTAAAAGCAGACACTTAACCGACTGAGCCACCCAGGCATCCCAATTTTGTTTCTTAAGGTCGAATAATATCCTACTGTATGGCTATATCACATTTTGTTTATTCATTCATCTGTTCATAGACATTTGGGGTGTGCGTGTGTGTGTGTGTGTGTGTGTGTGTGTGTGTGTGTGTGTGTGTATTGGTTAGGGAGGATGTGTTGACATTCTGGAGCTAGGCCGTGAAACTGGCCAGGCTTTGGGGAAGTGGGCATGAAAAGCTCCCTCCTAGCTATAGGAGTAGGACCCCGTAGGTGTGGTAGACGCTGTTACTACTCCATCCAAATCTGCCAGGTTCCTTTACCTTCCTTCATCTTCCAACTCCACCCACCTGTGCCCCTGGGTCAAAGAGTCTGCATCCTTTTGACCCTTTGAGGGCTTCCCTGGGCCACCTGGATCAATTTTGCCTCCTTGTACAGAGATCCAGAAACATGTAGAGTTTATACCTCACCTTCCCTGCCCTGGCCCACCTAGTCCCTAGTCAAGGACTTGCTGGTGCAGGAGTAGGAAGGTCAGTAAACTTTGCTCCTGGGGCTTACTAGAAAGCTGCAGACTTCCTCTGCTAGATCAGGCTTACGCTCCCATAGCTCCCCTCCGTGGGAAATTACACCCCATCTTTTTGAGGGAGGCATCGTCCCCTCCTGTGTCTCACTTCCTCCGTAAGTCAGCTGTACACTAATCCTCGTGTCGGGGACTCTGGGGAACCCCACCGAAGAGAGTGAGAATGTGTGCGGGGATTGGAAATAGCTCATTTGAACTGCAGTGAGGAAAGGTAAGTCACGGCCAAGTTTCGGAGGTTTGGGACGCCCAGCCAGCCATCGGAGGGAGTGGGCTGTCCTTAACACTTTCTCAATATGAATTAGCCTCCGTGTGAGGGGGATTAATCAGTAAGTCAGAGTGCAGGGAATCTGGACGCTGGAAGGCTATTTCAATAACCCAGTTACTGTGGGCTTACCATGTTTGTAGGATGCGGCAGCAGGCAGGGGAGGCTGGGACACACACGTGAGGGGGACTCTGGGGGCTGTGTGGAAGCTAACACTGAGGACGAGAAGAGAAGGCCCCAAGCTGATGCCCGAGTCTCCACGGTGGGGCGAGGGGAGCACAGACACAGAAAGAAGGGAGGGTTTAGAAGGAAACGGTGAACTTGGTCTCCGCATAGGGCCTGCCACCCTGCAACCACCCATTTTAGCCCAGAATGAGTATTTCTTCTCCTTTCATGCCTCACGATTCATCTCTCAGGAGCAGACCGTCCTTGCCTACTCGTCATCTTGCATAACTTCGACCGCGGTGGCTTAATTGCTGCTGGATTGTTCTCAGCCTCAGCGTTTCCACATCCAAGCAGCGTTTACAGCGGGGAGAAGGAGACCTCCTCGTTGCAGTGACGGGGAGTTTCTCAGAGCTCCTGTCGTCCTCTTGCACAGGTTCCTGAACGGCGTCGTTGCATTTAGATAACACGTCACGCCACCAAGCAGCTGGCTGGGAGAACCGAGCTGCGAAACTGTTCCATTTCACCGTACGGCTGAGTTTACTGCGCACTTAAAAAATGAACTGGTCCTGCTTCGTGATGCTCCGATCTACTCGTTATCCTGCAGAAGCAGATTGGGCGAACTCGCAGTCCAAACCTTCCAAATGACACAAACATAACCAGTGTATCACTGACATCATTTTTCTCGCAGACACAACACTGAGCTGTACTGTCAATGTTATTGAAGATTGTATTTTGCATAAGAAAATGAGCCCACGGACTAAGAACTGAGGAATACTTAAAGGCACTTCACTTTTAATTTAAACACGAGTTCAATGTACCGTCCTGGAGCAGGGATGTCGTCCTTGTTACTGCTGTATCTGGGGTTTATTGCTTTCCAAATTTACATGCCCTTCATGTTGAATGATGGTGCCATGTCCTCTCAGCAGCTCTCTGTGGGGGATCCTGAGGAGAAATGTTGTATTAGCAAACAAGGACCGAAACACTGAACGATGCTGCCTGAATTAATTTAATCGTTCATGAGTTGATTTAGACTCAGCAACATTTTTGAACGCCTACAATGTGCGAGGCACACATTAACACAACGAAACACAACACCGACTCCTGCTGTACGAAGACTTGCAGGCTGGTCAGGATTACTGACATTGGGAATGGATAACTTCAGTGCAGTGTGGTGTGGTACATGGAGGTCTTAGCGTGCAGCAGAGAGGAGGGGACACTGCGGGAGGTTACAGAAGGCCCATTCCAGGTCTCCATCCCCACCTGCATGTTTTAAATGGAGTGAACGCTCCTTGTAGCTGGCACTTTAGAGAGCGAGAGGACTCCTCGAAAAGTTAAATATAGAATTTTGACCCAGCAGTTCCATTCCTAGGTAGACAAGAGAAATGAAAAGGTGTCTGCATGGACACGTGTTGCCGCGTCATTCACAATAGCCACGGGATGGGCACAACTCAGATGTCTATCACTTGATGAATGAATAGACACAACGTGGTCTATCCATACGAGATAATATTATTCAACTGTAAAAAATAATGAATTTCTGACACATGCTACATAGATAAGTGGATGAATCTTGAAAACATTATGCCAAGTGAAAGAAGCCAGACATGGGAGCATGTATTGCATGGTTCCATTTATAAGAAATATCCAGAAGGGATAAATCTAGAGACAGGACACAGATCTGTGGTTGCCTGGGATGAGGGGGAGCAGGAAAGGGGATAGGCATGGAGTTTCCTTTTGCGTAATGCAAATGTCTTGGAACTAGATAAAGGTGATATCGCACAATATTGTATATATCCTCATGTGACTGAATTGTACATTTCACAGGGGCGGATTTTATGTATGTGAATTTTCTCTCAATTAGAGACAGAGAGAGAAGAGAGTCAGAGAGGAGAGACCTAGTTATTTGTGTTCAGACCAAAGCTACAGGGACAGCAATTAGGCAGTCTGAATTCTCTCACCTGGGAAAGCTATTAACAGGGGAGAAAAGGACCTCTTTAAAGTTACCTTTGGTTCAACACGTTTTACATCAAAATATACTCAGTCTTTGAAATAGAAACAAAGAGATTCTGATTCTTACTGTTCCTTTTGCAAGGAGAGAAATGTGTAACAGGCTGACCTCTTGTTCTCCATTCTTTACCCTCCCTTCAATTCTAGAAGAATCTCTGGGCCAATGGGATTTCAGAGGAAGCGTTCCAGAGGAGAAAGTTCCTGTCTGCTCGGATCATTGAAGGGTGAACCGGAGCCATTTAGATGAAGACTTTGGGAAGGAGAAGTGGGAAGAAGGAACCGCAGTCAGAAGAAACAGCATGAACAAAAGAGCATAGCATGAAAAACGTGGTGTATTTGGAGGAATACAAATGGGTCATTCTTACTGTAAGGGAAGGTAAGGCAGGGACTGGAAGATGGGGCTCTCAAGGTAAAAAGGGAAGGCCTTCTGTGTGATGCTGAGTACTCTGGGTACTGACTGGAGGCAGTGGTATCCTGCAAATGGCTTGCCTGTGCACTAGCTAATGGTGCAAATCTCCCAACTTGGAGTTCACTGGCCAAAGCAAGTGCTCCTTAGGTGTGTGAAGTCTTTGTCTTTGCACAAGAACTCATGTTTGGTTTAATGCTTTCTTATGGCTGTCTTGACATTCTGAATAATTTTTTTTAAAATATTTAATTTATTTATTTGACAGACAGAGATCACAAGTAGGCAGAGAAGCAGGCAGAGAGAAAGAGAGAGAGAGAGAGGGAGGAGGAAGCAGGCTCACTGCTGAGCAGAGAGCCCGATGTGGGGCTCGATCCCAGGACCCTGAGATAATGACCTGAGCTGAAGGCAGAGGCTTTAACCCACTGAGCCACCCAGGCACCCACATTCTGAATAATTTTTAATAATCAACCCTACATGTTGTGCAGCGGGCCCCATAAATATGTAGCTGGTCCCGCGTGGGAGAGTTTACACTGCAGAAATTGGCAAATGCAACAAATCAGGGCTTTGCCCTGTGGGAGAACCAGTTACCAAACAAAGATCCCCACACCATTGCCTGGAGGGAAACCCCTGACAGCTGCACTTTCCGAGGTGTGACTGGGTGGGAAGCAGGATGTTAGGAGGCTTAGAGGGAAGCTGTGCAATGAGTTCCTGGTTTAAGAGATGACATGAGTGTGACGTGAATTGTGCATCTGTTTATGTTATCAAAGAAGTAGGTGGTGACTCCCTGTTCTGCCTTCGGGTACTTTGCTAAGCACTAGGAACAAAAACCAAATAGAACTCAGTCTTGGGGAAGGAAGGTCTAGCCACTAATCTGAATCATGAAGTAGAATGAAGTTATGTGCAAAAGTGAGTGAGCAAGAGGGGCGCCTGGGTGGCTCAGTGGGTTAAAGCCTCTGCCTTCAGCTCAGGTCATGGTCCCAGGGTCCTGGGATCGAGCCCCGCATTGGGCTCTCTGCTCTGCGGGGAGCCTGCTTCCTCCTCTCTCTCTGCCTGCCTCTCTGCCTACTTGTAATCTCTGTGTGTCAACTAAACAAATAAAATCTTTAAAAAAAAAAAAAAAAGTGAGTGAGCAAGAGAATCTGCGTCCTGTTGGAGCCTGGCCCCTAGTCCCATGTGGCTGAAGCTTGGTGCTTCTAGAGGGGCAGAGTGGAGACCGAGAAGTGGTTAGAAGGCTGTTAGACCACTGAAACCATGGTCACAATTTTGGCTTATTTGCCAGGTAGTGAGGAACCCCGAGAGGATATAAGTAGAGTAGTGATGGGCCTAGATGTTCAGCATGGAAAAGTCCTCTTGGCCAGTGTAGGGGGTTGACTGGAGCCAGGACACCAGGCAAGATGCCCTCGTAGCTGTCCAGGATGGGAGTGAGGGGTGCCCACTGCACCAAAGTGGTGGCAGTGGGAAGAAAGAGGAGAGAGGTGTTTGAAATATTTAGGTAATAGTGGCATTACGATGCCTGGATGTGGGCAATGGCTGAGGGGCGAGAGGTTAGGATTACATCCAGGTTTGGGGCATGAATATTTATGTGGAAAAAAGAAAAAAAGAACCATTTTTTAAAATCATGAAACCATCTCTTAGATCCCTGAAACTACCTATCTTGTTTTACTTAGAGAGGGTTATGTTAGTCCCACACAGGCCATCAAAATAAAGCTGTGAAAATGTATAGTTCGACGAAAACATGCTCTGGAAAGAAACTATACAAAGAAACCTTGGTTCAATACAAATGCATCTTGTGTTTGAACCAACCTGGGAAAGATAGGTGCAGTTCTGTTTCATAACAATAAGACACTGATTCATGAACCCAGTCAAATGATATTCTGCATTTCATTGGTGACCTGTCACCTTAATTTCCACAGAATCTAGGCAAGGGGAGATATACAAAGCTGGGGAGAGGGCAGTTGTGTAACTGAGATCAAATCGGCCACAAGTAGAGTCTGGAGAGTTGTTAGCAGAGGGAGCTTGCTTCAAATGTCTTGCTTCAAATGGAGGATGGTACAGTACTGCGCATTTAGAATTTTGTGTGAAAGGGAAAGAAAATTAAACCCCATGACTGTAATAGGGAAAATGAAATATAGTCAATTTGCTTCCAAAAACATATATGTGAAATTGATTCAATTTAATTTTCAAAATAATTGTCTTAGACTCTGGCCCTTGGAAACACAAACACAAAGATTTGATCTCTGTTCTCCAAGAACTTAAGATCATGAACATAAACAGCCAACTGTAATAGATGAGAGACTGGATAGAAAATGGACAATGGTTGGGGCACCTGAGTGGCTCAGTGTGTTAAAGCCTCTACCTTCGGCTCAGGTCATGGTCTCGGGGTCCTGGGATCGAGCCCTGAGTCGGGCTCTCCGCTCAGTGGGGAGCCTGCTTCCCTTCCTCTCTCTCTGCCTGCCTCTCTGCCTACTTGTGATCTCTGTCTGTCAAGTAGATAAATAAAAAATCTTGAAAAAAAAAAAAGAAAAAAAAAAGGAAAAGAAAAGAAAAGAAAATGGACAATGGCCAGATCTACGGTAAAACATTAAGCTGTAAAAATAAAATTCTGACCTCAGATCTGTGGCAACCAGCTCAGGAAATCAACCCACTATCTACAATAACCAGCTCAGAAAGGCAGATTACTGTCTGTAAGTTAGACCTGTAGGCGGTCAGACCACTATTTCTGGCAAACAGTCCAGGAAGCCAAAGAATAACCCTGTAATGATTGGCCCCAAATGGCTAGGATTTACTTAATATCTGACAGTTCCTTTTTTTTTTTTTTTTTTTGTCTCTGCTTCCACCTTAGTAGCAATCAGAATAAGCCAAACAGGCTCCCCTAACCAATTGCTCCCCTAACCGTGCTGACCTAACTCCAGCTTCCCTAGGCCTCCAGCTTCCAATCAGGGCACCCCTAGAGCCTTCCCTTCTTCCATTATAAAGTGCTTCCAGTCTGCTGCCTTCTTGCCGTCTCTGTGAAATGCGAGTGGTGGTGGCTCACTCCCTTGTCACAGCCACTCCCTTGTCACAGCCAGCTCTAAGTAAGTGGCCTTTTCCTAGGGCGCTCTGGTGGCTCAGTTGGATAAGCATCTGCCTTCAGCTCAGGTCATGATCTCAGGGTCTTGGGATCCAGCAATCTGTCGGGCTCCCTGCTTAGAAGGGCAGTCTGCTTCCATTCCTTTTGCCCTTGCTCATGTGCTCTCTCTCTCTCAAATAAATAAAATAAGATCTTAAAAAAAAAAAAAGCAGCCTTTTCCTGTTTTGACTTGGGTGGTCTTCATGTATTGCCACATAGAGAAGGCAGAATAAAGTAAGCGCTAAAAATACCTACAAATCTCACACTGTGTGGGAATAAAAGAAAGAGGAATCGGTTCTGTCAGGGAAGGTTGGGAATGCAAACTTGCAGCTACTAGCTGAAAAACACCCACAGATGTTGCTTTCCTAAATAATTTCTCTTTTAAATTTTTGTACATAGTGCTTTTGACAAAAGGAGAGATGCTGTTTGACCTTCAAGGGGAAAGAGTAGTTTTGGCGGCTATGGCTTAGATCTCCCCTCCTAGCTTAGGACTCGAAGAAAAACTTGAATCACTGAACCTGGCAGGGGCTCCTCTAGACTTTTAGGCATTCTCTGTCAAACATGAACATCAGGGTGCCTGGGTGGCTCAGTGGGTTAATGCTTCTGCCTTCAGCTCAGGTCATGATCCCAGGGTCCTGGGATCAAGTCCTGCATTCGGGCTCTTTGCTTGGCAGGGAGCCTGCTTCCCCCTCTCTCTCTGCCTGCCTCTCTGCCTACTTGTGATCTCTGTCTGTCAAATAAATAAGTATAATCTTTAAAGAAAAAAAAACATGAGCATCAACTGTTTTGAGTGAGAAAGGCTATGTATTTCATTATTATTGGGTAAGTAGCATTTTGAGATATTTGTATTTCAGCCCAATTTTCTCCCATTATTCTCCTTATTCAAACAGAGAGTGGACCCTGATGTTCCTTGTTCAGAGAAGGGTTGGGGCTGACTGATTTGTTTCTAAACCCAAACTATTAAAGAAATAAGACTGTGGGTCCCTGGTAAGGAACCCCCCACTAAGACTGTTCTGCTTGGAGATCTGATGCTGTGGAGAAGAGGAACGAGAGGTATGATGGAGCTTTCCCTTCTCCATCTGAGCCTCTCTCCGCCATGATTGGAAAGAATTTAGATAAAAGTAAGGGAAGTCTGAGGGTCTTGGAGGAATGTGTCTTGGTTATGGCTTCCCAGAAGTACTTGGGCTCATGGGAGAAATGGGAGGGGCAACCCTTAGCTTGTTTAGGCAGATGGGCTCCCACATGCTGGGCCATGCCAAGAGAAGTGAGAACCTGATAACCGTTGTCCAGAGGACCAATCACAGAACTGTGACAAACCTCCATAACCTTGAGGACTCTCCAAGGAACCATCAAGAAACTCTGAAAGTGACTGAAGTTACATTTTCTACCAGACTTGCTTTATTGGAATTGAATCAGAAATCAGATTGATTTATGTAAATAAAGAGATGGGAAGGTTCTTGCACCTGAGTTTCTGGACTGTGAGTTATGGATACTTACATGAAATTAACACCAATACAAGGACCACAGAATAAATGCTTACAACTTATATCACGTGGTGTGTGTTCAAGGTCACAGGATGGACTGTGTATGTGGAAACACTTAAGATTTGGGGGGATAAAAGACTGAGTAGGAGAGGTAGATCAGTTATCTAGCCACCACTGGCTGCTGTCCAGGAGGACGTTTTCTTACATTTCCATGCAGACCTTTTGCCCTTCCTTTCCCTTAGTACAGATTTTGGGGCTGTTCTTTGTGTCAGGATTTTCTCTGTGAATCGGGTAAGAAGTTAGACCCCCTTAGGGAAATACACTGAGTAGGAGTTGAAAGCAGAGTAGAAATAAGGAAGTTAGGAAATATCAAATCTTTTTTATATCAATTCTTGGTGTGTTTATATTACCTGGGTTTAGAGAAAAGAGAGCTGGAATGTATTTCTTTTAGGGGAGAAATTTTTCAAAACAAGCAAGATTTAGGGGGAATCCATCACCTACATCTGGAGATTATAAAATGTAGTTTCATTAAAAATATTGACTGGCTTTCCAACAGAAGAGTGAACTGGTCCTGATTTATGGTTAACACAGGCAATCCATGACTTTGCAACCTGTTATTGTTCCTGCTCTCCTGACACCAGCTACAGTGAGGAGAATCTTTTTGGTGGCCGTGGTGGGAAGAGAATGCAGGTGGATTCTGGCAATTATCGGGACTGGTCCTGGGGCAGAGCATGTTGGATAAAAGATATTTGGAGGGGCCAGGCAGTTCCTGAAATATTGCACAACTGCAGCACAACACCAGCCTGTGGGCGAGCTCCTGGGGAGGGAGGAGGACCAGTTTCTCAAATGGGTGCTCATGCCGAGGAGACCTGAGTCCCTGGCAGGACAATGGGTCTGATTAAGGAATCAAGGTGGTAGGTCGGTTGCAAGGCTGGTGCAGCACCCAGAGGTTTTCCTGTGTGCTGAGGGCTTGCTCTAAGCACAGCAGATTCTGCATCTGCTTGACAGCAAAGGAAACATGAGGAGGGGTGGTAGACAGAACAGTCCCCCAAAGATGTCCACACCCTAATTCCTGAGGCTGTGAATATGTTTCATGACATGGCAGAAAAGATTTTACAGATTTCTAGTGAGTACCCAGCTGACATGAAGATAGGGGGACTATCCTGGATCAAGTGGGGGAAGGAGAGGGGGACCTACGTGGTCATGAGTCCTTAAAGCAGAACTCTTTTTCTGATTGGAGTCCAAAGAGAAAGGGCAGAAGAAGTCAGAGAGTGCTCCAAGTGCAAGCGGAATTCCATGGGCCATGGCCGGGTTGAAGATAGAGGGAGAATCAGGAGGAATGCAGGCGGCCTTAGGGAGTTCAGACACGTTTCCAGAAACAGACTTTGGTCCTCTAGCTGCAAGGCTGTGAATTCTGCCAACAACCTCAAGGAGCTTGGAAGCAGATTTCCCCCAGGGCCTCCCGATGCGAGAGAGCCCGGGCAGGCCAGCATCTTGATTTTGCCTATGAGACCTCAGCAGAAACAGCTGAGCCCACCCAGAATTCCAAGAGCGAATATGCGTTTTTGTATTGTTTTAAGCTGCTAAGTTTGTAGTAATTGGTTACAGGAGCAATAGAAGATGAATACAGAGTAAGAAGGGATTGGGCGTTTTAGTACATTCTGGCTACTATAACAAAAAATACCACAGGTGGGGTGGGGGATTTAAGCAACAGGAATTTATTTTTCACAGTTGCGGAGTGTGGTAGTTTGAGATCCAGGTGCTGGCACGGTTGGGTTCCGGCGAAAATCTTCTCCCGGTTTGCAGATGGCTCTTGCTGCTGCGTTCTCACCTGGCAGAGAGAGCAAGCTTGGGTCTCTTCCTCTCCTTGTTGGCGTTCACCCCAACTCTGGGCCCATCCTCAAGACCTAATGACCTCCCAAAGGAGCCCCCCCTCCGAATACTGTCAGCAGGGGGTTTAGGCTTCAACGCATGAACTTTGTGGGGAACAACTTCCATCCACAGCACAGAGTGATGGATCCAGTCCAGCTTGATGGTGGAGGTGGCTTGGGTAATTCTGGGGTGTCGGACTGAATCTTTGGGAAGGGACATCCGTGATCCCAGTGCCAGAAGACAGAGATACCAAAAAAGAGCAGGAGAGGACCGTAACCCAGTAAGGCAGAATTCTCTGCAAGTTCAGGGACTTTTTAACTCAGCTGACTTGATCCGGGTGGGTGAAAGGTTAATCAAGTTAGCTCATGGAAATAGCATTTGTACCCAATGGCGCAGGAATCAGTTACATTTAGGTTTTCTTCATTCTCAAGCCTAACTGTCCTGTGTTTAATTCTCTTGCAACCTGTTAACACTTTTCCAGGAAACTGGTTGGTAAAACAAGACATCAGGTTGAGAAGGGAAGGGTTTTTCCAGCCATCTTCTACTTTCCTTGCTATGGCATTGTGAAAGATAAGAGACGTCTCTCCTATATCCCATGTGAAAACTGCTGGAAAAGCTGTTCAGAAAAACAGAAGAATCATGATTTATATTGTTTTTATCTATTAGAAAGTTGCAACAACAACAAAAAGATAAAGCCTAAAACCAACTTCCACTATTTCTTCGAAATGATGTCACTTTGAAATATTTAAGACTCGAAGGTCTCTTTGTAATTACAAGTGGCTGCTTGATGGAAAGCCAGTGAAAGGACATTAAGGACTGCTGGTGGCTACGATGTACCAAATGCCTCCCTTCGAATACAGCACCAACGGAGTCTTTCCCGCTTCCCAGTGACCGCAAGGCAGCTGCGGAGGCCACTTCTTCCATCTCAAAGGTTGAATAAATCACTGTGTTCCCCAAGCAACCGCGTAGCTTTTCATCAGTCACACCTGCACAGAAAGTAGGTCGTGACCCCTCAAGAGCTCATCTATTAATTAGAACAGGAAATCGCTCTGGAGTGCCCAATAGCGGCGGTCCTTAGAACAGCTTCTGAGAATTCTTGCCTTATCCTGGAGGAGTATTTCTTCCTTGGCACGTCTGAGCCATCTGTGGGATGTGAGATGCCATGTTCAAGAGTTTACTGGCATATTGAAGTCTGCATTGTCCATGTGAGTAAGGGACAGGAGAGGCAAGGTAGGGAGAGACAGGAAGGGGCGATGTGACTGGGTTTGCACTGGGGACTACGGATCCAGGCTCGCAGAAATCCCAGATGTGGAGAGATGTTATAGAGGAGCTCTTAGCCAGAGAGAAGGGAGCATAACAAATCCACCTCCTTTGTTCTAAGTATAGATGAGATATTTTCATGATATTTACAAATTCACCTTCTTTTCTTCAATGGTATAGATGAGATATTTACCAAGTTCCCTGGTCAGTTTTCTATAAAAGACTGGCCACAGACGTCCTCAACGGCGACCCATTCTTGGGACCACTCTCACTCTAGAGAACTTTCCTTTTTGTTCTCACCGTTCCTTGATAGACGTTCCCTTCACTTCACCTTATTGTCCATGAGATTCATCATTCGAGTCAGTGAGACAAGAACCCTGCGACCCAGGGATGGCTAGCAATTTCAAATATTACAAGTAATATCGCTGATGGTGTGCTTGTCTGGATGTTTTAACACAGAACTGAGTGTCCCTGGTAATGTGCCAATGTAACCTGATCCCTACCTCTCAGAGATTCTGTCTGCAAATCCTGTCATTTTTTTCTTTAAAATCTCCCCAAGATGTTATCACTGCCATTACTTCCACAAAAACCACCCTCATCTGAGCCCCCATCACATACTGTTTGGACTGACTCAGTAGCCTCCAAGGTGACCAAGTTACATCACTTGCCAGCCTTTTCCTCTGCTTTATTTGGGTCTTAAATATCACCCCTGTGTGAGAGTATGTTCCATACCAATTGGAATGTAAGCTTCTGTTTATTGTTGTCTCCAGTGCCTATAATAATGCCAGTCATGAAGGAAGTGTGTGATGAACATGAGGTTGAACTAAAAGTACCCGAAATTCATAGACATGTTTGGATTTATGCCTGCTGTCTTAATTACGCTTTCAAGTTGCTTTAACTGGCTTAACTGGTATTGTTTGTTTTCTGCTTTTCCCTTCTGTAGGTTTGGAAATGTACACATCTTATATGTAAACTTGGAATGCTTCCCCTGAAATGCTTAATATTGGCTAGAATGCATAATTATCTAGAAATAGCACAGAAATAATAAACTTCGCCTGGAATTAGTTTTATCTTCTCTTCTCCACACTCCCAACAAAAAGGTAAATTTTACTGCCTTTTGAGTTCCCCTACGTACTTACAATCTCACTTGTCTCCTTCAAAGTCCATGCTGCATGGGATGTCATCCTTGAAATTTAAACATTTAATACTTATTTTAATGTAACAATTATTTTTTCCACCATGATTGTAACTTGTTCCTTGATAAATCTCCCCTCTTCATCCTGAAACTCCTGTCTCCCTATCCTCATCATTTTCATTGTGACGTTTCAGGAAGGGTGACTGAATAGTAAACTTTAGAAAAGCTTATGTCTGTAGGTGTCTTTAGGTTAAAGCA
The DNA here is from genome assembly GCF_010015895.1 of Lontra canadensis. Classification (NCBI taxonomy): domain Eukaryota; kingdom Metazoa; phylum Chordata; class Mammalia; order Carnivora; family Mustelidae; genus Lontra; species Lontra canadensis. Next base: position 10,427,980 of record NW_022631067.1, on the reverse strand, counting down.
GATGTCAGGAAACTTTTTTTTTTAATGTAAGCTCTACGCCTAGCGTGGGACTTGAACTCAGGACCCTGAGAACAAGAGTCACATGTTTTACTGACTGAGCCAGCCAGGTGCCCCCAGGAAAATTTTTTATTTTAATTAATTAATTAATTAATTAATATTTTTTCAGTGTTCCAAGACTCATTGTTTATGCACCACACCCAGTGCTCCATGCAATACGTGCCCTCCGTAATACCCACCACCAGGCTCACCCAACCTCCTACCCCCCTCCCCTCCAGAACCCTCAGTTTGTTTCTCAGAGTCCACAGTCTCTCATGGTTCATCTTCCCCTCTGATTTCCCCCAACTCACTCCTCCTCTCCTTCTCCCAATGTCCCCCATGTTATTCCTTATGCTCCACAAGTAAGTGAAACCATATGACAATTTACTCTGCTTGACTTATTTCACTCAGCATAATCTCTTCCAGTCCCGTCCATGTTGCTACAAAAGTTGGGTATTCATCCTTTCTGATGGAGGCATAATACTCCATTGTATATATGGACCACATCTTCTTTATCCATTTGTCCATTGAAGGGCATCTTGACTCTTTCCACAGTTTGGCAGTTGTGGCCATTGCTGCTATGAACATTGGGGTACAGATGGCCCTTCTTTTCACTCCATCTGTATCTTTGGGTAAATACCCAATAATGCAATTGCAGGGTCATAGGGAAGCTTTAGATTTAATTTCTTAAGGAATCTCCAGACCGTTTTCATTTATTTATTTATTTATTTATTTATTTATTTATTTATTTGACAGACAGAGATCACAAGTAGGCAGAGAGGTAGGTTGAGACAGAGAGGGGGAAGCAGGCTCCCTGCTGAGCAGAGAGCCCGATGTGGGGCTCGATCCCAGGACCCTGAGATCATGACCTGAGCTGAAGGCAGAGGCCTTAACCCACTGAGCCACCCAGGTGCCCCCCAGAACGTTTTCTAAAGTGGCTGCACCAACTTGCATTCCCACCAACAGTGTAAGGGGGCTCCCCTTTCTCCACATCCTCTCCAACACACGTTGTTTACTGTCTTGTTAACTTTAGCCATTCTGACTTGTGTAAGGTGGTATCTCAGTGTGGTTTTGATTTGAATCTCCCTAATGGCTAATGATGATGAACACTTAGGAAAGTTCTTTAAATGTTACAACTAATAAGTGTTTTAGGCTTGCAGGCCATATGGTCTTGATTACAGCCACTCAACTCTGCCATTGCAGTGCAAGCAGCCACAGACTCTGTATATAAAGGCAACAGGTTAAGTGAATGGGCACGCTGTGACCCAAGAAGCTTTCACTTATAAAAACAGGTGGCTGGCCATTGACCATACTTTGCTGACATCTGTTTTAAAGGGTAGTTTGTCTTGGTATAGATTTTTAGGCCCAAAGTTTCTCTCCTTTAGATACTGAAGATAATAGCTTCAGTGTCCTTATGTATTCATGGCTGTAGCCACAAAGCCTGACATCAACCAGATTCTTTTTCCTTTGCAGATTATCAGTTTCTACCTCTCTAGAAGGTTTTAGGGTGTTCTTTTTATTTCAATGAAGTTTCTCCATGGGTTTTCTTTTTTTTTTTTTTTTTAAGATTTTATTCATTTACTTGACAGAGAGAGATCACAAGTAGACAGAGAGGCAGGCAGAGAGAGAGAGGGAAGCAGGCTCCCTGCTGAGCAGAGAGCCCGATGCGGGACTCAATCCCAGAACCCTGGGATCATGACCTGAGCCGAAGGCAGTGGCTTAACCCACTGAGCCACCCAGGCACCCTCTCCATGGGTTTTCAATAGCCCACTCCCCAAAATGTCTATCGAACGTAACTTTTTGATAAAGCCAAGCTGAGTTTATTAAACCTACTGTAGGAAGGGAGACCATCATCGTGAGATGTTCTTAGCAGTGTCTCAGAAAGGGAAAGTCAGGGGGAAGATATTTATAGGGTTCTGGAGCCGGGGCAGGGAACTGATTAGGATTAGGATTGGGCAAAATTCCTAACGAATAGTTTAGGTTTGGTGGACACAGCGAAGCTCAAAGCAAATATTGATGTATAAACTGTTGTTGATAAATGAGCTGTTTGCTCAGGTGTAAACACTATTGTTCCAAGAGGAAAATTGTTTGCCCAGATGCACACACCCTTTGCCCAGACAAATTGGTTTTCAGGAGTTTCCGGAGGTAAACAGCAAGTATTTATTGATTTACAGCCTTATCTTTCTGGGCAAGGATTTCCTGGAACAAATAAGTCATGTTGAAACAGGTGGTCTTGGTTCTTGATCCCAAGAGCCAAGCTACAAGGACACGACTGTTCTCTAGTATCAATAGTGTCTGAATGACTTTTTAAAAAAATGATCTTACTGGGTAATGAGTTCTCCCAGAGGCCTTGTGTTTTACTTCAGTTCTGTAAATTTCTAATCAATTATTTCTTTACATTTTGTTTTCATTTCCTCGAGGCTCTTTTGTAATTCCTTTTTGTAATGGATGCTGGGATTAGATTTAGTCTATGAAGTCTCTTAATTTTGTGTCTTTTGAGCAAATTCTATGGCTTCATTTTCCAACTGATTTGCTCCTCAGCTGTGCCCATTCTGCTTCTCAAGCCATCATATTAAGTTTTCAATTTCAACAAGTATGATTTTAATGCTCAACAGCTTTTATTAATTCTATCTATTCTTTTGATTGTGCTGTTTCTTTAAACCTTTGCTATAGTTACAAGTCTTTTTTTTTTTTTTAAAGATTTTATCCATTTATTTGACAGACAGAGATCACAAGCAGGCAGAGAGGCAGGCAGAGAGAGAGGAGGAAGCAGGCTCCCCACTGAGCAGAGAGCCCGATGCGGGGCTCGATCCCAGGACCCTGAGATCATGACCTGAGCTGAAGGCAGAGGTTTTAACCCACTGAGCCACCCAGGCGCCCCTAGTTACAAGTCTTTAAAAAAAAAAACCTCCTATGATTGCACTAATCAATCTGTTTCTTCAGTCATATGTTTTTCTTTTTCTGTTCATTTTCCCACTCCCCTCTACGTTATGGTGTTGGCTCTCCCCAAATATTTGATTCTTGCTTAGGTATCTTAATGTTAAGATTCCCTGTTACAGATCTGTTGTAACAATTTATGCAGACTGGTTGAGGGGGTGTAGGAACCGCCACTGTTTTCAGTGACCGTGGCAGTAGCTTCTGGCATGTGACAAGACAGGCTCTCTCACAGCTGGTCCTTAAGGCATACCAGGACCCTGCCTTCTGTCTCTTGCTCCCAGAGGTCCTGTGCCCACTGCTTTGTGGAAGGTGAGAATGTGCACCATGGCTGCCTGCTGCCATGCCCGGGGAGGAGGGGGATGCTCGGGGGCCGCCCTCCTGTTCTCGCCTTGGTGGCTCTCAGCTGCTGCCTCCTCCTGGATTCCCTCCTAGTTGGTCTGGTGTACCTCTGAGGTTTTTAGCAAAATCCTCCCACCTTCATCCTGGGCTGCAGTTTTTTTCTCTTTAATCTACTCTTGCCTACTTTGTAATTTTAAGAGATTCTTTAGAGTTCCTGATTGACCCAGAGTTTTCTTTCTTTCCTCCCACCCTCTCACACACACTCATTTTCCGCCTCTCCATCTTTGGGATGTAATCTTCAGAAGAGCGATAGGTTTCCAGAAAAGTCTACTCTTAAGGAAAGGAAGCACAAAAGCTTTCCTGGAATGGGCAAAGAAAAATCCAGCAAATAAAATACATAACTCGTATTCTTACTCATTTCTATTACTATTGTCTCATAACCTGCCACAGATTCAAGAGTATAAAATAACCCTTCCATTATGTTCACAGATTCTGTGAATCAGGAGTTTGGACAGAGAAACGGGGCCGGCTTGTCTTTTCTCCATAATGTCTAGATCCTCAGCTGGGAAAACTGGAAGCTAAAGGGTAACCCAAGGCCAGGGGCTAGAATCATCTATATGTGGCCTTCCACAGCATCTGTCCACATGGGCTAGCCTGGGCTTCCTCACAGCATCCTGGCTGAGTTCTGAGCACCAGCTTCCCAAGGCAGGTGTGTGTGCCATTATTAAGCCTTGGAAGTCACAAAGAGTCAATCCTACTTACTATACTGGCAAAGCAGTCAATGTCCAGACTCACCGGGAGGAGGGAGAGACCCTCCCACCATGGGAGGGATGTCTAGGTCACACTGTGAGAAGAGCACGTGGGTCAGGACCTATTGTGGTGGCAATGTTTGGAAACGCAATCTGGCTGAGGACACCTTTTGGTCCCAACAATTCATGTGCCTTCCACATGTAGAATATATTCCCTACCTTCCTCAAGAACCCTCCTATCAGCTCTTCCTCAGCATAATGAGGGGGTGGTTTGAGTAGCAGAGCGTCTGCCTAGGATGTAAGTCACAAGCTTCCTCCTAAAACCTGCCTCAAACAAACAGGCCACCCAAGTAAAAATGGTAAGCATCTTGCAGATACTAGAAATATTAGAAATGTCTTCAGGACAATGGAAAAAAGACAAAGCTACCAGCAACCCCAGAAAGGCCCCTAAAAAAACATATAATCTGATCGAAACCAGGGTGCTTCTTATATGTCTTTTACCATCATTTAAAAAAAATAAAAAGATATGTGTTCCATTTCAAAATGAAAGCGGGGGGCTTCCCATGGTTATATCATGTGTGGAGAAGGTAGGTATTATGGTTGTTTTGTTTTCAGATTTACAGCACACAAGAGAAGTGTAGAGCAAAACACCCTTTTTCTTCTGTATAAAACCATTTTCTAGAATGACCTCAGCAAGGAGAACACAGTTTCAAATGTAAGCGAAGAAGATAACCTCTAGAGTCTGTTGTAGTTCTAAGTCCCATGATTGTTTTCTGAGTCTGAAAAGAGTAAACCCAGACAGTATTAATTCTGACATTTATTTGCTGCCTTTTCCTGAACTCAGGGATTCTTTCTGACACAGATGTGTCTGGACCATGACAGATGGGAAAGAATCTTCTTCAGTGACCAGAATCTGTGCCGCCAGCCTTGGGAGCCCCAAGGAAGCTGCATTTATTCCCTTGGGCTCCCAGAGTGCTGGATGGAAGGAGGTGCCTCAAAATATTTGAGGGTTGCTTGAATACAGATTTTGAGTGTGAATAATTTCCAGTTGTTCTCTTTGTTAGTAATACTAATGTGGATCAAAATCCAGGAGAATATACTTCTAAAAACTGCTCAAATTCTCTGTAGAGTGTCACTGTATTTGTTGTTATTTTATTTGAATGTTTTATGGGCTAGAGCATTTTTACAAGGGATTTTTTTCTTTGTAGTTATGTTATTATGTCAGAAAACTGATTTGTGATAATCTGATACAGACCTTCTTTATTTTGTTTATTTATTTTTTTTAAAGATTTTATTTATTTATTTGACAGACAGAGAACACAAGTAGGCAGAGAAGCAGGCAGAGAGAGAGAGAGAGAGAAGCAGGCTCTGCACTGAGCAGAGAGCCCGATGCGGGGCTCGATCCCAGGACCCTGGGATCATGACCTGAGCCGAAGGCAGAGGCTTTAACCACTGAGCCACCCAGGCGCCCCAAGACCTTCTTTATTTTTAAATTCTATTTCTTTAATTTTTAAGATTTTATTTATTTATTTGACACAGAGAGAGATGATCACTAGGAGGCAGAGAGGCAGGCGTGGGGGTGGGGGTGGGGGGGTGGGGAGCAGGGTCCCTGCTGAGCAGAGAGCCAGATGCAGGGCTTAATCCCAGGACCCTGAGACCATGACCTGAGCCGAAGGCAGAGGCTTAACCCACTGAGCCACCCAGGTGCCCCACAGACCTTCTTTAGTCAAATTGTACATCAGCAATTATTTCTTCCAGATTTCCTTCAAAAGGTGAATTATAATTTTTTAAAAAGCAAATAAAGTATGTAATGATTCTTCTTGATTCATTACACATTTCCTTTTTAAAGATTATATTTATTTATTTGAGAGAGAATGCAGAGCGAGAGAGAGAGAGAGAGAGAGAGAGAGAGAGAAAGCATAATTGGGAGGAGGGGCAGAGGGAGAACTAGACTCCCCAGTGAGCAGGGAGCACCCCCCCCCGTTGTGGGGCTCGATTCCAGGCCCCTGGGATCCGAAGGCAGACATTTAACCGACGGAGCCACCTAGGTGCCCCTACACATTTTATTTTATTTTTTAAAAAAGATTTTATTTATTTATTTGACAGAGACAGAGAGATCACAAGTAGACAGAGCAGCAGGCAGAGAGAGAGGGGGAAGCCGACTCCCGGTTGAGCAGAGAGCCTGATGCGGGGCTCAATCCCAGGACCCTGAGATCATGACCTGAGCCAAAGGCAGAGGCTTAACCCACTGAGCCACCCAGGTGCCCCTCACATTTTATTTTAAAACAATACTTCAAGGAGCTCAATAGAAATAGAAAATTTCAGAGCAATGATTACATTCAGATGACACGTGAACCAAAATAAATATTTGTACTACTTGATTCCTAGCATTGAATTGGCCTAGTAGGAAACCAAGGAAATTATTTTTCCTTTTCTTCATGTATTTCCCATCACAGGGTCCAAAAAGAGGGCTTCTGCTATCTCAGCCTCCTTGCAACTGATCGTGTTGGACCTGCCTGAGAAAACCGGAAAGCACTGGAGGACATGTCGCTTACAGCATGGTTATCACTGTTTCCTCCTCCTGATGTCATGCCGTGAGGGTCTGAGTTGGGCTGTGGCAGCCACCTTGCCAGCCATAAGGAGAAGGCCAGAACCTCACAGAGTGGTTTATCCAGTGCCCTGGACGGATCAGCTTTGGAAACACCTGCATCGAGACTTCTCACTGTGTGTGTTAACTAAATGCCTCTGTTATTTCAACAAATTCAACTTAGCAAAGTTTACCAAGCGTGTCTAACGTGTTTGGAGCTGTTCAAGGCACTTTAACAGATCTCGATGAACAAAGATCCTTGACCTCCTGGAGCTAAATCTAGCCTTTCTTTCTTTCTTTTTTTTTTTTTTTAAAGATTTTATTTATTTATTTGACAGAGAGAGATCACAAGTAGGCAGAGAGGCAGGCAGAGAGAGAGGAGGAAGCAGGCTCCCCGCTGAGCAGAGAGCCCGATGCGGGGCCCGATCCCAGGACTCTGAGATCATGACCTGAGCCGAAGGCAGCGGCTTAACCCACTGAGCCACCCAGGCGCCCCAAATCTAGCCTTTCTTAACTAGATACTATTACCTGTAGTTAAAGCATTCCTTGCTAATGTTGGCCGTGTAATGTAATCTTTTGTGGGTTGGATGCAGTTGCATGCTAAAGCTGGCTCCTACCAGCCTGTAAGAACTTACAGCTAAATCCAGACATTTTGAGAACCAGTTGTTAAACACAGCTGTTGTTAAAAATTAAATTGCATACATTATAATTAAATCAGTTATAGTAAAAAAACCAAACTCACCACTTCCTGTTTACTGTCTAGCCTTTTGAGGTTTTAGCATCTACTGTATTTGTATGATACGAATAGTATATAATGGTGTACTACTGTGCCTCTCTCCCCAAGTTCACATTCAATGTCACTTTAGTAGCTCGAAGTTTGCAATGGTGGGAGTATTTATAACATGGGAGTTGACAATTGCTACAAGTTCAGGTTTGATTTATTGGTTTAATGACTGTCTAGACATAAGAAGGGATGGAGAAATAGTAATAATGCAGATTAAATTTTAAGATTGTCACATCTGTAGCCATTACATCGTGAACAGCACAAAATTTTGAGGAAATATTCTTCCTGCACTAGAAAATGATCTGATTCAACAAGGAAGTCAATAATGTCAATGATGATCAAGTGAAAGTCTGAATGTCTTCACTGTGTTACCTTCCTTGTTAATGTAAATAGAAACATCAACTAATATTCTTGTCAAAATTACATTTGCTTATTAGTTGCCACCACGGGTTGATGTAGACACGAAAATTTGGCAAAAGATCAAGAGAAGTGTTCTGTAAGAATCAACTGACTAAAATTTACAAGGAAGAATATCGTATACTTTATCACTTGCAAACTGTGTGATATACATCCTTTAAAAAATAAATTTTAAAAATGGCAATAAATTTTTGCACGTATATTTTTATAAGTTTTTTGGATAGACCCTGGTTGAATGGGATCAAGGGGGAAATAGAGTAAGAAAATGAGTAAGAGAAAGAGGAACAGCTTGGCTGCCCAACCCAGACCATTATGTAGGAATCCCTGTTCTTAGAAGCCCACATATGCATCCAGACTTTGAATCTAGTATTGTGAGCAATTGTGCAACCTGATCGGAAAAGTTAATCTCATCCCACTGGTTACGAAACCCACATAGTCCCCTCATCAGGAGAACTACAGAAACTATGGGCCAGATGATTTTGATACAACATGTGGGATTTAGACTATAAAACGGTCCTGAGTATATGACCATCGTCACTGAAAGTTGAGAACATGCTACTAAGAGGTGATGGGGTCTGTTATCAAAGGAGCAAGACTGATACAAAGCAAAGGTCAAGCAAAGCTTTATTTTGCGCCAGTATCAAGAATCAAACCAACTGGTTGGGGCCATCTCTTATGGAGAGAGCGGCGATCCCCAGCCTCACAGACTAACTTTTATAGCGCAATGGTCATGTGGTTGAGCTTGGCCACACACAGGTGGCCAATGAGATTGTAACACACAGAGAAAGTTGCATAGTCATGTTAGGTCACACACGGGTGGTCAATTGAATTACAATTTACCCTATAGTAGCTGTTCGAACTAGCCTATCACTCTGGTCAGAATTGGTGCCCAAGTTTGGCACCCAAAAGGTGGGGTTTACATTCTTTGGTGATTAGGGAGATAGTATGTATGCTTTTTACTGATTGGATGTCTCCACCTGGCCTGACTCGTCCTTGTATTCTGGGCTCTGTTATTAGGAACTGGCCAACCATATTTTACTGGTTTCTCAGACTTGCTTTTAAGTAAGTTCCTCTGGGGTGGGGGGCAGGGTCAGTTTAAGTTTTACTGCACAAACAACAAAATGGCTGTTTAACCAAGATGGAGTCGCTCGGGCTATGTAGGCCCTTACAGAGGTCATTCTGGCACCCAGTTGTAATGTGTCTTCCTAACATACCCCACCCTGTGCTGATGGCCTATGCCTCACTGAGCCATTAGCATGTGGAGAACATAAAGTAAAACAGAGCACAAAAGGGAAACACATACAAACACGAAAAGGCGTTATGGGACTTCCTTGGTGAAATGCTCCTTTACAAACCAAGGACGTCACCCACACATTCTACACATGTGATTACTTTTTCCCCTTGGTGAAAAAAAGCTGGAATGAACAAATTCTAATTCTTACTACTTTTTAAAGATTTGTTTATTTATTGTTTTAGAGAGAGAGAGAGCACGAGCAGGAGGGGCAGAGGGAGTAGGAGAGAGGATCTCAAGCAGGCTCCTGGCTGAGACCGGAGGCCCATGCAGGGCTTGGTCTCAAGACTCTGAGATTAAACCTGAGGTGAAACCAAGAGTTGACGGCTCAATGGACCACACCACCCAGGCGCCCCCCAAATTCTAATTATTCAACAAGTTACCAGGAGGTTCTGTAGGCCCTTCCTCAAAGGAGAAATACCTCAGCAAGGGAAGAACATGTAATATTTGCAAAATCCCTTAGAAAAATGAATTCTTCTTTACCCAACAAGTTTGGTGACTACTGCTCAATGGTGCCACTGGAGAAAAACTGCCCATTAAACCTTATCAAATGC